>NC_134091.1:20539476-21253643 GCF_000715075.1 Nicotiana tabacum
GAGCTGGTTCATTTCTTATTTTGGGACTAGTTGGTGTGATTGGATGGGGTCCCGGGAGCCTCGAGTGTGTTTCAGACCAAATTGCCATTGTTTTCTTCATGCGGGGGTGATATATATATGAGGTGAAGAGCGTATAGGCATGTACTAGGGTTAATCATGCTCTGGGGTAAATTATGCTATAAATTGTGCCTTGTAGAATTACGTGACCTTCTTGCTTCATGTTTTACTTGACTTCTAGATACTTAGAATATGGAATTAAATGTTAGAAGCTTATTATAATTTGATTAAAATTTGACGGATTTTTGAGAAAAAATAGATGTGTCTAATTCGGTCATCATTATGCTTAGTCACCAATACATCGTTACGACCGTTATTCTCGAGATATTGGATTCTATACTTGAGTTAACATTTTTTAGACTTGTCAAAATACTTGAACAATAAAGTACTTGAGGTTTATTGATTTGTTATTGGCTTGAAATCTATGATTGATGTCATTTGAAATATTGGCTTAAACACTCTCCTTGATGTTGTTTATGCTTCCTACCTTTCTTGTCATTAATATACATGTGCTTGGTGAGGAAGAGTGTAAAGCACGAAGGGTGATGCCATACCATTTCATTTGAGAGTAAAAGCATGAAGGGTGATGTCGTGCCATTGTATATATATTATCATGTGAGGGAGAGTGTAAAGCACGAAGGGTGATGCCGTGCCTTTTCATATATTATATCATATGAAGGAAAATGTAAAGCACGAAGGGTGATGCCGTGCCATTTCATTTGAGTGTAAAGCACGAAGGGTGATGCCGTGCCATTTCATTTGAGGGTAAAAGCACGAAGGGTGATGCCGTGCCATTTCATTTATATTATCATGTTTTTATATTATCATGAGTTAATGGCATGATCAGTATTTCCGTGCAGGCGAGGACGAGGGACACACATTATGTTGCGATATCGTTTCCTCGTGTATACGTTCATGCCTTTACATTGAGCAGTCATTGTCGTACCTATGTTTCCTATGTGACTTGTCGTTATTGTCCTCTCTTTTGTTCTCTATATCAATTATTGTTGTGTTGCCCATGCTTTCTACTTGCTTAACTTGCAAACTTCATGCCAACCTCCTACTGTTATATTTACATCTATGTCGTAACTATTTGTTGCACTTTAGTACAAGCCTTATACCATATTAGTCATTCATGCCTTTACTTGTTAGCTTATAAAGATCATCCTCCTTCTTCTTGTTTGTTATATTTACATCTAAGCCCTCCACCATGTTAGTTAGTGAAATTTTTATTCTTCTACCATACCTGTTGTCATTACTTTTGTGCCCTCTATTACGTCTATTTGTATTTTCTATATGTTTCCGACTTGTTATTTGTTACTATTTGGGTACTCTGTACTTAGTGGTTATTATTATTGTAAATTATTCTACTTGGTTGGTACTGCTACATGCACATTTGGCAAGGATGAGATAAATGCACGAAGGGTGTTTCCGTACTAATTGATTTGACACACACACACACACACACACACATCTTGAATAACTTGGAGATTAGAGTAAGATGTGTGTG
Source organism: Nicotiana tabacum (assembly GCF_000715075.1). Taxonomy (NCBI): domain Eukaryota; kingdom Viridiplantae; phylum Streptophyta; class Magnoliopsida; order Solanales; family Solanaceae; genus Nicotiana; species Nicotiana tabacum. The sequence continues at coordinate 20,541,044 of NC_134091.1, forward strand.
TGTGTGTGTGTGTGTGTGTGTGTTTGGTGAGGAAGAGATAAAAGCACGAAGGGTGTTACCGTGCCATTTGATTTGATATCTTGAATATACTTCTCATACCGGAAAAATTATGAATTTACTATAGAGCTTTCTCCTAGTAATCGTTTACTGCCTCGCATAGTTGTTTATGATACCTTTATCTGTTATGTTCTATAATTGTTCCTACTATTAGTCTATTGCACATGTTATAATAGTGAGTATCCTTTTAAACTAAAAATCCTCGTCATTTCTTCGACGAGGTTAGACAATATACTTACTGAGTACATGGGGTCGGTTGTACTCATACTACACTTCTGTACCTTGCGTGCAGATTTTGGAGCTGGAGTCGATGTGCATGTCGGGAGCTGGCATTGAAGATATACCTGCATTCCAATTATGGCTGCCACTTGTCCTTGGTAGCTTTAGATCTTGCTAATTTATTTATGTAAACTTTCAAATAGATGATGTGTTTAATTGTACCAACTTTGTAAATTTCAGATTCTTAAAAGCTCCTGATTCGTACTACTAGTTCTTGGATTAGTATATAAATGTTCAGATAATTCTTCACTATTTTCCTATAATTCTCATTTAGATTGTATTGACTGTTAGTTGGCTTACCTAGCAGGTCGAGTTAGGTGCCATCACGACTAGTTGAATTTTGGGTCGTGACAAGTTGGTATCAGAGCACTAGGTTCGTAGGTTCTACGAGTCATGAGCAAGTGTCTAGTAGAGTCTTGCGGATCGGTAATATGACGTCCATACCTATCTTCGGGAGGCTACATGGCATTTAGGAAAATTTCTCTTTCTTCTTTCCTTATCGTGCGACCTTGTTTCAACTTAAAACCTACGATTTCAATTTTTTATATTCGTTTATATGTGATGTGGCGCACTCAGTATTCGCTATGCGCCGACGATCTGTGATGCTGCGGATGGATTACGAAGAGCTATGGATGCTGGATTATCACTGCGATGTGCTGTCTAGTCTATGGAGCAGGTGCAATGTTAAAACTTCCAGTCGTTCATTTGTGGTAAGAGGCGAGTTCCTATATCTGGTTGGTAAGCACGGACTTGGAAAGACGGGCTAGTGGCCTATACGTTCTGATTATGGTGGGTTCATGGTGAGTTGTTGATTTGAGTATAGCCGATGGGTTATCTCCTGCGTGATGAGTTCGGATCGTGTGTTTCGTATGAGGTTTCCGTTCGGTGGGATGCATATATTATCATTTCAAAGCATTTGGGGAAGTTGTTTGACAATTGCAAGGATGTGTTAGCGCTTGGTAGAGTCTTCGGAGTGTTCTATGACCAGTATTGCATGAGTTTTTAAAGTATTCAACTAAATAGCCGTGCGGGATCGGGGCATGCTATGAAGATATGGTACTTTGGATTACCGACGGTGTGTTCTATGGCCTCGGGCTAAGTGGGGAGTCCGCTAATGACGATCGGATTGTAGGATCATATGTTGTATCAGTTTTTCGGGCCGAGGGATTGTTTGGTTGTTTCTTCGAATAGTTACGTGTTGGTGAAGCACAGGTTGATCGATGCATATTTGCTGTGTATTGGATATTAGAGTAAGATGAGTGATTATCGAGAAGGTTTTTACGCATTCCAGGTCTTATATAGCATTTAAGGACTTCTGAATTTGTGTACGGGTATAGTTGAGATCGGTAGCGAATGGTAATAGGATATGCGGTAGTTCTATGTCAAGAATGATCCTACATGGCAATATTGGAGGGATACAAAAATGACTTTGGATTCCCAGAAGGTCCCTTCAGAGCGATGCATATCGTATTAAGTTGCTTCCGGGTTGGCAGTCTGGGTGATTCGGTTGAGTTAGAGGCGATCAGTTTTGATAACTCGATCATGTGTTAATAAGTTCCGAAGAATTTACCATGGTTATGTCCACGACAGGAGTTGATGTTTGCTACAGGTATAAAAGCTATATTGTGTGTGGTGATGTTCTCTAAGGTTGAGTTAAATGTAAGGTTCACGGTTGATGGGATGTTCAATTTGCTTGTGGTTCAGAGTTGATTATGAGATTTTCGTATTTTTGCAAGTTAGCATGTTAGTGACGGTGCGTTGGTGGGGTTGAAATCTGCGAATTCAAGATTGCGGTTAAGTTTTTAAGGGAAGGATATGAGTTCTTGATGTCACGGATGATTTGAGGTGTTTAAGAGGATGTGGGCACTATTTGATATTTTCGGAGGTGAGAGTGCACGTTGGCAGGTGCACTGTGTTATGACTTATGGATATTTTCTATAAAATGATGGATGTGAGTGACATATGGGCCGTTTGAGTAGCGATGTTGAGATCGAATATGAAGATTCTGGTATTCGTGAGGTTCGAGGATTAGATGTTCTCGTTAGCAGACTATTCCTTGATTGCGAATTGTGAAGAAATGTTGAGGATTGAGTGATTGATGGTGTGTGTTATGGAGAGGTTGCTATGGACTTTTGAAAGGTTATTTACCTGTTTGGGAATGATCGGAATTTGGTTTGGGGAGTATTTGTGAGACTAATGAGAATGTGTATTCTGTATCGAATCGGATTTGCTTGCTTCTGCGCAGTTATTACCACAAGTATATCATTGGGCGGGCTATGGGGGTCACATGATTTTTCGCACATATTATAATTCTCTATGGACCTTATGGCGTTATGGGCAAGATGTCCCTCGTGATGTTGACTTGCTTATTGCATCATACTTGTACTTGTCTTTCTCAGCATTGTTTGTGCCTAATCATCTTCCCACAGACATAATTTTGTGCACTTTATCGTGCTTGATGTTGATGCACATGTGATTAGAGAGCCCGAGCATTATGGCTCGATGGGTACCCTATGTGATTTATATGATGGGATCGTGTTGCGAACCACAACGGTACTGTGATGAGATGCAACTCCTTATGCTTATTTCATGTATTTTTCTTTCACTTGGTTGAAGATAGTTCATAGGAATATGTTAAAACTACCCTGCGTGCTTAACTAGTTTAGTAACCTTCTTATTTAACTTTCTTACAATTATCTGTCATGTCTGAATTATTACTTGATTGTATACGGGACCAGGTTGTGTGTGAGGATCCATGTGATTTTGGTGGGACTTGTCGGTTGGGCTGCTTGTATTGGCTGAGATAAGGTTTCTAGACCTGTTATTTGCACTATCGTATTGGGATAAGAAATGTTTGGAAGAATGATACTATATTTCTGTTGAGGATTTGGGCAATGGCCCTGGTCGGACGAGTGAGCTTCTAGGCTTATTGATCGGATGAGTGGTTAAGAGATTTTGCGTGCTTCTTTCATCATCAACAGTGTATGAAGGTTTTGAGCGAGGTTTTAATTGATATGAGGTTTACTACCGGTACCGAATTATTTTTTGGACAACCGTGGTGGTCAGCAGTTACTGCTGTGAGCATCCGAGTGATGGGGTATATCATATGATTACATCTTGGGTTATGGTAAAGACTTAATACGACTTGTTCAGACTTATACAGTATGTAAATGCGAGATTCAGGCCTCTTAAGGAATTCCAGATGTTGGGAATTTGGGTTCTAAGGTTTATGGGCTAAATTTGAATTACGGATCTTCAGCTAGGTTGTGTCTTCAGGCTCATATGGAGCGGGGTGATGTGGGATCACCCCCGGGTATATGCATGGTAAAGTTACACCGCGATTTGATGGTCTTAGAACAACTCTTGGCACGTTCGAGGATGAACATATATTTTAGTGGGGGAGAATATAACGACTCGACCGGTCGTTTTGAGCATTTGTACTTCGCTCGGTTGTTTGATCTCCGTATGATGTATTATGACTTGTGTGAATTGCCAGTTTTAGTTTTTAGGTAATTCGGAATCGATTTGGAAGAATGAACTTCATGATTGAAGTTTTAAGTTGGAAGAGTTGACCAAGTTTGGCTTTTTAGTATTTGACCTCGGATTGGAGTTTTGATGGTTCCGTTAGGTCCGGATGGTGATTTTGGACTCGGGAGTATGCCCAGATTTGCATTTGGATATTTCTAGAAGGATTCGACACTAATTGGCGAAAGTTAGAAATTTGAAAATTTGGAAAGTTCATAAGTTTCACCGGAAGTTGACTTTGAGGATATCGAATTCGGATTGTGGTTCCAGGGATTTGAATAACTTAGATATGTCAGTTGGGACTTGTGTACAAAATTTGAGTTCATTCCGGGTTGATTTGGTATGTTTCGGTGCGAGTTTTGGAAGTTGAAAGTTCAAAGTTCGTTGATGTTGATTTGATGTGCGATTCGTAGTTTTGATATTGTTTGGTATGATTTGAAGCCTCAAGCAGGTTTGTTTCATGTTTTGGAACTGGTTGGTGTAATTGGATGGGGTCCCGGGGGCGTGATAAGTGTGGATTTTGACTATTTATTAGCGTCTTTTAGCTTTCGTTTTAGTCCAAAAGCGTTTAATTATATTTTTGAAAATTAATAAAATGTGCTTAATTGCAGGAATATTGGAAGATGAACTCCCGAGATGAAATCCAACTCAAAAATGAGTAATATGAACTCAAGGACATAAAAGGCACAAAATCTCAAAAGTTCGGACCGCAGAATATCATCTGCGGCCCCAGATTATGAAGGAAAAGTCAGCAGAGTTTGGTGCAAAGTGCAGTCCGCACATGAATTGTGCGGCCGCAAAAGCTGGGTCTGGAGAAAAGTTCAAAGAATGTGCATTCCAAATCCATCAAAAGTGCGGACCACAATATGAGTTTCATTCCAACTTTTGACATCAACAGCTACAATAGCCGTTCACTTTACTTCTTTTAGTAGTTTTTCATATTTTGAGCTATTTTAACATAGATTTTATCATTTTAATCTTGCAATATGAGTTTAATTATTATTTCTTCTTCTTTTTCTTCAATTTCAATGATGAGTAGCTAGATTTTCACTAGGGTTGTAACCCAACCCTAGCATGTAAAATTTATGGGTGTTTAATTTAATGCTTGTTTATGGTTGGGTGTTTATTATTTAGCCTTGTTCATGCTTTAATTTGTGCAATTAATGGTTGAAAACATTAGTTCATGCCTATTTGACTTGGTCTCTACTTGAGAAAGAGAGACTTAGTCTAGGAAAACTTGGCTAACAAGCAATTGGGTCAATCGAGAGATTGATAATCCTAATTAAAGGGTTCAACCTAGAAATAGTAATAACCCGATTTGAGCTTTTATCAACCATTTTGTGCAATACCCATTTGGACTTGAGAAAACCAAATTGGAAAAAATCACTCTCTGACCGAGAGGTATTGAGTGGGTAATTGAGTGTTGATAGCTATAATACACCCCGATCAATAAAACAAGCATTAAGGTTTATATCCTATTAGGCAAACACCTAGGCTATGGTCTTAGCCCTAGGCGTTTTACAAAACTTAAAAAACAACAAAAACCATTTCTTAGTTTTATTTCTCAACTTGCACTCTTAGTTTTAAATTAGAGTTAGAAACAACCCAAATTTATGAAAGTGTAAATTGAGATAGTCAAATTCACATACTACAATATATACTCCTAACTCTCATATATATCTCCCTGTGGAAATCGACCCCCACTCTTGTTGGGTCCTATCATTGCATTTGACCGTTTCATAACCTTGAATTGAGGTGTGAAATTGGACGAGATCAGGGCCCAGGTGTGTTTCGGGGTGGTTTCGGACCAAGTTTGGCCAAGTTGTTGTTGTTGTTGTTGTTGCTGGTTTGCTTATGCTGGTTTTGTCCTTCGCGAATGCGGAAGGAGAGACGCGTTTGCGAAGAAGGCTTCTGTCACGCCCCAAACCCAGGGAGCGCGACCGGCGCTCCACCGAGTAAACTCGGCCGAGCAAGCCGGTTAGATTTTCTTCTACCCAACTCATCCATGAATAAAGAGGAGATGTACTCCATTAATCAAACATTGAAAAGATCTCATTAACAACTCTCATTTCATTTTCATTAGCAGCTTCATTCATAATTTCCAAAATATTACAAGTTTATAAATATAATAAAAAACATGTTGCCAAATACCCACATTTCTAGTTCAATTCCCAACATTCGACTACCACCCACAACCTGTCTATGAAGCCTCTAAGTACAACACAAGATTAGTATGGAAGTGCCGGAAACAAGGCCCCGGCTATACCTCAAAACACAATGTACAACTCAAATGACATCAATCACGGAATAGAGTAGGGCTCACCAAAACCTGTTGAATAGAGAGTGACTGCTAACGAGGACCAAAGCTGCCTGCTGATGAACCACCTGCATCCATTGAAGATGCAGCGCCCCTGACAAAAGAGACGTTAGTACATATGGAATAGTACTAGTATTTAAAGCTAACTGTCCTCTTTCAAAATAGAATTCCATTATAAGAAAGGGAAAACCATAGAAGCAGTAAGTCACAATCAACAATATCCAAATGCCCAGTTAAAACATAACAATTTTCAAAATATGAAAATATATATATATATATATATATATATATATATATATATATATATATATATATATATATATATATATATTTGGTTGGGAGATCATTGGACCAAAATACCACCGTTCACAGTACCAATATTCACAGTACTAATACCACCGTTCACATTACTAATTTTCACAATACCAATACCACCGTACTTTTAGCACGGAGTCCGATCGGCTAGGCCATCTTATTAGAGACATCAACCACAATCACTCTCAATACCAATACCATCGTACTATTAACACGGAGTCCGATCACGACCCGATCAACTAGGCCATCTTATTACAGACATCAACCACAATCACAATTTCAAATACAATTTCCAGCACAATCACCACCATGTGTGCGGCATGGTGTCCGATCACGACTCGATCGTCTAGGCCGTCTCACCACAATGCCATGTGGATCGACATAATCTTTTTATATCATTAAATCTCATCCCAATTAAGGAGAATAATTTTATCACATCAATCTCATCCCAAATAAGGGTAATAATTTTATCACACCAATCTCATCCCAAATAGGGGGAATAATTTTATGACATCATTCCCATCTCAAATAAGGGGAATAATTCACAAATATAACATAGGTACAAATGTATTTACCTCATCATATTTCACATTGTACGAATCTCCACTAGTATTTTCAACCAATAACAACAACAATATTCCATTGGCTCTTTTGGCCATTCACAAGATTTTTTATTCAAGGCACGATGGCCGTATTTGATATTCCACACTTTTATTTCTTCCCTCTCATGTATCATCATCATAAATATCAACATATATAATATTCTGGAAATCACAACTTTAAGTTCATTAGAAATGAACAATTTAAGCACAATAGATTTCTTTCCGAGAAATAGAGTAAAATAATTGGCAATTGATGCGCAAGTTAAAATCATCAATAAGTAGCACACCATTTATTTTTGAAATACTTTTCCCTAAAAAGAGCAATACATAATTTTCACTCACGAATATGTAAGAACACAAAACACATTGAAAATACTCACAAAGCATAACATTTGTTAAAACAACCACATATGGGCATGACTTGAGTTCATAAGCTTTTAGGAAATTCTATTTTTGAAGTCTACTCGGAATAGTTGAATCAAGGCTCATTTCATAAGCTTTCTCACATCATTTCATTTCATTGGCACCATTGGCCACAAGTATAACTTTCACTCTTGGCACGTTGGCCACACTTTATATCCCTAATTCACTTATGTCACTTCCAACCATCTTTATAGATTATCAACAATAAGACATTTTCAATCAAGACTTTAGGTATACAAATGAGCAAGTAAGAGTCTTAAGCATATTGGGATTCTCTCACACAATTTGGCATCATCACCTTCATTTGAAACATGACTCAAAGACATAGCATTTTAATACACATATCATTCTTAAACACATTCTCAAAGGATAACATAATGTGATAGGAACACTTGTAACACGTTTTGAATACAAAATTCTTGACACTTTGCTTATTTGGGACAATTGAATTTATTGGGAATAACTCGAAACATGAGAATAAGGAGCTTGAACCAACCATACTTGAAACTTACGGGAATATTATGGAAGTCAATTCTAAGCGAGTAGTTTAGCCAACATACCTCACTTTGAGATTTCCTTAAATTACTACAACGTTCCGAAAATTCTAGCAATCCCAATCTATTTTGAGACATAACAAAATTGAACCATAATTAGAAAGATATTCATAGTTTCAGCTCATTTGAGCATTTTATCAAACACTAGGTGTGCAAATTTGCCTACAAGGATCTTATACAAGATTTCCTTCATTCCACAACCCAATCTTTACTTATTTGAGCTCAACAATCTTCCCACAAATCTTATTGGTACATGCATGTATAAATAATACTCTCATACCCAAGAATCATACTCCTCATCAACCATCTTCTACTCAAATTCGAAATTGAAAACTAGGGTATGGAGCTTTACCTCTTAGATGAAGAACTTGTGAGATTTCCTTTTTAATCTTCCACGATTTGAGCAAGAATTGATAAATAAATTATTGAGGAACACTTTCCCACTCTAAGGTACTCTCTCACTCTAAAGACATCAGGTTTTAGCTCAAAAATGGTCCATTGCATCGAAGTAGGGTCGGGTTATAAAAACCCAAAAAATAAAGCTCCAGAATAGGATATGCGGTCGCATATGCGACCGCAGAATGGATATGGGTCCGCATATCGGCCGCACAATTTGGCTTCCAAAGCTAATTTCGCATGCCTGGGTCTGCGGTGATTATGCGGCCCGCAGACCTGTTCTGCGGTCGCATAATGCACCACAGAACTGGTCTGTGGTCGCATAATGTACCGCAGACTTCCTCCAAACATTTTCCCCTTATTTGATTCGCTTTGCGGCCATTATGCAGTCCGCAGAGTGATTCTGTGACCGTATAGTGGGCCGCAGAAATGCCCTCTTCAGCCAAAAATTTTCCTTTACTCCCAATGTATTGTTCAACCCAAAAGGTCCGAGCTTTTGCTCGCAAGCTCATCGCAAAGATTTTATACAATCCTCAAACATGTAAACCTACTCTGGCACCATGAAACCTTGAATTCATTTGCGAAAGTTTACGGGGCTTTACAGTTTGAATTTATAGTTTTGTACTGGAGGTGGAGGCCATTTTGTTCAACGCATTCGTGAGAAGGAGGATTTTTGGAGCTAAAGCAGGTTGTGCTTCGTGAACGCGTGGGCAGTACCGCATTCGCGAAGAAGGTCTGACTGGGCAGTGTTCTTTTAAAATCGGGGGTTCGGCTCATTTTCACTTCATTTCGTCTATGGGAGCCGATTTTGGAGCAATTTTGGAGTGCCATTTTCATCATCTATTATTAGGTAAGTGATATCTTCACACTATGAGTTAAATACATGGTTTATATATGGATTTAAGCATGAGAATTTGTAGAAATTTAGAATTTTGGTAGAAAACCTAGAAATTAATATTTTTAGATTTTTACCACGAAATTGGACATGGAATTAGAAATAAATTATATATTTGAGTTAGTGGTGTTATGGGTAAGGTTTATCTTCAAGAATATTTGGAATTCGGGGACATGGGCCCGAGGGTCGACTTTGTTGGTTTTTCGAGCGGAGTTGGGGAGTGTTACTAATTAATCAATTATAATGTTGGAGACCTGTTGGGCATGTCTCCTGACAGGGATATTGACTTTGGTATTGACTTGGTGCCAGGCACTCAGCCCATTTCTATTCCCCCGTATCATATGGCACCAGCTGAGTTGAAGGAATTGAAAGAATATCTTCAGGAACTTCTTGATAAGGGGTTTATTAAGCCTAGCATGTCGCCTTGGGGTGTACTTGTTCTATTTGTGAATAAGAAGGATGGTACTACACGGATATGCATCGATTATAGGCAGTTAAACAAAGTTACAATCAAGAACAAGTATCATTTGCCGCGCATTGATGATCTATTTGACCAAATTCAGGGAGCGAGGGTGTTCTCTAAGATTGATTTTAGGTCTGGGTATCACCATTTGAAGATTCGGGACTCGGATATTCTAAAGACAACATTCACGACCCGTTATAGTCATTATGAGTTTCTTTGTGATATCTTTCGGGCTGACTAACGCCTCAACAACGTTTATGCATATGATGAACAATGTATTTTAGCCTTATCTCGACTCATTTGTCATTGTGTTCATTGATGATATCCTGGTGTACTCATCATGTAGCCAGGAGGAGCATGCCCACCATTTGAGGATTGTGTTGCAGCGACTGAGGGAGGAGAAACTTTATGTCAAGTTCTCCAAGTATGAGTTTTGGCTTAGTTTGGTAGCGTTCTTGGGGAACGTGGTGTCCAGTGATGGGATTAAAGTGGACCCGAAAAAGATAAAGGCGGTTCAGAGTTGGCCCAGACCGTCTCCAGCTACTGAGATTCAGAGCTTTCTCGGCTTAGCCGATTATTATCGTCTCTTTGTGGAGGGTTTCTCATCTATTGCATCGCCCTTGACCAGATTTGCCCAGAAGGGTGCTCCTTTCAGGTGGTCGGATAAGTGTGAGGAAAGCTTTTAGAAGTTCAAGACTGCCTTAACCATAACTCCAGTTCTAGTTTTGCGTTCAGCTTCTGGTTCTTGTACAATGTATTGTGATACTTCTGGGATTGGTATTGGGTGTGTCTTGATGCAAGGGGTAGATTAATTGTTTATGCTTCGTGTCATTTGAATCCCCATGAGAAGAACTACCATGTTCAAGATTTGGAGTTGGCTACCATCGTTCATGCATTGAAGATTTGGAGACACTATCTCTATGGTATGTCTTGTGAGGTATTTACAGATCATCGGAGTCTCCAGCACTTGTTCAAGCAAAAGGATCTAAATTTGAGGCAGCGAAGATGGTTGGAGCTGCTAAAGGACTATGATATTACTATTCTATATCATCCAGGGAAGGCCAATGTGGTGGCCGATGCCTAGAGTAGAAAGGCGGTGAGTATGGGTAGCTTTGCATTTATTCCTGTTATTGAGAGACCGCTTGCAGTGATATTCAGGCCTTGGCCAACCAATTTGTGAGATTAGATGTTTTGGAGCCCAGTCGGGTTCTAGCTTGTGTAGTTTCTCGGTCTTCCTTATATGATCGCATCAGAGAGCGCCAGTATGATGATGTTGCACCCCATGTTTTTGTATGTGAAAGTACGTTGTAAGTCAATTGATGTAAGCTTGAAAATGAGATCCTCTTTGAAAGTATATAAAGTGATCTAATGATGTTACGTCCCGTTTTCGCAAGCCTTAGAGTTATCATTTGGTGATAAATGTTTCTAAGGGGACATGTTGTTGCACCCCGTACTTCAGACATCACTGTCATTATATGATTATCTAATGTAAGCTCAAAAAGGACGAAATCCTTCTACAAGGATAAGAAAGGTTTACCGAAGTCTTAAGTAAGTTAATATGAATATAAGACTTGTTAATCATGAATTAAATGAGTTTAAAGTCATGATATGACTATATATGATGTTTGGATATGAAATATAAAGTTTGGAAAAAATCGGATTTAAGTTGCGAAAAACAACCTACTAAGGGTTTGCCTTGTAATGAAGCCTTTTGAGAAATATATTTCGTAAGTTTTATGATGTCTTTTTGGGACATATTATATACCAAATTGAAGGTCTTTGGGTCTAGTTTCTAACTCATTTAACCTTTCATCGATATGATATCGGAGTAAAGAGATATTCGCATTTTGTGAGACTGCGCAAGCAGCACCCATGGGACCCACAAAGTCTGGGGGAAATTCCAGCTTGTATTAAAGTCAATTCTCCGTCATTTTAACTCATTTTTCGGGTCCAAACCAGTTCCTAAATTCTCTCCAATGGTTCCTCCATGATTCTAGGGTGAGAAACTAAAGATGAAAACATGAATCCAACGCTAGAAATCCCGTGGTGCTTGCTGGATCGTAGTTCTTCGTCTTGTGGCTGTTTGGAAGGGTTCTTCAAATGTAAGTAATCTCAGATTTCGTATTGTTCTTGTTTATTAAGGTAATAATCAGTCCCTCCTTCATATATGTTAAATTTTCAAGGCGAACTACAAGTGTTTACACACCAACTTGAACACTAAAAGTTGATTCAAGAAGAGAATACAATACCTATAGTGTTGTGGTGTTATTGAGGATAGTTGTGGGCTATGCTTGGCTGAAATTTCATATTTTTTCTACCATTTAAAGTGAGTATAAAATCCTACTATATGTACTTGAAGTTGTTTGTGTGTTGGTTGCATTATTTGAGCAAAATACTACAAGAGGAGACTTGAAACAGTTTAAGATGTTATGGGTTTTAATGGACTGTTTTGGAAAGGTTGTTTCCATGAACTATAAATGGCTGGAAAATGGGAAAAATAACTTGATTATAATATGGTTTCTGTTGTTATTCATGTCTATATATTTATCAAGCGAATTGGTGAAAGAAGCATACAAAACTTGAGATTGGAAGTGAACATTCGCTTAAGTCACTTCTATGGTGTTGTATTGCCATTGAGGGCTATTGTGAGATAAGTTGAGATAGGGTTTCGAGTTGTAGCTGTTGTCCAAGGTATTTATAACATCTTATTGATTGTGCATAAGGTTTATATTGTGTTTGATGCGTTGTTTGAGTGAAAACCCATAAGATAGCACTTGAAAGAACATGGGATATGGTTGTCTTTTTTGGTTGGACTATTTTGTGGATAAATATATGATTTGTGGTGGCTGGAAATTAGGAGAAATAATTTGATAATGTTGTGGCTGTTGTTGTTAAGCTTTTCTAATTAAGTTGATTGAAGAAGAAAAGATGAAAAACAAGTGATTGACGATAAAAATTAAGGTGCTAGACGTATGAGGCTGTTTTGGAAGGCATTTTGTGGATGTTTTGAACTAGAAATAATATAGTACATATAAGTATGATGTTCTAAAAGGTTGTAAACTAATTTATGGAATAGGAGTTGGATTCAATTTATATCTTGTTATGAGTAAAAAATGAGCTTGCCGCTCAATATGATTGTTAAGATAATCGGAGAAACTCATATTGGATTATATTATTGTTGTTGCTATTGTTGGTTATAGTTGTTATTGTTGGGATGTTGATGACCCTTAGTGGTCTTTGGGATTTATTAAAAATATGGGAGTTGCTGCCCGATTTTCCTTAAGCCATACGACTAGCCAAATACGATGGTACGACATTATATGTTAACGACAATATCATTTCACTTGTTGTAGATGTAAGAAGTTGTGTTGAGCTTGGTTGAGTAATAAGGAAGAGATCATACATGTATATTAAGGCTATCCCTTTTTTTCCTTTTGGCATAACCCATATGATACAAACAAAATGAGCAAACACACAACTTTCACAAATGACTCTATTCTTAGAAGTACTAGGGGTGCCTATGTTCTTGATTCCCCATGTGTCCTATTATTATATCTTCTGTTCATGGGTATCAGAAAAATATGTAAGTTGCTAAAGTTTATCCGAAGGCATATTGATCTTATGACATTCTGAGAAATCTTATTGACTTACTTTATTATGCATTGCATTCATTTATACATGTACATTGACCCATGACCAGATGACATTATATACGTGTATATTATATGTATATGGGATATGGAAAAATGTTATGGCGTTATATACGCACTACCACCTGATCAGCTAGTATACGTTGATGATTTCCACCACAGTGGTTGAGATGATATGATGGGATGCCCTCAGAGGCTTGATAATGTTATGTACGCATACATCTATGCATGGTATGACATTTATACGCACATGCATGATATTATAAATTTTTCATGATTCACAGAGCTATTCAGAATTACAGGTTGAGTTTTTTACTCCATGTTTCTTTCATGTCTTTTAAATACTACTATCAGGCCTTACATACTCGATATTTTATTTGTACTGACGTCCCTTTTTCCTGGGAATGCTGCATTTTATGCCCGCAGGTCCCGATAAACAGGTTGAGAGTCCTCCTAGTAGGCTATCAACTCAGCGGAAGGTGTTGGTGCACTCCACTTGCTACGGAGTTGCCTATCTTGGTCAGTATGATTTGGACATGTATTGATTGGTATGGCGGGGCCATATCTCGAACTTTATGACATTTATGTACTCGTAGAGGCTTGTAGACAGATGTCATGTATATGGATACTTGTATGGCCTTGTCGGCCTATGTTTTGAGTATATAATTGATCATATCGGCCTTATAGGCCCGTATGTCGCATGCATAAGCTTCTATATCATGTTGGGTCATCCCATGTCGAGTATTCTCTTATGTTTAATTCTAGTTATCTCATGACGACCTTTCCGGTTTATTTACCAATAATAGTATGATAAGAAGGATACGTCACGTCGGAACTCGGTTGAGTTAGGCACCAGGTGCCCGTCGCAGCCCTACGGTTTGGGTCGTGACAAAAGTGGTATTAGAGGAGTCTAAGAATATGAGCAATTTGAATGAGAAATGATTTTAAGAAAAGGGGATGTCATGAATTGCATGGGATTAGAATACCCATATACGATGAATCACGCCGGGATGCTATGAAATATAGTTATTGAAGTATAGTATCACCCCTAGGTGGATCAGGAAAATCACTTCAGATGTTCCCCGATGAGACGTGAGCCCTAGTGACAATGTATTACGTAAGAGGTCTCAAGTTATCAGTGATAGATATAGATCAACATTAAGGTGAATCAACAATAGATGGATACAAATTTCAAAGTATAAGAGGAGGTTATGATGCCATTTTTAGATGAACAGTAATAAGGAAGAATTAAAGGACTTACATTTATACATATGGGACAAGCAGTGAGAGAGTAACCTGGAGTTGGGTAACAGACCTCGATAATAATAAACCGAAGTAAGTGTTATAGTACGATATGGCCTACCTAGATGCACTAAAACCATAAGGACAAATAACCAAGGCTAGGAAACAAAATATATCAATAGTGGTACATTCAACAAAGTACCAAGCGAAGAACTTCAGTATAGCTATAGATGCCCAGAGGGACAATTTGCCGTAGTCCTGTATATGTTTATAAAGTGAAGCCTAGAGATTGGCTAAAAGCTGGAGAAAAATGAGAGAAGAGTCGCATAGGCACACATACAAGTACAAAGTCGTACATACTGCATGATAGAAGGTAGCAATAGTTACGAGATTGGAAGAATTCTGACCATGAGTCATGGCGTGAGAAAGAGGCCTAAAGGGGGGAATGCCCTGGCCTTTGGATTTATTCATAGAACAGTTGCCTAGATGGCAAAGGACAATATTAAAGTATTCATAAGAGCCATAGATTATGAGAATGATAAGCGCATCAGTCAACATTCAAGAACAATTTTCAAAGAGGGGAATGATGTTACACCTCATGTTTTTGTACGTGAAAGTACATCGTAAGTTAATTGATGTAAGCTTGAAAATGAGATCCTATTTGAAAGTATATAAAGTGATTTAATGATATTATGTCCCGTTTTTGCAAGCCTTTAAGAGTTATCATTCGGGGACAAGTGTTTCGAAGGGTACATGTTGTTACACCCCGTACTTCAGACGTCACTGTCATTGTACGATTATCTAATGTACGCTAAAAAAGGATGAAATCCTTCTACAAGGATAAGAAAGGTTTACCGAAGTCTTAAGTAAACTAAGATGAATATGAGACTTGTTAATCATGATTTAAATGATTTTAAAGTCATGATATAACTATATATGATGTTTGGATATGAAATATAAAGTTTGAGAAAAATCAGATTTAAGTTGCGGAAATAAACCGACTAAGGGTTTGCCTTGTAGTGAATCTTTTTGAGAAATAAATTTCGTAAGCTTTATGATGTCTTTTTGGGATATATTATATACAAAATTTAAGATCTTTGAGTCTATCTTCTAACGCATTTAACCGTTCGTCGATATGATATCGGAGTAGAGAGATATTCGCGTTTTTGTGAGACTGCGCAAGTAGCACCCACGGGACCCTCAAAGTCGAGGAAAACTTCCAGCTTATATTAAAGTCAATTCTTCGTCGTTTTAACTCATTTTTCTGGTCCAAAACAGTTCCTAAATCCTCCTAAATGCTCTCCAATGGTTTCTCCATGATTCTAGGGTAAGAACCTAAGATGAAAATATGAATCCAACGCTAGAAATCCCGTAGTGCTTGCTAGATCGTAGTTCTTCGTCTTATGGCTGTTTTGGAGGGTTCTTCAAAGGTAAGTAACCTCAGGTTTTGTATTGTTCTTGTTGATTAAGGTAATAATCAGTACCTCCTTCATATATATTATACTTTCAAGGTGAACTAGAAGTGTTTACACACCAACTTGAACACCAAAAGTTGATTCAAGAAGAGAATACAATACCTAGAGTGTTGTGGTGTTATTGAGGATAGTTGTGGGCTGTGCTTGGCTGAAATTTAGTGTTGTTTCACTATTTAAGGTGAGTATAAAATCCTACTATATGTACTTGAAGTTGTTTGTGTGTTGGTTGCATTATTTGAGCAAAATACTACAAGAGGAGACTTGAAACAGTTTAAGATGTTATGGGTTTTAATGGACTGTTTTGGAAAGGTTGTTTCCATGAACTATAAATGGCTGGAAAATGGGAAAAATAACTTGATTATAATATGGTTTCTGTTGTTATTCATGTCTATATATTTATCAAGCGAATTGGTGAAAGAAGCATACAAAACTTGAGATTGGAAGTGAACATTCGCTTAAGTCACTTCTATGGTGTTGTATTGCCATTGAGGGCTATTGTGAGATAAGTTGAGATAGGGTTTCGAGTTGTAGCTGTTGTCCAAGGTATTTATAACATCTTATTGATTGTGCATAAGGTTTATATTGTGTTTGATGCGTTGTTTGAGTGAAAACCCATAAGATAGCACTTGAAAGAACATGGGATATGGTTGTCTTTTTTGGTTGGACTATTTTGTGGATAAATATATGGTTTGTGGTGGCTGGAAATTGTGAGAAATAAGTTGATAATGTTGTGGCTGCTGTTGTTAAGCTTTTCTAGGTATTAATTAAGTTGATTGAAGAAGAAAAGATGAAAAACAAGTGATTGACGATAAAAATTAAGGTGCTAGACGTATGGGGCCGTTTTGGAAGGCATTTTGTAGATGTTTTGAACTAGAAATAATATAGTACATATAAGTATGATGTTCTAAAAGGTTGTAAACTAATTTATGGAATAGTATTTGGATTCAATTTATATCTTGTTATGAGTAAAAACGAGCTTGCCGCTCAATATAATTGTTAGGATAATAGGAGAAACTCATATTGGATTATATTATTGTTGTTGCTATTGTTGGTTATAGTTGTTGTTGTTCGGCTGTTGATGACCCTTAGTGGTCTTTGGGATGTATTAAAAATAGGCGAGTTGCTGCCTAATTTTCCTTAAGCCATACGACTAGCCAAATACGATGGTACGATATTATATGTTAACGACAATTTTATTTCACTTGTTGTAGATGCAAGAAGTTGCGTTGAGCTTGGTTGAGTAATAAGGAAGTGATCATACAGGTATGTTAAAGCTATCCATGTTTCTTTCATGTGTTTTAAATACTACTTTCATGCCTTACATACTCGGTACTTTATTTGTACTGACGTCCCTTTTTCTTGGGGACGCTGTATTTTATGCTCGCAGGTCCCGATAGACAGGTTGAGAGTCCTCCTAGTAGGCTATCAGCTCAGCGGAAGGTGTTGGTGTACTCCACTTGCTACGAAGTTGCCTATCTGGTCAATATGATTTGGACATGTATTGATTGGTATGGCGGGACCATATCTCAAACTTTATGACATTTATGTACTCGTAGAGGCTTGTAGACAGATGTCATGTATATGGATACTTGTATGGCCTTGTCGGCCTATGTTTTGAGTATACAAATGATCATGTCGGCCTTATAGGCCCCGTATGTCGCATGCATAAGCTTCTATATCATGTTGGGTCATCCCATGTCGAGTATTCTCTTATGTTTAATTCTAGTTATCTCATGACGACCTTTTCGGTTCATTTACTCATGATAGTATGATAAGAAGGATACGTCACGTTGATACTCGGTTGAGTTAGGCACCAGGTGCCCATCGCGGTCCTACGATTTGGATCGTGACAGATGATACTTATTTTCTTGTCCTTAGGGACACAGTTCAGCATGGTGATGCCAGGGATATTACTATTGGAGATGATGGTGTATTGCGGGTTTAAGGCAGGCTATGTATGCCCAATGTAGATGGTTTGCGTGAGTTGATTCTCCAGGAGGCTCACAGTTCACGGTACTCTATTCATCCAGGTGTCGCGAAGATTTATCAGGACTTGAGACAACATTATTAGTGGAGGAGAATGAAGAAGGATATAGTGGGGTTTGTAGCTCAGTGCCTTAACTGTCAGTAGGTGAAGTATGAGAATTAGAGACCGGGTGGATTACTTCAGAGGCTTGAGATTCTGAAGTAGAAATGGGAGCATATCACCATGGATTTTGTAGTTGGGCTCCCATAGACTTCGTGGAAGTTCTATGCTATTTGGGTGATTGTGGATCGGTTGACCAAGTCCACGCACTTTATTCTAGTTGGGACTACTTATTCTTCAGAGCGTTTGACTGAGATTTACATCCACAAGATTGTCCGCCTTCACGGTGTGCCAATGTCCATCATTTTAGATCGGGGCACGCAGTTTACATCACAGTTTTGGAGGGCAGTACATCGAGAGTTGGGCACCCAGTTTGAGTTGAGTACATTATTTCACCCTCAAACGGACGGACAGTATGAGCGCACTATTAAGATATTGAAGGATATGCTACACGCTTGTGTCATTGATTTCAGTGGTTCTTGGGATCAGTTTCTGCCACTCGCGGAGTTTGCCTACAAAACAACTATCAGTCAAGCATTCAGATGGCTCCGTATGAGGCTTTGTATGGGAGATGGTATCGATCTCGGGTTGGTTCGAACCTGGTGAGTCTAGGTTATTAGGTGCTGACTTGGTTCAGGATACTTTAGACAAGGTTAAATTGATTCAGGATCGGCTTTGCACGACGCAGTATTGGCAGAAGAGTTACGCCGATCGGAAGGTTACGCCGATCGGAAGGTTGGGGAGAAGGTACTGCTCAAGGTTTCACCCATGAAGGGTGTTATGAGGTTCGAAAAGAAGGGCAAGTTGAGCCTCGGTATATTGGGCCGTTTAAGGTGCTTCAGAGGATTGGAGAGGTGGTTTACAAGCTTGCCTTGCCACCTAGTCTGTCAAGTGTGCATCCAATATTTCATGTTTCTATGCTCTGGAAGTATTTTGGCGATCCGTCTCATATTTTGGATTTCAGCACGGTTCAATTGGATGATGATTTGACTTATGATGTGGAGCCGGTGGTTATTTAGGGTCGACAAGTTCAAAAGTTGAGGTCCAAGGACATAACTTCAGTGAAGGTGCAGTGGAGAGGTCAGCCAGTTGAGGAGGCTACTTGGGAGACCAAACGAGAGATATGGAGCAGATATCCACGCCTATTTGAGACTCCAGGTACGTTTCTAGACCCGTTCGAGGACGAATGTTTGTTTAAGAGGAGGAGGATGTAACGACACAGCCGATCAATTTGAGAGTTGTAGTCCCGTTCCCCCATTTATTGCTCATTTTGTGCTTTATAAATGCTATGTGACTTGCCAGGGTAGTCGGTTCGGGTCCGAAGAGGTTTCAGAATGAGTTGAGACACTTAGTCTCAAGGTTTGAAGCTTAAGTTGAAAAGGTTGACCGGATTGACTATGTGTAAACAACTTCGGAACAGAGTTTTGATGGTTCCGTTAGCTCCGTTGGGTGATTTTGGACTTAAGAGTATGTTCGAATTATGATTTGGAGGTCCATAGTTGAATTAGACATTAAATGGCAAAAGTTAGAAATTTAGAAGTTTGATCGAGAGTGAACATTGTGGTTACCTGGCTCGGGATGGGGTTTCGGGAGTTAGAGTAGGTCTGTCATATCATTTGTGACTTGTGTGCAAAGTTTGAGGTCAATCGGACGTGATTTGATAGGTTTCGGCATCGTTTATAGAAGGTTGAATTCTTTAGTTTTCATTAGGCTTGAATTAGGATGCGATTCGTGTTTTTGATATTGTTTGATGTGATTTGAGGGCTCGACTAAGTCCATATCATGTTTTAGGACTTGTTGGTATGTTTGGTGGAGGTCCCAGGGGCCGCGGGTGGAGTTCGGATGGGTAACGGATCAAATTTGGAGTTTGAAAGATTGCTGAAGGTGAGAGTCTTCTGGTGAAATCGCACCTGCGGAGCTTTGGTTGTAGGTGTGAGCTGGGAAGCGCATGTGCAACCTGGGAAGGGATTGGCTAGCGGCCGCAGATGCGAAGGACAGGAAGCAGAAGCGGAGTATGATGGTAGACTATAATCTCGTATTTTAGTCGCTTATTGCACTCTAATTAACTGCACTTTACTTGTATTTGCGATCGTATTGATAGTGTTTTGCACTTATTGTGTGTTTTATGCCTTGTAGGAGTGATTCCAAGCTATGTAGATGTTATGGAATGAAAGCGATTTGGAGCTTTGAAGCCTGAGTAAAAGCCAAAGAGATTAAGCTGGGATCGTGTTCGGGGGTTGAGGACCTAGTCTGGACGTCAAAATGCAAGATTTAAGCCGTACTCTGAGAAATTTGCGCCAGTACGACGTAGTGTGCGAGGCATAGTGTGACGCATCAGTGTATGTTTGCTGCCTGTTGAATTGTTGAGCTCTCTGGATTTCTCCACTAATGCCCCGCGTGGCGCATGGCCCCATGCGGCGTGCATGTGCAATGTTTACAGAGTAAATATCCTATTTCGGCTAGGAAAAGGTGATTTTTTATGGGGCCGACCCTACTTGGTATAAATACATAGAAAAATATTATTTTCTAAACTTTTGACACATATTTGACCCAAGGAGGCTAAGGAGGAGTTGGAAGAACACGAGCACAAGGATTTCATCATTCCTTCCTCACTCAAGTCCCGAGTTTGAATTGAATTTATGTTTTCCTTGACTTTAATTTTTTTTGTGATGAATTGCTCCATATCTATGGAGTAGTTCTCTTTAAGGTTTGACGGATTTGGTATATTGATGATTATTTGTGGATTATAACTCTAGTTTTATGTATTGAAGCGTTTTTGGATGATTTAACAGTTTCATCTATATTTACTTGTTCATGTAATCGAGAGAGGCATAACTTGTGATATCTTTGCATAATATTGTTGGTTGAGTTAATTAATTCTTCTTAGTAATCGAAAGAGGCTAGTTGAATCATTGATTAAACCTAGTTAGAAGAATAATCGAAAGAGGTTTTCCTAAAGACCAATCCACTATGCATTCTTGCATATCTTCACGTGCTTAAATTGGTTCATCTCATGAGGTTAAGACTTAATCGAGAGAGGAGTTTTTTCTAAACGTTTGAACTGATAATTGAGTGAATTCGAGAGACTCACTTAAACATTAGAAGTGAATTATCTAGAGTTAGATCCCAAACAATTATCTTGCACCTATCCTATCAACCCTTATTTCCTCCCACTGATAACTTCCTTGCTTATCATTGTTTCGATTGTCATTAGTCAATAGCTTTAGACTCTTAGTTAATTTTAGTTAGAAATCATATAAATCTCAATTGTTGATCATCTTAGATAGCGGTCAAACTAGAAATTACGAGACTACTATTTAAATCCTATTTCTGTGGATACGATATTATACTAAACTATATTTGATTAGCGAGCATAAGTTAAGTGTGTGTTTCGAGCTCGTCAAATGTTGGCGTCGTTGCTGGGGATTGGAAATCAATAGTGTTTGAAATAGTTTTTGGTGCTAATTAAGGATTTAGGTTGTAGTTTTTTTTTCTTTTCTTTTTCCTTTTCTATTTTATTTTCTTTATTAGTTAACTTGTTTTCAAGATTTATTTTGTAGTACCTAACAAGTTGGAGAAGATACTATAGATTTTGAACTCTAAATGATATGAAGATGGAGTACAACCAGCCTAAGAACACGGTTAAAGAGTTAACAACTGAATATTATCAGCAGTCTGCTATGTATTTTAAGTGCGGTGGAAATCATATATTGGTTGACTGTCAAGCAGGTATGTATTCTTCCTATGGTTCGTATTTTGTGCAGTCTCACTTTGTTTTTAGTTCGTACATGTATGAGGATTTATATGGGCACAATTCTGACTCTGGTTAGGATAAATACCCTTATTATGACTGGAATGAAACCAAAGTGAGACAACCACCTCAAGAGGAGAATGGTAGTTTAGAAGCGCTTATGCATGGGTTCATGAATAATGTTGAAGAAAGGTTTATGCAAAATGATGAAGCTATTAAAAACTTAACAACGCGTGTGAGTCAATTAGTAAGTATACTTTCAGAAATCTCATTATGTTGTGATGATGAATATATAGAGGAGATACCTTGTGAGAACGAGCCTACTCAAGAGGATGAGCATCCACAAAGAGAGATTTCCACGATACAAGAGGACACTGATTCAATTAAGATGATCGAAAATAAGGATGTGGTTGAGTGTGAATCAACGGAAGAAGAGTTCAAACCCCCATCCACCTTTCCACATTTGCAACCTTTAGTAGAAGAGAATGAGAAACAAATGGTCTTGGACATACCAGAGGAATATTTACTTGACATTTCTTCTTTGTTTTTTATTCTAACCTTGATCATGTGGATTTTATTTTTGGGGATTTATAGAAATATGTATGGATTGATCATGTGAAAGAATGCAGAAACAGGTTAAGGATCATCATGAACAAGCAATTCACTGCTCAAAATGAGGATAATAAAGAAAGAAAAGAGCGGGTCTTGCAGGTATCCTCAGAAGAATTGGGCTTAATAAGATCCACAAAAAATCCTAAGGATAGAAAATGAGGAATGAATTCTGAATTAGGGGTGGAGTTCATAAGTTCTCAGAAAAGAAGAAGATTCAGGGAAGTTTCCTTTACCTCTTTCTTTTTAATTATGTGTCATGGGGTTGTAACGACCCGGCCGGTCGTTTTGAGTATAATAGCCCTGTTTCCCCATTTACTGCTCAATTTATGCTTTACAGTTATTTTTTTACTTGCCTAGGTAGTTGGTTCGGGCCCGGAAGAAATTCAGAGTGAAATGAGACACATAGTCTCATAATTGAAAATTTGTAAGTTAGAAAAGTGATCGGATGTGGACTTATGTGTAAACGACCTCAAATTTGAATTTTGATGATTCCAATAGCTCTGTATGGTGATTTTGGACTTAGGAGCATATTCGGAAAATTATTTGGAGGTTCGTGGTAGAATTAGGCTTGAAATGCCGAAAGTTAAAATTTTGGAAAGTTTGACCGGGTGGTTGATTTTTTGATATCGGGGTCGGAATCCGATTCTAAAAATTGGAATGCCTCTGTTATGTCATTAATGACTTGTGTGCAAAATTTGAGGTAAATCGGATGTGATTGATAGGTTCCGGAGTCGTTTGTAGAAATTAGAAATTTCAAAGTTCATTAGGCTTGAATTGGGGTGTAATTCGTGATTTTAGTGTTGTTTGAGGTGATTTGAGGGTTAGACTAAGTCCGTATGATGTTTTGGGACTTGTTGGTATATTTGGTTGAGGTCTCGAGAGGCTCGAGTGAGTTTCGGATGGTTAACGCATCAAATTCGGACTTAAAACCACTGCTGGAATTTTTGCTTCTAGTATTTTCGCACCTGCAGAGGTTTGATCACAGGTGCGAAGCTGCATGTGCGGACTGGCCATCGTAGAAGCGGAGCTAGCCTCGCAAATGCGATCCTGCAGAAGCGGCTCCAGTGGAGGCTTGGCGAAACCGCAAAAGCGGTTGAATTCTCTCACCTGTGAGACCGCAGAAGCGGCTAAGTGAGTCGCAGGTGCGGAACCCCTGGACAATATACATTTCGAAGGGGTTCCGAGTTTTGCCATTTTTGGACCTTCAAGCACGGTTTTTGGGGCGATTTGGAGAGAGAATTTGAGGGAAACTTGAGGTAAGTCACTTGTGATCATTTCTACTCCATAATATTGAATTATCATCGAATAATCTGACTAGATTACATGTTTTCGAGGTGTAAATCGGGGGTTTGAACTTAGGGATTTGAAAATAAGATTTGAAGTTTTGGGGGTCGAGTTGAGGTCGGATTTTGGTAAAATTAGTATAGTTAGACTCGTGGTTGAATGTGCTTCCGGATTTTGTAACTTTTGTCAAGTTTCGAGACGTGGGCCCTACGGGTGGTTTTTGAGCTAAAATTCTAATTTTTATAGGAAAATTGTATTTTCATATGGAATTAATTCCAATAAATTTT
This sequence comes from Nicotiana tabacum, assembly GCF_000715075.1. Classification (NCBI taxonomy): domain Eukaryota; kingdom Viridiplantae; phylum Streptophyta; class Magnoliopsida; order Solanales; family Solanaceae; genus Nicotiana; species Nicotiana tabacum. Next base: position 20,565,257 of record NC_134091.1, read on the forward strand.
ATTGAGTGGAACAAATTATTTGTGACTAGATTCGAGGTATTTGGATGCCGATTTGTGAGGCAAAAGCATAGCAGAGTAAAGAATTTCATGCTCTGAGGTAAGTAATAATTTTAAATCTGGTCATGAGGGTATGAACCCCCATAATTTTGTGTCGTGTGAATATTTTGAAGGTGACGCATATGCTAGGTGACAGGAGTGTGGGCGTGCACCAAGGGGATTGTGACTTGGTCCGTCCCGTGAAACTGTAAAGTTGAATAATTTGTTGTTAGCTATATGCTCTCTATGTGTTGAATAAATTTGACTATAAATCATGTTAGAAATCATGCTTAGGCTATGTGATAGTACTGTTGGGACCCACCGAGGTCGCGTACTTGTTGAATTATTTGCTAATTGCTATCTTGTACTCAGTCATGATTTTTCTTGCGAATTATACCTCAGTCTTTTCTGGATATTTGTTGATACACTATGTTATCTTTGTTTGGCTGATCTTTTTGATTTCTGAGAGCTCGAGAGACTAGAGAGGTTGAGGACTGAGTAAGGCCGAGGGCATGTCGGTGAGGTAAGGATATTATGGCACGTGAGTTGTCCATGCAGGATATTATATCACGTGAGTTGTCCGTGAAGATTATGGTGCTTGGGTTGTAGTAGCCCCTTCGGAGTCTGTACATCCCCAGTGAGCGCGGGTACTCATTGAGTGTGAGTGCTGACGGCTGAGAGCCGAGTGGTTGAGTTGTTGTGATGAGTTGAGTGACTGTGGCCTGAGAGGTTGTACTTGCTTTGCATTTGTTGTTGCACTTGGTTGCTATCTGTCATTGTTGTGAAATCTCTGAAAGATTTTATATCTAGATTACATGAACTAGAACTGTATAAAATTGATTTGACTTAAACTACCGGATTTGAAAGCATGTCTATTCTCTGCTGGAATTCATGAAAGTGAACAATAACTGTGTAGCTCGTCATTATCTTCAGTTCCTTAGTTATTATTGTTACTTGCTGAGTTGGTTGTACTCATAATACACCCTACACTTCGTGTGTAGATATAGGTGTTCCCGGATATAGCGGGTGTTGATCATTTAGTGCAGTTAATTTTCAGGAGATTTTGAGGTAGTTGTCGTGTTCCGCAGACCTTGTCTCTCCTTCTCTATCTCCTTGTTTAATGTATTTGGTCTCAAACTATTATAGACTGTATTTTCCAGACTTGTATTCATATTAGATGTTCATGTACTCAGTGACACCAGGTTTTAGGGAGTGTTTGTGTCAGTATTTGTGGAATTTTGTATTGTGTTAAATTATTGTATTTTTAAACTTAAGAGAAATTGTGATTTATCGAGATTATCGTCTTGCCTACTATCGAGATAGGCGCCATCACGACAGATTTGGATTTTGGTCATGACAGGGGTCATGCCACAACTTAAAGTGTGGGGTGGGGGATATTTATATGTATGTTTTAGTTTTTTTTTTGTTAGTTGTAGTAGTTAAAGATAGAAAAAAATTGAAAAAAACCATAAAAATATGAAAAAATTTCGATTTTCCCGACGATGGATATCATTCGACAGGTTTCTTGAGGGATTAAAGTCGACAGAAAAAGACAAAAAGATTTTCTTTTGTTAGGTAGTGTATTAATTCCCCCTTGGTTTTTCATTGTGCCGCGGTTCTTTTTCAAGGATTTTGTTTGAACCGGGTGTAGTTAGTTTTTAGGTTTTCTAGGAGTAGAAAACCTTGTGCTATGATTTGAAGTGAAGGCAATATCTCTTGACTCTATTATACCTTGAGAATATAGTGATTGCTTTAGTGTGACACTTAGGCTCAATTTTTGACTCTTGTATAAGTACCTTAAATTATATGATCTTAACTTTGCTTAACTGCTTTGACTAGAGTGTCTTGATGAGTCTGATCTTGAGTGAGTTATGTGCAATGTGTGTGTGAGGTTTTGTGTTATTCTGTGCATTGTATTTGATGTCTAGAACTTGCCATGTATGTTTGCAAAGCGAAATAGTAGTTGTATTCAGTCTTGGAAGTGATATAGGCATTTCTTTGTTGAGCCAGTTAAATGCTTTTACCCACCTAATGTATCGTAGTTAATCCCTTTGAGCTTGTAATCTTATTTCTTTGGCAACCACATTACAAGCCTTACCCATTTGTTCGAATTGACTATCTATTTGAACCTTGTACCTCTCGTAAGCACTTGAAATTGGTATGAACTATGTAAAAGTTGAAATGTGGGGTGGTTGGTCTGACTTTTGAGTGTAACTATTGAATTAAGGAGAAAGGTGCATTGTTTTGAAAAAGTAAGAGCCACTTGAATTGAATAAGAAAAGAAAAAGAAAAAAATAGTTGTGTTGTTGTGAAAAATACTCCTTGATAGTGGTAACTTTTGATGTATTTGTGCTTAAGGAATTAAGGAGTTAATGCATATTAATGTGAAGGTGGAGTTATGGTTTGATTTAAGTGTGGGGTTTTGAAGGTAAATTGTATGTATTGAAGTGCTTAGAGAGGTGTAGTCACTCTTATATCAAAATTTATCCTACTCGTCCTGCATCCTACATTAAAAACAATTAAAGTCCTACTTGATCCTTGACTGAATGAGCTCGATTAGTTGAGTAGTACACTACGGGCAAGCCTATGGTACGTCTTTTGTGGCTTATGAATGTTGTTTCCGAGAGTGAGCGAATTCTGTCTATCTTGAGTTCCTAATTGTTCTTAAATTTTATTGTGGGTGGAACTACTCTCTATTGTTGTGTGAGGGCACTTGATTCATGAAGAAAATGTAATGTTGTTGACCTCTGTGTTAGAGTAAGTGAGCGGGTTATAAATAATGTGTGGTGCTTGTGAGTCAAATCTTGAGGCGAGGATGTTACGTTAGATTGCTTAATCTATTTTAATTATTCTTGGTGTTATAAGTTATGAGAGTTGTTTAAAAAGGTCGTGTCTATGTGAAGTGTGGTTTGATTGCTCGAGGACGAGCAATGGTTTAAGTGTGGGGTGTTGATGGTGGGCTATAATCTCGTATTTTAGTCGTTTATTGCACTCTAATTAACTGCACTTTACTTGTGTTTGCGCTCGTATTGATAGTGTTTTCCATATATTGTGTGTTTTATGCCTTGTAGGAGTGATTTCGAGCTATGTAGATGTTATGGAATGAATTCAAGCGATTTGGAGCTTTGAAGTCTGAGTTAAAGCCCAAAAGATTAAGTCGGGATCGTGTTCGAGGGTCGAGGACCAAGTCTGGACGTCAAAACGCAAGATTTGAGTTGTACTCTAAGAAATTCGCACTAGTGCGGCGCAGGGTGCGAGGCATAGTGCGATGCGACAGTGTATTTTTGTTGACTGTTGAATTGTTGAGCTCTCTGGATTTCTCCACTAATATCCCGCGTGGTGCGTCGCCCCATGACGCCTGTGCAATTTTTATAGAGTAAATATCCTATTTCGGCTAGGAAAAGGTGATTTCGCCTGGACCCGACCCTACTTGGTATAAATACATGAAAAAATATTATTTTCTGGACTTTTGACACATATTCGACCTAAGGAGGCTAAGGTGTAGTTGGAAAAACACGAGCACAAGGATTTCATCACTCCATCCTCATTCAAGACCCGAGTTTGGATTGAATTTACGTTTTTCTCAACTTTAATTTTATTTGTGATGAATTGCTCCATATCTATGGAGTAGTTCTCTTTAAGGTTTGATAGATTTGGTGTATTGACGATTTTTTGTGGATTATAACTCTAGTTTTATGTATTGAAGCATTTTTGGATGATTTAACCGTTGCATCTATATTCACTTGTTCATGTAATCGAGTGAGGCATAACTTGTGATATCTTTGCATTATATTGTTGGTTGAGTTCATTAATTCTTCTTAGTAATCGAAAGAGGCTAGTTGAATCATTGATTAAGCCTAGTTAGGAATATAACTGAAAGCGATTTTTCTAAAGACCAAACCACTGCGCATTCTTGCATATCTTCACGTGCTTAAATTGGTTCATCTCGTGAGGTAAAGACTTAATCGAGAGTGGAAGTTTTGCTGAACGTTTGAACTGATAATTGAGTGAATTCGAGAGACTCACTTAAACATTAGAAGTGAATTATCTAGAGTTGGATCCCAAACAATTATCTTGCACCTATCATATCAACCCCTATTTTCTCCTACTGATAACTTCCTTGCTTATCTTTGTTTCGATTGTCATTAGTCAATAGCTCTAGACTCTTAGTTAATTTTAGTTAGAAATTATATAAATCTCAATTGTTGATCATCTTGGATAGCGATCAAGCTAGAAACTAGGAGAATACTATTTAAATCCAATCTTTGTGGATACGATATTATACTATACTATATTTTATTAGTGAACATAATTTAAGTGTGTGTTTCGAGCTCGTCATAGTCGCCCCTACGGAAAGGTTGTCGCAGAAGCGGAGAATGAGTGAGGCTGAAGGGGGTTAGGTGTTTCCGCAGAACCGGATGTCAGAGCGCAGAAGCGCGTCTGCAGGTGCGGATTTTGGTGCACAGATGCGGAGTTTGGGAGCTTATGTGAGCTCCACAGATGCGAAGTTTCACCGTAGATGCAGTCCAGCAAAAGTGGAATTTTGGTCGCAGGTGCGTAAGCACTGGGCAGTGTTTAAATCCGATGGGTTTCATGATTTCTCTCATTTTGGACTTTGTAAACTTGGTCTAAAGCGATTTTTGAGAAGATTTTCAAAAGGTTTCTTGAGGTAAATCACTTGTGGTTAAATGTATTCAATAATTATGCTTCCCCATTGATTTTCCCACCCAGATTGTGTGGTTTTGAGGTGTAGGTTTGGGAGTTGAGACTAGGGATTTGGAGAGTTTAAATTGGGAATTTTGGGGTTGATTTGGTGTTTAGATTTTGGTAAATTTGGTATGGTTGGACTTGTGGTTGAATGAGCTTCCAGATTTTGTGACTTTTATCGGCATTCGAGACATGGGACCGAGGGCCGGCTTTAGAGTGACTTTTTGACTTTTGATTAAGAACTTGGTATTTTCTTATGGAATTGATTCCTTAGCTCATGTTGATTGTATCAAATTGCTTATGGCTAGATTCGAGGCGCTCAGTGGCCAATTCGCGAGGCAAGAGCTTGCTAGCGAAGTGATTCGACTTGCTTGAGGTAAGTATCGTATTTAAACTCGGTTGAGACACCAGTTGCCTGAATTGTTGTGGTAACCACGTGCTTTTGGGTACGCACATGTGTGGGGATGATCCCATGTGCGAGCACCGGGGTTGTGCATTCATGTTTGGGTTGTGCTCGGGCTCCTATAAGCCCAGAAATGACTGTTAAATTTCGAGCTTGGATATCTAGCATGTGGTAACCGTTTATGCGATCTAATTAAGCCATGATGAGTCTACTTAGAGGTTTAATCCCTTAACGAATTTGATAAATGCTTTTCATTAATGAAATTTTCGGATTGAGCTATGATAGCACACTTTGCACATTCCTACACTTTAGCATATTATTTACACCAGTCCAGGGATAGGACAATCTTATTTCATTCATTATATACCTGTACACTTGCTTTATTGTTTCTGTATGATATTTTGGATTGGGGCATGCGACTATGTCGGGCGGATTATATTATTGGCACGTGAGTTGTCCTTGCGGATTCACATATTGATATTATTGGCACGTGAGTTGTCCGTTTAACACGTGAGTTGTCCGTGTCGCACGTGAGTAGTTCGTGCAGACTCTATTGTTAGCACGTGAGTTGTCCGTGCAGTGCGTGAAACTTGTATTTTCTTGATCATTTATCTGATTTACTTATTTTCTTTCCTCTACATGCCATAAGACTATTGAGTAGGGTAGTTGAGAACCAATGCATATGCACACATGGATATTCGTATCACGAAGCCTTATGAGCTAGCTTCAAATCTTATATTATGTTAATCAAAAAGGGATAGAATTATACTGATTTAACTAGTGACCTCAACAAATTAAGCTTCTCTTACCTTTCCTTGTTTATTTGTGATACTTATTGAGTTGGTTGTACTCACACTACACCCTGCACCTCGTATGTAGATTCAGGCATTTTCGGGCACGGCGGTTGTTGATCGTGGAGTCTTCCTGTTCGGAGATCATCGAGGTAGCTGATTGGCATCCGCAGACCTTGATCCCCCTTTCCCTATCTTTCGGTTTTATGTATTTAGTCTTACTTTTCAGATAATGTACCAGACTATGTTGTTATATATAGATACTCATGTACTCGGTGACACCCGGATTTTGGGGATTTTCCGTATTTAGTTTTGATCTTATCTAGTTTATTAGAGCTTAAATTATTAAACTTGTTTTAGCTCATCTTAAATTTAAAGTTGCTGAAAATAATTGAGTTATCGTCTTGCCTAGTTCCATGTTAGGCGCCATCTCGACAGGTTAGGTTTTGGTTCGTGACAGATTCGATCCAAACTCGGGTCTTGAGTGAGGAAGGAATGATGAAATTCTTGTGTTTATGTTCTTCCAACTCCTCCTTAGCTTTCTTAGGTCGAACGTATGTCAAAAGTCCTCTCAAAAATATATTTCTAATGTATTTATACCAAGTAGGAACGAACCCAGACGGAACTACCCTCTTTGAGCCGAAGTGAAAAAACTTATAAACTTTTTACACTTCATGTGTCGCACTATGCTACACGGGGTGCGTAGCACTAGTGCAATTTGCTCGGTTGTAATACCTATGAACTTAGCTTGTCTGACAAAATTTTATACTGATGCTACGCACTATGACTGACATTAGTGTATTTTTCTGTGATACCCAAAAACTCCAAGTCTCCGAACTTCTCAAACTTCTGACAAAATTTTGTACTAATGCGACGCTTAATGCCACGCCTTATGCGACACACTAGTACCTTTTTGCTCTAGCCCTTGCTCTTTCTTCCAACTTTCGTATGCAACGCCGGTCCACGAGCCCCGGACGCGATTCAGTTTAATTCCTTGGCTTTTACTCAGACTTCAAAGCTCCAATTATTCGATTTAGCTCCAGAACATCTTCTTAACTCGACATCATCTCCTACAAAGTATAAAATACACAATCAGTGCAAAACACTACCAATGCTCAAACACAAGTAAAGTACAGTGAATTAGAGTGCGTGTAGTGAATTAGAGTACAATACACTTGCTTTATTGCTTCTGAATGATATTTTGGACTGGGGCCTGCGATTATGCTGGTCGAATTATGTTATTGACACGTGGGTTATCCGTGCGGATTCACATATTAATATTATTGGCATGTGAGTTGTCCGTGCAGATCCATATATTAATATTATTGACACGTGAGTTGTCCGTGTCACACATGAGTTGTTCGTGCAGACTCTATTGTTAGTACATGAGTTGTCTGTGCAACATGTGAGTTGTCCGTGCAGTGCGTGAAACTTGTTTTTTCTTGATCATTTATCTGATTTACTTGTTTTCTTTCCCTTACATGCCATAAGACTATTGAGCAGGGTAGTTGAGAACCAATGCATATGCACACATGGATATTCGTATCACGAAGCCTTATGAGCTAGCTTCAAATCTTATACTATTTTAATCAAAAAGGGATAGAATTGTACTGATTTAACTAGTGACCTCAACAAATTAAGCTTCTCTTACCTTTCCTTGTTTATTTGTAATACTTATTGAGTTGGTTGTACTCACACTATACCCTGTACCTCGTGTGTAGATTCAGGCATTTTCGGGCACGACGGTTGTTGATCGTGGAGTCTACCTGTTCGGAGATCATCGAGGTAGTTGCTTGGTGTCCGCGAACCTTGATCCTCCTTTCCCTATCTTTCGGTTTTATGTATTTAGTCTTACTTTTCAGACAGTGTACTAGACTATGTTGTTATATATAGATGCTCATGTACTCGGTGATACCCAGATTTTGGGAATTTTCCGTATTTAGTTTTGATCTTATCCAGTTTATTAGAGCTTAAATTATTAAACTTGTTTTAGCTCATCTTAAATTTAAAATTGCTGGAAATAATTGAGTTGTCGGCTTGCCTAGATCCATGTTAGGCGCCATCACGACAGGTTAGGTTTTGGGTCGTGACATATTCGATCCAAACTCGGGTCTTGAGTGAGGAAAGAATGATGAAATCCTTGTGTTTGTGTTCTTCCAACTCCTCCTTAGCTTTCTTAGGTCGAAAGTATATCAAAAGTCCTCTCAAAAATGTGTTTCTAATGTATTTATACCAAGTAGGAACGAACCCAGACGGAACTACCCTCTTTGAGCCGAAGTGGAAAAACCTACAACTTTTGACACTTCATGCATCGCACAATGCTACTCAGGGTGTGTAGCACTAGTGCAATTTGCTCGGTTGTAATCCCTCTGAACTTAGCTTGTCTGACAAAATTTTGTACTAATGCGACGCTTAATGCCACGCCTTATGCGACACACTAGTACGTTTTTGCTCTAGCCCTTGCTCTTTCTTCCAACTTTCATATGCAACGCCGGTCCACGAGCCCCGGACGCGATCCCGGTTTAATTCCTTGGCTTTTACTCAGACTTCAAAGCTCCAATTATTCGATTTAGCTCCAGAATATCTTCTTAACTCGGCATCGTCTCCTACAAAGCATAGAACACACAATCAGTGCAAAACACTACCAATGATCAAATACAAGTAAAGTGCAGTGAATTAGAGTGCGTGTAGTGAATTAGAGTACAATAAGCGATTAAAATACAGGATTATAGTCTACCATTAGATGGGTTAAAAGTACTAGCTAGTTTACTGCCATTTAAGCCAGTAAGTGGAATTCTTGCCATCAAACTCCAAAACTGTGCTTACCACCCACATAATTAAGTCATTTTTTCTAAAAGCATAATCCTCTCTTGCTTTATCCTTGTAATGGTAAAGCAAATTAAGATAATGCAGGAAAGGCCAAGGGGCAGAAAATAAAAACTATTGTAAACGGAACATAGAATGATGCACATCCTCCCTCGATATATCATATATAGAAGCAGAAATATCAGGAAAATAAAATAAATTTGTCAAAGTTATGGATGATGCAGATGAATAATCGCCAAATTTAAGAGTATTTGTATATAAGTTAGCAACCAAATTAGGTCAGTCAATCCAAATTTTCCATAGGGTCAAGATATAAAATTTCACCATCAATGCCAAACCAAGGACCGACATTCTATTTGTATAGAACACAAATAGAACGATAAGAATAACAATCATCATATCATCATACTATATTATAAGTGTGAAACCCTTTAGATAAAGTTAATTTATGTAATTATCCTTCAATAGCTGAACGATCAAATTACGATCTACCTAAAAGTTTAATTACTTGCCATTAAATATTTTATTTGGAGTAATGCTATGTTAGTTTCACTAGATAACTGTACACGAAATGAAGATGACTATTCAATAGGATTCCTATTAAATGATAAATTATGGCTACATAAAACGTCTGAATTGGAAAAAACTTCGCCAGTTAATTGGAATCAACGAGGACATGGCAATATGACTTTTCATTTGTCTTAGGTGAATTGTAGAGGAAATTTAATGATGAAATTAATTACATTTCTTATACAATTTGGCTTCCTCTGGTTGAGCATGTATTATTCCTCTTACAATCAGACAACTATTTTTAGCTGTGAGTGCAATGTACATCCTTCCTCGACCTTAAAGAGAAGGGGAATCTACTGGTTATGACAACACTATTGCATTACCTGTTAGAGGGAGAGGGGGCGAGGAGGAGCTTGTGATCACATTTGGGTATTAAAATTAACATGTTAGAGATTGGTAAGGTAATTGGACAAGTGCATATTTAAGAGCAGTCAACCACCAAAGGCGCACAAGGATGTGAAAATCCAGGTTATCAAGTATGCCTAACTTGACTGATCGAGAGTATTTTTGGGATTTCTACATCACTATTGGTTGAATTTTCTTCAAAGATAAACTTTTATTTGTATGCGAGTATTAATTAATATTATTAAAGATATCTCGTGAACATAATAACAAGTGTACAAGGTGTATTTGAAGTGATATAGGGGCTAAGGAGAGCCTTTGGGACAAGTCAAGTTAGAAATTACATGATAGACTAAAGTTCTAAATAAGTACGCACAAGACCTAACTCATATATATATATATATATATATATATATATATATATATATATATATATATAAGTAGTTATGTGATGGACAACCTGTCAAATGAAATATCTTCGAATCTAATTTCTAATACTTCAAACCGTTCGTCATTTGGACATTCCTACAAGAAGTTGTGATCAAATTACCAAAGACTGGTAGTGAAGTACTACCATAGCATCCGGGTTCGCATCCGAGCTTGGAGGAGGAGTGATCTGGGGACGCGAAGCATCCGAGGTAGCGTCCGAAACCCAGAAATTTGAACTTATAAGTACAAAGTCAGGGAGATAGAGTATTTTGAGCTTTTGGGGTTAGGGTTCTTGTGGTCAAGAGGCGATTTTAAGCTCAAATCAAGTCCAACCAACTAAAGTATGTTGCTAATGATATTTTAGGTTGATTCTTACTCAATATACATGAGTTCTGATATCATTCTTACATACAAATACTAGATTTCATTATCAAATCCTCAAGAACATAAAAATCACCAAAGTTGTGATTTTTTAAGATTGATCTACTAGAGGTAATTCTAATGCTTCAAACTCGTTTATTATGAGTAGTTAGAAGTATTTATAGCATTTGTTATAAATTTTAATGGTTAAAAGATTGAATTATAAAACTCTAGTTCATGGCATGAATAGTACTTTTGAAAAAATGAGAGAGAAGATGAATAGTAATCTTGGCGATGAAATTGATGAATACAATGAACTTATAGAATTATTTGTTAGCAAATATTGGAAGTGATCAACTAAGCAATTACCCGAATTGTATATTTTGCAAGTGTTGATTATGGAAGACGGTGAATAGTAACTTGGCGGCATTGGACAATTGATGTAGTATCATTAATGGTTTCGAATGGGTATTAAAATATAAGAATAAAGTTGAATGGGCTAGCATGTCCAACTTATGAATCATAAATGGATATAGGTCAATATTTTAGATCATATTTTGATGTAATTAAGATATCTAATTGTAGATATCGACTTGTTGGTAATGTTTGAGCATTTTAATCAACATTGGAACGATGGAAGAAAATTGAAAGCTTGTGAATGTTAATAAAGCGAAAGCGAGGTAAGTTGATTAAAACTTACTCTTCTCGAGGGATTTTCTCTAAAGTTATGATTTGGACTATATCAAATTATTTGTAAATGTGCATCCATACTTATGGGGGCAAGCAGAAAAGAATGTCACCAATTGTCTTAAATTGTGTTGCATAGAAAATACCTTATTATTTTAGAAAAGGAAAAAAAAAGAATCTTGTTTCCAAGGACTTGATGTCAAATAACATTTGAGGCAAATATTATAAGTTTTATTAAAAATTTATATTGACGATAAAGAGATTAAACATTTGAGTTATATTGTTATTATCATTTTTTAAAAAAATGAAAAATATGATATTTAAAATGGGTGAAAATCATTGTGGACGTCATGCATAAAGAAATAATTATTAAATTTGATTATATCATTTTTATGAAAAGTTTCATGTATGATTATGGAAATGAAAAATCTTTTCTGATTTGATTTGAAAAAGTACAGTATTTTCAATTGGCTTTCGCAATTATATTTGGTCTTGACATATGGGTTGGTTCGCTCGAGTCGGGTGGTGTGATGGGTGCCGGTCACGTGAATTTGGGTCGTAACACTTTTATAGATTCAATTTTCTCTCTCTCTCTCTCTCTCTCTCTCTCTCTATATATATATATATATATATATATATATATATATATATATATATATATATATATATATATATATATATATATATATATTTGTTATAAATTTTAATGGTTAAAAGATTGAATTATAAAACTCTAGTTCATGGCATGAATAGTACTTTTGAAAAAATGAGAGAGAAGATGAATAGTAATCTTGGCGATGAAATTGATGAATACAATGAACTTATAGAATTATTTGTTAGCAAATATTGGAAGTGATCAACTAAGCAATTACCCGAATTGTATATTTTGCAAGTGTTGATTATGGAAGACGGTGAATAGTAACTTGGCGGCATTGGACAATTGATGTAGTATCATTAATGGTTTCGAATGGGTATTAAAATATAAGAATAAAGTTGAATGGGCTAGCATGTCCAACTTATGAATCATAAATGGATATAGGTCAATATTTTAGATCATATTTTGATGTAATTAAGATATCTAATTGTAGATATCGACTTGTTGGTAATGTTTGAGCATTTTAATCAACATTGGAACGATGGAAGAAAATTGAAAGCTTGTGAATGTTAATAAAGCGAAAGCGAGGTAAGTTGATTAAAACTTACTCTTCTCGAGGGATTTTCTCTAAAGTTATGATTTGGACTATATCAAATTATTTGTAAATGTGCATCCATACTTATGGGGGCAAGCAGAAAAGAATGTCACCAATTGTCTTAAATTGTGTTGCATAGAAAATACCTTATTATTTTAGAAAAGGAAAAAAAAAAGAATCTTGTTTCCAAGGACTTGATGTCAAATAACATTTGAGGCAAATATTATAAGTTTTATTAAAAATTTATATTGACGATAAAGAGATTAAACATTTGAGTTATATTGTTATTATCATTTTTTAAAAAAATGAAAAATATGATATTTAAAATGGGTGAAAATCATTGTGGACGTCATGCATAAAGAAATAATTATTAAATTTGATTATATCATTTTTATGAAAAGTTTCATGTATGATTATGGAAATGAAAAATCTTTTCTGATTTGATTTGAAAAAGTACAGTATTTTCAATTGGCTTTCGCAATTATATTTGGTCTTGACATATGGGTTGGTTCGCTCGAGTCGGGTGGTGTGATGGGTGCCGGTCACGTGAATTTGGGTCGTAACACTTTTATAGATTCAATTTGCTCGTGTGTGTGAGGATGTGAAAATTCAGGTTATCAAGTATGCCTAACTTGACTCATAGAGAGTATTTTTGTATATATTTGCATGTTCTTAAGTGGTACAACAAGCATTTGATTCATGTTGCATATGTAATTTATCAGCAAAATATCCATCTGTTTTCTCAATACATTTCTTATTATATTAACCTCGAATATCTAGGGATCTAGGGAACCGGTTAGCTTTTGTTCCTTGTTTCTTATTACCCTATGGATAATATTCATTCACAGATTTAAAACTTCGAAAAAAAGTAATTTGTTTCTTCAAAGTTTATGTACAAAACGTATATTAAATATTTCGGTTGAAAATTTAAAATAATTCTTTATTAAAATTTTAGAAGATTTATTGTACTATATGTATCGAAATTCACATTTTAACATTAGTCTTTTGAAACTATCATACATGTATATCACCATACAGATACGCATCCAAACAACTCTAGCTAAATTGCTGATATTTTTGCTGCAAATTAGTTTAAAGATATTATTCCATGTTATCATTTGAAAGATATTATTCCATGTTATCATACCTGTGATTATACTCATGTTAAATATATAATTGTTTCATCTTCTCATAGCTCTGAAGGCTCTCCCGACAGTCAAGCTCACATTTTTCAAGTTATTTTCTCAAAGAAGTATAAATATCATGTAATGCTTGAGACACATTTTTGAGCAATATAGTCAAATCTTGGCTTCTAAAGCAAATGTGATTTTTAAATTTTTATACTTGTTAATATTGGGTCCGCGTGCCCAAAAACTAGTAATTTAAATATTGCGCAAAGGATAGATGGCATATCGAAGCCAAAACTTCATTCTCATCACTGACCTCTTTACTACGCCTTAATGCTCATTCCTAATACTCACTCATAACATACTATATACTATTTACTATATCAACTTGCTATTCATTACAAGCATGTTTTTCTAGAATGAATTTTATTTCACACATCCTATGGTCAATAACACTAGTGGTGAAACCAGAAAATTTTTCAAGGTTGTTCAGATTTGAAAGATATAATTTTTTTTTGACGAAGGATGTTCAATATATATGTTATATACATTTAAAATTTAATATTTTACTTATATACCATTGTATAATTTTTCGTGATATTTTGATTGATTATCCTTAGTAAAAGGTGGCTTGGCCCTCATTAACACGCCACATAAGCTCAATTAGTATTGGAAAGTATTGTGAATATTAAACTAGCATACTCCCACACAAACAATAGACAAAAATAAATAACATAATAATTTAATAAGGTTCGATACTACGTCATGCTAAGTTGTGACATTTTCGTTTGTTAGAGGGAGTCTTTTAAAGCTTGGACTAAATTGTTCACTTTTGCAAACATAGAAGATGTTTATGTTCGGTAGTATATATATAAAGGACCAAAATACTTCAATACTCATATTTAGGATACTATCTTGCTTTTTCCTCTACTTTTGGGTCACAAGTTAAAACTACTGATCACTCACAGAAACGCCAACAATGGCGGCTCCGCTACTCTTCAGAGGTCTCCCTCTTCTCCGGCTTCGCTTTTGCTATCAACGTCTCCAGCATCCTACCTTCGTTTTACTTGCTCCGAGGCTGTTTTCAGCTGCTTCTGAGTCGTCTCAGCCATACGATGACGCCGCGTCAGATGGGGAACAGACCACCGCCGTGCTAAGGACCAAGGACCCGCCCAAGTACCCTAGGTGGCCTGACCCGGACTATAGAAAATGGAAAGAACGAGAAGCTCAGATACTCAAAGATATCGAGCCCGTTATTTTCCTCGCCAAGGAAATTATCCACTCCGATAGGTCTGCTATCTTCTTTAATTTACAATTACCTGGTATTCTTTTCATTTTGCGCGTCAATTTGATGTCGTACCATTTTTATACGACTTTCACAACCTCGGGCATTTCTATTTTGTATAAACTACTGTTCAATTTTTAACTTTGTTATGTTTTCGCTGTCAAGCTAATTTTTCAATCTTTTGTTAATGTTTCTCTTACTATCATTGGTATAGTACATAGGTCAAATTGATATATTATACTCATTAACTATCAATTACGAGGAAGGATTTGTATATCCAAGTAGATTTTCAGGCTATTTAGTTCATAATTACCCATTTGAGCTTCTTATGCCTTGAACATGACTTCGTGCCTGTTTTGTGTTTGAGGAAATGAAACTGCAAAATGTTTGAGTTGAATATGTGACGCTAATTCATTACCTTCACAAATTATGAGCTAAGTAAGAGAAATTCAACATTATTAAAGCACTAAGGGATCACTCTCCTACAAGAGCACAATACAATAATCAATCGTGATGGCCGTAGATGTTGGAAAAGTATTATCTTTTTGTGATTACAAGGATCTATTATAGCAATGCAAGTAAGAAATACAGCTGCTCCGTGGTATGTTGACATTGATAGTTGGAGTAGGCGAAGAAGCTACAGAAAGAGGTGCATTTCTCGTCGAGTTTCCTTAGCTTAGGTTAGCCTGTAAGATCTTTTAGCACCCAAAGATTCAGAAACCTAGATAAGTGACCGATAATTTTTGCCTTTTGAATTGAAAAGCTGGTTGTGTTGACGCTGGCAAGTTAATAAGAGTCAGCTACTTACTAGTATTTCTTTTCTGCTGCGTGCAATTATGAGGAAACATTTGAAATCTATTTGTATGAAAATTAATGTGTAATTGAAGAAAAGGCTAACGCTATGACATATTTAGTACTCAATTTGATCGACTTGTTTGACCTGAAGGGTTATTTCTTTGTTTTCTCCGGTCATATACACAAGTAATTATCTCTATATTACTCTAGTTAAGTTAGGATAGGTCAAGGGTTCAAAATAGTAACATTTGAGTGAATCCCTCCCCCCCCCCCCCCCCCCCCAAAAAAAAAAAAGGTAGTTCGATACGTGAATTGATTGTTATTCTGATGAGGTGCAAGTTTAGGTATGTCAAGTTTATTTTATATTTATTTAAAGTTTAAGCTGCTTTGATGATTTAGTAATTATTTTTTCTAAAAATAACTTTTTCGATTGAATCTTAACATAGTTCCCAAGCATTATTATCTTTTGCTGCTAGACTTGTGTTTGCGATTGAGTATTTAAGTAATTGTCTAACGGTTTGGTTGTGATTGGCAGAGCAGAAAAGTGCTATGAAAGCTTATAAATACCCCTTACTCCTTTCACTTTAGACTTTAGAGCTAATAGGTTGAGAATGATATGTGATTTCGAATCATTGTGCAACGCTACCTTAATTGGGTTGTCTTGGGTTTAGATGGATCTAGATTATCCTTTTTCTCCTCTCCTCTCCTCTCCTCTTTGTGATCAAGTGTAATGTATTCACATAACAAGAGACCAGCCTTAAAGATTTTTCTTTGTATATGGTATTCCGCTTCTATCTCTTCTTCTCTCTTGTTCGGATTCCAAATATGTTTCTATCAACATATCTTTTCTCTATCTAGCTATCATATTTTATGATATTTTTAATTATTATTATATTAAGTTAGAAATGAACAATAAGATCCGTTGATGATTGAATTGGGTTTGAATTGCTGAGAGATTTTGGTGAAGTTGTCCGAACGTAATACTAATATTGTCAGAATTTTGCACTAGGATCTGTTGATGATTGGATTGCTTTGAATTGCGTATCAGAGAGATTTTGGCTAAGTTGTAGAGATTTTGGTGAAGTTGTTTGAACGTCCATCCTTTCTTGTGTTGGTCTTCTGTGTGCGCTTCTGTGTCGACCCCCCGAGTCCGGGAAGATGCCAGCTCCATAGCAAAAGTGTTCCTCGTAGAGCAGAGAGAAAAGAGATAATTGATGTGAGAATTCCGTGGAACCTGGGGATTAAATTCTTTCGCTCAAGTTAGTAATGTTCTCAAAGAATAAAAAACATGTAAAAACTGGAAAAATTAAAAAGAAAAATTACGAACTAGTCTTCTACAAACCTTCTTTTTGTTTCTAACACTCTTCCACCCTTCTTTGTTATTATTATTAGATTCTTCTTTCTATTGAACGTGTTGTGGTTTAATAAATATCTGGAAGCAGCAATGACTCCAGTGTTTCTTATCTGTCAATGTATTCAGTTGCGTAAGATGAACAAAGATAGTGGTGTGTTGAGTATTGTTGGTGATCACAAGGCCTTGCAAATATATTCCCTCTACCGACCGCAATTGACTCTATTGGGACTCATGATACAATCAAGACACGGTTATCATGCTTGCTTGGTAGTGATCCAACAGTTCTTGGGTGGTGACTTGTGTTTATCTAGTAGTTTGTTTGAACCCTCTTCTTCAAATAATATGGACTTAGCTGATTGCGTATTCCACCAGGCAACACAAAGGATATCATTTTCTGCTTAAAAGTCTCTTGATGAAGGGCATTGCCTTTCTTTGTGATAGACAAGATTAGGATAAAAGCTATATCTTAACGTTTCTTTTTGTTGTTAGGGGAAGCTTGGATGTCAAGCTCATTTGTTTTGCCCGAGGTTCTTCTCTCTCTTCTACTTCCTAGGACTCCATCACCCCCATCAAGAGCCAAGCTTCCCGCAACCAAACCCCAGTAAAGTTCTCCGGCAACCGAGCCTTCACGCGCCCTCACACGCGGCCAACACGACTGTTTTTTCCGTCGAGATTTCAGCCACGTGCCGGCGCGTGTGGCTTATTCCGGCAACCTTTCAAACTTTTTTCTTCAAACACACTATTCTCGAGGCTTTTCCAAGCCTACACATTTCAGTTTCACCAAAATCAGACGACTTTTTCTATTTTCCGGCGAATATACCCCAGATTTCGGCGACTGTTTACCTTTGTTCAGCACCAGAAATCTTTCTTCCCTTCCTATATCCTGTTTTCATCTGAGATCATCATAATATGGACAATACTGTTTATTTTAATGCGGGAGGCAAATCTTTCGATATAACGGAAGACTTTTCTGGTTCTGAAATGTGGTATGATTGGGTGGAAAGGAAAGGGAGTTCAATGCACAGAATGACAGTTAGCAAGAAGGCCCTGCTGTGGATTTGCCATTTATTACATTTGGCAACAGGAACCAAGGGAAATAGGTATAACAACTGGAAACTTAAAGACCATTTAGACAATTACTTTTGTTCTCAGAAGTACAACAGTTACGGCAGATTCATCAGTATTGTGGCAGTACAAGGGGAGAGGAGATCAGTTATTATTGTTCCTGAACTGGCTCCTAACAGGGGGTGGGGAGATATAGCTAAAAAAATCTCAAAGTTTACAGACAAAGGAGTTGTGAATGATGTTGAGAAGCTGCCTCCCATTATGAAAATCTCTTATGGTGATGCTCTAGCCAAAAGCAAATGGTCTTTGAAGGAAGGTGGTGACAGGATTGAGCATCACGGTGACTGTATCAGCTTCTCTGAAGTCGATGACAACACAGAAAATGATCTGTTAAGCAGGTGCTTAATAGGCAGTTTCTCAGGGAAGTCAGAAGTTCCTACTCGAGCAGATTTGCACAGATGGGTGGCTGATAAATGGAAGTCAGTATATGGAGTGCTTATTTATGATCTGAACGAGCGGCAATATCTGTTCGAACTTCCCAACAGGAACATGGCTGTCCAGGTGATGCTAGGTGACTGGAAGTGGAGGCACGAACCTCTGAAACTGAAATGGTGGTCGCCGGAACTTGCATGCACAAAGTCCGATGAAGTAATCGACTGGCTGTGGGTCAGAATTATTGGGCTTCCTCTTCATCTCTGGACAAAAGAGGTGATGGTGGAAATAAGCAATAAGTGTGGCGGGTGGATTGAAACAGAAGAGGAGACAACACTGAAAAATCACCTGAAGTGGGCAAGAATCAAAGTTAGAGGTCCACCAGAAAGTATTCCTCGCTTCATTGATCTGGAGAAAAATTGTCTGATTTTTACCTTACCGATTTGGTGCGAATGGACGCCGACGGTGAGAGTTGGTAGAAAGTATGACGGGGATACTAGAGACGTGAAATTGCAGGAGTCCAATCACTTGTCTGAGTCTAGGGGATATAGAGTGGTTGGGCACGTGGGTAAGGAGATGACTGCGCAAATTTTCAAAAATAAGGAGTGTGTGGGGCACGTGGGTGAGACTTCCTGTGTGGAGCACGCTAGGGAGGAAGAGGCCCTAGCTGAGGGTTTTATAGGGAAAAGAGTTTTGGGCCAAGTTATGGGCCTGGACCAGAGTCTGAATATAAATGAACAAAAGGAGTTTGCAGCTGTTGAGCCTGATTTTTTATTGGAATCTTTGACTGAAAATAGGCCCAATACATTTATAAAATACGACCCTTTGTTAGATGAGATCGAAGCAAACATCTATCGAACGAAATTGGCGATGGTGGAAGTAGTGAAAAACAGAGAAGAAGTATCACAAAGAAGCTCAGGAGATCTATACCTTGCCTTTTCAGATGTGAGCAACATAGATACAAATGAAGGTATAAATCAGATAATCGGGGATTTGGTAAACAGTAGCTATGTGGTGAATGAGTTACAATTGGTGACAACAGAACAACCTCACCAATGGCCAATGGAGGACCCTCTTCCTCTGGAGATGCAGATTCAGTTAGCAGAACTTGAAGCTTCTTTATGGGTTCACAGAAACGTGGTGAAATTAAGCAAACAGTTCGGAGTGGATTTTCAGGGTTGCGAATGGGAGGCTTTCAAGCTCTTCATGAAGTTGGACAGGAAAAGACAGGTGAAACTTTGTGTTCCCAGCAGCTCTACCACACCTACACCAAAACAAAAAAGGATCTAAAGAGGTCAATAATCTGACCTCCTTTGGAATCGAATTCAAAGAAGGAGGATCGAGAAACAGGGGGAGAAACACATGTAATAGTGATCAATGAAGGTACACATTATCTCTTGGAATGTGAGGGGGGTAAATGGGGTTGGGAAAAAAAGGGTTATCAAATCTTTGATTCAAGAATGGAGAGCAGACATATACTGATTTCAGGATTCAAAGTTGGAAGGGGAATGTGGTACAATAGTCAAACATTTGTGTAGTAATAGATGGGTAGATTATGTGGGATTAGAGGCTAATGGGAGGAGTGGTGGTATCTTAATTATGTGGGATAAAAGAGTATGGAGGGGGGAGTTAGTTAATTCTGGTTTGTAAAGCATCACTTGCAAAATTAAATCGCTGCATAATGATTTTGATTGGTATCTAACTGGGGTGTATGGTCCACAAACTAGAAGGGAAAGAGAGGAATTATGGTGGGAAATGGCGGCTTCTAGAGGGGTATGTGAGGGGGCTTGGGTGGTTTGTGGGGATTTCAATACAACTAGATTTGCAAATGAGAGAAGACATAATGGTGGGCTTACCAGGGCAATGAGGGATTTTTCAGAGATCATTGGGGAGCTGGAACTTGTAGATCCTCCACTGTTAGGGGGAATGTTTACCTGGGTGAAAAAGGAAAATCAAGAATGCTCTTCTAGAATAGATAGATTTCTATTCTCTGTTGAGTGGGATGAGGTGTTTAGTAACATTAAGCAGTCCTTACTTCCTAGGATTAGCTCCGATCACTGCCCAATTTCTCTGAAATGTAGGGATTGGGAATTCTCAAAGTCTTATTTCAAGTTTGAGAACTGGTGGCTGGAGGTTGAAGGCTTTACGGAGAGGGTGGAAGGCTGGTGGAACTCTTTTCAGATAGAAGGAAGACCAGATTATGTTCTGGCCTACAAACTTAAAGGTTTGAAAACAAAGCTGAAGCAATGGAATGCCAACAATTATGGGAGTTTGAAGGTAAAGAAGAGTGCTATTCTGGAGCAGATCTCAGCTCTAGATAACTTCGAGGAACAGAGACCTCTTAATGAGAATGAATTGTTACAAAAGGCAAGTTTTTACATGGAGTTCGAGGAGGTAGCAAAACATGAAGAGATATCATGGAGGCAGAAGTCCAGAACATTGTGGCTTAAGGAAGGAGATAAAAACACTAAGTTTTTTCAAAAAATGGCAAACTCTCGCAGAAGATTCAACTACATAAATAAATTGGAAGTTCGAGGGGAAGTCATTACTAATCCAGATGATATTAAAAGGGAGATTGTAGCCTACTATCAGAAGCTGTATGCCGAAACAGAATCATGGAGGCCTGATTTCAACATAATGGGTAGGACAAGCATTACAGAGGAAGAAAGGGTGTGGATGCAAAGGGACTTTGAAGAACAAGAAGTATTGGAAAGCTTAAAACTGTGTGCGTCAGATAAAGCACCTGGGTCAGATGGATTCACTATGGGATTTTTTCATAAGTGTTGGGAGGTAGTCAAAAAGGATCTTATGAAGACCATTAAGAATTTCCATTGCAATGAATACTTTGAGAAGAGTTTCAATGCCTCTTATATAGCACTAATCCCAAAAAAGAATGGTGCAAAGGATCTGAGAGATTTTAGACCTATTAGCTTAATTGGAAGTGTGTATAAGATCATCTCTAAAACATTGACAGAGAGGCTGAAGAGTGGTGGATAGGTTGGTTAATAGTCACCAAATGGCATTCATCAAAGGCAGACAAATTATAGATGCTGCATTGATAGCAAATGAATGTGTGGACTCTAGAATTAGAAGGCAAACTCCAAGGATCCTATGCAAGCTAGATATTGAGAAAGCATATGATCATGTAAACTGGAGTTTTCTTCTGAAAGTTCTAAAGGATATGGGCTTTGGTGCAAAGTAGATTAATTGGATCTCTTTCTGTATAAGAACTATTAGGTTCTCTATTCTTGTTAATGCTTCTCCAGAAGGATTTTTCCCGTCACAAAGAGGTCTCAGACAAGGTGACCCTTTGTCCCCGTTTCTGTTTCTAATTGCTATGGAGGGTTTGGGTCAGATGATACAGATTGCCCAGGGGAATGCTTGGCTAAGAGGCTTCTCAGTCTCAAGTAGGGAAGACAACAGTTTGAGGATCACACATTTATTGTATGTTGATGACTCTTTAGTTTTCTGTGATGCTGATGCTCAGCAACTAAAACATCTAAGATTAATCCTTGTAATATTCGAAGCTGTTTCTGGGCTTCATCTTAATTGGAGTAAGACTAGTTTGTTTCTGGTTAATACGGTTGATAATACACAGGTATTAGCTGCAATTTTGGGCTGCCAGGTGGGATCTTTGCCAACTACTTATCTTGGATTATCACTAGGCTCCAAGAATAAAGCTCAAGAAATATGGAGTGGAGTGCTGGAAAGATGTGAAAAAAGACTAGCAACTTGGAAGAGTCAGTATCTTTCTTTGGGAGGCAGAGTGGTCTTGGTTAACACTGTATTGGATGCACTCCCGACCTATGTCATGTCATTGTTTCCTATACCATCCAAGGTGAGGAAAAGAATTGATGCACTTAGGAGGAATTTTATTTGGCAGGGTAACAAAGATAAGAGAGCCATACATTTGGTAAATTGGAGCTCACTTATCACCAGCAAAAGGCAGGGGGGTCTGGGACTCAGGAACCTCAAGGCACACAACCAAAGTTTACTTATGAAGTGGATGTGGAGATACAACTCAGACGCTAATGCTTTGTGGAGAAAGGTTATAAGGGAGAAATATGGTCAAACTGAGCAGTGGTGCACTAGTCCTGTCAACAGTTCCTATGGGGTAGCTGTTTGGAAATCTATCAGACAACTATGGAGCTCTGTGTTGGTTAACACTAGCACAAGGGTGGGTAATGGTAGGAAGACACTATTTTGGAATGATAATTGGCTTGGGCATGGTACACTTAAAGAGATGTTTCCAGAATATTTCAGTATTGCAAACATGCCTGATATTAAAATGGAAGCGGGTTGGGGTCAGCATGGTTGGAATATCACTTTCAGAAGAGGTCTGAATGACTGGGAAATTGGGAGAATTGCTGATTTTTTAAAGGTTTTGGAAGGGTTCAAAGGGCTCAATGAAAATGAAGACACCTTATTCTGGCACTGTGGCAAGAACGGGTTATACACTGTCAAATCTGCCTATTTCATGCTTACAAATGCAGATCAGCATACAGTGGGATGGCCATGGAAGAACATATGGAAAGCAAAAGCTTCCTTTAAGGTGGTTTGTTTCACATGGCTGGTAGCAAGAGAAGCCTGTTTAACCCAAGACAACCTACAAAGAAGGGGATTTCTGTTATGCTCGAGATGTTTGTTATGTGGCAGAGATCTGGAGACCAACTTTCTGCATTGTCCTATCACTAGTCAATTGTGGCAATTGTTCCTTAACATTGTGGGCCTCAGATGGACAATGCCTGCAACTACTCTGGAGCTTCTAAAATCCTGGAATAACATGGGAGGTGTAGTCAGTCAGAAGACATGGTGGAGAGTGATACCTGCTTGTGTATGGTGGACAGTGTGGATAGAGAGGAACTCAAGAGTTTTTGAAGACAGATACAATACTCTTCAGAATGTTAAGATGAATTGTATTCTTCTGTTTTATTTTTGGTGTACAGAAAGGCATGTGGAGAATACAGAGTCCTTGGTTGACATGTTAGGTTTTTTGTAAGTCTGGTGGATCAGATTTGATCTTCCCCCTTGTACATATGGCTTTGCACTGCCTTAGTGCTTTTCTTTTCTTAATATATTGGTACCAGTATCAAAAAAACTATCACTGGACCAAACTTATGCACAGAGATCTTCTCTCAATGATAAGTCGGAAGGGCTTTTTTTATACCCAAATTTTGCTTCTACTTTTAAGATAGAAGATACACCAATCCAAATTCATTGGGTTCTCGATAGGAAACGGGTCGAGAATACAAGTTTGGCTTGATTTGTGGTGCGGAGAAAACACCTTGAGAAGATGACCATCCATGCTTATTCTCATTGGCTACGGATAAAAGAGTACAATAGCTGATATCCTAAGATGGGAAGGAAGTCAGACTTCATGGGACATATCTTTTCGGGGACCTTTACAAGATTGGAGTTGGACTAGGTAGAATCACTTCTAGCAAAAATATATGCCTTAATCAATTTGGTTGTGTAGATAGTTTGATTTGGAAAGGCTCTTCATAAAAGCACCTTTCAGTCAGATCCTAGTATAGATTCTTGTTTAATGGCGGAGAACCAAGTCTTACATAGAAGGCTATATGTAGATCTAAGCCACCAAAAAGTAGCATATTTTTACCTGGATTGCTGCTCGCGGAGCTATTGTAACAGCGGACAATTTGATAAAGAGGGGATGCATTGTGGTGAGTTGGTGTTGCATGTGGAAAAAGCATGAGGAGAATGTAGAACATCTTTTACTGCTGTGTGGCTTTGCTTTGTAGCTTTCGGCCTTAATATCTGCAACCTTCAATATTCAGTGGGTTCGACCTCGAATGTTAGTGGAGATGATAGCAGGATGGAACTTGAGAGCAGAGGATAAGAAGAAAAGGAATCTATGGAGGACAGCGCCACTTTTGCATTTTTGGTTTGGTGGAAGAAAAGGAAGAGAAGAATGTATGATGTAATAGAGCGTCCAGTGAGGGTCAAGATTTCTCTGTTATCTATTATATTTTTGGTGTAGATAGAACAACGATTTGTATAGTTAATTGGTTATATTTGGGAGGCTTGACATGTTGTTCTATGCACATGTAGTGGTTCAGAAACTAACACTTGCTGTATAGTTTCTGACACCAACGTGGGGTGATATCAGGGAGAAAAAAAAAAAATACAGAATCACTAACTTCCTCTGGAACTGCACGAGGCTGTATTTTTGCAAAAAGGTTTTTCACTTCTCCCCGGTTCGAACCGGGCTCAGACACATTCTGATCTTTTCCTAATAAGAAGAAAAGGTTTTTCACTATTTCTACAATTATGTTTAACGTCCTTTTATGACCTTCTCGGTCGACGCATTGGTGTGCTTTTCTTGCTCTTCCTTGAGCTTTCCTTTCCGCTAAAATCTTGTCTATTACTAGTTACTAGCCAATTTCAAGTTTTTTGTCCGCTATTTAGGCATTGGTCATGTTTACCAACACGACGATCAATCTTTTGCCCTTCGTGTGTTTGTGAGCCTCTGAATTGCCTTACATGAGTTTTCTGCTCAAGTCAAGATACTCTTTCAATCTTTTTCACTGACAGCCTATTATTCACAAGGAGATGAATGCAGCTTTGTTAGACTTGCCATGCATCATGCAAAGATATTTGGATTGCTATAGTTCCTTGATTATCCTGGATCTGGTTTGGAAGAGAAAACTGGTGGAAGACAAAGAAATGGCTGTTGATTTGACAATAGGATTGTTAGTGATGAGCTCGTGAAAGGCGTTGAGAGAAAAGTTTACTTAATAGATTTGGACTTTCTTGTTAACTTGAAGATTCATGAACATGTGAGAAACTTTTCCTTTTTGACTTCATTCGCTTAATTTATAAAACCATACCGGAGGCATTGTGTTCATGAAAAGATCAAAAAGCAATTAGACTCTTAAAATTTCTGAATTTATTGAAGAAGCCATTGATAGCTTGATCTTACTTTCTGGCATTAGCGAGTTACTGGTGGAGCTTATCTTTCCTGCTGAGGTAATTCTCTTGTGCCTTGGTTATTAGTGGTGCAATTTGAAGTATGTAGAAAAAGTCAATATGATTTTGTGAGTGAGTTAAACTCTTAGAATTTGAGCTGCACCTTTTGAATGAAGTAACAGAGTATGAAGTATAAGATTTCTTAGGTGCTAGAGAACATTCCAATAAGCTAAACATTAACTTCACTCAGACAATAGTAGGATCGCAACTTCCAGGAATTTAAGCTTGCTATGAAGGGCCTGGAAATTAGCAGAAGTACATAATAAAACTGAAAGTATTGGAAAAACATAATAAAACTTAAGAGGAGGTGAAAGCTCATACGTTGCAAAAGGTATGAGCAAAAGAACTTTCTTTAAATCGGCTTCTCCTAACTTTTGTGTGTGTGTACTGCATCGATGAAAAACCAATGAAAAAGGACTAGGAAGGCTTTAATGGATGGCTTCCAAGGCCAGGGCTCGATCTTACATCAAAGTTTGGCATTTGATGCACTATTCTTGTTGTTTTGGTAGCTATAGAAAGTCAGAAAGTAAGGATTTACGAGAGTCTTAAGGTGAAGAGAAGAATTTTGAAGAAATACAGTTCTGATAAGGGCTCTTTGGTCACTATTGGATTGCAGTGTTTCACCGTGCAGCTTACTGTAAATGAAAGTCCTTTCTTCTCATTGATAACTTGCTTATTAAATGTATTGTCAATATTATAAACATCAAAATCTCCATTGTACTTTCAGTCTGCTGCACCATATTTGATTTGCTTTGTATAAAATAAGTAGGATCTTTATTTATTAATTCCTTGTTTAATGTGTTATCCTCTATGTTATTACTTGAGATTGAAGCACAGTAGTTATTATAATTTGTTATCCTCTATGGCTCAATGCATTTGGATTTTGTTGTTTTTCAACCAAATTCTTGTTTTGTGTAATCTGCCAAACATGTTGTTTACGTAGTTATTGTCGGCTTGAATTAGAAACGGTCTCCTTTTCAATTAGAAAGCAGTGATGTTGTGAAATGAGCCGGTATTGCTTGCTAATTTTCAGTCAATGTTGCTTTCTTTAACATGATCATGAATTTACTATATAGTTACATAGGTGTGATTCTTTTATTTTTTTTCCTATACTTCTCTTTTCCTCATTCCCAGGTATATGGATGGAGAACGTCTGACGGCAGAAGATGAGAAAATAGTGGTAGACAAGCTTCTTGCTTACCATCCTCATTGCGAGGATAAAATTGGATGTGGCCTCGACTCAATTATGGTTGGTTGCATAGTTAGATGAAAATGTGGTTGCTCGGTCTTATTATCTATATTTGCTAAGAAAATTTACAATTGATTTAAAGGATAACAAGTTTGATCCGGAATTTGTTAGTAGAGATTGAACAGCTGCGTGCGACAAGTTATCAATTCTATAGGATAACACAATAGAATTGATGAAATTATTTTGTACTACGTTCTGCTAATGTAGGAGTCAGGTCCTTAATCTAAAGCTAAGTGGCATGTTGTGAAGAGGCAGTAGTTGTGACGCTGGTTATAAAAATATCTGCCTTTTTTAGTTGACTAATAGCCTTTCTATGTTGTAGGTGGATCGGCATCCCCAGTTCAGACGTTCTAGGTGTCTCTTTGTCGTAAGAACTGATGGTGGATGGATAGACTTTTCCTACCAGAAGTGTTTAAGACAGTACATTCGAGATAAGTACCCTTCTTATGCGGAAAAATTCATAAAAGAACACTTCAAACGTGGTAGTTGAGTTTTGTGTTAGACAGCCTCTCTTCACATAAATACTAAAGCTGGAAACTGTTGGTCTGTAGAGCACTCATGGTGGGTCTTTTTCAAGGAAGGAACAAGAAAATGACGGATCATATGAATGCTTGTGTGCGGCAAAAGGTTTTCATGGATTCAATGACCAACAAATGACCTGTGATATCTTTAGTCAATGTGGTAGATATTAGTTGACCAGCATTTCATGTTTTAATTGGTGGAAGTAAAAATGATAAAGATTACACTTCCATACTAATTAGTTGTAATGTTGACTGTCGCTTTCTTTTGGTGAATCACTATCTCTATCTTCTTTAATTCTTGAAGGCACATTACTTGGCATAACGGCTTACACAAGTAAAACTTGCATGCTGACCTTGTAGCTAAAAACAGTAGCTTGTATTAGAGACTACTGCATTTAACTTTGAGGAACTATAAATTTATTTTGCCAATTAAAGAAAGGCGGCAAGAGCTTGTGCCGGTGGGAGTAGCAGGTATTCGGTTAAATAGTATATACGACGCAAATCAGCTCGTACACCATCTTTGTAGGAATGGAAAAAGTAAGTATTTTTTTGGAGGAATAGTCAAACATTCATTATGTCTCTCAGATTCAATCATGCAGGGGAGGTGTAATGATGACCATCGAACTCATGCTCAGCTTGTACACCTCCAAAATTTTCAAAAGGTGTAGCATGCCTTTTCAACTTTGACCGTAAGATCATGTCATGTGCATCAAATTGGATTTAGATGGCAAAGAGTCACACTTCTTTCTGCTTTAGAACTATGAATTGTGTTGTGTGAAAAGTAAAAAAAAAACAAGCCATCGCACGGTCTGTCAGTACATAGTGATGGTCGAGGCAGAATTTGAGTCAAAGTAATCCCATCTTTGCATGTTTCCACTTCGTTCTTTTGTGGACTTTGGCTTGCCAATAAGTTATGTCTATCATATTTCCCCTTGTGCAATTTAAGTAGAAATTTGGAAAATTTTGAAGTTAGCATGATTTTTTACCAAGGATTTTAACTAGAAAAATTTTTATTCCTAGATATGGGTTAACCCTTTTTATGTTTTTCTGGTCGAGGGTTGTACGCTAATTGCTCAAGGACTTGGTAACTCACCGGGTAAAGATTATTTACACTATTAATATAGCTTAACATATAAAAACATGTTAGTAGGGGCGGAGCTATTTTTTTTCTTTTTTTTCTGAGGGTCTAATATGAGATGCCTTTAGTCTACGTGTTCGGTTAAAGCTAGTAATTTTGGTTAAAATCTTATATTTGTCTTAAGAAGTTCATTGAATATGTATAAATTTTTAATTTAGAATGCAATAACTTAAAAGCATTTAGAATCTTGAATTCATAAGCTTTAAATCCTAGTCTCGTATCTGCACGTTAGTTTTCATTATATCATATTACCACTTAATATAGCCGAACAAGGGAAGGAGAGAGAAGCGAGAGGTCAACGATTAAACCTTTTGCCTCATTACATAGCTCTAAGGTATGTTCTCTGTCCTCTTAAGTAAGTAGTAAGTGGAAACATGATTACATAAACAACTTATTTATATTAGATTCTTAATGATAATGATATGGTTTTAAAGCTGGCGTAAAACTTATTACTCACTATTTGATGATCGATCAATCTCTCCAGCTGGATAATATGGACTATCCACCAGTTCTTTCCTCTTTTCTTATATCTTCTGCACATATCTTTCTTTATAGGATCTTTGAGAGAGACAAACACGTAACTCCCTCATTCAATTTTCTTCCGAATATTCTGCTTCTTACAGTCCATATATGGGATTATTTTTTTAATACCTTTTTTGAAATTTATTTATACTAAAAATTTTGGGAACAAAAGAAAGTACTTTTACGTTCCAAAAAATTATACTAGGAGTAATACTAGTATTATCTGGAGATTTAACTAATTTCTCTTATATAATTTTTTGACACTGTATTCTGACTGTCAAAGAGTACTCACTGAATTTTGTCATTTTCTTTTTAGAAACAGAGTACTTTTGAGACAAGAAATTTCAAAGCAATGGGGCTACAAAAATTTATTGGTCCCATCAGCTAAAGAGTACGTAATACAGATAGCCATGCCAAAGATTGTGTGCCATTGTTTTACAATGGAGGTAATAGGGTGTCGTCCCTATTGGTCTCTGTAGAGGCTGCTGCTGTGATTACATTCTATCAGTAACCATTATATAGAGAAAATAAAAAGTTATGTTTGCAACTAAAATTTAGAGTTAATTGCTCAAATAATCACTTAATTATTTGAAATTATCTAATAGTCATTTTCCTTTCGTTTATAACAGAAAAGTCATTTAACTATGCTTATTGCACTCAGAAGTTCACTCAACTAGATTTCTCAAACTTTTGATTGTCAAATACCTATTTTACCCTCTAAATTATCAACTTTTGTCCATTCTTTTTACTTTTTAATATTATGATTATTTTTCTCTTTTAAATTTATATTATGGACTTACCTAAACACTAAATAAATTTTATTTATAAAGTAAAAAAATAAAGAATAATTTGTTCGTGGTAATAATTTTGATATTAACAACAAAAACTCAAAAATTTATTTACACAATTAAGAATGAAAGAATTTTTTTTTAAATACATATCCCATGAACGTAATATAAAAATAATTATTTATAATAGAGGTATATTTTATAATATATATTATATATTCTTGAAAATTTATATGCTCAATTATTTTATTATTCCAATATGATATATGCTAGGAAACTAATTTTTCATTTTATATTTTATAAATAAAATCTATTAGTTCTATAGATAAGTCCGTAATGTAGATTAAAAAGAGAAAAAATTATAATATTAAAAAAATTAAAATAAAAAAAAGACAAAAGTTGATAATTTAGAGCGTAAAATAGGTATTTGACAATCAAAAGTTTGAAAAATCTAGTTGAGTGACCTTCTACGTGCTATGCCATAGACATAGTTAAGTGATTTTTTTGTTACAAACGAAATAAAGATGACTTTACTAGATAATTTCGGATAGTTGAATGACCATTTAAATAATGGACTCCTAAAGTTTATCTTTATGATGACAATATAAAAGAATTTTTTTGCACTAAAGAATTGAAGTAATTATTGGTAAATTATGTATGAAAAGTGAAATTAGTAACTTTGAAAATGAAACAGAGTATATAAACAAGTAGACAACATAAGAATCCTTTTATGATTGTCGACATATATAAGTTAAATTCTTGCTTCTATAGTTCGGGAATTTATGATGCCAAGATTGAAGTCTGATCACCTGCCTTCGCAATTTGACCACCAAATTTATTTCACAGGATAAAGAACAGCTGCGGCAGTTGTAAGATCTAAGAATTCTGAAGCAAATTAATCTATCAATCATAACCAATAATTTGAAGGTAAAACATTAAATGAGTAATAAAACTAATCCAATAAATAGAAGAAAAAACATTAAAAGAGTAATGAAACTAACATTGATGAACTTACAACTCGAGATCTCACAATTTTGGATCACCTATATCTGATGTGACAAATATTTTATTACAATTTGGATTCTTTTATGAATTTATTATGATATAAAACCTAGACGACAATAAATATTTACACCATATTAACCTGCAACATATCTAGTAGAATCCCATTATCTAGAACTAAAGTATTCGAAATTAATATTAATATCTTCTTGAATCTCAAAATCTAGTACTAAAGCAAACGAGATTAAGTTTAATATCATTCCATTGATCAGCTTCAAACGAAGAAGAGTTTTCTCATCGATTACTAAGACTATTTAACATGTTTGTTAACTTGGTTGTAGCGAATGCAAAGTGACAAACATTACGGAAAAGGAAGGGATTATATTTTCTTTTTACTATGAACAATTACCTGTAATTAATTTTAATTGACCTTACAATATAGTATAATTTTTTTTTTGGATTTACAAATCACTTAAAGGAGAGCGATAGTTTTTTTTTTGGTTTCTCACCCGATGTTCGGTACCCATGTTGGGGCCCGACTAAATTTGAATTCGCGCTGGAAAATTTCACATTGGGGATAAAGCGCTCTCTAACAAAGACGACTCCATACCCAGGGACTCGAACCGAGACCTCTTGTTAAGGATGAAGGAATACTTACTACTCCACCACAATTCTTGTTGTTCAAGGAGAGCGATAGTTGAGCTCTTGAAGAATAAGACACAAAATTTAATCTTGTGAATCAAATCAAACTAGCGTTGAATTTAAAACTAAAAGTACGAGTAGCAGATTGGAAAATTAAGGTAGGATATGACATTGCTTCAACTTATCGAGAATATGATTCTTGATTGGAAAGTGTGGATATCTAGAATTAAGGTAGAAGGCTAATAGGTAAGCAAAAGTATTTATTCCCACTGCCAGTACGTTATTCTTCCATTCTATTATTATTAGATTTCATTACTACATGTTGTTTCTTTCGTTATTTTTTTTTTATTTTGTTGTTGTTACTATTACTTTCTTTTTATCTTTTCTTGAGTCATGGTCTATTGAAAACAAATTCTTCACCTTTAAAGTAGGGCTAAGATTTACCAACACATTACACTCTCGAAATCAACTTATGAAAATATACTGAATTTTTTATTTTTGTTGACAGATTAGCAGATTGGAACCAACAAAAACTACTGGTTGGTAAACTGAAGGTTACTTTTACATATGGGTATTGGGTGACTAACCTCTGGTTTTAACCATTGGTTCACAAGGCACTGCGGTCAATTGGCAGTGTCCCAACTCCCAACCATTGGGACCCTTTAAAACTTACAGCATTAATTAACTCCACCTGTACTATATCACATCAAGACTCCCCCATTTATTTGATGATAATCCTGTAAAATTCTCACGTTTGCTATGTTGTCCTTTCAGTGACTGCAATTACAGTTAATGTAAGTTGGTTATTACCACAGGTGAATTTCGTAGCTCAATATCTTGAAGTAAGACATATATTGAATTAACAATAATCGAGTTTGCGTGGTCCATGCATAAACATTGTTTACCCGTACAACGATACAGTTAAATTTATATGTGATTTCTACATAATTAAATTAATTTAATCCTGAAATAATAAAATAATCGAAAAATTATACAATACTTAGTCTTAGGATATAGACGAAACAGCAGAAACAATAGTTTCGGGAACATAATTTCCGGGCACGACAACAACGAAATCAAAAAGTAAGAAGGTAAGATTATATTGAGCTTTATATAGAAAGTAGTGTAAGTTTGCCAGAAAATTCTTCTCCTTTACAATGACAACTGAGCTGACTATTTATAATTATGAATGAGGTCTTATGATTGTGCCCTTCTTTAATGTCAATTATGAGGGACATTGATGAAGTGTAACGGTGAACATAAATGTCAAATTCCCTGTAACAGGTAAATTGCTCTTAATGCCATGAAATATTCTCTATTAAATGCTACCGGACGAAGAGCATTTATCACATCTTTATGAGGGTTATTCTTTCTCGTGACAAACGAAACAATTGCCTTCGGTCTTTGGCCATCCCCCGTCTTGGGTTCCACGTGTCCCTTTTTTGGACGGCCACGTGTCATAGCATATTTTACCCTATACCGATAGTTCCCCTGCTTTTCGGTGACATAACTTTGTATTACCGGGAAGTTGGTAGAAATACACTTTTGGCGGAATTTACTATAATTCCCTCTGAAGGCTTCTGACGGTTGATTAGACGCACGTCTCTCCGCATTTAATGCCCCGAACACGCGTCATCCCATGATTCAGCACAACTTTTGCTCATTATCGAGGTAATCATGGCGATGAATTTAGCCGCCAAAACTTTTACTTATACGTATTAACTTTCTCCCTTATACTTCATAATGTTTCAAGCTTCTCTTATCTAACTTGCATCTTGCTCTTCATCTTTTTTCTAATTCTCTTCAAATAAAAAACATCTCCTTCTTCCATACAACGACTTCTTCCTCAAAGCGTACCGGTTTTCCAAAAAGCATGAAAAAGGCCAAGGACTCTGCTCCTCCAACAGTGGGATCCATCAACCCTAGAAGTCTTATTACCACAAAAAACTTCGAAGAGAAATTCCCTACTGCTAACTCTCATACATGGGCCGTCAGTAGGTATCCTTCTTCCATTCGTCCTTTTAGCATTCATTGTGAAGGAAGACTACCGCTACCATGAATTGGATATTACTGCTCCTAATCTATCGGAGCGAGTCACCCTACCCTAGGACGGTTTTACCTATTTTTACACGTATCTCTTTATTTTGGGTGCATTCTCTTTGAGCGGAGAGCTTGACCCCGTGATTGCGAAGTTTTGCCTCCGCTACCAAGTGTGTTTGGCACAAGTAAGTCCTTCTATGTGGAGGACGGTTGCTTGCCTTCGGCGTTTGTGCCAGGATACTGGAGAAGATCTAACTTTAGCTCATATGATGAATCTCTATTCTCCCAAAATCTTCCGCGGGGGAATGATAAACCTCTGCAAACGTGGCCAACATGCTCTGTTCTCTAGCATGGATGATGACAACGACCATGGGTGGATGGAATGGTTCGTTGCAGCTGCCACTAATGATATTATTCCAATAACGACTCCATTTTATGAAATGGAACCGCACTCGTAAGCTCTTTGTTTAGTATTTTATTTTATGAAATATTTTTCTATAGCCGTATTGATCCTCCATCCTTCGCATGTTTCAGCAACTCGATGGATCCCATCGGTTGTTGAAGGTATGGACCGGTGGGTACAAAAGATCTTGGACGTTACAATGCCCGACTCGCTTGTGGAAAGAACTGGCCCCTAAATACAATTGGAAGGCCAAGAATCATGGTAATTCAAACTCACCCTGTTTCCATTTTTCATGTGAAGAACTTGATTGATCCCTTCTAACCTGCCTATGAAATTAGGTCTACCCGCGGGCTCTGTTGTTGTTCCCAAGGAGGAGGTTTTGAGTGATCCTGCTGATGCAGCGAGGCTGCTGCAGGAGGCGCTTACTCAAACATGTGGATCTGGTCCTGCTTCGAAAGCAAATGTTTTTTTACGGAGTCTCCGGCCGAAATGCAAACAACCAAAGATAAGACGTTCCTTTGCAGCCGGGGAAAAGAATAAGAGGGCGAGGTCCGGTGCCCCCGAGTCATCTCCGGTAGCGATGGTGATTGGTCCTCCTTCCGGGCCGGTCATAGACACTGTGACGATTGACGATGATGAAGAAGCTAGTAATGAGGGAGATTCTCTACATAGAATATGACGATCCTCAACATCTCAACAGGATGCTCTGTTGAGAGAGTTACACGAACCGAGGACGATGCTTCGACACTTTGGGGAGAATTTGATTTGGTAGATAATGTCACTGCGGGGCTGAATATTAGGTCCCTGCCATCTTTGGTTGGCGAGCATCCTATAACCAGCACTGCATTTGAAGCAGCTACTTCTCACTCTTCAACTCCATCAACTTCATCTCCATCTTCACCAACATCAGCAACTGTTAAATCACTTCCATCTTCATCCACTCTTCCACCAGCAATTGCTACATCATCTCTACCGGCCGCACCTGACCATGAAGAAGGTGTTCCTCTTCCACAGTCTCCAGTTCATGGGATTTTGGGGCAAAATTATGATGCCCCTTCTAAAGATCCGCAAAGGAGGAGGAATGTTACTCTTTCGGTCTCTACCAGATGCAACTTGCTATCCCGGCTGATGGAACTTACTAATTATTTGAAACCTTTGGCTTCATAGAAAGACTTGGAAAAGATTCAGGCACTCTTAGGAGAGTGTTTGTTGAACAACGCCATGCACAACGCCGCAATGGTATATTCCTTTCTTCCTTTATTACTCCTATTTTTGGGTATGAACATATCCTGAATTTTACCATTCTTACTTTATAGTCCAACTTTCTTGCTTCCGAGGGCCTTCAAAAGTTGATTCATGAAAAGTAAGAGATTACCTCCGCACAAGATCAACTTTTGGTAGAGCAGGAGTGACATTTCGCTCGCCTTTCGGAAATGGAAGCCAAAGTTGCTGAGGCTGTTGTATTGGAGGGTCGTTTGTGGCAAAGCAAGCAAGAAGTGGTAACCCTTAGCCAAGAAATTGGCCCAATGAGGGTTAGATTTGACGAAGCCAGGGCCAAATGGCTGAAGTCCATAATGTCGTTCTTGCTGCAACCGAACGCGAGGCTGCCTCCGCTGAAAGAGTGATCAACTTAGAGGCAACCTTGAACTCTAAAATTGAAGAGCTTGCTGCTACGGGGGAGAAACACGCCCAGCTAGAAGAGAAGTACATGAAAGATATCGAGCATAATAAGCATTTTAGTTCAATTGTCCGCGACCTTGATGTTAGCCTCAAATCTGCTAGGTCCACTGGGGAAAACCTTTTTGCCAAGGTAACCCAACTCAAAGAAGAACTTAAGCGCCGAGCGGCTTCCCTCGTTGTTGAGAAAACTTACTCTATGTACAGCATTGATGGTAGGCTATAATCTCATGTTTTAGTCGCTTATTACACTCTAATTCACTGCACTTTACTTGTGTTGAGCTTTGTTTGGTAGTGTTTTTGCACTTATTGTGTGTTTTGTGCCTTGTAGGAGTGATACAGAGTTATGTAGATGTTGTGGAGCTAATTCGAGCTATTTGAATCTTTGAAGTCTAAGTAGAAGCCCAAGAAATTAAGTCGGGATCACGTTCGGGGGTCGAAAACCTAGTTTAGATGTCAAAAATTTGAAAAATTTATTTCTGGCCATAATTTGCACTACCGCCCTGCGGCATGCCCCGTGGGGCGCTAGTGCAAAAAGTAGCCAGA
Source organism: Nicotiana tabacum (assembly GCF_000715075.1). NCBI lineage: Eukaryota > Viridiplantae > Streptophyta > Magnoliopsida > Solanales > Solanaceae > Nicotiana > Nicotiana tabacum. The sequence continues at coordinate 20,601,171 of NC_134091.1, forward strand.
AATCATATTTTGAATCGTTTTGGAATTTTTCACAACTGCGCCGCATGGGGCAGCACGGTAGCCCAAAAATGTTAGAGTGACTTCCCAATTCCGTTAAAAGGGTAATTTTGTCTGGGGTTTATTGGGGGATGGCTTAAATACACAGTAAAACACCATTTTCGGGACTTTTGATAGATTTTCGACCTAAGGAGGGCAAGGAGGCTAAGGAGGAGTTGGAAGAACACAAGCACAAGGATTTCATCATTCCTTCCTCACTCAAGATCCGGGTTTGGATTGAATTCTTATTTCCCTATATTTTAGTTATATTTGTAAAGAACTTCTCCATGTCTATGGAGTAGTTCCTTTTGAATTTTGATGGATTTGGTGTATTGATAATTGTTTGTGAATTATAACTCTATTTTTATGTATTTTAATCATTTTGAAAGATTTAATTGTTGCATCTATATTCACTAGTTCATGTAATCGAGAGAGGCATAACTTGTGATATCTTTGCATTATATTGTTGGTTGAGTTCATAGATTCTTCTAATTAGTCGAAAGAGGCTAATTGAATCATTGATTAAACCTAGTTAGGAAAATAATCGAAAGAGGTTTCCCTAAAGATCGATCCAATACGCATTCTTGCATATTTTCACAGTGCTTAAAGTGGTTCATTTTGTGAGGTTAAGACTTAATCGAGAGAGGAGTTTTTGCTAAATGTTTGAACTAATAATGGAGTGAATTCGAGAGACTCACTTGAACATTGGAAGTAAATTATATAGAATTAGATCCTGAACAATTATCTTGCACTTATTCCGTCAAAACCCTATCCTCTCCCACCAATAACCTTAATTATTTATTCCTTATTTCATTAGTCATTAGTCAATAGCTGTAGATTTTAGATTTTTAGTCATATAAATCTCAACTATTGATCCTCCTGGATAGCAATCTAGCTACAAACTACGATAATATTGCTTAGCTCCAATCCCTGTGGATACGATATTATACTATACCATCTTTGACTAGCGAGCACAATTTAAGTGTGTGTTTTGCGCTCGTCAAAATTTTATAAAATTTAACGAGCGCAAAACACACACTTAATTTATGCTCGCTAGTCAAAGATAGTATAGATTAATTATCGTTTTCACGGGATTGGAATTAAACAGTGTTTGAATAATCTCCAGTTGATTATTATCCAGAAAAATTAACACTTGGTTGGATATCTATTACTACGATTAACTATTGAAGTTCAAGCAAATAACAATTGATCACTAAAAAGAGCAAGGGACCACGAAGAAATATTTATGAGGAAAATAAGGGTAATTGACTAGATAGGTGCACGATAGCTAACTTGGGATCCAATTCTTGAGTTAATTCACTCTATAATACGATTGATTCTTACGAATTCAACCGATTATTAGATTACACTTGAAGCTAATATTCCTCTTTCGATTAAACACTAGTTTCAAGTAATCAACCCAATTGAAGCATGGTGAACAATTGCAAGAATAAAAATGATGTTTATGATCTAAAAGGTAATTTCTCACGAATATTCCCTATTTTCTCGTTCAATCAACAATTCAAGAGGCTCATTCGATTACCTATTTGAATCATGAAATTAAACTAGAGCATAAGATGTGCAGAAATTTAATATAAAACTTCTCTTTCGATTAAGCAAAATACTAAATAAATACAAATCAAGCTCCATCAATTAATTTTAGCAAGTATCAAGAATCGAATCCCTAATCAAGCTATTGAAATACCATATCTATCAACACCCAAATGGAAATTACTCCATAACCATGGAGTAGGATATCTCAAATAAGTTTAAGAATAAAAAAAAACATCAATTCTAAAGATTTGATACAAACTCTCGTATTGCACCGATTGTAGATTGAGATCTTGATGAATTCTTGAGTCTTCTCCCTTGGTGGCTCCCCCAATCTTCTCTAGATCCAAAGATACTGAAAAGGGGTGTTTTTGGTGCATTTAAACTGAAGTCCAAAACAACTCCAGACGAAACTACCCTTATTTAGCGGAAATGGAAAATAATCTAAGGATTTTGGGTGCGGCATGCGGCGCACTTGTGAAAAATTCCAGAACATGTTGCATCTTCATTTCTAAGCACATTTTGTACTGCCGCGCCGCACCGCGCCTCGCGTCGCCCTATTCAGCGCGGCACTGCTTTTTACTTAGAGTTATTTTGTTTCTCCAATTTTGGATATCCGGACATGGTCTTCGATCCCCGAATGTGATCCTTAATTGCTTGAGCTTCTACTCAGGCTTCAAAGCTCCAATTATCTTGAATTAGCTCCAATATAGCTACATAACTCGGAATTACCCCTATAAGGCATAAAACATACTGTAAGTGCAAAAACACTACCAATTAAAGTTCAACACAAGTAAAATGCAGTAATTTGAGTGCAATACTAGGGCTAAGACACGAGTTTCTGGCCTACCATCAACACCCCACACTTAAACCATTGCTTTTCCTTGAGAAATCAAACTACACTTCATATAGACACGACCTTTTTAAACAACTTTCCTAACTCATCACTCCAAGAATAATCAAACAGATTAAGCACACTACCGTAACATCCTCACCTCAAGAGTTGACTCAACAGCACCACGCATTTTTCACAACCTTCTCACTTACTCTAACACAGAGGTCAATGACATTACCTTTCCTTCATGAATCAAGTGCCCTCACACAACAATAGAGAGTAGTTCCACACACAATAAAGTTTAAGAATAGTTAGTAACTCAAGATAAGAAGAATTCATTCACTCTCATAAACAACATTCATGTGCCACAAAAGATGTACCATAAGCTTGCCCATAATGTACTACTCTACTAATTGAGCTCATTCAGTCAAGAATCAAATTGGACTTTAATTGGTTGTAATGTAGGCTACGGGAGGGTAGGATATATTTGAATATAGTGACTACTCCTCCCTAAGCACTTTAATACATATACATTAGCAATTTAAACCCCAAACTTATGTTGAACCAAACCCCAACCTTCATTCCTATAGCTTCAAGCTCCTCATATCTTTAAGCACATACAAGGTGAGAACTACCACTAGCAAGGAATCAATTTTTTTTTCTTTTCTAAGTTCTGATTTTTTTTTCTTATTTACAATCAAACTCTTTTTTTTAATTCTCTGCATATGGCTCTCACAAATTTTTAAACCGTGCACCTTTCTTCCTTTTCTATAGTTCCACTCAAAATCCGACCATACCTCACTAAGCTTTTACAAGCTCATAAGAAACTCAAGTGCTCACGAGAGGTAAAAGGTTCAAACAGATAGAAAATTCAAACAAATGGGTCAAGCTTGTAATGTGATTGCCAAAGAAATAGGATTACACTCTCAACGGGGCTAAGTAAGATACACATTAATTTGGTGGGTAAAAGCATATATCTGGCTCAACAAAGAAATGCCTATATTGCTTCCTAGACTAAACAAGGCTACTATTTCATTTTGCAAACATACGGGGTAAGTTCTAGACATCAAATGCAATGCACAGAATACCCAAAACTGCACGCACACATGGCACATAACTCACTCAGAATCGGACTCATCAAGACACTCTAGTCAAAGCAGTTAAACAATGTATAGGTTCATACAATTTAAGGTACTTATACAAGAGTAAAAAACTGAGCATAAGCATCACAACTAAAGTACTTACTATTCTCAAGGCATAATAAAGTCAAGAGATATCGCTTTTTATTTAAAATCATAGCACAAGATCTCCTACTCCTAAAAAAAATAAAACTAACTACACCCGGTTCAAACAAAACCCTTGGAAAAGAACCGCGGCACAAAGAAAAACCAAGGAAAAATTATTACACTACCTTCAAAAGAAATTTTATTATATATATATATATATATATATATATATATATATATATATATATATATATATATATATATATATATATATATATATATATATATATATATTTCAACTTTAAAAGGTTCGATCAAAAGAAATGAAAACACACACAAGAAATGAGAACAAATAATTATTTACATATTTACATTCCCACCCCACATTTTAAATTGTGGCATATCCCCATGACACACAAATAAAAAGCAAGAGGTAAAGAAAATTCCCCTGGACTTTTTCCGTTTTCAAAAACTTGTGAACTCCACCCCTAATTCTGAATGCATTTTTCGCTTTCGCTCTTCAGGATTCTTTATGGAGCTCTTCAGGCCAAAGTCCTTTAAGGATATTTGCAAGACCCGATCTTTTCTTTCTTTCTTGGCCTCATTTTGAGCAGTGGATTGTTCTTGTAGGATCATCCTAAACTTGTTTCTGCATTCATTCACTAGATCAATCCCTGCATATTCCTATAAATCCCCAAAAATAAAATCCGCATGATCAAGGTTAGAATAAGAAAATGAAGAAGAAAGGTCATGTGAGTACTCCTCTAGTAAGTCCAGAATCATTTGTTCCTCATTCTCTTCTACTAAAAATTATAATTGTGGATAGGTTGATGGGGGTTTAAACTTTTTTGTATTGCTTTATAATCAACCAAAGCCTCATTTTCAATCATTTCAGTTGAAACAGAGTCCTCTTGCATAGTGAAAAACTCTCTCTCTAGATGTTCATCATCTCGGGTAGGCTCATTTTCACATGGTATCCCTTCCATATATTCACCATCATAATGCAACGAGCTAAATCTATTTACTAGTTGATCACTTGTATTGTTAGGTTGTCAGTGGCTTCATCATCTTGTATAAATTTCTCTTCCACCTTATTTATGAACTTATACATAAGCTCTTCTAAACTATCATTCTCCTCTTGAGGTGGCTGTCTCACTTTGCTTTCATTCCATTTATAATAAGGGTATTCATCCCAACCAGAGTCAGAATTATACCCATACGAATCCTCATACCTGTACGGACTAGAGACAAAGTGAGAGTGTTCAAAAGATGAACCATATGAAGAATACCTACCTGCTTGACAATCAACCCAAAGATGATTTCCATCGCATTTAAAACACGTAGCACACCGCTGATAATATTCAGTTGCTAACTCTTCAACCATTTTCTTAGGCTGGTTGTACTCCATCTTCACATCATTTAGAGTTCAATAACAAGAATATGCTCTTCAAGATTTCTTCAACAAAAGAAATATTGAAGATATGTTAACATAACAAAACTAAAAATAAAATAAAAAATAAAAATTAAAAACTAATTCCTGAATTAGCACTACAAACTATTTCAAACGCTATTGATTACCAATCCTCGGCAACGGCGCCAAAATTTTGAAGAGCGCAAAACACACACTTAAATTGTGCTCGCTAGTCAAAGATAGTGTTGTATAATATCGTATCCACAGGGATTGGAGTTAAATAATATTATCGTAGTTTGTAGCTAGATTGCTATCCAGGAGGATCAACGGTTGAGATTTATATGACTAAGAATCTAAAATCTATAACTATTGGCTAGTGACTACCAAAACAAGGAATAAATTAAGATTATTGGTAGGAGAGGGTAGGTTTTTTATGGAATAAGTGCAAGATAATTGTTTGGGATCTAACTCTATATAATTTACTTCCAATGTTCAAGTGAGTCTCTCGAATTCACTCTATTATTAGCTCAAACGTTTAGCAAAAACTTCTCTCTCGATTAAGTCTTAACCTCATAAGATGAACCAATTTAAGCACTGTGAAGATATGCAAGAATGCGTAGTAGATCGGTCTTTAGGAAAACCTCTTTCGATTATTTTCCTAACTAGGTTTAATCTATAATTCAACTAGCCTCTTTTAACTATTTAGAAGAATCTATGAACTAAACCAACAATATAATGCGAAGATATCACAAGTTCTGTCTCTCTCGATTACATGACCTAGTGAATATAGATGCAACAATTAAATCTTCTAAAATAATTCAAATACATAAAAATAGAGTTATAATCAGCAAACAATCATCAATACACCAAATCCATCAAAATCCAAAAGGAACTACTCCATAGACATGGAAAAGTTATTCACAAATATAACTAAATTATAGGAAAACATAAATTCAATCCAAACTCGGATCTTGAGTGAGGAAGGAATGATGAAATCCTTGTGCTTGTGTTCTTCCAACTCTTCCTTAGCCTCCTTGGCCTCCTTAGGTTTAAAATCTGTCAAAAGTCCCGAAAATGGTGTTTTACTGTGTATTTAAACCATCTAACAATAAACCTCGGACAAAATTACCCTTTTTAGCGGAATTGGGAAGTCACTCTAACATTTTTGGGCTACCGCGCTGCCCCATGCCGCGCGATTGTGAAAAATTCCAGAACGATTCAAAATTTGATTTTTGGCCACTTTTTGCACTAGCACCCCGCGCCCCGCGGGATATGCCGCGGGGCGGTAGTGCAAATTGTGGCCAGAAATGAGTTTTTCAAATTTTTGACATCCAGACTTGGTTTTCGACCCCCGAACGTGATCCCAACTTAGTTGCTTGAGCTTCTACTCAGATTTCAAAGCTCCAAATAGCTCAAATTAGCTCCATAACATCTACATAACTCGATATCACTCCTACAAGGCATAAAACACACAATCAATGCAAAAACATTAACAATTAAAGCTCAACACAAGTAAAGTACAGTGAATTAGAGTGTAATAAGTGACTAAAATGCGGGATTATAGCCTACCATCAATAGTGTACATAACGTAAGTTTTCTCAACAACGAGGGAAGCCACTCGGTGCTTAAGTTCTTCTTTGAGTTGGGTTACCTCGCCAGAAAGGTTTTCCCCGGCGGACCTAGCAGATTTGAGGCTAACATCAAGGTCGCGGACATTTGAACTAAAATATTTATTATGCTCGATAGTTTTCATGTACTTCTCTTCTAGCTGGGCGTGTTTCGCCCACGTAGAAGCAAGCTCTTCAATTTTTGAGTTCAAGGCTGCCTCTAAGTTGATCACTCTTTCAGCGGAGACATCCTCGTGTTCGGATGCAGCAAGAGCGTTGTTATGGACTTCAGCCATTTGGCCCTAGATTAGTCAAATCTAACCCTCATCGAGCCAATTTATTGGGTAAGGGTTACCACGTCTTGCTCGCTTTGCCGCAAACGAGCCTCCAATATAATAGCCTCAGCAACTTTGGCTTCTAGTTCCGAAAGGCGAGCGACATCTCGCTCCTGCTCTACCAAAAGATGATCTTGTGCAGAGGTAATCTCTTCCTTTTCATGAATCAACTTCTGAAGGCCCTCGGAAGCAAGAAAGTTGGCCTACGAAGTAAGAATGGCAAAATTCAGGTTATGTTCACACCCAAAAATAGAAGGAGTAATAAAGGAAGAAAGGAACGTACCACTGCGGCATTGTGCATGGCGTTATTCAACAAACACTCTCCTGAGAGTGCCTGAATCTTTTCCCAGTCTTTCTCTGAAGCAAAAGGCTTCAGATAATTGGCAAGCTCCACCAGCCGGGATAGCAAGTTGCATCCGGTAGAGATCAAAAAAGTAACATTCCTCCTCCTTTGCGTATCTCAGAAGGGGCATCATAATTTTGCCCCAAATTCCCATGAACTGGGGACTGTGGAAGAGGAACACCTTCTTCATGGTCAGGTAGGGGCCACTCATATTTAGGGGCCAGTTCTTTCACAAGCGACTCTCGGGCGTTGTAACGTCTAAGATCTATTGTACCCACCGGTCCAAACCTTCAACCACCGGTGGGATCCATCGAGTTGCTGAAACGGGTGAAGGATGGAGGATCAATATGGCTATAGAAAAATATTTCGTTATATGAAATACTAAACAAAGAGCTTACGAGTGCGGTTCCAAGCGGCCTGAAAGGATGGAGTCATTGCTGGAATAATGTCATTGGTGGCAGCTACAACGAACCATTCCATCAACCCACGGTCCTTGTCATCATCCATGCTATACAACAGAGCATGGTGGCCACGTTTGCAGAGGTTTATCATTTCCCCGCGGAAGATTTTGGGAGAATAGAGATTCATCATATGAGCTAAAGTTAGATCCTCTCCTAGCTCATCACTCCAATAATAATCAAACAGATTAAGCACAATACCGTAACATCCTCGCCTCAAGAGTTGACTCAACAACACCACGTATTTTTCACAACCTGCTCACTTACTCTAACACAGAGGTCAATGGCATTACCTTTCCTTCATGAATCAAGTGCCCTCACACAACAATAGAGAGTAGTTCGAGACGCAATAAAGTTTAAGAACAGTTAGGAACTCAAGATAGGAAGAATTCGCTCACTCTCAAAAACAACATTCATGTTCCACAAAAGATGTACCATAAGCTTGCCCGTAATGTACTACTCTACTAATTGAGCTCATTTAGTCAAGAATAAAATATGACTTTAATTGCTTGTAATGTAGGCTGCGGAAGGGTAGGATATATTTAAATATAGTGACTACACCTCCCTAAGCACTTTAATACATATACATTAGCAATTTAAACCCCACACTTGTGTTGAACCAAACCCCAACCTTCATTCCTATAGCTTCAAGCTCCACATATCTTTAAGCACATACAAGGTGAGAACTACCACTAGCAAGGAATCAATTTTTTTTTCTTTTCTAAGTTCTGATTTTTTTTTTCTAATTTGTTTTCCGATCAAACTCTTTTTTTTAATTCTCTGCATGTGGCTCTCACAAATTTTTAAACCGTGCACCTTTCTTCCTTTTTTATAGTTCCACTCAAAACCCGACCATACCTCACTTAGCTTTTACAAGCTCATAAGAAACTCAAGTGCTCACGAGAGGTAAAAAGTTCAAACAGATAGACAATTCAAACAAATGGGTCAAGCTTGTAGTGTGATTGCCAAAGAAATAGGATTACACGCTCAACGGGGCTAACTAAGATACAAATTAATTTGGTGGGTAAAAGCATATATCTGGCTCAACAAAGAAATGCCTATATTACTTCCTAGACTGAACAAGACTGCTATTTCGCTTTGCAAACATACGGGGCAAGTTCTATATATCAAATGCAATGCACAGAATACCCAAAACTGCACGCACACATGGAACATAACTCACTCAGGATCGGACTCATCAAGACACTCTAGTCAAAGCAGTTAAACAACGTTAGGTTTATATAATTTAAGGTACTTATACAATAGTAAAAAACTGAGCATAAGCGTTACAACTAAAGTACTTACTATTCTCAAGGCATAATAAAGTCAAGAGATATTGCTTTCATTTAAAATCACAGCACAAGATCTCCTACTCCTAAAAAAATAAAACTAACTACACCCGGTTCAAACAAAACCCTTGAAAAAGAACCGCGTCACAAAAAAAAACCAAGGGGAAATTATTATACTACCTAAAAAAAATAAGATTATATATATTCTTTTTTCAACTTTAAAAGTTTCAATCAAAAGAAATGAAAACGCACACAAGAAATGAAAACAAACAGTTATTTACATATTTACATCTCCACCCCACACTTTAAATTGTGGCATGTCCCCATGACACACAAATAAAAGCAAGAGGTAAAGAAAACTCCCCTGGACGTTTTTCATTTTCGAGAACTTGTGGACTCCAACCCTAATTCTGAATGAATTTTTCGCTTTCACTCCTCAGGATTCTTTATGGAGCTCTTCAGGCCAAAGTCCTTTAAGGATATTTGCAAGACCGCTATTTTCTTTCTTTCTTGGCCTCATTTACCCTTATTTTCCTCATAAATATCTCTTCGTACTCCCTTGCTCTTTTTAGTGATCAATTGTTATTTGCTTGAACTTCAATAGTTAATTGTAGTAATAGACATCCAACCAAGTGTTAATTTTCCTGGATAGTAATCAACTGGAGATTATTCAAACACTGTTAATTCCAATCCCTGTGGAGATGATAATTAATCTATACTACCTTTGACTAACGAGCATAAATTAAGTGTGTGTTTTGCGCTCGTCAAATTTTGGCGACGCGCCAGGCCAATTTTCTTAAAGTTTCGGAAACTTTTGAGTTTTAGGCTAAAACTAAAAAGTTTCTGAAACTCTAAGAAAATTCAATAAGTGCAAAAACACTACCAATTAAATCTCAACACAAGTAAAGTATAGTGAATTAGAGTGTAATAAGCGAGTAAAACACGTGATTATTGCCACCATCAAGCATGAGGAGAAAAATCTTGGAAGAGGCCAAAGCTGGTGTCATTGATTTTGATGCCGAAATTGCTAAGGCCCGTGAGCTTGAGTTGACTACTAAAAAGGGACTCCCAGCAAGGTCTGATGTACCCGGTCCTTCTGGTTTTGGTTTTGAGTTCTCGGGAACTGAAGAAGAATCGGAGGATGATTATGTTGAAGGCCAAACTGGTGAAAATGTTGAGCCATCGGTGGGTCCGTCTACTTCTCCTGGGGAAGTGGACACTTCTCTTCCTCCTGGTTCCGAAGATACTGTAGCTTAGCTTTTCTTTTCTTTTTCCAATTCCTATACCTGTGTCGTTTTAACGTGTTTTTGAAATTAAAAATATATTTTGCTCACGTATTGTTTGAGTCTTCCTTTCATTTGAATATTCATGCAAGTCTTTTATCTTTGCATTTTCTTCCTTTTGCTTAAGAATTTTGCGCACGCTTTTCTGTTTTGCGTCTTATTATGTGAAGCCTTGGGTGTATTCTCCCCGAAAGCATTTTTGGCTCTGAGCATCAGCCCTTTTTATGAGGGGTTTGATAAGTATTTGCGCAAGTTTACTTTTTGCGTCCTTTCGTATACAGCTTCGAGTGTATCTTTCCCCGAAGGCATTTTGATTTCGGACATAAATTCTTTTGGAACCAACCCTTTAACGTGAGGGTTTTTATAAGAGAGGGCCCTCTTATGTTTACGGTGCTCTTGAAGAGGACATCTCTTGTTCATTACGATACTAACACTTGAAGTACTTGTTTAACTTTCAAATGACAAAGTTAATTCATCGTTCAGATAAGAATTAAGATAAAAATAAAAGGATTTTATTTTATTCCTTCTATTTTCATAAAGTACATAAATATTTGCTATGCTGAAAAGAAATTGCCATTACTTGTGGCTAATTTGTACAACTTGTTTCTACATGCTGGCCGCGCAGTCCCCGGTCCCGATGATTCAATTCGTTTCCCGGTTGATGTGGCAGCCATTGTTATCGTATCCTCATATCATTCCCCTCCTCCCCAGTGTTCGAATGCGAAGAGTGCGAATTGGAACACTGGAGGTCTTGTATCTTTGAAAATTGCTAGATAATTCTTAAATTGGTAACACACTTTACTTACCCTTAGGAATTTATGCTATCGAGTGAAGGACTATTTAACAACCCTCTAGTGGTTTGTGCTCGTGAACGATCAGGTAACCTTTGCTCAATAGCAAACTTAACTTCCCAGTGGGAATTTTCTATAGAGCAAACTATTATCTAACCATCCCCGAGTGGATCTTTGGTTGTGTGCCTTGATACTAAAGGTCTTATTGTTGTTGTCTTCGTAGTATGCTTTCTGTTGCTGCCTCGTTAAAAACCTTGCCAGGAAAACCCAATTGGAACAAAAAACTGAACGAAGGAAAAAAGAGTGCAGCACTGTCACGACCCTCCAAAACTGCGATGTAAACTGAGTACCCCTATCTGAAATGATGGAAACTTGGACACCATGCAGGCAAATGATCTCTCGAATGTAAATCTCAGCCAACCGCTCTAAAGAGTAAGTAGTACCAACTGGAATGAAGTGCGCAGACTTGGTCAGCCGATCCACAATAACCCAAATAGCGTCGAACTTCCTCGAAGTCCGTGGGAGCCCAACTACAAAGTCCTTGGTGATCTGCTTCCACTTCCACTCTGGGATCTCTAATCTCTGAAGCAAGCTACCCGGTCTCTTATGCTCATACTTAACCTGCTGACAGTTGAGACACCGAGCCACAAACCCAACTATATCCTTCTTCATCCGCCTCCACCAATAGTGCTGCCTCAAATCCTGGTACATTTTTATGGCATCCGGATGGATGGAATATCGCGAGCTGTGGGCCTCCTCAAGAATCAACTCTGGAAGCCCATCTACATTAGGCACACATATCCGGCCCTGCATTCACAGCACGCCGTCATCACCAATAGTCACATCACTAGCATCACCTCTCCGAACCCTATCCTGAAGAACGAGCAAGTGGGGGTCATCATACTGACGCTCCCTGATACGGTCATAAAGAGAAGACCTGGAGACCACACAAGCCAATACCCGACTAGGCTTCAAAATATCCAATCTGACAGGTTGGCCTGCTAAGGCCTGAACATCCAGTGCCAAAGGTCTCTCTGCTGCTGGAAGATATATGAAACTCCCCAAACTCTCTGCCCGGCGACTCAAAGCATCGGCCACCACATTGTCCTTCCTCGGATGGTATAAAATAATGATATCATAGTCCTCAAGAAGCTCCAACCATCTCCGCTGATGCAAATTAAGATCCTTCTGCTTTAACAGATACTGCAGACTCTGATGATCAGTATAGATCTCACAATGAACCCCATACAAATAATGATGCCAAATCTTCAAGGCGTGAACAATGGCTGCTAACTCAAGATCATAGACAGGATAGTTCTTCTCATGGGTGTTCAACTGGCACGAGGCATAGGTAACTAATCTACCCTCCTACATCAAAACACAACCAATGCCTATCCTCGAGGCATCACAATACACGGTGTAAGAACCTGAAGCTGATGGCAGAACTAGCACTGGAGCAGTGGTCAAAGCAGTCTTGAGCTTCTGAAAGCTCTCCTCACACTCATCCGACCACCTGAATGGAGCACCCTTTTGGGTCAATTTGGTCAAGGGCAATGCAATAGATGAAAATCCCTCCACAAAGCGACGGTGGTAACCCACCAAACCAAGAAAGCTCCTAATCTCTGTGGCTGAGGACGGTCTGGGCCAACTCTGCACCGCCTCTTATCTTCCTCTAGTTGTATTTAGCTATTTTTCAGGCTGAGTTAGCCTTGATATTGTTAGACAGATTATAGTAGATGCTCATGATTAGTGACATCCCGATGTCGGGCTTTTCCTTCCGCACTTTTATTTTGATTGGAACTTCTTTACGAAGGCTTTTATGTTAAATAACATTGGAATTATCTTTGAAATAAAAATATCGGTTTGTTTTGGAAATAAGTCGGCTTGCCTAGTTCCACGATAGGCACCATCACGACGGGGGTTAGTTTGGGTCGTGACAAGTACTTACTTTCTGGTCCGATAATGTTCATCTGCAATAATATTTATTGAGGTGTGTCGCGTTCCAATTGCTGGGCAACTTTTCTCCATTTTGGTTTTCTAACTCGTATGAACCTTTCCCGATGATAGCTGAAACCCGGTAGGGGCCTTCTCACATTGGACCTAGCTTCCCCATGTTGAGCTCCCGAGTGTTTTGAGTTACTTTCCTTAGGACCAAGTCTCCTACTTTGAAATAACGTAGGTTGGCTCTTCGATTATAATACTGCTCAATTCTCTGCTTTTGAGCTTCCATTCTTACATGCGCCAAGTCCCTGCATTCATCGAGTAGTTCCAAGTTGACTAACATTGCTTCATTGTTCGATTCTTCATCTGCCTGGAAATATCTCAAGGTGGGTTCCCCTACTTCCACAAGAATTAAAGCTTCTGCATCGTACACGAGGGAAAATGGGGTTTCCCATGTGCTTGACTTGGCCGTAGTTCGGTATGCTCATAGAACTCCGGGTAATTCTTTGGGCCAGTTACCCTTAACTGCTTCCAACCTTTTCTTGAGGTTTTGAATAATTACTTTGTTCGTCGACTCCATTTGACCGTTTGCGCTTGGATGATAGGGTGAAGATGTGATCCTCTTTATTTTGAAATCTTGGAGAAACTTTGTAATTTTTGCACTGATAAACTGTGGCCCATTGTCGCATGCTATCTATTTTGGTATTCCGAACCTGTAAATTATATTTTCCCATAACAAATCCACCACTTCGCGTTCTCCGATCATCTGATAAGGACATGCTTCCACCCACTTAGAAAAATAGCTAGTCAAAATTAAAAGAAATCTTACCTTTCCGAGAGCAGGTGTCAATGGTCCGACGATGTCCATCCCCCATTTCATGAACGACCACGGGGACATAACCGAATGTAAGAGTTCTGCTGGTTGATGCACCAATGGTGCTTAGCGTTGACACTTATCACATTTTCGTACAAAGTCTTTGGCGTCTTATTCCATGTGGGGCCAATAATATCCTGCCCTTACCAACTTCAGCACTAAGGGATCTGCGCCCGAGTGGTTGCCGGATATCCCTTTGTAAACCTCTCTTATGACATAGTTTGCTTCGGATACCCCTAAGCATCGGGCCAGTCCTATACCAGATTAGTCGAATTTACCTCATAGTAACCATCTGTATCCAGGAATGAGTTCATCAATAGTACTGCCGTCCTGGACTCCGATCCCTTTATTTCCTTCGATTATCCTAGGTTTGCCAATGCGTCTTCTTCTGCGTTATCTTCCCTTGGGATATGAGTAATTGACCACTCCCGCAGTCGCGCCACAAGAGCCTGAATCCTTACCATGTATTGTTGCATGTGCTCTTCTTTGGTCTCGAAGATCCCGTAGATCTGATTTACCACCAGTTGTGAGTCGCATTTGATTTTAATTACCTCAGAGTCAAGTACCCGTGCCAATCCGAGCCCTACAATCAAAGCTTCATACTCTGCTTTATTGTTAGTTAAATGGAACGTCGTGATGGCTTGCCTTAGGGTTTCCCCCGAAGGCGTGATTAAGACTATACCGAGCCCGTACCCTTTTACGTTGGAAGCTCCATCCGTAAATAAGATCCAAACCCCTGATGTCGATTCCGATACCATTACTGCTTTCTTGGTTGCCAGAGGTAATAATCCCGGACTGAAATCGGCCATGAAGTCATCCAAGACTTGCGACTTAATTGCAGTCCTTGGTTTATATTCTATGTCTAATTCACTCATTTCGACGACCCATTTGGACAATCTACCTGAGAGCTCGGGTATATGGAGGATGTTTTGCAAAGGGAAAGTAGTCACCACAGCTATCGGGTGGCATTGGAAGTACGACCTCAGCTTCCGAGCGGTGACTACGAGAGTTAAGGCCAGTTTCTCCAAATGTGGGTAACGAGTTTCTGCTCCCGTTAAAATTTCACTAACATAATAAATGGGAGATTGCATACCTTCGTTCTCTCGGACTAAAACCGTACTTACCGTAACTTTTGAAAACGCGAGATAAACCAACAACGTTTCACCTTCTTTCGATTTTGAAAGCAATAGAGGGCTTGACAAGTATTTCTTTAAATCTCTCAAAGTATGTTGGCACTCCGGGGTCCATTCAAAATTATTTTTCTTTTTGAGCAGTGCGAAGAAACGATGACACTTTTCTGATGACCAGGAAATGAACTTGCTCAAAGCTGCTAATCTCCCTGTAAGCCTTTGGACTTCCTTCACATTTGATAGTTGGTTCGGGATGTTTTATATAGCCTTGATCTTATTGGGGTTTACCTCAATTCCCTTTTATTTTACTAGAAATCCCAGAAACTTACCAAAGCTGACCTCGAACTCGCATTTCTCAGGATTAAGTTTCATACTATGCTTCCTTAGGATGTCGCAAGTTTCTTGCAGATGTTTAAGATGATCACATGCATTTAAAGACTTAACAAGCATTTCATCTATATAAACTTCCATAGTTTTTTCCTATTTGACTTTCAAACATCTTATTCACGAGTTGTTAGTAAGTGGCTCCGGCATTTTTCAACCCGAAGGGCATCATATTGTAGCAATATATACCGAAATTCGTTATAAATGAAGTTTTTTCCTAATACTCCGGGTTCATCTTACTTTGGTTGTACCCAGAATAAGCATCGAGGAAACTCATTAACTCGTGCCCGGTCATGGCATCAATCATTTGATCAATGCTTGGCAGTGGGAACGGGTCTTTCGGGCATGGCTCGTTAAGATCTTTATAATCTACACACATGCGAAACTTATTGTTCTTCTTAGGAAGTACTACTACATTGGCTAGCCAGTCTCGATATCTTACCACTCTGATTGAACCGATATTAAGTAAGTGGGCTACCTCTTCTTTGATGAATTTATTCTTGGCTTCGACAATCGGGCGTTTCTTTTGTCTTATCGGAGGTATGCTGGGATCCAAGCTTAACTTGTGTACGGCTACTTCTGTCGGGATGCTGACGAGTGCAAAACACACACTTAAATTGTGCTCGCTAGTTAAAGATAGTATAGTATAATATCGTGTCCACAGGGATTGGATTTAAATAGTATTCTCGTAGTTTCTAGCTTGATTGCTATCCAGGAGGATCAACAATTTAGATTTATGTGGTTAATACTAAAATTAATTAAGAATCTAGAGCTAATTGACTGATGACAATCGAAGTAAGGCCTAAGCAAAGGAAGATATCAATGGGAGAAAATGGGGGTTTTGATAGGATAGGTGCAAGATAATTGTCTGAGATTTAACTTTAGATAATTCACTTCTAATGTTCAAGTGAGTCTCTCGAATTTACTTAATTATCAGTACAATTGTTTAGTAGAAACTCCTCTCTCGATTAAGTCTCAACCTCTCAATATGAATCAATTTAAGCATTGCGAAGATATGCAAGAATTCAAAGTGAATCGATCTTTAGGAAAACCTCTTTCGATTATTCTCCTAACTAGTTTTAATTAATGATTCAACTAGCATCTTTCGATTACTTAGAAGAATCTATGAACTTAACCAACAATATAATGCAAAGATATCACAAGTTATGCCTCTTTCGATTATAAGAATAAGTGAATATAGATACAACAATTAAATCATCCAAAAATGATTCAACTACATAAAAATAGAGTTATAATCCACAAACAATCATCAATACACCAAATCCATGAAAACCCCAAAGGATCTACTCCATAGACATATAGAAGTTCTTCACAAATGTAATTAAAGTATAGAAAAACATATATTCAATCCAAACCCGGATCTTGAGTGAGGAAGGAATGATGAAATCCCTGTGCTTGTGTTTTTCCAACTCCTCCTTAGCCT
Source organism: Nicotiana tabacum (assembly GCF_000715075.1). Taxonomy (NCBI): domain Eukaryota; kingdom Viridiplantae; phylum Streptophyta; class Magnoliopsida; order Solanales; family Solanaceae; genus Nicotiana; species Nicotiana tabacum. The sequence continues at coordinate 20,618,109 of NC_134091.1, forward strand.
CCTTGGCCTCCTTAGGTCGAAAATCTGTCCAAAGTCCCGAAAATGGTATTTTCTAGTGTATTTAAGCCACCCCCCAATAAACCCCGGACTATAATACCCTTTTTAGTGGAAATGGGACGATACTCTAACAAATTTGTACTACCGCGCCGCACCATGCGACGTGGTAGTGGATATTTTCAGTATGATTTGCAATTTGTGTTCTGGGTAGAATTTGCACTTGCGCGTCGCACAGTGCGTCGTATTAGTGCAAATTTCTCAGAGTACAGATTTTGCTTCGATGTTGATATCCAGACTTGGTCCTCGGCCTCCGAACACAATAACGGCTTAATTTCTTGGGCTTTTACTCAGACATCAAAGCTCCAAATCTCTCAAATTATATCCATAACATCTACATCACTCAAAATCACTCCTACAAGGCATAAAACACACAATAAGTGCAAAACACTAGCAATTAATACTCAAACTCAGTTAAAGTGCAGTAAATTAGAGTGAAATAAGCGACTAAAACATGTAATTATAGTCTACCATCAGATGCCTGTCATATCCTCATGCGACCATACAAAACAATCGGCATTAGATTTAGGGAATTTAATAAAGTCGGACCTGTGTTCTGGGTGCAGTCTTGTCCCCAAGTGGAATTTCCTTTCTAGGAATTCTTCGAACAAAGCCACTTGCTCTAGCTCTTCTCATGTGGACTTCATTGCATCGGTCTCTTCTGGAACTTGGAAATATCTTAGTACCTAATAATATTTCGACGCCTCTGCCCCCGGGATAACTTCATCTAGTTAGGGAGTAGGCACCGGTCCCCGTAATTGATATGTCACGTGTTCCTTTCCTTTGCTACTGGAGACCGAAATTGCATTCATCTCTCTTGCCGCCTGTTGATCACCCCTTATCTGCTTAATCCCTTCGGGCATTGGAAACTTCAGTAATTGATGATACGTTGATGGTACAACTTTCATCTCGTGTAACCATGGCCTTCCCAGAATGATGTTGTATCCCATATCACCATGTACTACTTCGAAAAGAGTTGTTTTCATTACTCCTCCATCGTTTGTGAGTAATAAAATTTCTCCCCAGATTGTCATACTTGCGAGGTTGAATCCGACAAGGAGCTTAGTGGCCGAAATAATGCTTCCGGTGAGTATAGCTTACTCCAATACTCTCTATTGTATGATATTAGCTGAAATTCTTGGATCCACTAGAACACGCTTAATCTTAAAATCTAGCATATTTAAAGAAATTACCAGTGCATCGTTGTGTGGTAGCAGAAATCTATCTGCGTCCTCCGTAAAAGTGATGTCGTCTTCCCGAAGCCTTTTGTTATGCGTTATTAATACTTTTATCTTCTTTGCTGCTGAAAAGGTGACCCCGTTAATCTCGTTCCCTCCGAAGATCATAATGATTGTTTGATGCTAGGGATCTTCTCCTACTTTTGAGGGTTCCGCATTGTTCCAGTTATGACTATAATTGTTCTTAGCTTGATCACTCAAGAATTCTCTGAGGTGACCATACTTTAATAATGTTGCCACTTCTTCCCGGAGGTGTCGACAGTCCCTTGTCCGGTGGCCATTTGTCCCCTGGTATTCACACTACAAGTTGTGATCCCTCTGGCTAGAATCAGACCTCATTGGTTTCGGGAACCGTGCTTCTTTGATGTTTCTCATGGCCGACACCAACTCCACTGTACTGACATTGAAGTTGTATTCCGATAACTTGGGGTAAGAAGGATCCGCGATCCTGACATTTCTTTATCCACCAATGATCGATTGTTCTGACCGCGATCAGTCCTTCTGTCAACGGCAAACCTGTCCGCTGTCCAAAAACCTCTGCTGCAGCCTTCGGTCCGTTCATAGGGCAAAAACCAGCCCCTCGTCCGTTAGTCCGCGTCATAATCATCATTTGATTTTTCTCTTTTCTTTTCTCGTCCTTTGGTTGATGATGGAAAACCAACCTGATCATCTTCGATCCTTATTTTTGATTCATATCGGTTGTGGACATCCACCCAGGTTGTTGCTTAAAACTCGAGTAGGCTTTCTTTCAATTTTCGGGAAGCATCTGAACTCTTCCAATTCAATCCCTTGGTGAATGCTCCAGCCGCTCATTCGTCTGGGACAGTCGGGAGAAACATTCCCTCTTTCTGGATTGGGTAACGAAGTCTTGTAGCAGCCTGAACTCTCCTTGTGCAATCTTAAATATGTCAGACTTTCTAGCATGTACTTTTCTAGCCCCGGCATGAGTCTTGATGAAAGAATCCGCGAGCATTTCAAATGAGTCTATGGAATGCTCGGGTAACAGTGAATACCACGTCAAGGCTCCCCTCGTGAGGGTTTCTCCAAATTTCTTTAGCAACACAGATTCAATTTTGTGAGGAACTAAATCATTTCCCTTTACCACCATTGTGTAGGTGGTAATATGCTCCTAGGAGTTTGAAGTTCTGTCATACTTTGGCACTTCAGGCATTTTGAACCGCTCTGGGGTTAAATTTGGTGCCGCACTTGGCTTGTATGGCAATTGAGTATACTTTTTTGAGTCCTGACCTTTCAACACTAGTGACGCGCCCGGGATCTTGTCCATGCGGGTGTTTACTTCCCTCATAAACCGTAAAAGTTCATTCTTGAAAGGATCATTCTCGATTTTGATGCCGGATCCATCCCCTCTGCCCCATCAGAGCCAATTTTATCCCTGGGGGTGTTGTTCTCGACCCTCTGCGTCGTTTGATTCGTGGGAACCCCGGGAGGAACCAGATCTCATCTGTTTGCATTATTTGAAGCTCCCGATAACGCCTGCTTTAACTCTGTCAGAAGCACATCCTATCACGTGAGGTGACCTAGAATGATCGTCTGTTGCTCTTGCAAGACCCTTACAGTGTCAACGACATGTTCCTCATCAGCATCACCAGGAGTGGTCTCCTAAACATATTAAGGATATTGCCTATCATGCACCGGTGTAGCATTATTCCCCTCATTATGGGTGCCACTGACTGAGTCCTCGAAATGAGGTTGATCCCCTCGAATCTCGGGGTTGTGCATGTCGTTAACAGTGTGCCATTTCTTATGATTTTATCTAAGACAAAATAATCAAACACGTTAGTAAAAAAGGAAAGGATCAATTTAATTACACGACTGTCTAAGCCTCACGGTGGGCGCCAAACTATTTACCGTAAAATGGTACAGTTGAATTAATACGTGATTTCTAGATAATTGAATTAATTTAATCCTGAAATAATAAAATAATCGAAGAATTATGCAATACTTAACCTTAGGATATGGACGAAATAGCAGAAATAATAGTTTCGGGAACAGGATTTTCGGTCACAACAACAACAAAATTAAAAAGTAAGAAGAAAATATTGTATTGAGCATTGTATAGAAAGTAGTGTAAGTTTGTCAGAAAATTCGTGTCCTTTACAATGACAACTGAGCTCACTATTTATAATTATAAAGGAGGTCCTACGATCGTGCCCTTCTTTAATGTCAATTATGAGGGATATTGATGAAGATGTAACGGTGAACATAAATGTTAAATTTCCTGTAACAAGTAATTGCTCTTAATGCCATGAAATATTCTTTATTAAATGCTACCGGGCAAAGAGCATTTATCACATCTTTATGAGCGTTATTCTTTCCGGTGACAAACGAAACAGTTGCCTTCGGTCTTTGGCCATCCCCCCGTCTTGGGGTTCCACGTATCCCTTTTTTGGACGGCCATATGTCATAGCATATTTTACTATATACAAACATATACACGTTATATTAATCTGTGAACGTTAAGTTTCTACGAGGAATGACTATTTTTAATGAAAAGTACGTAGCAATTATAAAGTACGGATTATTTATTCAATGAATAATTACGAAAATATATGAAGAATAATAATGTACAATACTAAAAAGGGGGAAAATCGAAAAAATCGTCTGCCAAAATTGGCCGACGTTGGTCGGTAGTTGGCAAAAATCGACCGGAAACCGACTGATTCTTAGCGGTCGATAATTGTGTGGTCGTTAGAGCTAACCGACCGATTTTGGTCGGTCAATTAAATTCCACAAACGACCAAAAAAAAAAAAACCTACCGAAAAAACAACCGAAGTCAGCTGGTATTTTTAATTATGTATTAAAAAATTCACCATCTGGGAATCGAACTGGGGTTTGTACAGTGTCTGGATACTATTCTACCACTAGACCATTGGTTCATTTTGGTTTAAGACTTTCTTTTATTTATGTATACTCTTTAATTACATTTTCGCGCAAAAATAATCTGTCGATTTCGGTCGATTTAATTAAAAAATAAAATTAACGACCGAAATCAGTTGATTTTTTAAATAAACAACCGGAATTTTTTGAATATTAATTTTAATTTATTTTAAATGAAAAACCGATCAAAGCTGGTTAGTTTCTTGAATATTAATTTTAATTTATATTAAATAAAAACTCGACCAAAGTTGGTAGGTTTTTGAAAAATAATTTTACGGGACACAAAGATATTTTCTCGCATTTTTGTGCCAAAAAAATAACGATCGAAGTTGGTCGGTCTCGTTAAAAAAAAATTTATTAGAATCCGATCGACTTCAGTCGATTTTTTGGCTAGTTTTTTAACCGATCGAAAGTCGGTCGATCGGTCGATTTTTGCTGAATTTCTAGTAGTAGTAAGAATTGTACTATAGTGGATTAATAATAACACAGAATTTTGGTGGTTGGTTAAATGATAATAATTTCTCTTGATAGGAAGACATGAAAGTCGAAAATTAAAGTATAAGGTTAGTGGATAGTCCGAGTGTTTCCCCTTTCTTTATCAGTTGTTCTAGTATTATTTTTGTATTTCCTTATTCTTAGACTTCTATTATTATTTGATGTTTCGTGTGATTTTGTTTCTTTATAAGTAGATTATTGTTGTTAATTCTTTTTTGCTCATGTCATCTTCACTAGTGTATTTCTTTTAAACTGTTATACATAAGGTAGGGGTAGTGTTTGTGTATCCAATATTCTTCCCCGATCCCATATAGGTATTATAGAAGTTTGGCGGTTGGTTAAAGATGGAGTAGTAGTAGCTACTTATAATCTATTTGGTTCTTTTTCTTTTGTGTTTGTTGATAGTGCTAGCAATTTATATGTCTGGGGTTCTCCAGCTAGCTAAGACCTCGGAGATTGAGCCTTGAAAGAGAGAAAGGAAAGGAAAGTTAGAGGAAGAAGAAAAGCTAATAAAAGCAATGGAAAGAAAAGAAAGAAAGCAACTAATCATAGATATATATATATATATATATATATATATATATATATATATATATATATATATATATATATATACGTTATACCTGTTTTGTGGGCCCACCAATAAATCTCCTGCGTTTAACTGACATAACAATAATTCAAATGGGTATAGCGCTCTTTAAAAGAGCGCTACACCTAAAACAATTCAGCCCACCGAGCTAGGCATTGCCTTATTTAAAGGCGTTAGGATTTTACAAAAATTCATTCAAAAATATTCCTAACTCTCATTCAAATTTTTCTTCTTGTTAAATTCTCAAGCATTTTTTCATAATGTCTAAAGAGCGAAAAGTAAGGGTTTCATTATATTGGGAGGGTGAGGTTGTGGTGGCGAATAACTCTGTGAGCTATAGTTTATCTCCACAGTGTCATGTTAAGTTGTCACTTACAATGGAGTACGATAGATTAGTATAGTTGTTATGTAAAAAAATGAGTGTGAGAAAACGTTCGGTGAACCTTAAAGTAACCGGAAGATATCCATATTCCGTCACTCCGCAAGGGGTTGCTTGTTACGCTGAGTTTAATATCGACGATGATGAAACTTTGAGGGATTTTTTGAGGACTCCGGATGAATACCGGGAATTTCTTGTAATAAAAATGTTTGAAATATACGTCAAGGTCGAAGACGTTCGCAATAATGAGGTTGCGCATAGTAGGGATAACCCTCAGTCATCGGGTTTATATTCTGGAGCAGTTTTTGCCAGACAGGTTCCGGATGAAAGAGTTTGCCCTGATTTAAACTTATCACCACGGGCGAATGAGGAGCGAGGAAATAATTTCTCTCCTGCTTTACATAATCTACAAGACGAGTGGTAAACTTTAATTTTTTTTAGTGTTACGATGTATATTTTTGTTGTATTGAATTTGTATTAACACTCATATATTCCACAGGGGGTACCGGCCAAATATGACTTTTACAAATTATGAACCCACGCCCAGTTGGAATATACGTAGTTCTGGTGTGTTGGATCATGGTGGTCCATCCGGGAGTCATCACCAATAGAATAATGTCCATCAAGGAATGTCAACACGTTACGACTTGTAAGTGAAGTGATACAGCTATATGAAAAGTATTTATTAATTTCAGTAGCTTATTATTTTATTGTTTGTGCAGTGAAAACGAGCAAGTTGAACCACCTGTCCTCACTCAATTGCCTGAAGACGACATATTAAATAAGGATCTGGCAGATGCATAGAGTGAGGCAGAGAACAGTGATTATGACAACAATGCCGATGATTCCGGATATGACACACCCTTCTCTCGTGAGGATGGTGACGAGGAGGAAGAGAATGAAGGACCCGATTTGACGAGGGAGTATGCTCCATACCCCGTTAGACCAAGAGTGTACGAGTCCCAAGTGCCGTTTCATTCAAGGAAGATTCCCTACCTTGATAACTTGCCAAGTATGCCGGATGTGGATGCTCTCATAAGGTATTTTGATGAAATTCGGACAACAATGTGGGATGGTTCTAGACCAACGGTGCTGGCAAATGGCATGCTTTTTCCTGATAAAGTGCGCCTAAGCAGGGCGGCAAAAATATACAGCGTAAAAGAGTGTCGTGAGATGACAGTATGGGAGTTAAGTCCGGATGTATACAAGGTTGTTTGTCGCAAATGATTAACGGGTTGTCATTGGATGCTGCATGCGAGCAAGAAGAACACAGGTCTGTGGAAAGTAGGTAAATATATTCCCACCCACAGATGTGAAATGGACACATTCAATGGGAATCACTGCAACTTGGATATTGACTTGATTTCTCTTGTCCTTATTCCACACCTTGAAGCGTTCATAAGATATAAAATCAAAGAGTGCATTACATCAGTCCACCAGGAATATGGTCATACCATTACTAAAAGAAAGGCATTTCTCGGGCGCAAACATGCGTTTGAAATTATTTATGGTAACTGGGATAAGTCATTTGCAGCTCTACCAAAGTACATGGTCGCACTGCAACACTTTAACCCCGGGACGGTTGTTGAATGGAAGCTTGAGAGTAGTCCGGGAAAATCAGAATATATATTCAATTACGTGTTCTGGGCATTTAAACCAGCAATTGATGGTTTTTCGCATTGTCGGCCGGTAATATCCATAGACGGCACTCATGTATATGGAAAGTATGATATCAAGCTATTGATAACCATTGCAGTAGATGCTAATGGATAAATATTTCCTCTAGCTTTTGCTATTTGTGCCAATGAAAGCCAAGAGACGTGGACGATATTTTTGAACCATTTGAAAGAGCATGTTGTCAAATAGCGTTCCGGCATTTGTCTAATATCTGATCGGCATGGTGGTATCTTAAGTTCTGTAGAGAACTTGCCTGCATGGCAAGAACCTTATGCCTACCACTCTTACTGTGTGAGGCACTTTAAGGCCAATTTTCAGAAGGCACATCCCAACAAGGATCTGCATGATTTGATGTGGATGGCAGCAACAGACCACCAAATAATTAAATAATTAATTTTTATCATATTTAATTGGACAGAGTATATACCTATGGGTTCCAGGCTCGATATTTAAGGCCCATTAGCACCAAACTATCCTGAATTCTTATGTGTGTCAATTTAAATATTTTCATAATTTTGTATGTTTGTTTTGTAAATTAAATAATTAATTTTTATCATATTTAATTGGACAGAGTTTGTGTTTGATCTATCAGTATAAAAGATACTTAAACTACATGGATTCTACGCTAAAAGGCTCTACATTTTACTACGCTAAAAGGGCACTAGTCTTTAAGCAAATAAATAATTTAAACTAGATAAAAACAACAAATACATTTTAATCACAAAACAAACACAAAACACTAATATCTTAATCCGGATAAAAATAACCTACTAGTTTAATCGCAAAAAAAATACAAAACAACATGGAAACACATTCAAAACAACTAATATGCATTATTATACGAGTTTCGACATAAACTAAATCGGAATACCTCGATTTATATTTTTCGGAAAGTCGATGAATTAAAAATTTGAGCCGGAAACGAGGAAACCACAACAATAGAAGGTTTGACTAGGATGTGGGACCTACAATCTTATCTTTTTGTGTGACGGGTAGGGTCCACTACAATTTTTTTAGAAGGAAATTTGGGAGGGGAGGGGGGTCGGTTAAAAATTGGGGGCGGGGGGATCGGTTAAAAATGGGGGCTATGGTTCGAGTGTGGGGAAGGAGGGGGACCGTTTATTTATGTATGTATAGCGCGGTATATAACTGCACTATACATATATATCGCGATTATATACCGCCCTATGCATAGCTGTCTTATCAGCCCTGTATAGCGCGATTTAAAAGAGCGTTATATATAAAGAGCGCTATACTTTAACGGCCAAAACTCTGTTAAAGTATAGCGCTATTTAAAAGAGCGCTATATATAAAAATATTACTCTTTTTTTTAAACACACATTTTCGTTATACTAAATAACCATAAATGGGTTCTGGACTCTTCTCCAGCTAGCTAAGACCTCGGAGATTGAGCCTTGAAAGAGAGGAGGGAAAGAAAGGAAAGGAAAGGAAAGGAAAGGTAGAGGAAGAAGAAAAGTTAATAAAAGCAATGGAAAGAAAAGAAAGAAAGCAACTAATCATAGCAGAAACCCTACACGCGTCTCTATTCAACCAACAATTCGCGCTGCATATTTTACATTTATTATTATGTCTCTGTTACTACGTTAGCTAAAATTCAACTAGTAGTATTTTTTTACGTATATACATTTGCGGTAAATACATCTACCCATTTTTTATCCTTTATTCTGCCTTCTAAAAACATGCTCTCTTGTTCTATTCTCCCTACTACTCTACTACTGATCAAAAGACTATTCTACATTCAGCTTTATTCGTACAAAAAAGAAGTTCCCAGTGACAGAGACAGTAAGCAAAGGCATCGGGAAACTGGAAAACCTTACATATTTGCTTGGTTGAATTCTACACTTGACAGTAGTAAATTAACGCAAAGACAATGCTAAATGAAAGGTTGGTTAACTTGTAAGCAAAATGGAGGTTTCAATGATACACTAAGTAGCATGTATTATAATATAAGCAGCCTATATTGATACAAGTATCGGTGGCTAATTTCACGGCTCGAACTCATATAAATCATATAAAGACAACTTGAATGTTGCTCTAAGGCTCTCCTTCAAAGTCAGTAGAGATCGGTTGCAAACAATTTTTGATACAACACTTATCTTTGATCAAAGTCCAAAGCAGAGAGAAAATTTATTCTACATGCAAGAGAATTAATTCGAAGATGCTTTCTATCAATAGAGTAAAAAGTGATATATTAAGGAAACTATTTCTGAAAATCTCCACAGAAATATACAGTACATATACAGACATATACCTTGTTCGAACTAAAGTTATTAATGCAATAGTCTAGATCCCTGTATGTTCTCTTACCATCTAGGTTGTTGAAGGATTTACAAACTTACGATTTTGTTTAAAAGCCCAAATTGCTAGAGCATACTTTTATGGATTAGACATGTGAAAATATTTTACAATATTTTTGAAACTGAAGCGTAACTATTGTTGTTATTAGCAAGCGATAAAATTTGAACTCAGTAACTCTTGCGTGTATACTCCAATAATATATTGAAATGTACTATCAATTTATCTAAAAGGTTAAGAGTTACAAAGAATTATTTAATTATAGTATGTATGAATAGGGAGACATGCTAATTAAAGATCAATCCTTAACTAGTAAACACAGATCATTAAAATCTCATCATACATACGATAAGATTAAAGATCGAAAGATGCTAAACTACGGCAAAATGGGGGAAGAGAGAATTAAAGCGTATAGAATTTACTTTCACTTTTGTCTGGTTATATCGAAAATGGTGTTTGGACTTTGGGAGTGATAATAGAGTCTACTCTTTGAAAGCTAAATTAGGCATGCAGAGTAACTTTTGGCTGCTTTTATCTCTTTTCTTTTCTTTAATTTAATGTAATGGGAATTTTTCTTCCTTTTATACGCTTTGGTAAAAGAAGAGATCTGAAGGTATATATGACTATTCCACCACCGTATAAAGTAGGTGCTTTGAAAATATCAGTAAGATAAAGTATTGTCAGTACTTTTCTTTTTTTGACTTCGTCTTTACTTGATTAAAAAAAGAAATAAGGAATTAGGGGCATTCGCATTGAGGTAATCATAATTTAATGATATAGTGAAGACTCCAACTAGTAGTTGGCAAATGGCAAGATGCACTTTTCTGTTGAAGCTGTAATTTGTGTCATTTCTGGTGCAAACTTTACAGCGTCTGCTACGCTCTCTTGCATTCACTAGTCAACTGTTCACTTTGGTCCCTGTTTTTTCTTTTGTTTGTTTACTTACTTTTTTATGTGTTTCAATTAACCATTCTTTCCTCTCCCAATTGATATGATGTTTTTTGACTGAATATCGAATTTAAGAATAAAATAAATATTTTTAAAATTTATGATTCATAATAAATTATAGATATGTGTGTGACTATTAATTAGCTCTTTAAGGATGAAATAAAAATTTTGAAGTTAAATTGATACCATTAAATACCAAAAGGTATCACTATTTTTTAGTTTGACTAAAAATAAAAGAATGTCACATAAATTGACAGTGATGAAGTATAATTTACTTACTTGTTGCTTAAATACCATATAGGGATAGAGGTAGACTCTGAATTTGATCTAGATGATTCAACCTTTAAGTTTTATCAAAATATAATATTTATTAATTTTTTATTATTTTCATATGTTATTTTATGTCCCATTTCAAAGATACTAATTCACGTTGAACCCAGTAATGAAGCAAAAACAGATTAAGGAACAGTAATGAAGCAAAAATAATACTTAATACAGATTAATAAATGTTAGAAGGGTATTGTATATTTGGTTAGGCACTAAGCTTATATCTTGTTTACCCTAAAAATTGAGTAACAATTAAACTTATATTGTGGTTTTAAGGATATGTGATTTAAACCAATACCAATTGATAAACAACGAATTAAATAGATAAATTGGACAATAAAATAAATCAAACCGGTCTGCAAACAATGCCTCGACCTCGATTCAAGATAGTCTCGAGGTTAGTTAATAAGAAGAGTAGAGGATGGAACAGACAACGATGAACAGTAAGTAAAACAGCGTGTGTGTATATTCTTATCAGTGAATAATGATTCTTCCCCTTACAAGTGAATGGGATCCCTATTTATATAATAGAGGAATCCTAAATAAGGTACAACTCTAATAACGGAAGTAGATCCCGTGATTGGCACTAATAACTGCTTTGATTTGATTTGTTTCGGGATTTCCGTCGTGATCTTCGACCGGTTACTGATATCTCGTCATTCCGTTATTACGCCTTACTCGAAGTCAGTCATGCTTGATCTCGATTGTTGCTGGCCTCGATCACAATGAACACTTCGATCTCCAAGCTTGATGTTCTATCTTCGTGCTCGAGCCCGATCTATTATGAGGTTACCCTCGAGGCAACTCCCCTGCCAACGAAATCGGGTATGCCTGATTTTGACCGTATACAGATAGTCCCCTCGTTTTTTGGAGTGTAACGAGAAGAAACGAATTCGAGACTTCGATTTAATACCTCGATCAATTATGACGTCAATATCGTGACGTAAGCGACAGAAGCGATTGAAGCATCGCTTCTGCACAGTTCCCAAGGTCATTAATTAACGACAGTTGATGGTCGGCCACCAGCGCTTTCAAACCATCAAAGTGACTATTATAAATATACCACCTTCATAATCTTCTCAAACTTTACTTTCAAACTTCTTCTAATCTTCAAAAGCTCTTCTATTATCTTCAAGTTCATCAACTTTGTCGGTTTTCGTTTGCCAATCTCTTATTAAAATACAAATTTCGCCTTCTTCTTCTTCCGTAAATCTCATAGAGCAATGGAAAAAATATCAAAGACCGTTCCTCAAGAAGAAAAGTCCTCCTCATCGCGGCCAGCCGGTGACAAAACACCGGTGGAGCCACGTATCGAAGAGTGCATCCCCGGGCCATGTGAACTTACTTCCGACTTTAAAGTCAAAATACCCTCTTCGGTTCCTGGCCGATGCGAGCCCATGTCTAGATATATATGTTCGATATCCGAAAGCGATCTCAAGCAGGTAAAAAAAAAGACTGCCACTGGGAGAATAAAGAGTTGGTGATTCCTACCCCCGAGGAGGACATCACCACTCGTGTGAAAGAGTTCTTAAGTGTGTATACTTACCCTTTCACATTGGGTTCCGTCGATCCTGTCATAATCGACTTCTGCCGCCAATATCGGGTAACCCTAGGCCAGATCTACCCCTCTTTTTGGCGCATTGTCATTTTGCTCAGATTTTTCTCGAGCAAGGTCAAGGGGATGTCTTTCACCCTCGATCATCTCATTAGGCTATACAACCCCCGTCTTTATCGGGGTGGAATGATAAGGCTTCAGTGCCGGGCCACGAAGGTGCTATTCTCGAGCATAGACAAGGACAAGGATAAGGACCGAGGATGGATGGGTCGGTTTGTCCGAGTCAGGACCTCCAACTTAATCCCTATTGAGAAGATGTCATTCCCCGAATAATGGAACATGAAGCGTAAGTAGAACCTCAGCGATAATGTTTGATTACTTGTTATGTTTCCTTTACCTCTTCTCATCTATATTATTCTTTATGGTACAACTTCCCCCTGGTTTCCTGGTGCAGTCCCGGACCTTGCCGGTTGGGTTCGACAACTGGTTTCAACCTCTTCGTATGCTGAGCGCTTGTGGCGCGATTTGGCCAAGGATCGATGGAAGGCCAAAAATCATGGTAAGTTCCCATGTCCGTGTTCGATGCTTTCCTGTGAAATACTTATTTTTAACTTGATTTCTTCTCATACAAGTCTTGGAGATAATGTCATCATGAGGCCGCCTCCCCTCAGGGAAGAGGAGGTCCCGAAGCCGACCAAAGACAAGAAAAGGAGAAGGGCCTCGCCTCCAGATACCCCAAAGCCCAGGAAAAGAAGGGCTCGAAATTCGAAGAGTGATCCCGTCATTCTGTCTGCCGATGTAATCCAAACGCTACGAGATGAAGACAAGGAGGGAGAAGATGCTGACTACCTGATGGTGGCTCGGAAGAGGGAAGGCATCGAAGCTTCGAGAAATGCTGAGCTGGTGACGGTCGAAGAGGTTCAGCCGCAGACCGAGGTGATCTCGGAGGAAGGTTCGAGCAGAGTCCCCGAGTCATCGGGTGTTGATGATGCCTCCTGCCGTGATGAGCAACCGACGAGTATCCCGAAGGGTCTAGTTCTGAGGCCCTTCAAAGAGAAGAGAATGCCCAAAATGACTCACTCGGGGCAATTAACATTGGTGATTTGCCGCCCCGGCCCCACGTTCTCTGAGGGGCAGTTTCGAGATGCCCGGTCCATGGGGACCCCCGATGTGGGGATGACCTCCGAATGGGATGATATATTTCGTGGCTGCTTCGCGGGGGTCGATGATGTTCCCGACCTGGACACATCACTCATTTTTTATGAGGCTTAGCGGCTTTTGAACCAAGTGAGTTTTAGCCCATGTTACCATGCTTGCGTTTGTTCTTATTTCTCTAAGTCTGATTTCCTTCCTTTTTGTACAGGCTATGGCGCTCCATCGGGAAATGTCCTCCAAATACTGAGCTGAGTTGGTCCGATATGAGGATGATCTCAAAAAGCTTACGGAGGAGAGAGATGCCCTCAAACTCCTCTATGATCAAAACGAAGAGGAGATCATGAGTATTCGAGCCGAGCTGACAAGAACTCATCAAGATCAGATCGAGCTCATTGAACGGGTAATGTAATTTTTGGGAGCTTGGTATGTATTAACTTGATATTGGCGACTAACCCTTTGATCCTGCAGGTTCAGCAGAAGGCCGAATTGGTTGAGCAGCTTCTTGAGGAGGCCAAGATTAAAGAGGCAGAGACTTTGGGGTAGAAGCAAAACATGGACCGTCTCGCCTCGGAGAAAGATGTGGTTCGGGCCCAACTGCCTTCGATTGAGCATCAACTCAAAAGTGTGAAGGAGGAGAACTTGGCCCGAGCCCAGAAGGTTGAAGAGCTCGAGACTCGGTTGGCCGTTGAGCTTGTAAGGGCCACATCCGAGGCAGAGGTGCTCGTGGCCTCCTATCGAGCCGACGCTGAAGCTGCTAACACTCGGTCAAAGGAAATTTCTCACACTGCTGAGGTTAGATTGTCCCGTGTTACCGAGCATGCTAGGCGCCAGTATCGAAAAGAGACTCTTGAGGAGGTACATGCTCGTGGCTTCGACCTCATGGTTGATATCGAGAGTGCAAAGGTTTTGGAGGACGAGGCCGGAGCTTTGCTTTCCGATGATGAAGACTCTGCGAGTGGATCCAAGAACGGAGAAGATGGAGATGAAGCTCCCGAAGATGCGGCTCTCGAGGCGGACTAGGAACTTAGGATTTTTTTTTTGTGTAAGACCCGATGTGGTCTTTGTATATACTTTGCATATATGAAAGATTCCTTTTCTTTCCGTTTTGTCTCCGATTTCTGATTTATGATAAATTATGTTTTGCCTTTGCCTTGTGAAAACTTTGTTGCAATTGGGTTGTTGTAGCCTCTATAATCGAGTGAGCAATAGCTCGAACTCAGAGTAGAAAAAACCCTTAGGTTTTTTAATTAAGCGAGGGCAAGTCCCCGAGCTCAACAATATATTCGGGATTTTGATTTTGGATGGCTTGATCGAAGCCGTAATTGTACTGTTTTTATAGCCGAGTTCGAGTAAGTTTCAAACTCACAATAACAGACCCCTTAAAGTTTTATATCAAATAATGATGAATCCTCGAGCTATATTCAAGTCAGTTTTATTTGAGCTCGTAATAGTGGTACCCTTAGGTCCGAATTGAGTGAGAATAAAATCTCGAACTCTAAGTGTATTGGCTCTTAGGCTCTTTAGATTGGGCGGATATGGCCTCTAAATGATGGCTATTTTTCCCCTTTTCGGCTTAAAAGACTTAGTAAAAAATTTCTTTATGCCTTAACACGTATTCTTTACCCATTGGGTTTTTTGAAGGTTCGATGTCGATTGAAACCCCTTTACTTTTTGTGCCTTAGCACGTTTGCGTTAAGATAATTTGATACCTCTTAAGATTTTTTGAGGGCTGATTTCATCGAAGCCCTTTTGATTACTTGCCGAGGGTAGCCTTTTTTAACCGGTTTTTCAAAGAATTCGAAGGCCTATTTTTATTGCAGGATTCGGACGTCTCCGAGCCGCTTTAATTTGGCCGTAGCCTTTGGGTATGCCTCTTGGGCTTATTTCCCAATAACACTTTACTCACCGAGAGTGATGTCCTTGGCCTATAGAACGAGGGGTGCCTCTTTGAGGTCTTATGAATTTGAGTTTAGATTACTCGAATATGTCGATCGTCAACGGCAGTCCCCGAGTGTACGAGGTATATTTGCACTTGGCCCTTGAGCCATTTCTCACAAAATCATAAGTATGGAGCTTATATAGTAGAAAATTTTCTTTGAGACACAAGATGTTTGATATAGAAAGAATGCTTCTTTGTATAATTTATACATGCGTACATGTGTTTCCATCGAGGCCCGACTAATCTATACGGACACGGTTCATTCGACCGTTTGGCCCATTACAAAGTTTCTCTATCGAGACTCTTTGACATGAAGTATTTTCCTCGAAAGTGTAACATTCGAGGGTGATGCCCCCCAGTATTCGAGATTAATTGTAAAGAAGCCTTGGATACTGTTGAATTGTCCTCAGGTAGCACATAATTGTTGCCTCATTAAAAACCTCGCTGGAAAAACCCAATTGGGACGAAAACCGATCCAAGGAAAAAAGAGTGCAACGCGTGCTTTAAAATTTGAGGTCTTGATATCTTCGATCGAACACCTGCAGTGAGTTAGTGTCGAATATATAAATGAAAAAAGGGGATAAAGTCATACCTTAGCAATAATATCGTTTGAGAAGCGATATGTTCCAATTATTTGTCAGTTGTTCGCCTTCCATCGTGCCGAGCTTATAAGATCCCTTTCCGACAATGTCGAGGACTTGGTAGGGTCCCTCCCAATTTGGGCCGAGCTTCCCTTCATTAGGATCTCGAGTGTTAATGGTGACTTTCCTTAGGACTAAGTCCCCGACTCTGAAGTGGCGAAGGTTGGTTCTCCTATTGTAGTATCTTTTTATTCGTTGTTTTTGTGCAGCCATTCGAACGAGTGCGGCTTCTCGTTTTTCATCCAATAATTTGAGGCTAGTATTCATAGCCTCGAGATTTGACTCTTCTGTTGTATATCGAAACCTGGCACTGGGTTCCCCGACTTCGACTGGAATAAAGGCTTCAGAGTCATATACTAAGGAGAACAGGGTTGCCCCCATACTGGACTTTGATGTTGTTCGATATGCCCAAAGGACTTCGGGTAGAATTTCTCTCCATTTCCCTTTAGCGTCGTTCAACCTTTTCTTTAGGTTTTGAATGGTAGTCTTGTTCGTCGATTCGGCTTGTCCGTTCCCACTAGGGTGATACGGCGTTGATAATATCCTTCTTATTTTGTGGTCTTCGAGGAATTTCGTCACTTTGCTGCCGATAAATTATTTTTCATTGTCACACACTATTTCGGCGGGTATCCCAAATCGACATACGATGTGATCCCAGATGAAGTCTATAACCTCTTTCTCTCTCACTTTCTCGAACGCATGTGCTTCAACCCATTTAGAGAAATAGTCAGTCATAAATAAAATGAACTTAGCTTTACATGGGGCCGATGGCAGAGGGTCGACGATATCCATTCCCCATTTCATGAATGGCCATGGGGATAGGACTGAATGAAGTTGTTCTCCGGACTGATGGATCATCGGTGCAAACCTTTGACATTTATCACATTTTCGAACAAACTCTTTAGTGTCTTTTTCCATGCTATCCCAGTAGTATCCTGCTCTAATGATTTTGTGAATCAGTGATTCGGAGCCGAAGTGGTTTTCACAAGTGCCTTCATGGACCTTCCGTAGAACAAAATCGGAGTCTCCTGGTCCTAAGCATACTGCCAATGGTCCATCGAATATCCTTCTGTATAATGTTCCATCTTCAGCCAATGTGAATCGAGCAACTTTGGTTTGTGGGCCCCTCGACTCTCTAGGGTTCGATGGAAGCTTTCCATTCTTCAAGTATTCAATATATTTATTCCTCCAATCCCAGGTTAAGCTTGTAGAGTTTATCTCGGCATGACATTCCTCGATCACGGATCTTGAGAGTTGAATGACAGTCCCCGAGCTGATCTCATCTTCCTCGACCGATGACCCCAAATTTGCAAGTGCATCCGCCTCACTATTTTGTTCTTGAGGTACATGCTGTAAAGTCCATTCCTTGAAATGGGGCAAAGTTACCTGCAGTTTGTCCAAATACCTTTGCATTCTATCGTCTCGAGCTTCGAAGGTTTTGTTTACTTGGTTCACCACCAGTAAAGAGTCACACTTGGCTTCAATGACTTTTGCTCCCAAGATTTTAGCTAGCTCGAGACATGCAATCATGGCCTCGTACTCGACCACATTGTTAGTCAACCTAGAAGTTTTGATAGGTTGCCTAATAGTGCTACCCGTGCGCGACTTCAAAACGATGTCTAGCCCGGACCCCTTCACATTCGAAGCACCATCTGTGAAGAGGGTCCATACCCCCGATGATGTACCCGATTTTAATAAGAGTTCCTTTTCAACTTCAGGTGCGAGGGTTGGCGTGAAATCGGCCACGAAGTCCGCTAAAATTTGAGACTTGATGGCCGTCCGGGGTTGATATTCGATATCGTACCCATTGAGTTCGACGGCCCATTTGGCCAATCGGCCCGATAGTTCGGGCTTGTGCAAAATATTACGAAGTCGGTAAGTGGTTAATACGCATATGGGGTGACATTGAAAGTATGGTCTTAACTTTCTAGAGGCGTTTATCAGTGCAAGTGCCAATTTTTCCAAGTGTGGATATCTAGTTTCTGCTTCTCCTAAGGTTCGACTTATATAATAAACGGGAAATTGTGTACCTTGCTCTTCTCGAACTAGGACACCATTTACCGCGATTTCCGATACTGCCAAGCACAAGTAAAGTTTCTCATATGCCTTTGGAGTGTGAAGCAGTGATGGGCTTGATAAGTATCGCTTCAATTCCTCTAATGCCTGTTGGCATTCCGGGGTCCAGGCGAAATCGTTCTTCTTTTTGAGTAGAGAGAACAATCTGTGACTTCGATCCGACGACCTCAAAATGAATCGGCCTAAGGCAGCTATCCATCCAGTTAGCCTCTGCACGACTTTTACACTGTCTACGACGGTGATGTCTTAGATGGCCTTGATTTTATCGGGGTTGATTTCGGTCCCCCGATTCGATATCATGAAGCCAAGGAACTTGCCCGAACCGACCCCGAAAGTACATTTCTCGGGGTTGAGCTTCATGTTGTATTTCCTTAAAATTTCAAACGTTTCCTGCAAATGAGCCAAATAGTCCTCTGCGCGCACGGACTTAACTAGCATGTCATCAATATAAACTTCCATTGATTTATCTATTTTTTTGAATATTTTATTTACTAGGCATTGGTAAGTAGCTCTTGCATTTTTTAGCCCTAAGGGCATTGCATTATAACAATATGTTCCATACTTGGTGATAAATGAAGTCTTTTCTCGGTCCTCCAGGTTCATTTGGATTTGATTGTACCCGGAATAGGCATCGAGAAAAGTAAGGATCTCGTGGCCGGTCGTGGCATCGATCATGCAATCGATGTTAGGCAGTGGAAAAGAATCTTTGGGGCACGCTTTATTTAAATCCTTATAATATATACATAATCTAAGTTTGTTCCCTTTTTTAGGGACTACAACTACATTGGCTAAACATTCGGGATATTTCACCTCCCGAATGGACCCTATTTTGAGAAGTTTAGTTATCTCGTCCTTTATGAATGCATGCTTTACCTCGGACTGGGGTCTTCTCTTTTGCTTCACCGGTTTGAACCTAGGGTCCAGGCTTAGCCGATGCGTCGTTATCTCCGGTGGGATCCCTGTCATGTCTAAATGGTGGGACCAAGCAAAATAATCTATGTTATCAATAAGAAATTGAATAAGCTTTTTTATGAGTTCGGGGGTTAATCCCGTTTCCAGGTATACCTTTCGCTCGGGCAAGTACTCGATCAATATAACCTGTTCCAGCTCTTCGACCGTTGATTTAGTGTCGTCAGAATCTTCGAGAACAATAAAAGTTTGAGGGGTCAGAAAATCCCCCGCTTCTTCTTCTATCTCCTGCTTCCCCGATTCGGTCGAGGCTGGTGGCTGTGATTGCTATTTGACTTCCTGTTTACCTTTGATGCTCGACCTTTCCGAGGTTGATAGTGTCGATATCGGTGTTACCTCATCGACCGCAAATATTTCCTTTGCATCATGCTGCTTCCCGTATACTATTTTCACACCGTCCGATGTCGGGAATTTCATCATTTGGTGGAGAGTCGAAGGGACTGCCCTCATATTGTGGATCCAAGGCTTTCCGAGCAGGGTATTGTACCTCATGTCGCCCTGGATTATGTGGAACTTGGTATCTTGAATGGTTCCAACCACGTTCACCGATAGAATAATCTCCCCTTTAGTTGTTTCACTGGCCATATTGAAGCCGTTTAAGACTTGAACTACGGGCACGATTTGATTTTGTAGGCCGAGCTGCTCCACGACCCTCGATCGGATGATATTCGCCGAGCTACCTGGATCCACTAAAACACGCTTAACTTGAACTTTATTTAATAAGATAGAAATTACTAGAGCGTCGTTGTGAGGCTGAGAAATGCCTTCTGCTTCTTCGTTGTTGAATGATAAAGTGTCTTCGGGCACATAATCTCGGGTTCATTTTTCCCTAGTAATTGATACCTTAGTTCGTTTGAATATGGGTCCCTGTGGAATGTCGACCCCACCGGCGATTATATGAATGACATGTTGGGGTTCCTCCTGTTCATTTTCCCTGTTGGAGTTCCTTTCTCTGAAATGATTCTTGGCTCGAGCGCTGGCTGAGGAACTCTCGAAGGTGGCCCTCATTAAATAGTCAGGCTACCTCCTCCCTTAATTGCCTGAAATCCTCGGTCTTGTGACCATGCGTGCCATAATAATTGCACATCAAATTTGGGTTTCTTTGGGAAGGATTAGTTTGTATGGGTCTGGGCCACCTAGTATCTCTGATCCTTTCGATTGCCGATACAATGCCCGATCCATCGATGCTAAAGTTATATTCTGATAACCGAGGTGCCTCTGTGGGATCAGCATACTTGTCAAAACCACTTTTGCTCATAAGTCCCAGAGAATTCTGTCCTCGAACACTTCTTCGATCGTTCCGGGCGGAATTGCATCCTGAACCATTGTTCCTTCGATCTGCGGTATATGGTTGATATCAGTCTCTGTTTGACCTTGGCTCCATGTCGACGTCCCTCTGGTTTTTAACTGCTGACCTGTTTGGATGTACTGAACCGGAAGGGCTCTTAATTATCGTCTTCGACCCAGATCTTCGATTGATATCGATTGTGCACATCTGCCCAAGTTACAGCTGGATACTCGATCAAATTTTATTTCAACTGACGTGATGCTATCGAACTCTGCTCGTTCAACCCTTGGGTGAAAGCTTGAACGGCCCAATCATCTGTGACTGGTGGCAACTCCATGCATTCCATTTGAAATTAGGACACGAACTCCCTCAACGTTTCATTATCCCTTTGTCTTATCTTGAAAAGGTCCGATTTTCTCGTTGCGACCTTTATGGCCCCGGCGTGTGCCTTTACGAAAGAATCTGTTAACATGGCAAATGAGTCGATGGAATTTGGTGGCAGGTTGTGATACCAAATCATTGCTCCCTTCGAAAGGGTCTCTCCGAATTTTTTCAACAGCACATATTCGATTTCATCATCTTCTAAATCGTTACCCTTGATGGCGCATGTATATGAAGTAACATGCTCGTTGGGATCGGGGGTCCCATTATATTTGGGTATGTTTGGCATACGAAACTTCTTTGGATAGGCTTCGGAGCCGCACTTGGAGGAAACGACTTTTGTACAAACTTCTTCGAATCCATCCCTTTCAAGATTGGTGGTGCCCCCGGTATCTGATCAACTCGAGAGTTGTATGTCTCCACTTTTTTATCGTTGTCTTCGATTCTCTTCTCCCCTGATTCAATTTTTTTGGTGAGCTCCTCGAGCATTTTCATTACCGCAGGATCAGTTCCCGATTCGTTACCATTCGACCTTTCCGTTACTGGCTCGGTACGACGAGTAATTTCCGGCTCGACCCTATTCGGAGCTCTATGTTGATTTTGTAACTGAGCAATAGCGGCTTGCTGAGCTTGAAGCATCTCGAATATCACTTGGAGACTGACTCCTTCGTCTCCTCTGCCCTGTATTCCTTGGCCACTAGATCGGCCTTCTTTGCGTACACTCCCATCGAGATCTGCACCCAGGTCCGCGTTTAGAGCAACGTGCGAACTGACATCGATTGGGTTGGCAACCGATGCTCCCCCGAGATTAGCCTGTGACACCTCGACTCCTGGAGCAATCACATTTTCGTTTTCACCGTGGAATCCGAGACCATTGTCACCGTGTGTGGATGCGTTTTGTGAGTTTGACATGTTTTAACCTGAAAGTAAAGATACTTGACAAGAACAAGCGTAAAATAGTGTGTTTTACCAGAATTAGTACTGAACAATCACTATTATCCTTAGCCCTAGGGTGGGCGCCAAACTGTTTACCCTAAAAATTGAGTAACAATTAAACTTATATTGTGGTTTTAAGGATATGTGATTTAAACTAGTACCAATTGATAAAAAAATAAATTAAATAGATAAATTAGACAATAAAATAAATCAAACCGGTATGCAAACAATGCCTCGACCTCGATTCGAGATAGTCTCGAGGTTAGTTAATAAGAACAGTAGAGGATGGAACAAACAACGATGAACAGTAAGTAAAACAGCGTGTGTGTATATTCTTATCAGTGAATAATGATTCTTCCCCTTACAAGTGAATGTGATCCCTCTTTATATAATAGAGGAATCCTAAATAAGATATAACTCTAATAACGGAAGTAGATCCCATGATTGACACTAATAACCGCTTTGATTTGATCTGTTCCGGGATTTTCGTCGTGATATTCGACCGGTTACTGATGTCTCGCCATTCCGTTATTACGCCTTACTCGAAGTCAGTCATGCTTGATCTCGATTGTTGCTGGCCTCAATCTCAATGAATACTTCGATCTCCAGGCTTGATGTTCTATCTTCGAGCTCGCTCGAATCTATTATGAGGTTACCCTCGAGGCAACTCCCCTGCCAACGAAATCGGGTATGCCCGATTTCGACTGTATACATATCTGTTCATTGTTCACTGTTCACATTATCTCATTACACAAAATCATACTTCTCAGATTAGGAGCTCTTATGGGAGTGTTCTGAATCAAGGACTTAGCTTATATATCGTTTACAATATAAATCCTTTTTATACTATAGCTGTATTTATTAATTATAATAATAATAATAATAATAATTTTTTTATAATATAAATAAATTTACCCTATCATACATTAAAAACTTGAGAATAATCAATTGGTCCACTCCCTTACTAATGCTAAACTATACTTATTCCATTGGGCCTCAATTCTGTCCGGGTCCCAACCTGATTTGTAACACGCACGAACCTCACGTGTCGAGTTATTATGTTGCATGATATCCCATAATAATTTTCTTCTATATACTCCTACACCAATAAATCCATAAAAATTACGTATAATAAGGACATAGCAAAAACCAACCAGATATCCAAAATAAAAACACAATCTTTCCCCAATATTGTCACACTCCCCACTCTCCATTTTCCTCTTCTCCACACAGTCTCTTCTTTTGCTCCCTTCAACACTATCAACAAATAAGCTGCAGGCTCAGCCGCTCAGGTGAAGCCACAGAGCTAGAGTTTAATTCCTTTATTTAGTTTCTTGAATATTATGAAGTAAATGAAAACACAAAAAAACTTCTTCTTCGTAGAAGAAGATGAGTACTCAACTTCCATTTTTATTAGATGCTTTGTACTGTGAAGAAGAGGGTTTTTTCACTGAGGAAGTAAAGGTAGAAGAAGGAGAAGGAGAAGGAGAAGGAGAAGGAGAGAGTTTTTGCCGTGAAAACATAAACCCTAATCCATATGACTTGATATGGGAAGAGGGAGAGCTAAGCTCTTTATTCTCTAAAGAAACAGAGAATGTAATAAATAATGTACTTGAGAAAACCCCATCTTTAGCTTCAGTAAGAAGAGAAGCAGTTGAATGGATTCTCAAAGTCATTGGTTATTACTCTTTCTCTGCTCAAACTGCATTTCTTGCAGTTAACTACCTTGATAGGTTTCTTTCTAGCTTTGAGTTTCAAACTCATAAGCCATGGATATATCAACTTGTTGCTGTGGCTTGTCTTTCTTTAGCTGCAAAAGTTGAGGAGACTGAAGTTCCTCTTCTTCTTGACCTCCAAGTAAGGAAGATTTAAACGGATCTTATAAATAGAACTAATCCTTGTTACTGTAATCATATTGATTGATTTGGTTGATTTTTGTTTTTTTAAGGTTGAGGAATCAAGATATGTGTTTGAATCTAAAACAGTTCAGAGAATGGAGCTGTTGGTTCTCTCCACACTAGAATGGAAGATGAATCCGGTGACTCCATTTTCATTTCTTGATTACATTACTAGGAGGCTTGGATTGAACAACTGCCTTTGTTGGGAATTTCTGAGGAGATGTGAGAGGGTGCTTCTCTACACAATTACTGGTAAGTATGTTAGAAATGTGTGATCATTTTATCTACATTGACACGATATTTTTGTTACTCAAGCACGTAAAAATTCTTTTTTTGATAATTTGAGGTGGTTGTGGTTCCAATTTAGGATTGATCTGATATGATGCAGTTTTATGTAGAATTGTTTGATATAGAACACACTTTTGCTTACTTAATTTTCTCTACATATATATAATGCAATCATTACTGTTGTCAACTATTTCCTAACTGGTGTTTGCAAATTTCAGATTGCAGATTCATTGGTTACCTTCCTTCTGCAATGGCTTCTGCCACAATGTTGCATGTTATTGATAGGCTACAGCCCTGCATTGGAGAGAAGTACCAAGATCAACTTTTGGACATCCTTGGTATTGTCAAGGTTAGAAATTTTTAAACACATTTCCTCTTAACTCCCCACTAAATATTTTAGTTCTCCGGTTCTAGCCGTGTAAATATGCTCTTGCAGAAATGCAGTCTAACGCTGCGCGCAATGGATCCTTATGGTTCCGCCCTTCACCGGACCCGTACACAGGGGAGCTGGGTGCACTATGCTGCCCTCGTTTTATATTAGTACATTAGTTGTTATGCTGTGATGTTGCATTGTAACTAAAAAATTTAGTTAATGTAACAGGACAAGGTGGAAGATTGTTATAAGCTAATGCAAGAGGTGGCTTCAAACATTGACTTCCATTCAAACAAACGCAAGTTTGGGACTAATTTGCCAGGAAGTCCAACAGGGGTAATGGATGTGTCATTTAGCTCAGATTACTCCAATGACTCATGGTCAGTGGCTACATCAGTTTCTTCTTCTCCAGAGCCATTGTCCAAGAAGACTAGGGAGTCAAGAGAATGACCATTAATTAAATTCATGTCTTTAAATGTTTCCTTAATAGACTAGTGATCATCACTTAGTTTACATATGTATAATGTCCAATAATAGTACTTTGTCTCAACTATTTAAGTTCTTGTTATTCACATGTTAAATTGCTTACCATCTTTACATTTAAACCAAACCCTCTTTTGAGAATTATTACAGCTAGGTAATGGACCATTTATTGGTACTGTCTGTACTGTAGTGGGGCTATGGGATTTGTATCTTATAAGTAAAGATGGTTGGCATTTTATCGGGAGGAAAAGAAAACAATTTGCGGAACGAGTATTAAAAGTAATTTCATGCCCACTTCTTTATCTTTCTAATATCTTTTCATAAATTGGAACAGAGTTTGGTACTATGTCATCCGAAGGTTACATGTTCGAAATGTGAAAATAGCCTCATGCAGAAATGCAAAGTAAAATCGCGTACGATAGACCTTGTGGTCCGACTTAATGCACCAGGCAGCATCTTATTTATTTATGTCAATAACAGGCTGTTATTATTTCAGTCTCTCTTTGTCCATGACTCTATGAAGTGGAATTTCTTACTCTATTCTGCTTTGTTTTTGAAAAACAAAGAAAGAGACGGGTGTGGAAAAATAATCAAGATTTGGGAAAAGAGTCGATTTTGTTCACATCTGGAGGGAGGAACATGTTGTCGGCCACTGGCAATTTTTCTAGGGGGTTAGATTTGCAAGTATTTGTTGTTTGACCTCGTTGGAAGAGCTTAGTCTCTTTAGTTTTTGTTTCTCAATTTCGAGGCTATGAGTAAAGTGTAAACACTAAACTATCCTTAAATAAAATAAAATAAGAAGTGTAAATAAAAGGTAGTAAAACATTACTCTTACTCCTATCTTTTCTATGGGTAGAAAGTCAAATTATGATATTTGGTCACGTTAATATAACAATTACATGAATTTAAGGCAGCTATTGCTAAATTAAATATTGCGACTTTTTCAAGGCCTTTGTAAAGATGTCTACTAGTTGTTCATGTGAATGAACAAAACTGGTACAAATATGTTTGCTAACAATCTCATCTCGAATAATATGACAATCAACTTCAATATGCTTGGTTCACTCATGAAAAATCAAATTCTTAACTATGTGCAAGGCTGCCTGACTGTCACAATAAAGGCGAGTGGGAGATGTACAAGCAACTCCCAAACTAGATAAAATTAACCATTTCAACTCACGTATCACCATCTGTCATAGATCAATACTCTGCGTCAGCTGATGATCGGGACACAGTAAACTGCTTCTTAGTCTTCCAAGATATACACATGCTAATAGCTATTATGAATGTTCGAAAGAATTCATTAGAAGAAATTCAAGAGTTCAAAAGTAAATTATAATCATATGACTTCTTTGCTAAGAGTTTGTATAATAGAATCAATAAATGTAGTGATTTGGAGCTAGTAATGATTCTCTATGATCTAATCATTAAGCTGCGAGTCAAAAACCTTATGTTTAATTTACATAATGAAGACTTTGTTCGTGTATGCAAGATTAATAAAAATAGGGATTAAAGCTAAGTTCACTTTGCGCTTGGTGCCTGGTGGTGGTAGAAAAGACATCCACAAGAAGCCTTGCATGTGCTTTCTTTACCACTTTAATATAAAGAATCGTGACTTGGCTTTTTTTCTTTTTTAATTATTTCAAAACAAAACAGTAAACACAAAGCTTTAGCAATGTATTCCCAAATGATTAAAATAATTCCTCATGTTAGTCAATCTTTCGCATTGAAGTGCCGTGAATATCGGAACACTATTTTTTAATTATATTAGACATTTCATATTTGCTTATATTGACCAAGTCATAACATAACTATTAACAAGGAGGCGGGTGTTTTCCTTTTGTATTTGGATGGTGATGGGACAGATTATATATAGATCTACTTTTTAGGAGGAATAATTTCTTACTCGTTATTAAATTGTGTGAATTATCTCATCAACAATAATAATAACAAACTCAGTCTAATTCTACAAAATAAAATTTGTTGAAGATAACTTGTACGCAGATTCTACCCTAACTTGTAAAGGCATATAAGTTATTTCTGATATTACTTCGGCTTAAGAAAAAAATAAAGTGAATTATCTTATCTAACAACTTAAATCGTTAGAAATGTTTGCACATTTTATTTATTTTAGGTATAATTGTTAGTATTCTTTGTGAGATCTTTGTGCATCTACCAAAAAAAGCTAGGCTTGAATTTTTATTTGAACTTAAGGTATCTGTCTACTGTACCTTGATTCGAATTATTTAAAACTTTAACTGGTTAAAAATGAAAATAATTAATAATTATTTGTTTATTTTATTTGCAATTCTCATGGCTTGGTGCGATGGAGGTATACAGCTGCCAAGATTTTTATTTTTTACCATAAGTAAAAAGAGTTGCTCCATGTGAGTTGCATTTTCTCATCTAACTTTTGTACTGATATTCATAAGTTAGTGGGGACAAAAATTAATAGAATATAAACTAAAAAGTAAAAAAAGAAATAGAGAACAGTGACCTAAAAGGCAGGATCGGGATTTAGGAGTATTAAGGAGTGGAAAAGGTGAGCATATTAGAAGATTAAAGGACAATTTGGGATGCAATTAGATTCACCTAAGAAAATAAGCACAAACAAAAAGGGGAAAAAGGTAAAAGAATGTGGAAACTGGGGGACAATATCTTTTGATTTTGTTTGAGATGTCTTTGTTGGGTACTTTTGTTCATTGCTTTTGGGTGTTTTGGCTGTCATAAGAGAATAGACTTTAATGTTTTCAACCCCTTAAAAGAAAAAGAAGAAAAGACAATGATAAGAAATGGATTGCAGGGGAGTTGGTTCCAGTTAATAACTTCTCTTTCTTTTATGGCCTTGGCCATTTTTTAAAGACATATAATTAGTTTTTCATCCTTTTGACCTAATAAACATTAATGTTCAGTCCTTAGCTTTTATAACTCAAGAAAATGGTAGTGTGAACAACTTGTGCCACATTATTTCCTGGCCAATAATCTTTTGTAAATAAATAAAAACTACTTACAAGTGAGCTGTTCCATAAAATCATCTCAATTGGGGTGTAGTTAATGTCCACCATTGTTACTAAAGATTAAAACAAGGGATTGTCCAGTATCAAGTTTTGACGATTGATATTTTTACTTCTATTAATATTTTTTTTTTCTTCGAGGACATCCGATATAATTTTTTTTTTCAATTTCAAAGTTTAAATACTTTTTATTTTTAAATGTCAGCTATTCTTAATTTATTATAGCGATACTAAGACATCACTTTCTATGACAAAGAGATCGGCTAGCTATTCAATGTCATTTTCGTGTGCTTAATTAAAAGAGCCTTTCATTAACGAAATATAAAAATTATATTAGGGGGTTTTCAAATTATAATTTTTTCATTCACTTCGTATTTTCTTGCCATGCAAAATGTTATGTTAGGTTCTCGTGTGTGAGTAAGGACTATTAACAAATAATATAAGAGAATGAATGTTACTATAGCTTTAATGTACGCTTCAAGGGGAAAAAAAAGTAGTTAGCCGAATTCTTGATAGAACATATATAGTTATGAGTACTAATATATGTATTTTAAGGAGTGTTTAATAGGGGTGTACATGGATCGGGTTGATTCGGTTTTTATCGAAAACAAACCAAACCAAACCAACTAAATCGGTTTGGATTGGTTTGTTTTTGTCGGGTTTTTCAGGTTTTTTATTACTCAAATATTATTTCAATCTTAATTTGTTAAATTTTTGATAAGTAAGTATATATTTAGTAAAAATTTAAAAAATTGACAAATATATTATCTATTAAAATATTCTTATGGGAGAATTTCTCAGTAACACATGATAGTTAGTATTTTTTTAGTCGCAAGGTTAACCAAATTTAGTAATTAAACATAAAAATCAATATGATACCTAAATAATAATACCGACTTCAAATTCAAAAAAGTTATAAGAATTTAATAGACCTTGACATATGAATATGAAAGAACAAAGAGATTGACGAATTTCAGTAATACTTGATAAGAAAATGATCATACAACCCACTATTTAAAGTTAATAAATATGAAGCACTTCATATTTTATTAAATATTATATCCCGTAAGAGAATCCCAAATATTTCTAGATTTTTTAAAGAAAATTCTATATAAAATTTTAAAAGTATATATAAAAATTATATATTTATATGTCGGTTTGATTGGATTTTTTCACTCAATACCAAACCAAATCAAACTAAACTTAGTCTGATTTTTTAAACGATTTGGTTTGACTTTTTGATTCAGTGAGATCTTCCGGTTCGGTTTGTAAACCCTTACCCTTAACCCTAGTGTTTAATACCGACGGCGACAAGAAATTGTTTGGTGTTTAATAGTTTAATCTGCCGCAAGCTAGCTGTCGTAGGCATGGACATTAGCTTAACAAATGGACTTAAAATTTGGGTCGTACAATACAAAGTGAGAATCCTTTCAATTCATTTCGATTAACTAGGTTTAAGTGATATTTTAAGGTGAGAACATAAATGACAATTAAAACTCATAACAAAATTGCTAGTGGCGAAAAAGATGATTCCCTGAGGATGGTCCTTTTATTTTAATTTATTTTTATTCTCTGTGACAAAAAAAACAAAAAAAAGCACTGATTCCATGCTGCAAGATAAATATTTTTTTGTTAAATATTTTTAATTACAAAAATATAATTTGTACGAGTAACTTTTATATAATTCTCTATGTGTAAAGTATATATAGAGAATTAAAATATTATAACTCGAATTGACACAAATAATGGTAGGGCAATTCAGGATCCATATAAATCCCTTTGCAACTGATAATATGATATGTCTGTTAATCTCACTGACGCACTACTACAAGCCAATGAACATGTCAAATTTGTTACAGCTAGAATGTGTTTGTAAAAATTTGAAAGTGAAACTTTTCTATGATTCCATTTACCTTTTTACTTGACAGGTGTGTTATTGGGCTTTTTAAAAAAAAACCCAAATTATTGTATTCAGTTTAGTTCCTATCATTTTTAGAATAATAAAAGGTCCCATAAGTCAGAGAGACAGAGTATGAGACCGGCTTTTGAAAATGGTTCCTATTTTTACCTAATCTCTCTACTTATAGTCTCACTTAAACTTGTAGCTGAAAATATCGTTATATTTTTTTCCGTGAAAAATAATAAGTTGACAAATGTAATAGTTGATGTCACTAGGTAGTATTTTTCAAACTCGACAAAGTAGCAGATGTAGCTTTCTAACATATTTCCCTCAATCTCTGTCGTCTTCAACTCAAATTTTTGGATTAAATTGAACTTAACATAAGAAAACAAAACTAAAAAACAAAAAAAATGCTAAGATATTAATTAAGGGCACCTAAGGCTGTCATATCTTGGTCAATAAAGTGAGTAATAATCATGAAAGGCTAGGATTCAAATTCCAATAGAGACCAAAAAAAACTCTAAGCAATTTCTTCTTTTGGTGGCAAGGTAACAAATACTCGACGTCGATGAACCGGTCAAAATACACACAAGCTAACCTTAAAACTATTATTATTATTATTATTATTATTTTAAATTAATACAGTCAACATCCCATAGAAAATTTTAATATACTTTTTTTGGTTTCTAAAATAATTCAGGATGAAAAAATGATTTCTCTACCTGGAGGGAAAAACCCAGGGATGCAAATTATTTATGTAAAGGGCCCATATTCTGCAAAGAATATGATCTGATTGGAACTGGACTTTTGGAAGATAGAGGCATTATATGGATTCATTATCTACCATTTTTGCCAGAAATACACATTCTAGGCGTGACTCGAATTATTGTGAAGGACCCCTCTAAAAAATTCTACCATATTTTTCTTTTTTATTTCTTTGAGGTATCCTATTTTTGTGGTTTACTAGGATGTAATATAATATGACATAAATAGCACGATGTAGGATAGTGTAACGACACAGTCTACTAGTAATATTGTTCGATTTGAGCCTAAGCCCGCACGACTTAAAAAATACATTATTAGAGTCTAAAGATTACTTACTTTATATACTCAACATATATCCTGTGTTTTTTTGATGTGAAATTTACTTGGGTGTCACAATAAAAAAGGAAGGTCGTTATGGACGCATTACTGTCTTCAACTTGAACTATATATGTGGCTTGAATATGCCAATAAAGATTGTTATCTATTCATGTTATGTTAATTCAATGGTTTAAATTGACCTGTTATATGATATCCATTTTATAGAGGAATTTCCTCTATTTTTTCGTTATCTTTTTTTTCCCCCTTAATCTTTTCAGTTTTTACCTATTTATGAATTTTCTTTTAGGCAGACAAAAAGACCAGGCTCACGAGTTGAGAATCCAATGGGCTTTTCTGCAGGCTTTGAGTCTCTATCTGTGATAAATGCCAAACAAAACATTCAAACCTTTGCCCATGTAAAGACAGCCCTGCATCTAGTTTTGTATTTTTATATGATCTGTGGTGAGTCTTATTAGGACATATCTAGTGAGTCTTTGCTCCATTATTTGTAGCACTGATTTCATGACCCGGGTCTGTACACGTGGTCCACTCTTTTATAGTCCGATATACTTGGATCTTCTATGGGCCCTGAGAGACAAAATAAAAATAAAAATAATATTATATAGATATATTGGGTAAAATACGTTATGCTACGTGGCCGCCAAAGAAGGGGACACGTGGAATCAAAACCGGGAGGATGGAAAACCTGGCACATCTACCTCGTGTGTCACCAAGAAAGGCAAGTCCGTAAAAGCATTGAGCAGGCTGCGCCCGGTAACATTCAATAAAAAATATTCTACAGCATTAAAGAGTTTCGACTCATTAAAGAAATCTGAACATTTATGTCTATCGTTATTTTTATAACAAATATTCTACTAGGTTATTCGCCTAGTAGCTGTTATATATAATAAACCCCAAATTGGGTAAAATTTACAAGATGTTCAAGTGACCTACAATCAAATAATACTACTAATAAATCCACTGGCTTTCATTACTAAATACAATATAGTAATAGCGTAATGAAAATTAATAGTGAAGAAGCTATAAATTTGAAATGTCCAATTGTTGTTGACGACCCTGAATTCTCACACCAGTTACGAACAATTTGTTGTAGCACCTACAAAGCTCTCACCATGCGCCATTTGTTGCAATCCAACGGAGTAGGTATGTTTACATCCAGCAATTGTAACGCGAATCAGCTTGGACATTATGAACATGGGGCTGAAGTTTTCAGCAACATTGGTGTTACATATCATTTCCAGAAGGTCGATGATGAAATGGAATTCAGTTTCCATGTTCTTGTTGTTTGGTGTCTCGAGCAACAGTCCTTTGTTCACTGCCATTTATGGTTATCGTTAGGTTTCTATTATCATACTTTAATAATTGTCATTAGTGGTGGGCCCGACCATTACACCCACTAAGCTATAAATAATAGGCTCAACTATCATTGTAAGAGAGGATTTTGCTGGGTATCAAAGAGGGCATTTTCTAATACAGATCTCGATACTTTTGCTCTCTCTAATTTGTTGTTCTTATCATCATCGTACCCTAAAACCCTGTTCCCGGGCTGTCCAAATCTATCGTTTTATCGGAATTTGAGCTAAGCATATTGGACGAAAACCGATTAATCCATTATCTTTTGGAATCAAATTGATTCATCTGTCTAGAAACCATGAACAAATCTAACTGTACCGTTTTCTGGGCGAACAGTTTAGCGCACAGTGGGGTCTAGACAGTCATGTGGTTAAGTTGATCCTTACCCCCTTCACTCACAAGCTTTGATCGTTCGTCTTAGCAAAATAACAAAGAATGGAAATCAATACCATTAACAACACTCACAATTCTGAGGTTCAAGAGGAACACCCCCACTTTGAGGACTCAATCAATGACACTCGCAATGAGAGGGAAGATGCCACGCCGGTGTACGACGGGCAGTATCCCAGGCGAGTACGTGAAATGACTCCAGAAGATGCTGACCAGGGGCACGAAGCAGACGCGGTGAGGGTCCTGCAAGAGCAACATGCAATCATCTTAGGCCACTTCACGCGGTAGTATCATGTTATGACAGAGCTAAAACATGCGCTTCAAATAAAGAAAATAAGTGATATCCAGTTCCTCCCGTTATTCCTACAAATCAAACAATGCAGAGAGTCGACAACGACACTCATAGGGGCGAAGTTGGTTTCGACGGGGCTGAGAGGAGCAGATCTAGACTCAACAGCGATAACGATCCGTTCAAAGAGGAACTCTTTCGGTTCATGAAGGAAGTAAACGCCCGCATAGACCAGATCCCGGGAGCACCCCTGGTATTCAAAGGTCCGAGCTCGAAGAAGTACATCCAATTACTGTATAAACCGAGTGCGACCCCAGAATTAATCCCAAAGCGATACAGAATGCCTGAAGTGCCAAAATACGATGGGACCTCAGATCCACAGGAACACACCACCTACACAACGAAGGTAAAAGGAAATGATATGACTCCTCACGAAATTGAGTCTGTGTTATTGAAGAAATTTGGTGAGACTCTCACGAGGGGGGCCTTGACATGGTACTCATTATTGCCCGAGCATTCCATAGATTCATTCAAAATGCTCGTAAATTCGTTCATCAAGGCCCATGCCCGCGCCAGAAAGGTACAAGCCCGAAAAGCCGATATATTCAGGATCACACAGGGAGAATCCGATCTATTACTAAGGTTCATTAGCCGCTTCCTGAAGGAAAGGATGTTGTTACCGACCGTCCCGGACGAATGGGCAGCTGAAGCATTCACTAAGGGTTTGAACCCGAGGACTTTAGATGCTTCCTGGAAGTTGAAGGAAAGTCTGCTCGAGTATCAAGCAACAACTTGGGCAGATGTCCACAACCGGTACGAGTCAAAGATAAGGATCGAAGACGATCAGGTTGACTTCCCGTCATCAGCAAAGGGACGAGAGAAGAACAAAGAAAAAATAAAGGACGAAGTCGACTCACATAGACAAGTTTCAAGGGGCCGGTTTCTGCCCTACGATCGGATGAAAGGTCGTGACAGGAGCTTCCTGACATCGGATAGGTTCACCGTTGACGGGAGGATCGATCGTGGGCGAAAGCGAAACAACAGATCGCTGCAGGGTAGAGAAATCTCGGGACCACGAGGTTTTTTTTATCCAAAGTTATCAGAGTATAATTTCAATGTCAGCGTGGTGGAGTTAGTGTTGGCCATGAGAGATATCAAAGAGGCACGATTCTCGAGACCTATGAGGTTTGATCCTAGCCAGAGGGACCCAAATCTATGGTGTGAATACCACGACACTAATGGCCATCGGACTGGGGACTACCGGCACCTTTAGGAAGAAGTGGCAACGCTGTTGAAAAATGGTCACCTCAGAGAACTATTGAATAACCGAGCCAAAAATAATTATGGCCGGGACAGGGGCGACGCGCAAACCTCAAAGGCAGGAGAAGAACCTCCACGTCAAACGATCAACATGATCTTCGGAGGGGACGAGATTAATGTGGTCACTTTCCCGGCCGCAAAGAATAATAAAGTATCGACAACCTATAGTAAGAGATCCCGGGAGGACGATATCACGTTCACAAATGAAGACGCGGACGGATTACTACTACCGCACAATGACGCACTGGTAATTTATTTATATGATTAAATTTTAAAATTAAATGTGTCTTAGTGGATCCGAGAAGTTCTGCTAATATCATATAATGGAGAGTTCTAGATCAAGATAAACTCACCGGGAACATTATCCCGGCAACAAAGCTCCTTGCCGGATTCAACCTCGTAAGTATGACAACCCAAGGGGAAATTTTACTACTCACGGATGCCGAGGAAATAATTAAGACAACTCACTTCGAAGTAGTAGGTGGGGACATGGGTTATAATATCATCCTGGGGAGGCCATGACTGCACGAGATGAAAGCTGTGCCTTCAACGTACCACTAATTGCTGAAATTCCCGATACCCGAAGGGATCAAGCGGATAAGAGGTGATCAAATGGCAGCGAGAGAGATGAATGTGACCTCAGTCTCTCACAGCAAGGAAAAAGAACTTGCAGCATAGCAGTTATTGAAATCGGCTTCCGGACCCGAATAAGAGGAAGTTTCCCCGAGGGAAGGAAAGTCGAAGCAATATCATATACCAATGTATTTTCAAGTACCAGAAGAAACAAATGCAACAAAATCCACAACAGAAGAACTAGAGCAGGTTGCACTATTTGAAAAATTGCCAGAAAGGAAATTCCATTTGGGAACAAGACTACACTCAGAGCTCAGGTCAGATTTTATTGAGTTCCTTAAAATTAAAGCTGATTGTTTTGCATGGTCGCACGAGGATATGAAATGGATCCCAACAGAAATAGCTGTGTACAAGTTAAGCTTGGACCCAAGCATACCTCCGGTCAGGCAAAAGAAGCGTCCTATTACCGAAGCAAGGAATAAATTTGTCAAAGAAGAGGTAACCTGTCTACTAAATATTGGTTCAATCCGAGAGGTAAGATATCTGGACTGGCTAGCTAATATGGTAGTAGTTCCTAAGAAGAACAATAAATTTTGCATGTGCGTAGATTATAAAGATCTTGCCCGACGGACTCGTTCCCATTGCCAAATATCGATCACATGATCGACGCTACGGCCGGGCACGAGTTAATGAGTTCCCTCGATGCCTTTTTCGGGTACAATCAGATCAAGATGAACCCGGAAGACTGAGAAAAAACTTCATTCATAACAAATTTTGGTACTTACCATTACAACGTAATGCCCTTTGGGCTAAAAAACGCCGGAGCAACTTATCAACGGCTCGTAAATAAGATGTTCAAAAAACAAATAGGGAAAACTATGGAAGTATATATAGAAGATATGCTCGTTAAATCTCTGGATGCGGGTAGCCACCTGAGACACCTACAAGAAATGTTTGGTACACTGAGGGTGCATAATATAAAACTTAACCCCGAAAAGTGTGTGTTCGGGGTCGGTTCAGGAAAATTCTTAGGATTCCTAGTCTCACAAAGAGGAATCGAGGTGAATCCCGACAAAATCAAGGACATAGAGGATTTATCCTGGATCAACTACTCAATGTAAAGGAAGTACAGAGACTCACAGGAAGGTTGGCGGCTTTGAGCAGAATTATTTCTCGATCATCGAAAAAGTGTCACCGCTTCTTCGCACTGCTCAAAAAGAAGAATAACTTTGAGTGGACATCGGAGTACCGACAAGCCTTGAAGGAAATGAAGAAATACTTGTCAAGCCCTCATTTGCTCTCAAAACTTAAAAGAAGGAGAAACATTGTTGGTCTACCTGGTGGTCTCGGAAGTGGCGGTAAGCACAATTTTAGTCCGAGAGGAAAAAGGTACGCAATCCCCTACGTATTACGTTAGCAAAATTTTTTTGGGAG
The DNA here is from genome assembly GCF_000715075.1 of Nicotiana tabacum. NCBI lineage: Eukaryota > Viridiplantae > Streptophyta > Magnoliopsida > Solanales > Solanaceae > Nicotiana > Nicotiana tabacum. The sequence goes on from NC_134091.1 coordinate 20,654,390, forward strand.
CGGAAACACGCTACCCACATCTAGAAAATCTAGCCTTAGCTCTCGTGGTAGCCGCCCGGAAGCTAAGGCCCTATTTCCAGTGCCACCTGATAGCGGTTGTGACTACTTTTCCTCTGAGGAATATCCTTTATAAACCCGAGCTCTCGGGTAGATTAGACAAATGGGCCGTACAAATAAGAAAATTTGATATAGTGTATAAGCCACAGAATGCAATTAAGTCGTAGGCCCTGGCTGACTTCGTAGCCGATTTCAGCCCAGGGTTGATGCCCCTGGCCTCCAAAGAGGCAATAATGGTGTCAGAGCCGACATCGGGAGTCTGGACCTTATTTACGGATGTAGCTTCAATTGTGAAAGGGCCTGAGCTCAAAATAGTCCTGGTCATGCCTTCGGGGGAAACCTTAAGGCAAGCCATCAAGACGTCTACTTTAACTAACAATGAAGCGGAATACGAAGCTTTGATTGCAGGGCTCGAATTGGCCCGAGGGCTCGACTCCTAAGCAATCAACATCAAATGTGACTCGCAACAAGTGGTAAATCAGGTCTATGGAATTTTTGATACCAAAGATGAGCGAATGCAACATTACGTGGTAAAAGTTCAGGCCTTGTTTTCACGGTTTCGGGAGTGGTCGATAACCCATATCCCGAGGGAAGAAAACACGAAAACAGATGCGTTAGCAAATCTGGGCTCATCAACAGATATTCAGGGAACAGACGTGGGGGCAATAGTTCAACTGATAAACTCAGCCTTAGACATGAAAGGTTACTATGAGGTAAATTTAACCAACCTGGTATGGGATTGGAGAAATGAGATAATTGATAATCTCGAACATGGGAAACTACCCAAAGACCCCAAGACATTAAGAGCGTTACACACCAAAGCCGCACGATACAACTTCGAGAAAGGGAAGTTATACAGAAAATCGTTCCAAGGCCCGCTGGCCCTATGCTTAGGAGCGTCTGAAGCCAGCTACGTCATGAAAGAAATCCATGAAAGAATATGTGGCAACCACTCGGGCGCAGATTCTTTGGTGCTGAAATTAGTTCGGGTGGGATATTATTGGCCCTGTATGGATCTAGATGCCAAAGACTTTGTACGGAAATGTGATAAGTTCCAATGCAACGCACCTCTGGTACATCAACCAGCAGAACCATTACATTCAATTTTGTCCCCGTGGCCATTCATGAAATGGGGGATGGACATCGTAGGACCTCTACCACCAGCTCCGATAAAGGTAAGATTTATTTTAATTTTGACTGACTATTTTTCCAAATAGGTGGAAGCAGGTCCTTACCAAAAGATCGGAGAACGCAAAGTGGTCAACTTCCTATGGGAGAATATAATATGCAGGTTCGGAATACCTAAGGAAATTGCATGCGAAAACGGGCCACAGTTTATTAGAGCAAAAGTAACAAAATTCCTTGAAGATTTGAAGATAAAAAGGATTACCTCGTCATCGTACCATCCGAGGACAAATGGACAAGAAGAGTCAACAAACAAAACAATTGTGCAAAATCTGAAGAAAAGGCTAGAAACAACAAAAGGTCACTGGCCCGAGGAATTGCCAGGGGGTACTATAGGCCTACCGAACAACTGTCAAATAAAGCACAGGGAAAACTCCATTTTCCCTCGTTTATGGCGCAGAAGATTTGATACCGGTGGAAGTGGGGGAGCCCACTTTAAGGTATTCATAGGAAAATGAGGAATCGAACAGCGAGGCAATGCTAATAACCTTAGAACTGCTCGAGAGACGCAAGGACCTGGCACGTGTCAGAATGGCAGCTCAAAAGCAAAGGATGGAGCGGTATTACAATCAAAGAACCAACCTTCGTTACTTCAAAGTAGGGGACTTGGTCTTGAGGAAGGTGCCCCAAAATACCCGAGAACTCATTGCTGACAAGTTAGCCTCTACATGGAAAGGCCCTTACTGGGTTTCAGCTATCACCGGTAAAGGGTCATACGAGTTAATGCCACATCAACCGAGAACAAAAATCCGGCAAGGCAACACTGAATGCCACGTCAATCGGGAACGAAAATCCGGTAAGGCAACACTGAATGCCACGTATCATCGGGACCAGGGACTGCACAGCCAGCCCCGAAGAAATAAGATAGCCACAAGTCATGACAACTTCTTTCCTACATAGCAAAATGCCTATGTAAACTATGAAAACAGAAGGAATGAAATGAAATCCTTTTCCTTTTGTCTTGTTTCTTGTCTACACGATGAGCTAATTTTGTCATTTGAAAGTTAAAGAAGTATTTCAAATGTTAGTGCCGTAATGAACATGAGACGTTCTCTTCAAGAGCACCGTAAACATAAGAGGGCCCTCTCTTATAAAAATGCTATCGGGGAAGAATATATCCCCGGAACCAAAAATGCTATCGGGGAAAAATACACCCGAAGCCACATATAAAAAAGACGCAGAAACCAAACTTGCGCAAACACTTATAAAATCCATCATGTTAAAGGGTTAGTTCCGGAAGAATATATCCCCGGAACTAAAAATGCTATCGGTGAAAAATAAACCCGAAGACACATACGAAAAAGACGCAGAAACCAAACCTGCGCAAACACCTATTGAGACCCTCATATAAAATGGATAATTCTCAGAGACAGAAGTGCATCAAAGAAAATGCATTCGAGACCACATGCCGAAAAAATAGGAAAATATGCACAAACATTTAAGCGAAAGAAAGAATCAATAAAACATTTGAGCAAAAATATGTACTCATTTAAAAGAATGTGTCAAAGGAAGTACAAAACAAGGAAATAAAAAGCTAAGCTACAACATCACTAGAATCAGGAGGAAAAAAAGTATTCATATCCTCGGGAGCAGTAGGTGGTGCCACCGATGGCTCAACATCTTCTCCAACTAGGTCTTCAGCATCATCGCCTTACGATTTCTCTTCAGTATCAGAAATATCGGAACCATAATCAGAAGAACGGGGAGTGTCAGATCGCGCCGGGAGTCCATTCTTTGCGGCCAAGTCAAGCTCGCGTGCCTTAGTGATTTCCGCATCAATATCAATAATGCTAGCTTTGGCTGCTTCCAAGGTTTTTCTCCTCATGCTGTACATGGCGTAACTATTTTAAACAACGAGAGAAGCCTCTCGGTGCCTGAATTCTTCTTTGAGCTGAGTGATCTCGGCAGAAAAATTATCCCGGGCAGACCTAGCAGATCGAAGACTGACATCGAGATCATGGACAGTTGAACTATAGAGCATGTTGTGCTCGATAGCTTTCTTATACTTCTCCTCCAACCGGGCGTGACTCGCCCCCACACCAGCAAGTTCTTCGGCCTTAGAATTCAAGGCTACTTCTAAATTAATTATCCTTTTAGCAGCAGAACCCTCTCGATCATTGGCAGCAAGAATGGCATTTTGGACCTCAGCCCATTTAGCCTTGACTTCATCAAAGCCGGCCCTCAATGGACGAACTTCCTAGTTGAGGGTTACCACTTCTTGCTCACTTTGCTGCAAATGGGTTTCCAAAAGATCGGCCTCAGTGGCCCTGGTTTCCAGTTTTGAGAGGCGAAGAACAGTCCGGTCTCGTTCCGCCAAAAGCTGGTCCCGTTCAGAAGAGAGTTCCTCCTTTTTACGGATTAACCTTTGAAGTCCCTCAAAAGCAGGAAAATTGGCCTGCGAGATAAAAAGAGGTAAATCTTAAAATGCACTCATTCAGAAGCTGAACAAAATAGCAGAGAAAGAAAGAAGCATACGGCTGCAGCATTATGCATGCCATTGTTCAACAAACACTCTCGTGAAAGTGTCTAAATCTTTTCCCAATCTTTCTCTGAAGCCAAGGGCTTCAGATAATTTGCAAGCTTCACCGGCCGGGAAAGAAGGTTGCATCCAGTAGAGACCGAAAGGGTAACATTCCTCCTCCTCTGAGGATCTTCAGAAAGGGCAGCATAATTTTGCCCTGAATTCCCATGAACAGGAGATTGGGGAAGAGGAACGCCTTCGGCATGGTCAGGTGCGGCCGATGGAGGTGATATTGTTGATGGAAGAGTGGATGAAGATGAGAATGATGTAGCATCAGCTTTTGGTGAAGAAGGAGGTGATAAAACTGGTAAGGGAGAAAAACATGAAACATCTGCATCGAAGGCAGCACTGGTCATTGGGTGCTCACCAACCAAGGACAACAAGGACCCGGTACTCTACCTCGCAGTACCAGACACAACGATTGGGGCCTGAGAACGGGAGTTGGCATTTCCACCAAATTAAACTCTCCCCAAAGTGCTGAGACATCATTCTCAGAGTGTGTGACTGCATCACCAGGTTGAACATCATGTTGAGAGGATAAGGATCGTTGTCTTCTATGAAGAGAAGCTCCCTCATCACTAGCTTCTTTATCATCAATCACTACGGTGTCTATGACCGGCCCCGGGGGAGGACATGCCATTGTCGCCACCTGAGATGATTCGGGGGCATCAACCTTTGCCCTCTTATTATTCTCCCAAGACATAGAGGAACACCTTCTTTTTCATTTTTTGTTCTCTAGCCAGGGACTCCGTGAAGATGTATTTGTGCCCCTAGCATATCCGGAGGTACCCGTTCGAGCAAGCACCTCCTGGAGTAGCCTCGCCGCATCAGCAGGGTCGGCTAAAACATCCTCTTCGGGGATCTCGACTGAGCCCGGGGGTAGACCTAATTTGATAAACAAGTTAGGAGATTCAGCCAAAATCCACATATGCAAAAAATAAAGCAAAGCAAATCATAGTTACCATAATTTTTTGGCCTTCCACTAGTATTTGATGGACAGTTCTTTCCACAAGTGGATATCGGGCGTGGTAATGTCCAAAATCTTTTGAACCCACCGGTCCAAGCCTTCTACCACCGGTGGGACCCATCGGGCCGCTATAACATACAAGAGTTAAATATAGGGGAGTAAGAACATCAAAGATTCCTTCGGGTATGCGATATAATAAGCTTGTAGCTTTATAAAAGTCAGAGGGTCTCCACTATGTACTACCCCGGCAGACTAGCTGAGGAAATAAGGAAGAAGGCTTCAACCTAAGCATAGTGACATAAAGAAGAAATGGTCTTGTAACAATAGTCTTACTACAATATTGTATACACTCCATAAGAAAGTGGCACCATCGTGGCTAATGAATGGGAAATAAAAATCAAAGGTGATATTTAAGATCATATGAGTTACAAGAAATTCTAGTATTCGTGAGCAACAAGATAAGCCAAGTATTCATGCAATAAGTGGCAGAACAACCAGGAAAAGTAATTGCTTACATTTAAAGACAATTGAGAAGGCACGAAAGGAAATCTATGGTGCTAGCAAGGTAAAAGAAGATTGCGAGTAGTATAAATAGATATGTGTAGGTCGCAAGCTAAAGTATGATAGAGCGACAAGGTTTTAGGTAGACAAGAGTAAGATTATGAAAAGGTGAGTGAGAAAATGACGAGAACATGTAAGGCCTAGAGATTAAGCCTATCAAAACAAGAGAGCTGATAGTTTCCTTAAGTTATAGAAAGCTCGGTATAGTCTAAAGGAACTCAGAGGAGTCTAAGAATATGAGTAATTAGAAGAAATGAAATGCTGTCCTGGTAGTAGAATAAGGGTGTAATAGTGATAGATAAGAGGATGACGTTTAGGCGTTTGAATGAGTAATGATTTTAAGAAAAGGGATTTGATGAATTGTATGGGATTAGAATACCCATATAAGATGAATCACGCCGGGATGCTATGAAATATAGTTATTGAAGTATAGTATCATCACCCCTAGGTGGATCAGAAAAATCACTTCAGATGTTCCCCGATGACGTGAGACCTAGTGACAATGTATTACGTAAGAGGTTTCAAGTTATCTGTGGTAGATATAGATCAACATTAGGGTGAATCAAAAATAGATGGATAAAAATTCCAAAGTATAAGAGAAGGTTATAATGCCATTCTTTAGATGAACAGTAATAAGGAAACATTAAAGGACATAGATTTATACATATGGGATAAGCAGTGAGAGAGTAACCTGGAGTTGGGTAGCAGACCTCGGTAATAATAAACCGAAGTAAATGTTATAGTACGGTATGACCTACCTAGATGCACTAAAGCCATAAGAACAGATAACCAAGGCTAGGAAATAAAATATAGCAATAATGGTATATTAAACAAAGTACCAAGCGAAGAACTTCAGTATACCTATAGATGCCCAGAGGGATAGCTTGTCGTAGTCCTGTATATGTTCACAAAGTGAGGCCTAGAGATTGGCTAAAAGCTGGAGGAAAATGAGAGAAGAGTCGCATAGGCACACATACAAGGACAAAGTCGTACAAAACTGCATGATAGAAGGTAGCAATAATTACGAGATTGGAAGAATTCTGATCACGAGTTGTGGCGTGAGAAAGAGGCCTAAAGGGAGGAATGCCCTGGCCTTTGGATTTATTCATAAAACAGTTGCCTAGATTGGCAAAGGACAATATTAAAGTATTCATAAGAGCCATAGGTTATGAGAATGATCAAGCGCATCAGTCAACATTCGAGGACGAATGTTCCAAAGGGGGGAATGATGTTACACCCCATGTTTTTGTATGTGAAAGTACGTCGTAAGTCAATTGATGTAAGCTTGAAAATGAGATCCTCTTGGAAAGTATATAAAGTGATTTAATGATGTTATGTCCCATTTTTGCAAGCCTTTAAGAGTTATCATTCGGGGACAAATGTTTCTAAGGGGACATGTTGTTATACACCGTACTTTATATGTCACTGTCATTATAGGATTATCTTATGTAAGCTCAAAAAGGACGAAATCCTTCTACAAGGATAAGAAAAGTTTACCGAAGTCTTAAGTAAGTTGAGATGAATATAAGACTTGTTAATTATGATTTAAATGAGTTTAAAGTCATGATATGACTATATATATTGTTTGGATATGATATATAAAGTTTGGGAAAAGTTGGATTTAAGTTACAGAAAAATTGAGCTAAGATTTGCTTTGTAACGAGTCATTTTGAGAAATTAATTTGTAAGATTTATGATGTCATTTTGGGATATATATCATACAAAAATTAAGGTATTTGAACCTAGTTTCCAACGGTCCAAACCATTTATTCATACGATATCGGGGTAGAGAAATATGAATTTTTAAAGTAGGGTCGCCAAGTTACGTCGCCGTACTTCGGAGAAACTGGCAGGTTTATAGGCCATGTTGCGAGGCAATTTTATTCCAATATATTGAGTTACAGGTAGAACTTTATATGGAATTAAATCCCTATGTATCAATTTTCTAAAGCTGCAAACCGTTCATCAATACAACATCGGTGTAGAGAGATATTTGCGTTTTTGCGAGACTGCGTAGGAGGCCTATATGGGACCTACTTTGTCGGGGCTCGACCTTCACTTATTCTTATCTCGTTTTTGGGATGAGATTTGCTCATTTTTCGTCTTCCTTCCAGACTCACACTCTCCAAACCCTCCCAAACAGTTCCCCAAAGGCTCCAAACAAATTCCAAAGGAATTCACCATAATCAAACATCAAAAGTTAGCCTAAGTGAAGAAGAGAGTCTCTATGGTGTCGTGATGTGATTAAGGGTGGTTGTAAGATAAGGGAAGCTTTGGTTCGAGTTTTTCCAGATTCTTTAAGATATGTATAACACCCTATTTCTTGGGATTAATATTATCTATATGTTGGTTAAGTTATTGGATAAAGATTACAAGATAACACTTGAAAGGGGAAGAGTTGTTGTTATCTTTTGTTGGGTTGTTTTGAAAGGGAAAGAGTTGTTGTTATCTTTTGTTGGGTTGTTTTAAGGCTATATATATATGTTGTTATGGCTGAAATTTCAAGTTGTATCTACTGCCTAAGGTATGTAAATCATGTTCTTGGTTGTGCTTAAGGTTAATCATGTGTTGTTTGAGTTAAAATCTTCAAGATAGTAATTGACATGGCATAAAGAATCGTTATCTTTTTTTTTTGTGGGCTGTGTTGAGTCAATATATATGGTTGGTTGTAGCTGGAAATTGTTATAAATAGTGGGATTATGTTGTGGCTGCTGTTGTTAAGCTTATCTATGTGCTAATTTAGTGGATTGAAGAAGATAACATGAAAAACAAAAGGTTGACGATAAATGTTAAGGTGCTAGGCGTGTGGACTATTTTTGAAGATTATTTTTATGATGTTTTGGGATGAAAATGATATAGTAAGGATAAGTATGATGTTATACAAGTTGTAGGTAGATTCATGGAAAATGAATTGGATTAAATTATATATTTTGTTAATTGTAAATCGAGCTTGCCGCTCAAAATGGTTGTTGAAGTAATGAGAGAGTTTATTGTGAATTATATTGTTGTTGTTTGGGTTGTTTGGTGACTTTTAGTAACTTATGGGATGTAGTAAAAACAGGGGAAGTGCTGTCCATTTTTTTTTATAGAATATTGGTTTTGAAATATGAGAGTTACAATGCTTATATGATGACGACGAAGTCAAGTTACTCATTGTAGACGTAAGAAGATCATATTGAGCTTGGTTGACGATTGGAGAGAAGATTGCAAAGGTATGTTAAGGCTATCCCTTCTTTCCTTTTGGCATGATCCATATGATGCAACGAAATGAGCAAACACGCAACTTTCACAAATGATTCTATTCTTAGAAGTACTAGGGGTGCCTACGTTCTTGATTCTCCATGTGTCCTATTATTCTATCGTCTGTTCATGAGTCTCAGAAAATACGTAAGATGATAAAGTTTATTTCATGATATTAACCGAAGTCATATTGATCTTATGACATTACGAGAGATCTTACTGACTTACTTCATTATGCATTGCATTCATTTATACATGTACATTGACCCATGACCAGATGACATTATATACATGTATATTATATGTATATGGAATATGGAAAAAGGTTATGGCGTTATATACGCACCACCACCTGATCAGCTGGTATACATTGATGATTTCGCCCACAGTGGCTGAGATGATATGATGGGATGCCCTTAGAGGCGTGATGATGCTATGCACGCATATACCTATGCATGGTATGACATTTATATGCACATGCATGACATTATAAATTTTTCATGATTCATAGAGCTATTCAGAATTACAGGTTGAGTTCTTTACTCTATGTTTCTTTCATGTCTTTTATATACTACTGTCATGCCTTACATACTCGGTACTTTATTTGTACTGACGTTTTTTTTGCCTGGGGACGTTGTGTTTCATGCTCGCAGGTCCCGATAGACAGGTTGAGAGTTCTCCTAATAGGCTATCAGCACAACAAAAGGTGTTTGTGCACTCCACTTGCTCCGGAGTTGCCTATTTGGTCAGTATGATTTAGACATGTATTGATTAGTATGGTGGGGCTCTGTCCCGACCTTTATGACATTTATGTACTCTTAGAGGCTTGTAGACAGATGTCATATATATGGATACTTGTATGGCCTTAGCGGCATATGTTTTGAGTATACAAATAATCATGTCGGCCTTATAGGCCTGTATGTCATGGGTATAAGTTTGTATTACATGTCGGGTCGTCCTATGTCGAGTATTTCCTTTTGTTTTATTCTGGTTATCTCATGACGCCCCTTCTGGCCCATTTACCCATGATTGTATGATAAGAAAGATATGTTACATTGGTACTCGGTTGAGTAAGGCACCGAGTACCTGTCGCGGCCCTGCGCAATGAATCACAACTCCTCGTAGCATAGAAGAGTAACTCACAGATCATTTCAGAACACGAATAAGCTCAACATCAACCGAATGACACATCTCTCAACAATAGCAGTATGGAGCCAACCAATCCGACCCAGTGTAGAATACACATCCTAATTGGGCCTACCAATGGACCCTCAAATCAACTCTGGTTACCCACAAATAGATAAATAGCCCTCTGAAAATCCACAATGAATGAATCCTAATACATACTATCATCTGGCTAGCTTCGACCACGACTTCACAATCCACAACCATGAAACAATCTTCTCCTAAAAACTCTCAGTCTCCAAATCCATAGAACACATGAATCACCATTTCTGATCCCATCTCTATCGCCCGAATGTCTAACATATCTCTCTTACACGATTATCCCATGGGGAATACTTCTCCCATTCTTTTGTGCCACATAGCAACGTCTTAAAACCAGCAGTTGATCATCAGGAGAGTGCCGCAATACCTATGAAATATCCATAATTCAAAATATAGTGCACCTTCTGAAATGTACACTCTGCTCACGCAATACCAAATAGTTATAGCATTCATCTAAACACCAAAAACCATCCATGCCATCTAAGAATTTATGACCTCCCTTTCAAAACTAAACCGTGACCTAGCACACGCAAACCTTAATCCCACACAACACACCGCATCTATCATGCCATCATATGAAAAATACGAGAACATCATAATCATTCTGAGTCACAAGTAGGATACATATCCGATTAGCCAGAAGCCTTCTATTTGATCCCATCCGGTAGAAATTCACAATACTCAAATGCTCCTCATGCTGGTAGGAAATATCCATCTCAAACCGTGGTAGAAATCCTCGAGAATGCTCTGGAGTCCATTTGCACATAATCAAGCCATCTGAACTGAATCTCTCTAACTCAACCAAGCCACGCATTTCGCCAACCCAAGAATATTTCCACCAAAACATCTGTAGAACCCCACTACATCATAATTACCCAAAAGAACTGAGCATACCCTTACCATGTTGGTCTAGCCTACTACCCAATTGTCTTATTTTCTCCGAGTTTCTTCTGAATAAACCTCAAGTTGACACTTCTTATGGTCAGAACATTATGATCCTCACCCAAAGCTCACTACAAGATAATCATAAAACCACACCGCCCTAAGGCCCATAAGCCATTGTATTCTTCTGAAGAACCCCATAAATACCACAACCGAGATATCCACTCTGAAAGACCTTATGTGCATTTAAAATTGTTCCTCTTCCCTTTTCTTATACTGAAATGTAGAATCCATAGTCATACAGAATTATCGCAAGTTCCGACACCATCCAATATAAATAACTAATTCTAGCAATATACGAATCTGAAAAAAAATTTCAATTGCCACTTATACATTTTTTTTGAATCCATTAGCACCTTCTCGAGAGTCACCCACTTTGCTCGAATCTAAATTGCACCGCCAAAATGGGCTGAAAGACACGTGCCCCATTAGCACAGTAACACTTAAAGAGGTAATCCTGCCTTAACACCACTGATCAAATTCATACTCCGTGCGCACTACATCATTCACAAATAACAACTCACTCATCCCATGATTTTCGTATTCTCATAAAGCGCAATATAACCCGTATTTAGAAAATTTCATTACTCGAGTCATCCTCGATCTCAACCTCTGCAAGTCATAAGTAATCCACAAGTATGCCTCAGACCAAAACTAAAATTTAAATTATAACCATGAATTGAATTGTCAATAGCAGGCTCCCCCACTTGGCTCAAAGTCATAGTTTAAAACACTCGATAACTCATAATATCCATACTCTATTACTACCATAATACCGCAGTCAGTTCAACAAAAATTCTTCTCAAGCTCATACAATGCCAACCATAAAAAAAATACCTCAATCATCTGCTAGGCTCACATTCATTCCCTTGACACACAAGTCAACTTTCTCCACCAGATTCAAATTCAAATTTCAATATATACACCCTGCTGGCAGAAAAGAAACTCTTCACTCACATTATAAGGAACACACCTACGTAGATTACGCCGCAGGGGATAACCCCACCGCTTAGCCTCACATTGGTATCTTGTTATACCCTTTTGCAGTCACAATTACTATGCAATTTCTTAATCTTTCTGAGTCCAAACTCATTAACAAGACATGAGAATTTAATATGTCCCACAATTTAACAACGTAAAAGATCCTTCAAAACATTCATACTCGAGACTATACGTCACATCAAAACAAAAATCAAGCACCCAATGGCCCTTTCTTTACATTTCAAGGAAACATTTCTCGTCATATTCAAATCGTTTTAACACATCCCGTAGTTACATCATACTCATCAGAAAGCCATTCAACCGCTCATCGAGCCACAATTTCCACTCGTAGGGACATTATCGGACATATGAGTCTAAATGTATAAGTTACAACCGAAGCTACCTAGCTTAAGCTGCGGTCTAACCATGATTTCAAGTCCTCCAGACTGGCCCATCACCAAAACACAAAATACACATCCTGAACCCCGTTCATCGAATCACAAGCCAGCGATGCACAACTGATACCGAGCGCTCATGTGCGCATATGAATACATGGAAGGAATTCAAAGAGTTATGTCTCAAGCTGAATCAATTCCACACGATAAGGAAAGAAAGATGGAAAATTATCCTAAATGCCCTGTAGCCTCTCGAAGATAAGTATGGACGCCATTATACCGATCCGCAAGACTCTACTAGACACTTGCTCATGACTTGTAGAACCTATGAACCTAGAGCTCTGATACCACCTTGTCACGACCCAAAATCCGACTAGTCGTGATGGCACCTAACCCAACCCGCTAGGTAAGGAAATTAACCACTAACCAATTCCAATAACAATTAATAAAGCAATTAGTTAAAGAAATATCTGAATCTAATACATTTTCCAAGGACTGGTAGTACAAATCATGAGCTTCTAAGAATAGAGTTTACAATGCTAGTATGAAGTAAATACCTTATCTATTTGAAAAGTAAATAAACAGAGTTTTATAAATCTAAGGCTACCATGAACACGAGGCAGCTACAACCGGAACGCAGATACATCTTCAGATCCTGCTCCTAACGAACACAACAACATCAACAGCCAACATCTGCACGCAAGGTGTAGAAGTGTAGTATGAGTACAACCGACCCCATGTACTCAATAAGTAACAAACCTAACCTTAGGTTGAAAGTAGTGACGATCTTGTACAGAGTCCAAATCCAATAACCAATAACAATTCATAACAATATAAATCAAGTAATAAAGGAAGTAACTCAGAGAGTAAATTTTTAGCTTAAATCATGATTTCAAAAATAGTCCTGCCTTCAAGTATATCAGTGGAAACCCAAATCGTTTACCGAAATTGCCAAAAATATGAATAAGTTTGAAAACAGTAATTCTCCCAAAAATCCTTTCAATAACAATTAAGATGTTTCATTTTCTTTCCAGATAGCCAATGTAAAACAAATGCATCACTATGTACATATGTCAACATGTGTGAGAAGTCATAAATGATGTGATATCGTACAACATGAGGAAAATACATCTCTATGCCTGTATGTCATGTGTGCATGTCAATGCAATGTATCTCAAAGATGAACTCATGTACTCATACTCCCAGAGTACTCAATCTCACTTTCTCACACATTCCACTCATCATGCTCAATCACTCGGTACTGTATATGGTCAATCCGGCCCTGGGAAGATCCATCTCGGAATATACACATCAACTGATCATCAGTCACTCAGTACCGAGTAGGGCCAATCCAGCCCGTTGAGAAGATCCATCTCCAGGTATATAATGCTTTGGATAAGATCATTTCCAAGGAAGATCCATCCCTCAATAATATCAACCGCGCTCACTGGGGGTGTGTCCAGACTCCGGAGGGGCTCCTTCAGCCCAAGCGCTATAATCTACAGGGACAACTCACGTGCTATAGTATCAATATCACAATCAATCAGGACCTCCGCCTCACTCAGTCATCAAACTCTCCAATCTCTCTCTCACGGGCTCACAATGTCATGAAACTAGCCGAAAATGATGATATGATGTATCAATAAATAACAACAGAGACTGAGATATGATATGCAATGAATGAATATGACTGAGTATGACATTGCAATGTAAACAAATAACTCAACAATGGTAATGACCTCAATGGGTCCCAACAGAATAAGCATGTAGCCTAGATGTGGCTTCTAACATGAATCACAACTCGATAACTCTAGTACGTAGAGATTTCATGATTACGGATAAGTTTAGGTAACTACACAGTACCACAGAATTTACGGAGTCACAGTTGACACGGTGCATGCCCACACGCCCTTCACCTAGCATGTGCGTCACCTCAACACCAAATACGTAACACATATAGTTAAGGTTCATACTGTCACGACCCAATTTTCCCCTCCGTTGGGTATCGTGATGGCACCTAGTCTTAGGGACTAGGTAAGCCTAACATTTACTGAGTAATAACAATAACAAAGGAAATCTAACAGTCTCGATATAGAAATCTTTATAAAATTTACAATTTCCCAAAACCGGTAGTACTAGTCATAAGCTGTACAGAGTTTGCTATCACTTCTAAATACAACTGTTCGGAAGTAAGTAAAAACAGTGTAAATACAAAATAGGAAGGTGACTCCGAAGCCTACGAACGCAGCGACAGGTTTACCTTGAGTCTCCTCAGCAAGGATCCGCACAGCTACTAACGATCGATACCTGGATCTGCACAAAAATGTGCAGAAGAGTAGCATGAGCACACCACAGCGGTGCCCAGTAAGTATCAAGACTAACCTCGGTGAAGTAGTGACGAAGACTAGTCAAGACACCCACTGGTCTAATAAACTAAACAAGTATAAGTATAGGGATAACAAAACATGACATCTATCTAAAGACCCCACGATATGGCTAAAGACATAACAACTGCAATAAGGAAGGAAAGATAACAAGTAACAACGGAACACCAGAATAAGACACAGAAGAATGAACGAAAGCACAACCCAAATCCAAAAATCACAATACAGTAAAGGCAAGTAGTAACTCAGCAACTGGAAATTTTTTCACATCAGGACTCAGCCAACAAACCCCAATAAATTAGTCAAATCCTTCAAGTGTAAACTTTCACCCGTAAGTTTTTAAATTGAGGTCTTTAAAATATAATCCTTTCCAATAAGAAATTTATTTTATTTTATTTTTTGAAATATTCTTCCTTCAAATAAATATCTTTCAAATATAGTTCTTTCAAGATAAAAACCTTTCATATATAAACTTTTCTAGTAATATCTTTCGAGTATAAGTCACCCTGTGACACTTAAGCATGGAAGATTAGCAGCTCCGAACATAGATATAACCACAGGGGAATCTACCGGGATACCGTCCCATAGTCCCAAATTAAATATGCAAGACATGGGGATCTCCCGGACTACGTCTATAGTCCCAATTTAAATATGCGGTGCTGGGGGATCTAGCGGAATACGTCCGTTGTCCCAAAGTAAATATGCAAGACAGGGGGATCTCCCGGAATACGTCCGTAGTCCCAATTTAAATATGCAGTGCTGGGAGATCTCCCGGAATACGTCCGTAGTCCCAAAGTAAATATGCAAGATAGGGGGATCTCCCGGAATACGTCCGTAGTCCCAATTTAAATATGCAGTGCTGGGGGATCTTCTGGAATACGTCCGTAGTCCCAAAGTAAATATGCAAGACATGGGGATATCCCGAAATACGTCCGTAGTCCCAATTTAAATATGCAGTGCAAACAACAGAGATAACAACTATAACACGACAGAAACCTCGTACCTCACCACAACAAGTGCAAAAGCAACAATGATAAAGATGCAAGGTACGGCGAGCAAATCAACTCAAGAACTTAAATCACAAGAACGGTAGAAATCATTCACAAGGAATAACCACAGTAAAGAATTCTAGGCACAAGAAGAACAACTTAACAAGGGAAAACAAAACAAAATATAGTAACGATCCCACAATATTCAAGTCAATGATAAGAAGCCAATACGAGTCAAATAGTTCCAAATAATGGCAAGTCAACTAAGATATAGGTTATCTAAACTCCTTTTGAGGTTGAGAAATTACGAGAAATATTCAACATTTCAAGTAAGGATAAGCAACGGAAGATAATCATAACTCCAATTAAGACTAAACAATTATAGGATGAGAAAATAATGATTTCAATTAAAGATAAGTAGTTATGAAAAAATATAGCACGGCGATAGAAGAGGTAAAATCTTTGGTTACGTCGAATAAGGGTCAAATAGGCATTAAGAGTGAATCCTAAAGCAATTATCTCTAATCAAAGCATGTAAAGGTGAAACTAGCAAATAGAAATTTAAGCATATCAAGAACAACATCATACACGGTGAATGTAAGAACATAAAAACCCTAAAAGGCCAACTTTCCACAAATAAGTCTGAGCACACACTCGCCACCTCACGTACACAGACTACAATCAACATAGATGACTCAAATCCTAAGGGGAAAATCCCCCACACAAGGTTAGGCAAGATACTTACCTCAAACTGTGCTCAATCTGTCAAGTAGTATGCCCTTTCCTCGATTTTCTGACTCCGATCGGCTCGAATCTAGTCATAATTAATTAGATTCAATCAATACAAATTATAGGAATAAATTCCATATGAAAATACAAACTTTCTACAAAAATCCGAAATTTAACCCAGACTTTTCTTCTTCGCGTTCGCTTGACCAGTGTCGCGTTCGCGAAGGTCAAATCCATGCACAACATCGCGTTCGTGTTCGAGCTCTCACGTTCGTGGTAGCTAACTACCCTCCTTCTTCGCATTTGCAGTCCATGCATCGCGTTCGCGAAGGGTTAATGGCTCAAGGTCCTGGCTCCCCTTCCTTCTTCGCGTTCGCGTAAGCTTGACCAGACCTTGCCTCGCGTTCGCATCCACTCCTTCGCATTTGCGAAGGTCAAATCCAGCACCCCCAAAATTGCTTCTTCGCGAACGCGGGACTTTCTTCGTGTTCGCGAAGAAGGAAACCAGACACCAGAATCAGCAGTTCCAAAACAACTCCAAATGATCCGAAACCACCCCGAAACACACCCGAGGCCCCCGGGACCTCAACCAATCATACCAACCAGTCCTATAACACATTACAAATTTTCTTGAGGTCTCAAATCACATCGAACAACATCAAAACGACGAATCCCACTTCAAATCATAAATCCATGAACTTTGAACTTTGAAATTCTATAACTTGTGCCAAAACACATCAAATCAATCCGGAATGACTTCAAATTTTACACACAAGTCATAAATGACATAACAGACCTATTCAAATTTCCATAATCGGATTCCGACCTCGATATCAAAAAGTCAACCACCCGGTCAAACTTCCCAAAAATTTAATTTTCGGCATTTCAAGCTTAATTTTTTCGGACACGCTCCTAAGTCTAAAATTACTATACGAAGCTATTGACATCATCAAAATTTCATTCCGGAGTCGTTTGCTCATAAGTCAACTCTCCGGTCAACTCTTTCCATTTAAGCTTCAAATTAAGGATTGTTCTTTTAATTTAATTTTGAATCTTTAGTAAATCAAACTCGACCACACCCGCGGGTCATAATACATATTGCGAAGTTGCTCAAGACCTTAAGTCACTAAACGGGGCATAAATTCTTAAAACGACAAGTCGGGTCGTTACACATACCCTCAACTCCAAGATTAGAAGAGTTACTTACCTCGAACAAGACGAATCCAATGTCGAGCAAGTTGAACAATGCTCCAGAAATTCCATTCTGTGCGTATCAACTCCTGAATGGCTCGAATCTAGTAACAATTAATTTTATTTAGTCCACACAATTTATAGAAATTAATTCCATATCAAAATACTAATGTTTTTCCACAAAATCCGAAATTACACTCAAAATTTTGCCTGTGGAGCCCACGTCTCTAAATCCAATGAAACTCACAAAATCCGACAACCCATCCAATTACGAGTTCAACCATACTAATTTCACTCAAATCCGACTCCGAATCGATGTTCAAATCTTGAAAATTCATTTTATAAAATTGTAGAAAATTCCTCCGATTTCTCTTCAAAAATCAATAATCTAACGCCGAAAATGAAGGTTAATTCATGGAATATAATCACAAGGGAGTCAAGAACACTTACTCCAAGTTGTGTGGAAATATTCCTCTACAAAATCGCCCAAACCGAGCTCCAAAATCCGAAAATGAAGAAAGAGACCAAAACCCACGATTTAAAGCTTTTGCCTAGCGTCTTCCGCATCTGCGTACAAGAGGTCGCATCTGCGACCTTAGCTTCTGCGGACGAAGCTCGTATCTGCGAATGTGGGCGCTTCTGCGGCGCGCAAACCGCATTTACGGTCGTGCTTCTTCACGCGTTGGGCCGCTCCTGCGCACTTCGCTCCTGTGACTTCTCTATCGCTTTTGCGACCATCGCACCTGCACAAATTCAACTTCAAGTGCGGTCACACCAGAACCAGCAACAACCAGCAATAACAACATGAAGAAAAATGATCCGAAATAAATTAGAAACACGCCCGAGCCTTTCGTGACCTCAACCAAATACACCAACAAGTCCTAAAACATCATACAAATTTAGTTGAAACCTCAAATCACGTCAAACAACGCTAAAACCACGAATCATACCCCAATTCAAGCCTAATGAACTTTAGAACTTTCAAATTATATATCTTGTGCCGAAACACATCAAATCAATTCGGAATGACTTCAAATTTTACACACAAGTCATAAATGACATAACAGACCTATTTAAATTTTCAGAATCGGATTCCGACCTTAATATCAAAAAGTCAACCCCCCGTTCAAGCTTCCCAAAAATTTAACTTTCGGCATTTCAAGCTTAATTCTACTACGGACCTCTAAATAATTTTTCCGGGGTTATTTACACATAAGTCGATATCCGATCAACTATTTTAACTTAAGCTTTCATCTTGGAGACTAAGTGTCTCAATTCTTTTCGAAACCTCATCGGACCCGAACCAATTACCCCAGCAAGTTACATAACAGTTGTAAATCACAAATTGAGCAGTAAATGGGGGAATGGGACTATAATACTCAAAACGACCGGCCGGGTCGTTACTAAAGGGTGGGTGAAATAGCCTACATGCTTGAACTACCACCTAGTTTATCAGTAGTTCATCCAGTGTTCCATGTGTCTATTTTCCAAAAATATCATGGCGATCTGTCCCATGTGTTAGATTTCAGCTCAGCCCAATTGGACAAGGATTTGACTTATGAGGAGGAGCCGGTAGTTATTCTAGCCCGACAGATCCGATAATTGAGGTCTAAGAGTTATCCATCAGTTCGAGTACAATGGAGAGGTCAGCCGGTAGAAAAATCTACCTGGGAGTCCGAGTCGGACATGCGAAGTATATATCCACACCTTTTCACCAGCTCAGGTATTTTGTAATTTCGTTCGAGGATGAACGTTTGTTTTAGAGGTGGAGAATGTGATGACCCGATAGGTCATATTTAAATTTAATGATTAATTTTGTGTTCTAAAACATCAAATAGCACTATTCATTAATCCTCGACTTGTGTGTGTTCCGTAAATTTTTTTGAAAAGTTTTTATGTGAAAAATATGAAATAGTGCTTTAAAACTCACTCAAGTTGACTTCGGTCAATATTATTAGCAAACAGACCCAAATCAGTATTCTAATGATTTCAATATCTCTGTATGGTGATTTTGGACTTAGGAGCGTGTCCGAAAAATTATTTGGAAGTCCGTAGTTAAATTAGGCTTGAAATGGCTAAAATAGAAATTTAAGTTTGAAAGTTTGACCGGGGAGTTGCTTTTTGATATCGGGGTCGGAATCAAGTTTTGAAAATTTTCATAGGTCCTTTATGGCATTTACGACTGGTGTGCAAAATTTGAGGTCAATCGGACTTGATTTGATAGGTTTCGGCATCGATGTAGAAGTTAAAAATTCTTAAGTTTTTTAAGCTTGAATTGGGGTTTGATTCGTTGTTTTAGCATTGTTTGACATAATTTCAGGTTTCGAATAAGTTCGTATGATGTTTTAGGACTTGTTGGTGTATTTGGTTGAGATCTCGGGGGCCTCGGGTGAGTTTCAGATGGTTAACAGATCAAAATTTAGACTTAAACAGCTGCTGGAATTTTCTAATGCTTTTATCTAGTTTCCTTCATCGCGTTCGCGATGAGGAAATTTGGACTGGCCCATTTTGTGCTTCGCGTTCGCGACCGGGGCACGCGTTTGCGAAGGGTCGAGCGACAAGGCTATGCATTCGCGAATGGGAAAGCCGGCCTGGGGGAAATTTGGTTTTCGTGTTTGCGATACCGGGCTCGCGTTCGCGAAGGAGGAAATCCGAGAAGCACAAAAAATGTGCTTCACAAATGCGAGGGACCGCTCGCGTTCGCGAAGAAAAAATCCCTCGACAGGAGAACTTAAGTTCAGGAAATCGGATTTCGTTCCATTTTTCATTATTCATAATTTTGAGCTCGGGTAAAGCGATTTTTGGGCGATTTTCACGGGTAAACTTTGGGGTAAGTGTTTCTTATCCTATATTGATTATATTTCATGATTCCATACTCATTTACATCATGAATCAGTGAATTTATGGAAGAAAAATCAGATTTTATAAAATCTTCCAAAAATGTAAAATGAAGATTTGAAGGTCAATCCGATGCCGGAAGTTGATAATTTTTGTATGGTTGAACTCGTATCGGAACGGGTTTTCGGATTTCGTGAGTTTTTTTGAGATTAGATACGTGGGTCCCACTTTCAATTTTTAAAATGAATTTCGGATTTTAATCCGAAAAATTAGTAAATTCATATGGAATTGATTCCTACGATTCATGTTGAGTATATTGAATTGTTTGTGACTAGATTTGAAGCTTTAAGACATGAATTGCATGTGAGGTCATTTGATTTTCGTAAGATTCAGAATTTAAATTGAAAGAACAATTCTCATTTTTGAAGCTTAAATGAAAAAAGTTGACCGAAGTTTGACTTTTGAGCAAATGAATCCAGAATGGAATTTTGATAATTCCAATAGGTATGCATGATGATTTCGAACTTGGGCGTATGTTCGGGTCGAGTATCAGGTGGCCCGGGAGTATTTCGGCTCCTATTATATAAGGTTGGCATTTTTAAAGTTTAAGAATTTCCTAAGTTTGGGTTGAAGAGGATTTTGATGTTATCGATGTCCGTTTGGTATTTCGAGCCTGGGAATAGCTTCGCATGGTGATTCTGGTCTTAAAGGAGCGTTCGGATGTGGATTTGGAAGTTTGTAGGTCATTTCGGGGCCATTTGGCGAAAGTTGGAAATTTGAAAGTTTTTGGGAAGTTTGTCCGGGAGTGGACATTTTGATATCAGGGTCAGATTCTGATTCCGGAAGTGGGAGTAGGACCGTAATGTCAATTATGACTTGTGTGCACAATTCGAGGTCAATCAGATTTGATTTAATAGGTTTTGGCATCGAATGTAGAAGTTTGAAGTTTTAAAGTTCATAAAGCTTGAATTGGGGTGCGATTCATGATTTTGATGTTGTTTGATGTGATTTGAGGCCTCGAGCAAGTTCGTGTTTGTCACGACCCAAATTAACCCTCCGTAAGGTGTCGTGATGGCACCTAGTCTTTACGACTAGGTACGCCTAATATTGCGGAAAATATAAAGAAAACACAACATTTTAAAGATAAACAGTATATTTTAAATAGCCAAGAGTAGTACCACTCGGCATATACAAAATAATTTCCCAAGACCCGGAATATCACTAAGTGACAAGCTGCTATAATCTATGTAGCTCTATACAAAAGTCTGAAGATAATAAGGAAAATCGCTAGACGAGGGAGTAGAAGGGGACTCCGAAGATATGCGGGCGCAAGCACAGGTACTGTCACGACCCAACTGGAGGGTCATGACTAGCACCCGGGCCATACTTGCCGAGCACCAACGTACATTTTATCTAACCTTCCTTATTATCTTTAAGGGCCGACAAGATCAATATAAATGGTAGACATAGATCATGAACATCCAACAATGAAAGATAATGTCATGAACATACATAACATGGGACGACAAGACTGTCAAGAAACTATATATAAGGTACGAGCTACCATGAGTCGACACCTGTCTATGAGCCTCTAAAGGAACATAAGTTCTACAACATTGCCGGAACAGGGCCCCGACATACCCATAATGTCTATAACAAAAATTCATACCAAGACCACGACAAGTCCGGAGAAGGGATCTCGCCAATAACCGCTGAACTGGACAGCCTACTGTGGTGGGGGAGCTGCGTCTACCCATCTATCAGGACCTGCAGCACGACATGCAGCGTCCACAAATAAAAAGGACGTCAGTACGAATAAAGTACTGAGTATGTAAGGCAGGAAAGCATAAGTAAGAACAGTAATGTAAACAGGGATAGGGAATATACAACCTGTGACATCTGGGTACCTCTGAGGGCTACTGACATGAAACACATGATACATACATATATATATACATAAACATGAAACACATGATACATACATATATATACATAAACTTTTAAAACATACGCCTTTGTGGGCATCACCATCATCATATCGTACCCGGCCGTAATAGGCTCGGTAAAACGTACCCGGCCATCATAGGGCTCGGTAGAATCATACCCGGCCACGTGGAGCTCGGTAAAACCCAACTGATCAGTGGTTGCACAATAGGTGCCGTACCCGACCGACTATAGCGCGGCTCGGTAGAGTAAAATAGATACATATATATGATGCATGCTGGACTCATTGGAATCACATTTTGAACCTTTCGGAGTGACATAAGGTTGGTATCCTTCGTACACGTTATTAGGATTAACTCTTCATCAAGAATCTTATAAGAATCAGGAACTACCAACAACATTGATAATATAAGAATAAGAGAAGTAACATCAATATCAATCGTTTCATAAGAAGGGCAGCAATGTAAGTACTGCTAGCTTCTAAGAATAGAGTATCTTTGGGAGCTCGTTCATTACATTATGTACAATCGGAGTCGTGCAAAAGAATGAAGAGGATAGCCTCACATACCTTGTATATACTGCCCAACCTCAAGCTATGCAAATGTCACGACTCCTTAGTCTACAATAAGAGAAATGACGCTATCATTATCGTTTAAGCGTCGTAACTATTATGTATCGACCACAACCTATTTTACGATGAAACGGACAGCACCTCCCCTATTTATATGACTTCCCACAAGTCAATACAATCACCAAACAGCCAAAACAACATCATTAATAATCATATTGAGCCTCCAAAATAGTCCACCAACCAACAACATTACTACCAAGCCTTTCGATATATATTTCACAAGTTCTAGCTTCAACGACTTAGTTGCAACTTGGATAATATTAAATATATATAGAGTAAGAGGTTCCTTACCTTTAAACAGAAATAACAACTCCAATTTGACCTTAATTTTCCACGAAATATCTCTCCAATCCTGCCACAAGAACAAGGAAGCGAAACTAGCAATCAATTCGGGTTTTTCGGCACTAGAATTACTTTAGAAGACTTGAAATCACCTAGGGTTGATATTAAAAACTTGAAGGAGTATTTACAGAACATAAAACACTTAAAACAACCTCCCACACGAGCTGGAACAACACAAAAATCAGCAACAACAAGAAGAACAAGAAACTTACTAGCGCCACGGGATTCCCGACACCTGATTTGTGTTGTTTGCCCTTTGTTTGGGTCTTGGATCATGAGAGAACCTTGAGAGAGTATTTTTAGGGTTCTAAGGTCTGAATATACTGAAAATAATGACTTAAAACGGGGTTGAGGTATCTTATATATATCCATATGTCTTAAACCGCCTTTGTGGGCCCCATTGAGAGCAGCTTGGCGCACTCTCGCGAAAATGCAGAATATCTCTCTATTCCGAGATCGTATCGATGAACGGTTTAATGCGTTTTAAACTAGACTCATAGATCTTCAATTTGATAGGTAGATCACCCCATAATTCCAAGCACATTTGGAGAAAAATGCAGTAACATTTGACCTAAAGTTTAAGTAAAATTATAAACCTAAGTTGCGACAACTTTTATCGCCTTTTGTTTCATAACTCGCTTGACTTCAAGACTTATGATGCGGATATTATATGATTCAAATACATTAAAACAAGACCTCTTGGGACAATTAATGACCTCTAGTGTTACCCGAAAATACGGGTTACAACATCCTTGATTCGTTTAACTTCAAATACTTTTTAACCACTCTTATACACCCTTGTTTTGTTTAAGACCAATAGGATTAACTTCTTATCATCTCAAAGATAATCTCTTCTTGGATTTACGTCGACTAACTTACGGCATGATCTATGGTATGCGAATTTGGGTTGTAACACCCTCTCCCCCTTAGGAACATTCGTCCTCGAATGTAAGGGTTTATGGGGTGTCTAACTCATTGTGGATTCCGACGGAGATTTCCGGCTGAGTTTCCCCTATAAAATGGACACTAGCCAAACTTGCAAGCAGTTAAACCTAACCTATGGCCTTACAAGACTATACAAAGCATTATGGATATGTACATTATCTGCATATTACCATTTTGTATTAAAAAAAGAGTATTCACAAGCTATTGCTTACCTCATAGAGCCGTTTCACCTTATAATGCGTCCTTCTTTCCCCCGGCATCCTCGTTATCTTCACTCGGGAATAGGTAAGGGTATTTAGACTTCATCTCCTCTTCTGCTTCCCATGTCATTTCTTCTATATTCTTGTTCCTCCATAATACTTTCACGGAAGCTACATCCTTTGTTCCCAGCTTGCGGACTTGTCGATCTAATATAGCCACTGGCACTTCATCATATGATATATCCTTTGTAACTTGTACATCTTTGATAGGGACGACCCGAGAAGGGTCTCCAATACATTTCCTCAACATAGATACATGGAATACCGGGTGGACAAATTCCAATTCAGATGGCAATTCTAACTCGTAAGCAACCTGTCCAATTCGTCGAAGAATTTTGTACGGCCCAATATACCGTGGACTCAACTTACCCTTCTTCCCAAAACGCATAACACCCTTCATCGGCGAGATCTTCAGGAAAATCCAATCACCAACCTCAAATTCCAGATCACGACGTCGGACGTCGGAATAAGACTTTTGCCTGCTTTGTGCCGTCCTCAGTCGCTCTTGTATCACTTTCACCTTCTCAATGGCTTGGTGAATCAAATCTGGCCCATATAATTCTGTCTCACCGACTTCGAACCATCCAACTGGTGATCTACATCTCCTCCCGTACAGTGCCTCATACGGGGCCATTTTAATACTGGAATGGTAGCTATTATTGTAGGCAAATTCTATAAGTGCCAGATGGTCATCCCAATTCCCCTTGAAATCTAGAACACATGCTCGTAGCATATCTTCAAGCGTCTGGATGGTACGTTCAGCCTGTCTGTCAGTCTGCGGATGAAATGCAGTGCTGAGATTTACTTGTGTACCTAAACCCTTCTGAAAAGACCTCCAAAAGTTAGCCGTAAATTGAGCTCCTCGGTCTGATATAATAGATACCGGCACACCATGAAGCCTAACAATCTCCTTGATATACAACTTCGCATAATCTTCAGCCGTGTAAGTTGTCTTAACTGGCAGAAAATGGGCAGATTTTGAAAGTCGATCAACTATCACCCAGATGGAGTCAAACTTATGATAAGAGCGAGGTAATCCAATAGTGAAGTCCATATTAATCACCTCCCATTTCCAGGTCGGAATCTCTATATTCTGAATCAATCCACTAGGTTTCTGATGCTCGATCTTTACTTGTTGACAATTAGGACACTGGGCTACAAATTCTGCAATAGACTTCTTCATGTTATCCCACCAATACTGCTCCTTAACGTCATGATACATCTTTGTCGAGCCAGGATGGATAGAATATCGGGACTGGTGAATCTCAATCATAATCTTCTCTCGCAACCCTGCCACACTAGGTACACATAATCGGCCCTGGTATCTCAGTGTCCCATCTTCTCTGATCTTGAAAGCTGTAATCTTACACTGCTGAATTCCCTCTCTCAATCTTACTAAGGTAGGATCTTCATATTGCCGTGCTTTTACCTCGGCTACCAAAGATGATTCTGCTGTATTCTGTACAGTAACACCTCCGTCATCAGAGTCCAACAATCTGATTCTCATATTGGCCAGCTGGTGAAGCTCTTTGGTCAACCCTTGTCTACCTGCCTCAATATGTATTAAGCTTCCCATTGACTTACGGCTGAGAGCGTCTGCCACAACATTGGCTTTACCGGGATGGTACAATATCTCGATGTCATAGTTTTTCAGTAATTCAAGCCACCTACGCTGCCTCAAATTCAATTCCTTCTGCTTGAAGATGTATTGTAAACTCTTGTGATCTGTGTAGATGTCAACATGGACGCCGTATAAGTAGTGTCGCCATATCTTCAAAGCATATATTACTGCAGCCAATTCCAAATCATGAGTCGGGTAATTCTTTTCATGCTTCTTTAATTGTCTTGATGCATAAGCAATCACCTTCCCACGTTGCATCAATACGCACCCCAAACCTATACCTGAGGCATCACAATATACCACATAACCTTTTGTTCCTTCTGGGAGTGTGAGCACTAGCGCGGATGTCAATCGATTCTTTAGCTCCTGAAAACTATGTTCACAAGCATCAGACCACTGGAACTTGGTAGTTTTCTGTGTTAACTTAGTCAATGGTGCTGATATAAAGGAAAACCCTTCTACAAACCACCTATAATATCCTGCTAGCCCCAGGAAGCTGCGGACTTCTGACGGTGTTGTAGGTCTCGGCCAATTCTTCACTGCATCGATCTTCTGAGTGTCGACACTAATACCCTCATCAAATATCACATGGCCAAGGAATGCTACTGAGTTCAGCAAGAATTCACATTTAGAGAGCTTAGCATATAACTTATGATCCTGAAGGGTCTGGGCATAAGCCTGAATACGGGAAATATCCATGCCCTCTACCAAGGAGGCTGTTGTGCACTCATTTATCAGATGTGGTCCCAACCCGTCCACGAACAGGTGCACCCTATCACTCATCTCGGCCACCATATGGGGAGTATACCTTGCTAAAGAATCAAACTGTATACTATACTCTCGTACACTCATATTACCCTGTCGAAGGTTTAAGAACTTATCAGCTCTAGCTCGTCGTATCTCAGCTGGCAAGTAGGGACGAAGAAAGGCCTCAGAAAATTCCTTCCACACGGCTGGAGGAGCATTCTGACCCCTAGATCTCTCCCAACTATCATACCATAAAATCGCTAAATCCCGTAACCGATAAGAAGCCAACTCTACTGCCTCCGTATCACTAGCATGCATAACCCGCAATGTACAATGAACCTGATCAATAAATATTTGCGGGTCCTCCTTGGGGTCTGATCCGGTAAACACTGGAGGGTCTAGATTAATAAAATCACGAACTCTCGCACTAACCGGTTTATCAGTAGCACCGGTATTCTGCCTCTGAGCCTGAGCAGCTACCAAGCTAGTCAACAACTGCACCGCACTGCGCATATCGTGGTCTGTAGTGCCAGACGGAGGAACTGGATGTACTGGGTGCCTCCTAATATCCTATGGAGGAGACAGAGAGGTATGAGACGGCATCTCACTCTGAGGCTCACTTTGGCCTGCTATGACTGGAGGCACCTGAATGTTACCCTTTCCCACAGCTGTATCAAGCTGTTTACTAATCGCTTGCTTCCTAGTCGAAGGCATCGCTAAAAGAAAACAAGGTGAATATTAGATATGAATACTTACGACTCAACTCTACGCACGATCTAGATTCAGGAAGAAGGTAACAACCCTAGATGTCACGTAGCCTCCTGATTATAAATGTGGCGCACTACACATCCATAATCAAAACTCTACTAGACACGGCTCATAGACAACCCCTAGGACAGACTTGCTCTGATACCAAGTTTGTCACGACCCAACTGGAGGGTCATGACTAGCACCCGGGCCATACTTGCCGAGCACCAACGTACATTTTATCTAACCTTCCTTATTATCTTTAAGGGCCGACAAGATCAATATAAATGGTAGACATGGATCATGAACATCCAACAATGAAAGATAATGTCATGAACATACATAACATGGGACGACAAGACTGTCAAGAAACTATATATAAGGTACGAGCTACCATGAGTCGACACCTGTCTATGAGCATCTAAAGGAACATAAGTTCTACAACATTGCCGGAACAGGGCCCCGACATACCCATAATGTCTATAACAAAAATTCATACCAAGACCACGGCAAGTCCGGAGAACGGATCTCGCCAATAACCGCTGAACTGGACAGCCTACTGTGGTGGGGGAGCTGCGTCTACCTGTCTATCAGGACCTGCAGCACGACATGCAGCGTCCACAAATAAAAGGGACGTCAATACGAATAAAGTACTGAGTATGTAAGGCAGGAAAGCATAAGTAAGAACAGTAATGTAAACAGGGATAGGGAATATACAACCTGTGACATCTGGGTACCTCTGAGGGCTACTGACATGAAACACATGATACATACATATATATATATACATAAACTTTTAAAATATACGCCTTTGTGGGCATCACCATCATCATATCGTACCCGGCCATAATAGGCTCGGTAAAACGTCACCATCATCATATCGTACCCGGCCGTAATAGGCTCGGTAAAATGTACCCAGCCATCATAGGGCTCGGTAGAATCATACCCGGCCACGTGGAGCTCGGTAAAACCAAACTGATCAGTGGTTGCACAATAGGTGCCGTACCCGGCCGACTATAGCGCGGCTCGGTAGAGTAAAATAGATACATATATATGATGCATGCTGGACTCATTGGAATTACATTTTTAACCTTTCGGAGTGACATAAGGTTGGTATCCTTCGTACACGTTATTAGGATTAACTCTTCATCAAGAATCTTATAAGAATCAGGAACTACCAACAACATTGACAATATAAGAATAAGAGAAGTAACATCAATATCAATCGTTTCATAAGAAGGGCAGCAATGTAAGTACTGCTAGCTTCTAAGAGTAGAGTATCTTTGGGAGCTCGTTCATTACATTATGTACAATCGGAGTCGTGCAAAAGAATGAAGAGGATAGCCTCACATACCTTGTATATACTGCCCAACCTCAAGCTATGCAAATGTCACGACTCCTTAGTCTACAATAAGAGAAATGACGCTATCATTATCGTTTAAGCATCGTAACTATTATGTATCGACCACAACCTATTTTACAATGAAACGGACAGCACCTCCCCTATTTATATGACTTCCCACAAGTCAATACATTCACCAAACAGCCAAAACAACATCATTAATAATCATATTGAACCTCCAAAATAGTCCGCCAACCAACAACATTACTACCAAGCCTTTCGATATATATTTTACAAGTTCTAGCTTCAACGACTTAGTTGCAACTTAGATAATATTAAATATATATAGAGTAAGAGGTTCCTTACCTTTAAGCAGAAATAACAACTCCAATTTGACCTTAATTTTCCACGAAATATCTCTCCAATTCTGCCACAAGAACAAGGAAGCGAAACTAGCAATCAATTCGGGTTTTTCGGCACTAGAATTACTTTAGAAGACTTGAAATCACCTAGGTTTGATATTAAAAACTTGAAGGAGTATTTACAGAACATAAAAAACTTAAAACAACCTCCCACACGAGCTGGAACAACACAAAAATCAGCAACAACAAGAAGAACAAGAAACTTACTAGCGCCACGGGATTCCCGACACTTGATTTGTGTTGTTTGCCCTTTGTTTGGGTCTTGGATCATGAGAGAACCTTGAGAGAGTATTTTTAGGGTTATAAGGTCTGAATATACTGAAAAATAATGACTTAAAACGGGGTTGAGGTATCTTATATATATCCATATGTCTTAAACCGCCTTTGTGGGCCCCATTCAGAGCAGCTTGGCGCACTCTCGCGAAAACGTGAATATCTCTCTATTCCGAGATCGTATCGATGAACGGTTTAATGCGTTTTAAACTAGACTCATAGATGTTCAATTTGATAGGTAGATCACCCTATAACTCCAAGCACATTGGGAGAAAAATGCAGTAACATTTGACCTAAAGTTTAAGTAAAATTATAAACCTAAGTTGCGACAACTTTTATCGACTTTTGTTTCATAACTCGCTTGACTTCAAGACTTATGATGCGGATATTATATGATTCAAATACATTAAAACAAGACCTCTTGGGACAATTAATCATCTCTAGTGTTACCCGAAAATACAGGTTACAACATCCTTGAATCGTTTAACTTCAAATACTTGTTAACCACTCTTATACACCCTTGTTTTGTTTAAGACCAATAGGATTAACTTCTTATCATCTCAAAGATAATCTCTTCTTGGATTTACGTCGACTAACTTACAGCATGATCTATGGTATGCGAATTTGGGTTGTAACAGGTACCTTGAAGTCTCCTAGAATCAGCAGCACGTACTAATCCCGAGGCTGATAGCTTGCACCTGGATCTGCACACGAAAACATGTGCAAGGAAGGGCATGAATACACCACAATGGTACCTAGTAAGTTCCAAGCCTAACCTCGGTCGAGTAGTGACGAGGTCAGGTTAAGGCCTTACCAGAGTAAATAGTTAACAGTTAAGGGAGCCCTCAGCTCAAAATAAGGTAAACACAGTGGGAAATCTCTCAGGATACCGTCCCGTAGTTTCAAATGAATATGCAGTACAGGGGGATCTCCCGGAATACGTCCGTAGTCCCAAAGTAAATATGCAATGCTGGGGGATCTCCTGTAATACGTCCGTAGTCCTAAAGTAAATATGCAGTACAGGGGGATCTCCCAGAATACGTCCATAGTCCCAAAGTAAATATGCAGTGCTGGGGGATCTCCCGAAATACGTCCGTAGTCCCAAAGTAAATATGCAGTACATGGGGATCTCCCGGAATACGTTCGTAGTCCCAAAGTAAATATGCAGTACAGGGGGATCTCCCGGAATACATCCGTAGTCCCAAAGTAAATATGCAGTACAGGGGGATCTCCCGGAATACGTCCGTAGTCCCAAAGTAAATATGCAATGCAAGATGAAATGACAAGTATGACATCGAGTTATACAGTTTATACTGGACACAGATAAGGCAAATAAGGACTTAACTGAACAAGACGCACAGAATGCCAATTAGCCAGTTAAAACACATAAGCATGCTTTTCTAGTCTAAACTACACAATTAAACATATTAGTATAGTTAATAAGAGAAGCAATTTATGATTTAAAAAGGTTAAACATGATTTTTGCAATAATAGCCCGTGTACATACTCGTCACCTCACGTACACGGCGCCCACACACCAAATAATATCAAGATATCCTAAGGGGAAAGTCCCCAACACAAGGTTAGGCAAGCCACTTACCTCGAACCGCTCAAATCAACTTGATATTATGTTCTTGCCATGAGTATCCGACTCTAAATGGCCCGAATCTATTCAAAACAGTACAATACCATAAATATGCGCTAATGGAATGAATCGCACAAGAAAAACTACAAAATTAGGCCAAAACCCGAAATTGGCTCAAACTCGGCCCCCGAGGACCACATCTCGAAACCCGACAAAATTTACGAAACTAGAAAGCTCATTCACTCACGAGTCTAACCATATCAAATTTACTAAAATCCGACACCAAATGGTCCTCCAATCCACAATTCAAACTCCCAAATCCCTAGTCTCTAACTTCCAATTTCCACCTTAAATACACATTAACTAGGTGGGAAAATACATGGCAAGGCAAGATTATTGACCAAAAATAAGCGCAAGGAACTTACCTCAAGAAATGCCTCGAAAATACTCTCACAAATCGCCCCAACCCGAGTTTGCAAAGCCAAAAATGATAAAAAATCGCGAAGCCCTTCGGTTTTAATCACTGCCCAGGTATTTCCGCACTTGCGGAACCTGGGCTCGCACCTGCGGGTGCGCTTGTGCGAAAAACTTGCGCTTCTGCGCAACTCACTTTCCCCCTCTGCCTTCGCACCTGCGACGAAAGGGTCACATCTGTGCCCTCGCGCCTGTGGAGTCCCTTCTGCTTCTGCGCATCTTGCGCATGTGCGAACATCCTTGCGCATTTGCGGGCATCACAGATGTGGAAACTTCCTCGCACCTGCGACCCCAGGCCAACTCTCGATTTATCACATCTGCGCTTCCATCTCCGCATGTGCGGCTCGCGCACATGCGGTCTTTTTTCCGCAGGTGCGAAAACACCAGAACCAGCAGAGTTCAAAAATTCCTCTAAGTCCAAGTTTTCACCCGTTAAGCATCCGAAATACACCCAAGGCCCCCGGTACCTCAACCAAACATACCAACCAATCCTAAAACACCTTACGATTTTAATCGAGCCTTTAAACCACGTCGAACAATACCAAAATCATGAATTAATCACGGATTCAAACATAAGAATTTAAAGTTTTCCAAATTCTACAAACGACGCCGAACCACATCAAATCTAGTCCGAATGACCTCAAATTTTACACACAGGTCACATATGACATTACGAACCTACATCCACTTTCGGAATTCCATTCCGAGCTCGATATCAAAATTTCCACTATCGGCCAAAATTGCCAAAAAACTAGCTTCCGCCAATTCAAGCCTAAATCTACTACAGACCCCCAAAACACATTCCGGACATGCTCCTAAACCCAAAATCACTAACGGAGCTAACGGAACTGACGGAATTCCATTTCGCATTCATCTTCACAAAGTTCCGACTATGGTCTAAATCCTAAGGCTTAAGCTCTCATTTAGGGACTAAGTGTCCCAACACACTCCGAAACTCAAAACCAATCATCCCGGCAAGTCACAATAGCAGAAAAAGATTTGGGGAAAGCAGTTAATAGGGGATCGGGGCTATTACTCTCAAAACGACCGGCCGGGTCGTTACATCCTCCCCTTCTTAAAACAATCGTTCGTCCTCGAATGAGTATAAAGACATACTTGAAACTGTGAAAAGATGAGGGTACTGGCTGCGCATATCCTGCTCGGTCTCCCAAGTCGCCTCCTCGACCGGCTGACGCCTCCACTGGACCTTTGCTGAAGCAATATTCTTTGACCTGAGCTTTCTGACCTGCCTGTCCAAAATGGCTACTGGCTCCTCAACATAAGATAGATCTTTGTCCAACTGGACATAGCTGAAATCCAATACATGAGTCGGATCACCGTGATACTTCCAGAGCATAGACACGTGGAATACCGGGTGAACTCCTGCTAGGCAAGGCAAGCTCATAAGCAACCTCACCAACTCGCCGTGATATCTCAAAAGGACCAATAAACCTCGGGCTCAGCTTGCCCTACTTCCCGAACCTCATGACAGCCTTCATAGGCGATACCCGAAGCAAGACCCGCTCACCAACCATAAATGCCAAATCACGAACCTCACGGTCTGTATAACTCTTCTGCCTGGACTGGGCTGTGCGAAGTCTCTCCTGAATCACCTTCACCTTATCCAGGGCATCTTGGACCAAATCTGTACCCAACAATCGGGCTTCACCCGGCTCAAACCATCCCACTGGGGACCGACATCGCCTACCATACAAAGCCTCATACGGTGCCATTTGAATGCTGGACTGGTAACTGTTGTAGTAAGCAAACTCTGCAAGTGGCAAGTATCGGTCCCATGACCCTCCAAACTCCATCACACAGGCACAGAGCATATCCTCAAAAATTTGAATTGTGTGCTCGGATTGCCCGTCCGTCTGAGGGCGAAAGGCTGTGCTCAACTCCACCCTAGTACCCAACTCCTGCTGTACGGCTCTCCAAAACTGTGATGTAAACTGTGTACCTCTGTCTGAAATGATGGATACTGGAATACAATGTAGGCGGACAATCTCTCTGATATAAATCTCAGCCAACCTCTCCGAAGAGTATGTAGTAAGCACCGGAATGAAATGGGCTTACTTGGTCAGCCGATCCACGATCACCCAAATAGCATCGAACTTCCTCAAAGTCCGAGGAAGTCCAACCACAAAGTCCATGGTGATCCGCTCCCACTTCCACTTTGGGATCTCCAACCTCTGAAGTAATTTACCCTTTCTTTGATGCTCATATTTAACCTGCTGACAGTTGAGACACTTGGCCACAAACCCAACTATGTCCTTTTTCATTCTTCTCCACCAATAGTGGTGCCTCAAGTCCTGTTACATCTTCGCGACACCCGGATGAATGGAGTACCGCGAGCTATGGGCCTCCTCAAGAATCAACTCCCAAAGCCCATCTACATTGGGCATATAGATCGGCCTTGCATCCTCATCACACCGTCATCACCAATAGTCACATCTCTGGCATCACCTCGCCGAACCCTATCCTGAAGAACTAGAAGATGAGGATCATCATACTGGCACTCCCTGACATGGTCATAAAGAGAAGACCGAGCAACCACACAAGCTAATACCCGGCTAGGCTCTAAAATATCCAATCTCACGAACTGGTTGGCTAAGTCCTGAACATCCAAGGCTAAGGGCTTCTCAGCTGCCGGAAGATATGCCAAGCTCCCCAAACTCTCTGCCCGACGACTCAAGGCGTCGGCCACTACATTGCCCTTCCCCGGGTGGTATAATATAGTGATATCATAGTATTTATGTAGCTCCAACCACCTCCGCTGACGCAAATTAAGGTCCTTCTGCCTGGACAAGTACTGCAAACTCCGGTGATCAATGTAAATCTCACAGGGAACACCGTACAAATAATGACGCCAGATCTTCAGGGCGTGAACAATAACTGCTAACTCGAGATCATGAACTGGATAATTCTTCTCATGCACCTTCAACTGTCTAGATGCGTAGGCAATCACCCTACCTTCCTGCATCAATACTGCTCCAAGGCCAATCCTCGAGGCATCACAATAGACAGTGTATGAACCTGAACCTGTAGGCAATACTAATACTGGGGATGTAGTCAAAGCTGTCTTGAGCTTCTGAAAGCTCTACTCACACTCCTCGGTCCACCTGAACAGAGCACCCTTCTGGGTCAGCATGGTCATAGGTGCTGCAATGGATGAAAATCCCCCCACAAAGCGACGATAATACCCCGCCAAACTAAGGAAACTGCGGATCTCCGTAGCTGATGACGGTCTAGGCCAACTCTGCACTTCCTCCACCTTCTTCGGATCTACCTTGATCCCATCACAAGACACTATGTGGCCTAAGAATGCCACTGAATCAAGCCAGAATTCACACTTAGAAAATTTTGCATACAACCTCTTCTCCCTCAAAGTCTGAAGCATGGTCCTCAGGTGCTGCTCATGATCTTCCCGAGACCGGTAATATGCCAGGATGTCGTCAATAAACACAATGACAAAGGAATCAAGATAAGGCCGGAATACACTGTGCATCAAATGCATAAAGGCTGCTGGGGCATTGGACAACCCAAATGACATGACAAGAAACTCATAGTGACCATATCTGGTCCTGAAAGCAGTCTTCGGGATATCCGGCTCCCGAATCTTCAACTGATGATAGCCAGAATGCAAGTCAATCTTGGAAAACACCCTGGCACCCTGTAACTGATCAAATAAATCATTAATGCGAGGCAAAGGATACTGTTCTTCACTGTAATCTTGTTCAACTGCCGATTATCAATACATATACGCATATAACCATCCTTCTTCTTTACAAATAAGACTAGAGCATCCCAAGGTGACACACTGGGCCAAATGAAGCCCTTATCAAGCAACTCCTACAACTGCTCCTTCAGCTTCTTTAATTCAGGAGGAGCCATACGATATGGAGGAATAGAGATGGGCTGAGTGCCCGGCAACAAATCAATGCCAAAATCAATATCTCTGTCGGGCAGCATGCCCGGAAGATCAGCTGAAAACACATCTGGGAAGTCCCTCACTACTGGAACTAACTCAACTGTAGGGGTATCAATACTGACATATCTCACATAGGCCAAATACTCGTCACACCCCTTCTCAACCATTCACTGAGCTTTAAGAAATGAAACGACCCTGCGGGGAGTATACTCTAAGGTACCTCTCCACTCTAATCTTGGTAAACCTTGCATAGCCAGCGTCACGGTCTTAGCGTGACAATCAAGAATAGCATAATGGGGCGACAACCAGTCCATGCCCAAGATAACATCAAAATCTACCATACTGAGAAATAACAAATCAACTCTGGTCTCAAAACCACTAAGAGCAATCAAGCATGACTGATATACGCGGTCCACAACGAGAGAATCTCCCACGGGAGTAGATACATAAATAGGGGAACTCAATGAATCCCGAGATATCCCCAAATGTGGGGCAAAATAAGAAGACACATATGAATATGTAGAGCCTGGGTCAAATAATACTGATGCATCCCTATGACAGACGGGGACGATACTTGTGATAACTAAATCTGAAGCAACAGCCTCTGAATGGGATGGAAGGGCATAGTACCTGGCCTGGCCTCCCCCTCTAGGGCGATCTCGGCCTCCCCGACCTCCACCTCGAGCTGGCTGAGGAGGTGGGGTAGCAGTTGGTGCTAGAAGAATGGCCGGAGGACCCGGTGGAGATGTGGAGGCTGATAAGTCTGTAGAGGTGCACCCCTCCTGGCTCTGGGGCAATCTCTAACCAGGTGACGAGTGTTACCACACTCAAAACAACCTCTTGGAGGACGCAGCGGCTGAGACTGACTCGGACCTGGCCTGCTGGACTGGCCGGTAATAGCACCTCTAGTAGGAGGCATACTGGATACTGGCGGTGCATAATATGGCTCCTGAGGTCTAGGAGGAGCTGGGACACCGCTGGCTGCTAGAAGAGCTGAATGAACAGGGCGACTCACAAAACCCCTACCATAGCGTGCTGCTGGTGCACGAGCTCCTGAATAATGACCAGTCTCTCGAGACCTCTTGGCCTCTCTCTCCTCTCGGTCCCGGGCGAACATGCTCTCCACTCTCGTGGCAATGCTCACTGCCTGCTAATAGGTGATGTCCATCTCTAACTCCCTCGCCATACTTGTCTGAATACTGGGGTGGAGTCCCTCAATGAAGCGACGAACCCTCTCTCTGACTGTAGCAACCAGAGCCGGTGCATGGCGAGCTAACCCACTGAAACAGATTGCATACTCCGACACAGTCATAGAACCCTAACGCAACTGCTCGAACTCTGCGCGCCAAGCATCCTGAGGCTCTGAGGAACATACTCACGCAAGAACATCTATGAAAAGTGAGTCCAAGTGAGTGAGTCTGCCTCGTCTGGACTACTCAGCTCATAGGCATGACACTACTGATATGCTGCTCCCCTCAGCTGGAAAGCGGTGAAAGAAACCCCACTCGTCTCCACAATGCCCATAGTGCGGAGAATACGATGACACTCCTCAAGAAAACCCAGAGCATCATCTGAAGCTAGTCCGCTGAAAGTAGGTTGGTGGTACTTCTTGTACCTCTCAAGTCTGGGATGCTCTGCCTCAGAAGTAGCTACCCCGATCTCATGCTGAACTGGAGCCACTGGGGGCATAGGAATATACTCTAGGGCCTGATCAACCTGGACCTTCTGCTCAGGGGTGCGAGAGTCTGTGCCCCTCCCCCGGCCTGAGATGTAGCGGGAGCTATCGGAAATAGTCTAGCCTGAGCCAGAGTGCTAAACATGCTCAAGAACTGAGCTAAAGTCTCCTGGAGGGCTGGAGTAACAATAGGGATCTCTGGCGTTGGCCCTCGAGCTGGAGCTGCTGGGGGGCTCCTCTGACGCAGCTCTCGCAGGTGCTCGGGCTGCTTCGCGTGGTCGTCCTCCACCCCGACCCCGACTTCTGGTGGCTCTGGAAAGGGGCTCGGGTGCTTGATCGTCGGTCCTCCCATTGCGGGTCCTCACCATCTGTGAGAAAGAATAGAATAGAATCTTAGAATTTTTTTGGTGTCAATAACTCGCACGACAAGGAAATCAAAGAAATATGATTGTTCTTAACAGTTATATAGCCTCCCGAAGATAAGCCTGACGTCTCCGTACCGATCCACGAGACTCTAATAAACCGGCTTGTGACTCGCGACTCCTACAAACCTAGTGCTCTGATACCAACTTGTCACGACCCAAATTAACCCTCCGTAAGGTGTCGTGATGGCCCCTAGTCTTTACGACTAGGTAAGCCTAATATTGCGGAAAATATAAAGAAAACACAACATTTTTATGATAAATAGTATATTTTAAATAGCCAAGAGGAGTACCACTCGGCATATACAAAATAATTTCCCAAGACCCGGAATATCACTAAGTGACAAGCTGCTATAATCTATGTAGCTCTATACAAAAGTCTGAAGATAATAAGGAAAATCGCTAGACGAGGGAGTAGAAGGGGACTCCGAAGATATGCGGACACAAGCAGAGGTATCTTGAAGTCTCCTAGAATCAGCAGCACGTACTAACCCCGAGGCTGATAGCTCGCACCTGGATCTGCACACGAAAACATGTGCAAGGAAGGGCATGAGTACACCACAATGGTACCCAGTAAGTGCCAAGCCTAACCTTGGTCGAGTAGTGACGAGGTCAGGTCATGGCCCTACCAGAGTAAATATAATAAATTAAACAGTAAAAGATATAAGTAGAATTTATGGTAACATAGTTAAAGAAATTCTCAAAAATTTAACAGTCAAGGGAGCCCTCGGCTCAAAACAAGGTAAACACGGTGGGAAATCTCTCAGGATACCGTCCCGTAGTTTCAAATGAATATGCAGTACATGGGGATCTCTCGGAATACGTCCGTAGTCCCAAAGTAAATATACAGTGCTGGGGGATCTCCCGGAATATGTCCATAGTCCCAAAGTAAATATGCAGTACAGAGGGATCTCCCGGAATACGTCTGTAGTCCCAAAGTAAATATGCAGTACATGGGGATCTCCCAGAATACGTCCGTAGTCCCTAAGTAAATATGCAGTACATGGGGATCTCCCGAAATACGTTCGTAGTCCCAAAGTAAATATGCAGTACAAGGGAATCTCCCGGAATACGTCTGTAGTCCCAAAGTAAATACGCAGTACATGGGGATCTCCCAAAATACGTCCGTAGTGCCAAAGTAAATATGCAACGCAAGATGAAATGACAGGTATGACATCGAGTTATACAGTTTATACTGGACACAGATAAGGCAAATAAGGACTTAACTGAACATGACGCACAGAATGTCAATTAGGCAGTTAAAACACGTAAGCATGCTTTTCTAGTCTAAACTACACAATTAAACATATTAGTACAATTAATAAGAGAAGCAATTTATGATTTAAAAAGGTTAAACATGATTTTTGCAATAATAGCTCGTGTACGTACTCGTCACCTCATGTACACGACGCCCACACACCAAATAATATCAAGATATCCTACGGGGAAAGTCCCCAACACAAGGTTAGGCAAGTCACTTACCTCGAACCGCTCAAATCAACTTGATATCACGTTCTTGCCATGAGTATCCGACTCCAAATGGCCCAAATCTATTCAAAACAGTACAATACCATCAATACAAGCTAATAGAATGAATCGCACAAGAAAAACTACAAAATTAGGCCCAAACCCGAAATTGGCTCAAACCCGGCCCCCGGGGCCCACGTCTTGAAACCCGACAAAATTTACGATACTAGAAAGCTCATTCACTCACGAGTCTAACCATATCAAATTTACTGAAATCCAACACCAAATGGTCCTCCAATCCACAATTCAAACTCCCAAATCCCTAGTCTCCAACTTCCAATTTCCACCTTAAATACACATTAACTAAGTGGGAAAATACATGGCAAGGCAAGATTATTGACCAAAAATAAGCACAAGAATTTACCTCAAGAAATGCCTCGAAAATGCTCTCAAAAATCGCCCCAACCCCAGTTTGCAAAGCCAAAAATGATAAAAAATCGCGAAGCCCTTCGGTTTTAATCACTGCCCAGGTATTTCTGCACCTGCGAAACCTGGGCTCGCATCTGCGGGTGCGCTTGTGTGGAAAACTTACGCATCTACGCAACTCACTTTCCCCCTATGCCTTCGCACCTGCGACGAAAGGGCC
Organism: Nicotiana tabacum; assembly: GCF_000715075.1. NCBI lineage: Eukaryota > Viridiplantae > Streptophyta > Magnoliopsida > Solanales > Solanaceae > Nicotiana > Nicotiana tabacum. The sequence goes on from NC_134091.1 coordinate 20,694,071, forward strand.
GCATCTGCGCCCTCGCGCCTGCGGAGTCCCTTCCGCTTCTGTGCATCTTGCGCATGTGCGAACATCCTTGCGCATTTGCGGACATCGCAAATGCGGAAACTTCCTCGCACCTGAGACCCTAGGGCAACTATCAATTTATCGCATCTGCGCTTCCATCTCCGCATGTGCGGCTCGTGCACCTGCGGTCTCTTTTCCGCAGGTGCGAAAACACCAGAACCAGCAAAGTTCAGAAATTCCTCTAAGTCCAAGTTTTCATCCGTTAAGCATCCGAAATACACCCGAGGCCCCCGAGACCTCAACCAAACATACCAACTAATCCTAAAACACCTTATGAACTTAGTCGAGCCTTTAAACCACGTCGAACAACACCAAAATCATGAATTAATCACGGATTCAAACCTAAGAATTTAAAGTTTTCCAAATTCTACAAATGACACCGAACTACATCAAATCTAGTCTGAATGACCTCATATTTTACACACAGGTCACATATGACATTACGAACCTACAACCACTTTCAGAATTCCATTCCGAGCTCGATATCAAAATTTCCACTATCGGCCGAAATCGCCAAAAAACTAGCTTCCGCCAATTCAAGCCTAAATCTACTACAGACCCCCAAAACACATTCCGGACATGCTCCTAAATCCAAAATCACCTAACGGAGCTAACGGAACCGACGGAATTCCATTCCGGAGTCGTCTTCACACAGTTCTAACTACGGTCCAAATCCTAAGGCTTAAGCTCTCATTTAGGAACTAAGTGTCCCAACACACTTCGAAACTCAAAACCAATCATCCCAGCAAGTCACAATAGCAGAAAAAGATTTGGGGAAAGTAGTTAATAGGGGATCGGGGCTATTACTCTCAAAAAGACCGACCGGGTCATTACAGTGTTATGTATTGGGACTGGTTGGTACGATTGGACGGGGTCCAGGAGGCATCGGGTTTGATTCGGGGTGGTTCCGAACCAAGTTTGGGTATTTTGAGTCTTATGTGAAAATTGTGTGGTTGAAAGAGGTGTATGCAAGGTGACGAGTACGTACTTGGTTTATATGTGCAAATTATATCAGTTAAAATTCGTAGAAACCCTTATGCATTAAATTGGAAAATTGTTTGAACTTAGTAAATCCATGAATTGTCATGCCTCGTTCATTGTTTGTCGAAATTATATTTTATATGATAATTTGATGTTATTGTCACTTGGATTTTTATGTAAATTCTGTGTGCTTGTTGATTTGATATTTTTCTTGGAATTAAATTCATTATTGAATCATTATCTGCAAATAATTATTAAATGTTTAAAATGAGACATTAATTTATATTTATTAAAATCTGGATTAAAGAAGCCGTTGTCCTATGCTAAGTTACTTTTCCATCTCTGTTGTTGTTTTGAGATTTTATATATGTTGTGTGGAGCCTTGGACTATTTTTGAGAAATTTATTGATTTTATTATATCATTGGAATTGGTTGTGGCCATTGGGCAAATTGTGATATGAATTGATTGTGTTGTGTTGTCGTGATAATATTCCGTGTAAATTGTTGTGTGATTTGAGTTATTAATATAAGTATATAAGGGTGGCATTTCACTGTTGATATTATATGGGTATAAGGGTGGCATTCACTGTGGTTATGTGTGTTGGGATATTGTCTGGCCGGAGTGATAAGGGTGGCTGTTATACGAAGCGATAAAGGTGGCTATAAGAGTGATAAGGATGGTTATTGATATTGTCAGGGCGGAGGGATAAGGGTGGCTGTTATAGGAGTGATAAGGGTGGCTATAAGAGAGATAAGGGTGGCTATTGTCTGGGATGATATATGATGACGTGGAGTTATTGTGTTGGTAATTTTTATGTGATGATGTGGGGTTATTGCGTTGGTAATTTTCATGTGATGTTGTGCTTTTCCTTGTGTTTATTTTTATATCTTGTGCAACTTGTCTTGTTGTTTCGGTAAACTTAATAATAGTCTGATCTATGTTGAAATTGGGAACCTGTGGCTATTGCCAAGCGGATTATGTTATATGGGATTGGGTTGCACGCCGCAACAGGTATGATTAATGTTATATGAGACCGGGTTGCATGTCACAACATATATAAAATGTGGGCATGAGGTGCTGGGGAAAATATGGTGATGATATTGGCACGTGAGTTGTCCGTGCGATTGTGATAGAGATATTGGCATGAGGTGCCGTGGAAATATGAAAGTGGGCTGAGACCCGTATTTTATGATTATGAGACGAGGTATCACAAGGTGACTTTTATTTGAAAGGATTATATTCCAAATATTATTCGAAAGAATTATATTCGAAAGACATTTATTTGAAAGAATTATATTTGAATGATATTATTTGAAATAATTTTATTCGAAAGATATTTATTTGAAAGAATTATATTTGAAGGATATTTAATTGAAAGAAGTATGCTCGAAATATATTTATTGGAAAGGATTATATTCTAGAGATTTCTATTGAAAAATTTGTCGATGAAAGATGTATATTTTGAAGGACTTAATTATTGGTTGTACTTGTGCTCATTACCCGTTTGAGCAATATTTATGGAGTTCTTGCTGCCTTGTTGTTTACATCACTAGTTGATTATTCTTTCTTTCTTGTTGCCTTGCTGTTTACATCACTATTTGATTATTCTTTCTATCACTGCTATTTGTTTTTCTATTATTTTTGTATACTATATTGCACAGGTTATTAGACTAGTGAGTGTCTTGACTGTACCTCGTCACTACTCCACCGAGGTTAGTCTTGATACTTACTGGGTACCGACTGTGGTGTACTCATACTACACTTCTGCACATTTTAGAGTGGGATCGCAAGGATTTAAGGTAGATCTGCTTGGTCGCCGTAGTCCCTTGGAGTCTTTCTATTTTATTGTACTGTTAATCATTATTCAAACAGTATTGAGTATTCGATCCTTGAGATAATTTCATGTACTTATTCAGTTAGAGTTCGTGACTCAGTATTACCAGTCTTGGGAAGTTGTTTGTAATTATTTTCGTTGTTGGTTTCGATTATCAATAAATTTTTTTAGCTTTAATTGTAATTATAATCGGCTTACTTAGTCTTAGAGACTAAATGGCATTACGACGCATGTGGTGGGATTATGGGTCGTGACAATATTCCCTGCTCAATATTATGCCCTGAATCCATGCTATAATTGCTACATGCTTATTGGATTTATGTGACTTAATTGCTACTTGACATTTAGCATACTAATTATTGAATTGCCTATTTCCTCCTTAATTTCCACAATTAATTGCTGCTTGTCATAACTTATTTCTAAATAAATCTTAATTATTGTATGCTTGTTGTCTTATAATTTCCTATTAATTGTTGCATTTATTGGAGTAATTTCTTTTATAAGAATTGATAAATTATATTATTGGAGGAGCGAGTTGCACGCCGCAACAAAATTGATTGAAATGAATATATTGGAGGAGCGGGTTGCACGCCGCAGCAGAATTTATTGAAATGAATATATTGGAGGAGCGAGTTTCACATCACAACATAATTGATTGAAATGAATATTTTGGAGGAGCGGGTTGCATGCCGCAACATAATTGATTGAAAAGATATATTGAGGATCGGGTTGCACGTCGCAACGAGATTAAATAAAAATGAATATATTGTGGGATCGGGTTGCACACCGCAACGAAAACAGATTGAAATAATAATTGGTTATGACTGCCGAGTTGACTTCAACTATTGAATTGAGTTGCCTGTTTTATTTCTATTGTTGTTATTATTATTATTATTATTATTATTATTATTATTATTATTATTATTATTATTATTATTATTATTATTATTATTATTATTATTATTATTATTATTGCATACAAGTTAATGTAAGTGACCTTCCTTAGCCTCGTCACTACTTCGTCAAGGTTAGGCTCGACACTTACTAGTACATGGGGTCGGTTGTACTGATACTACACAATTACTTTATGTGCAGATTTTGATACCGGCTCGGGTTGATCGAGATTTCGCTATTGGTCAGTTGTCCGGAGACTCAAGGTAGACGTTCGCAATTCTGAAGTCCCCTTCTACTTTATCGTAGCTGTGTATTTCTTTCAGACAACTTCATTTTCATTCAGACCTTTATTTGTATTATTCTAGTAGCTCGTGCACTTGTGACACCAGTTCTGGGATGGTATTTTGTCACGACCCAAAAACCCGCCACAGGCATCGTGATAGCACTTAGTCTCTAAGAGTAGGTAAGCCGATTTTATAACAATTCAAGCCATTTGTTTTTTATATATATAAACCAACAACAAAAATAATTACAAAATATAACAACCTCCCAAGACTGGTAATACTGAGTCACGAACTCTAACTGAATACATGAAATGATCTCAAGGATCGAATACTCAATATTGTTAAATTAATAATTAACAGTACAATAAAATAAAAAGACTTCAAGGGACTGCGACGACCAAGCAGCTCTACCTTGAATCCTTGCGATCACACTTTAACTCTGTCCGAGTCCGATAGCTCCAATACCTGGCTCTGCATAAAAATGTGCAAAAGTGTAGTATGAGTACACCACGGTCGGTACCCAGTAAGTATCAAGACTAACCTCAGTGGAGTAGTGACGAGGTATAGTCGAGACACTTACTAGTCTAATAACCTGTGCAATATAGCATACAAAAATAATAGAAAATAAATAACAATGATGGCAACAATAATCAACCAGTGATATACACATCAGGGCGACAAGAACACCATAAATATTGCGCAACAAATAATGAATACAAGTACAACCAATTAATCAAGTCCTTCCAATATAAATCTTTCTCCTATATGTTTTACAAATAGAAATCTTCAGGATATAATACTTTCAAATAAATCTCTTTCAAATATAATTCCTTCAAATAAATATCTTTCAAATAAAATTCTTTCAAATAAATCTCTTTCGCATAAAAGTCACCCTGTGACACAACATTTCAAAATCATAAAATACGTGTCTCATCCCACTTTCATATTTCCACGGCACCTCATGCCAATTTCTCTATCAAAACTACACAGACAACTCACGTGCCAAATATCATCATCATTTAACCACAACACCTCGTGCCCACATTTCATATCACAACTGCACGGACAATTCACGTGCCAATATCATAATTATTTACTCACGGCACTTCGTGCCCACATTTCGTATCACAACTGCACGGACAGTTCACGTGCCAATATCATCATTATTTACTCATGACACCTCGTACCCATATTTCATATCCCAACTACATGGACAATTCACGTGCCAATATCATCGTTATTTACTCACGGTACCTCGTGCCCACATTTTATTTCATAATCCGCCTGACAATAACTACAGGCTCCCAATTTCAACATAGATCAGACTATTATCAATTACCAACAACAAGACAAATTGCACAAGGTATAAAAATAGACACAAGGAAAATCACAACATCACATGAAAATTACCAATGCAATAACCCCATATCATAACATATCATCCTTGACAATGGCCACCCTTATCTCTCCTATAGCCAACCTTATCACTCCTATAATAGCCTCCCTTATCCCTCCGCCCTCACAATATCAATAGCCACCCTTATCGCTCATATAGCCACCTTTATCGCTCCGCCCAGACAATATCCCAACACACATAACAACAGTGAAATGCCACCCTTATACCCACATAATATCAACAGTGAAATGCCACCCTTATATCCTCAAAATAATAACTCAAATAACAAAACAATTTACACGGAATATTATCACGACGACACAACAAAATCAATTCATATCACAATTTGCCCAATGGCCATAACCAATTCCAAAGATATAAGAAAATCAATTAATTTCACAACAAATAGCCCAAGGCTCCACATAATGTGTATAACACCTCAAAATAACAACAGAGATGGAAAATACTCAGTATAGGACAACACCTTAATTAATCCAAATTCTTGATAATTATATAATGCCTCAGTTTAAACTTATTTCATTAATTTTTTGCAGATGGAAAATCCATAATATAATTATTTCCAGGAAATATCAAATCACCAAACTCATGGAAGTTACATAAATATTCAAGTAACAATCACATCAAATTGTCATATAAAAACAAATTCAACAAACAAGGATTGAGGCATGACAAATAGATGATTTAATAAATGCCAACAATTATCCAATTTACTGCACAATAATGCCTAAGGCTTTAACCCAATAAAATTTACACATATAAGTCCGAGTACGTACTCGTCACCTCGCGTACACGGCTTTTCACATTTCACAAATGGCGCATAAGACTCGATGCCTAAGGGGTAATTCCCCCACTCAAGGTTAGGCAAGATACTTACTTTTTTTTGAAGTTAGACCGATATTCCAAAATTGCCTTCTTCCTTGAATTGGCCTCCGGACAGCTCAAATCTATCAAAATTAATTCAATTCAGTCAATACTAATTATAGTAATTAATTCCATATAAAAATACTAATTTTCCAACAAAATCCAAAATTTAACTCAAAAATCGCCCGTGGGGCCCACGTCTCGGAATTCCACGAACCTCACAAAATCCGACAACCCATTCAATTACGAGTTCACCCATACTAATTTTATCAAATTCCGATAACAACTCGGCCTCCAAATCTAAAATTTCCGTTTTTGAAAGATTTTGCAAAAATCTCAATTTCTTCCATTTAAATCCGAATTAAATGATGAATATAACCATGAATTTATTAAATATAATCACTTTTGGATATAGGACACTTACCCAAGTTGAAGTCTTGGAGAAATCCTCAAAATTGCCCATAAACCGTGCTCTAAAAATCCAAAATGAAATGAAGGAAATGACCATTTTTGGTCCTTAAGTTTCTACCCAAAAAAAACTATTCTGGTCACTAAAAGTGTCAAATCTGGTCGCTAAAGGTGCGCACCAGAACTGTTTACACCAACAATTTTATTTTCACTAAAAAGGCTTTAACTCCATCATACGAACACGGAATTAGACTATTCTTGTTCCTATGAGTCACAAATAATAATACGAACCTACTCGTTCAATCAAAACTCAATTCGGAGCTCATTTGCTCAATGCGATACCGATTTCGCTCGTTAAACAATTAACTCATGTTTCGCGCTAAAAACCCAACCGCGACTTGATGGAATTAGACCAAACTTTCTAGATCACTCCTATAATTCATTATCAAAATCACGGAAGTCTCAAAATAAAATTTCGATCTCTAGAACTAAAAATGGACCTTTGGATCATTACATGCTTATGGTGAAAATATCAAACTCTTCCAAAACTCTTCCCCGACAGTCTGTAGTGTATCAATCATAACTTCTTGTACTCAACTCCAACTGCTAAACGGTTTAAATTTCTGCAAACTTAATACAAGGGGCTACAACTTTCATGTTTTTCTCATCGCCCAACTCCTTATAGATTGCGAGATATAATCTCCCAAAGTCGGCCCTGTGCAGCAGATATTTCTGGCGATGCACGCTGCTGTAGCCAAAATGTGCAGTACCTGCTTCAGTCAATCAATCACAACTTTTTGTACAAATGTCTGAATGATGAATAGTTTATCATTATGGAAACTAAAATCAAAGGGTTACAACTTTCATGTTTTGATTATTACCATATTCCTTATAGATTTCGAGATAAAAGCTTTCAAAGTGAGCTCTGTGCATCAGAAATTTCGCACATTGCTGTAAAAATAAGCAGCTGTTAAAATTGATCCGAAACCACTCCGAAATTCACCCGAGGCCATCGGGACCTCAACCCAATACACCAACAATCCCCCAAACATCATACGAACTTAGTTAAAATCTCAAATCACATAAAACAACGCTAAAACCACGAATCATACCCCAATTCAAGCTTAAGGAACTTAAGAATTTCTAATTTCTCCATTCGATGCCGAAACCTATTAATTCAATTTCGACTAACCTCAAATTTTGTACACAAGTCATAAATGACATAACAGATCTATGAAAATTTTCAAAACTGGATTCCGACTCCGATATCAAAAAGTCAACTCCCCGGTTAAACTTTCCAAAAATTTAACTTTTGCCATTTCAAGCAAAATTTCACGACGGACTTCCAAAATATTTTCCAGACACGCTCCTAAGTCCAAAATCACCATACGGAGCTATTGGAATCATCAAAACTCCATTTCGGGGTCGTTTACACATAATTCACCATCCGATCAATTATTTCTACTTAAGCTTCCAAAACAAGAATTGCTCTTTCAATTAAATCCCGAATCATCCGAAAATCAAACTTGACCACCCTCGCAAGTCATAATACACATTTCAAAGCTGCTCGAGACCTTAAGTCACCGAACGGAGCGTAAATTCTTAAAATGACAAGTCGGGTCGTTACACCCTCCGTCTCTTAAAACATACGTTCGTCCTCGAACGTGCCAAGAATTATTCTGAGGACATTAAATTTCTGAGTGTATTATTACACACATACTCTCGGGTGATTCTACATCACCACAATTTAGTATGGGTCCGACAACACCATCTCAATTGAGATTATTTCTTTTATTCTCATTTATAAACTTTAAAGCCAACTTCTTACACTCCAATTAATTTCAAAAGTCCTTATTATCACATCAACACACAATATTAGTTTCAACCAGCTATAGCAACTCGTGCCTACGCACACATCAACGTATGCCCATAACCACATCTATGGTCATAATAGATATTTATAGTTAATTCCAGCATCCTCAATTAATCTCATATTAACTAAAATCTCGTTTCAAAATTTTGCAACACTGACAGCAACACGCGAGGCAGGAAGACCTCATAATTATTTATCCGAATCAACGAGTCGCATTTAACGCCACCTGGGCACTCACCTTATAGGCTAAAACGCAATGTTTACATCACGAATATGGCTAAATATGCATTAAAACATATAAAAGAATTATCAAATACGCCTAACAGGCATGACTCCCTATTAATACTTTAGTTCAAATTTAATTTCACAGAGGGAGAATTTAAAACACATGAATTTAACCACAAGGATCTCATCCTGATATAACTTCCACCGTGGCACGTAGCCCGAGTTAACACATATCAAATCATATTAAACCGCGAGGATCCCATCCTCAACTCTGACCCACGAGTACTTTTCATATTGTGCCAACTGAAATTTTTAATTTTTTTTTAAAAAAATTCCGTGAAATAATTTCACAACACATAATGAACCCCCATACCGGTAGGGCATATAATTCCTAAAAGTGTAATCAATTATCCCGAAATTACACCAAAACCCACTGTAGTGAGTAACAGAAAGTCACTTTTGGACTCATAGCCCTCAATAGTGTGCAAAACAACATGATGGACACGAGCTAACACCATCAAATCTCCCAACCGGAATAATAATGTCGGATAACTGGAATGACCATTATAGGAACCCTGTGCCGGTGGTGCATTAAAAGAACTTACTGGAACACCCCAAGTATTCTGAAATTGTTTACATGACCCCGCTGATACTGAAATATAGAATTATTATGGACGCGGGAATACAGCAAGTCCCAACATCATCCCATACAAATCTCAGCTCTTAATCATATACAAGTTTAGGAGAACCTTTCAATACAACATAAATACATCTCAGGCCAAAACTGATATAACACATGACCCCGCAATCTGATCGTTGATAGTAGACTCCCCTCACTTGGCACTAAGTCATAGGACACAGTCCGATGATCCACAATACTAACCTTCACCGCTCGTACGTCACCAGTCATAAGACACATCAAGCCATTTATTGGGTGCATGCCATCCTAGTGACAGTCAAAATTGCTTCCTCGAGTGCCTTAACTACTAGTATGTACCTTTCACTAAATGGAAATCCCATACGAACTACATAGTCTCTAATACCACCAACTATCTTCAGATATACATCCACCTCATGACCCTACCACGATTGTGATGATTAGGAAATTAATTAAACCTTCTTAAGATAATACTTATCAACCAGATGTCAGAACCTGTTACACCCCCATGTGCACAACTAAATGATCTCTCAATACTTCCGCATCCTCGATCTGGATGACACGTTGTAACAATGGTTGAGCAACCCTGGCTCCCCTATGTAGTATTACGAACCATTGGGACATAGTTACCGAGTGCGCAATTTCATACACGAGTGGATGCAAAAGAACATAAGTGTCACTACCCAAAATCTCACCCGTCGTGATGGCGCCTATCTCGATACTAGGCAAGCCGACAATATAAATAACCCACAATTTTTTTTAAATACCGAAAACATAATAATTAAGTTTAAGAGTAAATCCAACAAACATTAGAAATAAATACACTCCCAAAACCCGGTGTCACTGAGATTCCATATATTAGAAATATATGGAATACTGGATGAACACTTAATAGTAATGCAAGTTCATAAGCCACCTCTCCAATCTTCTTAAGTATTTCAAAAGGCCCAATATACCGAGGGATCAACTTGCCCTTCTTCCCGAACCTCAACATACCCTTCATGGGTGAAATATTGAGCAGAACCTTTTCCCCAACCTTGTAAGCAACATCACGGACTTCCGGTCGGCATAACTCTTCTGTCTAGATTGCGCCGTATGAAGCCGCTCTAGAATAAATTTAACCTTCTCCAAAGCATCCTGAACCAAATCAGTACCCAATAGCCTAGCTTCACCCGACTCAAACCAACCCACCGGAGGCAGACACCGTCTCCCATATAAAGCCTCATACGAAGCCATCTGAATGCTCGATTGGTAGCTGTTATTGTAAGCAAACTCTGCCAGTGGCAGAAATTTATCCCAAGAACCTCCAAAATCAATGACACAAATGTGTAGCATATCCTCCAATATCTGAATAGTGCGCTCGGACTGTCCGTCCGTCTGAGGGTGAAATGCTGTACTTAGTTGAACCTGTGTACCTAATTCTCGCTGCACTGCTCTCCAAAACTGTGATGTAAACTGCATGCCTCGATCTGAAATGATGGACACTGGAACACTGTGTAGGCGAACAATCTCGCGGATATAAATTTTAGCTAACCGTTTCAAAAAATAAGTAGTTCCAACTGGAATAAAATGCGCGGACTTAGTCAACCGATCCACAATCACCCAAACAACATCAAACTTCCTCAAAGTCCGTGGGAGCCCAACTACGAAATCCATGGTAATACGCTCCTATTTCCACTCCAGAATTTCAAGTCTCTGAAGCAATCCTCCCGGTCTCTGATGCTCGTACTTTACGTGTTGGCAATTTAAACACCGAGCTACAAACCCAACTATATCTTTCTTCATTCACCTCCACCAACAGTGCTGCCTCAAATCCTGATACATCTTCGCGGCACCTGGATGAATGGAGTACCGCGAACTGTGAGCCTCCTAGAGAATCAACTCACGTAACCGATCTACCTTTAGGTACACATAGCATACCTTGCATCTGTAACACACCGTCATCCCCAATAGTGACTTCCTTGGCATCACCGTGATGAACTGTGTCCTTAAGGACAAGCAGATGAGGATCATCATACTGGCTCTATCTGATGCGATCATATAAAGAAGAACGAGAAACCAAACAAGCCAAAACTGAATTCGGCTCGGAAACATCCAATCTAACAAACTGGTTGGCTAAGGCCTGAACATCCAAAGCTAAAGGCCTCTCTGCTACCGGTAAGTATGCTAAGCTGCCCAAACTCTCCGCCTTACGACTCAAGGAATCGGCCACCACATTGGCCTTTCCGGGATGATAGAGAATGGTGATATCATAATCCTTAAGCAACTCTAACAACCTTCGCTGCTGCAAATTAAGATCCTTCTATATAAACAGATGTTGTAGACTCCGGTGATCGGTATAAACCTCATAATAGACACCGTACAAGTAATGCCGCCAAAATTTCAAGGCATGAACAGTAGATGCTAACTCAAGGTCATGGATCGAATAATTCTTCTCATGTACCTTTCACTGTCTAGATGCATAGGCAATCACCCTACTGTTTTGCATAAGCATTGCGCCTAGACCAATACGCGACGCGTCACAATACACAGTATAAGACCCCGAACCTGTAGGCAACACTAATACTGGAGCTGTAGTCAAAGATGTCTTGAGCTGTAAAAGCTCTCTTTACATTCATCTGACCACCTGAACGGAGCACCTTTCTGGGTTAATTTGGTCATAGGCGATGCAATAGACGAGAAACCCTCCACGAAGCGACGATAATAATCGGCCAAGCCAAGAAAACTCTGAATCTCATTAACTGAAGATGGACAACTCTAAACTGCCTCTATTTTCTTCGGATCCACCTTAATCCCTTCACTGGACACTATGTGTCCCAAGAATGCCACCGAACTAAGCCAGAATTCACACTTACAGAATTTGGTATATAGTTTCTCCTCTCCCAGCCTCTGTAATACAATACCCAAGTGTTGTGCATGCTCCTCCTGGCTACGAGAGTACACCAGGATATCATCAATAAATACCACGACAAATGAGACAAGATACCGCTGGAATACATTATTTATCAAGTGCATAAATGCTATTGGGCATTGGTCAGCCTAAAATACATCACGAGAAATTCATAACAACCCTAACAGGTCCTGAATGTCGTCTTTAGAATATCCGAGTCCCAAATTTTCAACTGGTGATACCCCAATCTCAAATCAATTTTGGAGAATACCCTCGCTCCTTGAAGTTGGTCAAATAAATCATCAATACGCGGCAAAGGATACTTATTCTTGATTGTAACTTTGCTCAACTGCCTGTAATCGATACACATTTGAATAATACCATTTTTTTTTCACAAAAAGAACCGGCGTACCCCAAGGCGACACACTAGGCCTAATAAACCCCTTATCATGAAGTTCCTGAAGTTGCTCTTTCAATTCTTTCAATTCAGCTGGTGCCATACGATATGTAGGAATAGAAATAGGATGAGTACCCGACACCAAGTCAATAGCGAAATCAATATCCCTGTCGGGTGGCATACCCGACAGGTCTGCAGGAAATACATCCGAAAAGTCTCGCACTACCGGTACTGAATCAATAGTAGGGTATCTGCATTAACATTTCTCACAAAGGCCAAATATGACAAATACCCCTTCCTCACCATACGTTGGGCCATCAAATAAGAAATTACCCTACTGGGAACATAATCTAGAGACCCTCTCCATTTGACCTTTAGCAACCCCGGCATTGCCAACGTCACAGTTTTTTGCATGACAGTCCAGAATAGCATGACATGGAGACAACCAATCCATACCCAGGATTACATAAAAATCAACCATACTGAGCAATAAGAGATCAACTCTAGTCTCCAGTCCCCCAATAGTTACCACAAGTGACCGATACACACGATCCACAATCATAGTATCGCCTACCTGCGTAGATATACGAACAGGTAAAACTAAGGACTCACGGGGCATATCCAGATAATGAGTAAAGCACGATGACGCATACAAATAAGTAGAACCAGGGTCAAATAATATAGAAGCCTCACTATGGCACACTGAGACAATACCTGTGATCACTGCATCTGAAGCAACAACATCTGGTCTGGCAAGAAAAGCATAGAATCGGGACTGACCGCTACCTAATCGGCCTCCCCCTCTTGGGCGACTCCTAGCTGACTGGCCCCCACCCCGTGCTGGCTGGGCAGATGGTGAAGCAACTTGTGCTAAAGTCGTAATCTGACTTCTTTACTACACTGGACCTCCTGAGCGATGATGACACTGTCTCCACATATGCCTAAATTACCCGCACTCAAAGTATCTCCCCGATATTGGTGGTGGTGCGGACTGAATCGGGCCTCGAGAACCAGAATAACTGCTAGAAGCACCCGGTGCAAATGAACCATGAACTGAAGGGGCACGGGACGAACTCTGGGCTGGGAGGGAACTGAGAGATGACTGACCCTGATGAAAACTACAAGAACCATGGCTGGATGATGCACCACGATGAACTGGATGGCCCATCTATGCGTGTCTGTAAGGACGACCCCTACCGTGGTTAAACTGACCCCCTGAAGGAATACTGCTGAAATCACCTGGTCCACGAGGCCTCTTGGCCTCCCTCTCTCCATGTTCCTGACTACGGACCATCTCTATCTACTAAGAAATGTCAACTATCTCATCAAAAGTAACACCAGATACTCTCTCCCGAGTCATAAGTAACCGCAGTTGATATGTGAGGCCATAAATGAACCTCATAATCCTCTCCCTATCAGTGGGAATCAACCAAACGTTACGAGCCAAATCAGAAAATCTCATCTCGTACTGCATCACAGACATGCCATCCTGACGTAACTGCTCAAACTGTCTGCGCAGCTCCTCTCTGCGAGACTGCGACACGAACTTCTCCAAAAAGAGAACGGAGAATTCCTACCATGTAAGTGTTGATACCCAATTTTCCCTCATATTTTTAAATAATATATATATTTTCAACATGTCATTGTGCATCACTATTTAAGTTACAAGATTTATACAAGCATCTTTTTTTAATATTTTCATAATTTTTAGAGCCTAAAATTAATTTTCTTGCATTTAAATTACTTGAATATTTACTAATTATTCCTTTAAATTATTCTTGTGATGATCTAATCACCTAAAATTATTATTTGCATCCATAATACATGCTTCAAATTTTTTTACTTTATTTTATATAATTATATTGGTATCTTAGGCTATTTGTATAATCTTGCAATAATAGCCTATATTTTGTATTTTATTGCATTTGTTATTTTATTCAGGGTCAAAATGATATTTTTACATTTTTATAATCTTCTACCCGTGTTTAAAGTATTAATTTGCATAAATATCATTCTTTATATATTTATTTATCTATTTTATTAAATTATTTCCTTTTTAATCTCTTATTCAAAAGCTGGCCCAAGTTTTGAGTTATTTTCGGACCAGACAGACCCAAATCCTAGGCCCAATCCTCAAGCCCAACCCCAAGTGACCCTTACCTATCCAAAACCTGACCTAGCTCGTTTTTAATCTCAACCGTTGATCAAAAGTGATGAAAGGCCCACAATACCCCACTCCCTTTCCTTATATCCCTAAAACCTAACCCTAACCCCATTTCCTAAAGATAGCCGCCTCTATTCCCTCTATCACTCATCTACTCTTCACTAAACCCTATCCGTCTCCCCTTAATCCCTCTCCTAATCCCGCTGATAATGGGATTCGACTACTATTCTCTTGCCATATTTGAAACCTTTTGGTAGTGGTTGTCCGTTGGTGGTGTTACCTAGGTGCTTGCCTAAACATGGCAAGCAATACCTTCTGAAATCGAACCAAAGTGGTTCAAATCTTTGATTTTGAGCATTATTGCATCTACATACGTTCAATACCGTATTATGTGAGTCCGATTTCATTTAGATCTCTGTTGATTTACACTTTCCCTAAAAAACTAGGGTTTACCCGATTTCTCTCCTAAATTGATTTTGAACTGATTTTGCATGCTTTCTTTCCTTATTTGTTGTTCGATTTACTCCGTTTCCTTGTGTGGTCGTTCAATTTTTACTGCTATATAAACCCCTCCCCATTCCCCTTCGAGACATACTTTAATCGACATATTCTTCACTAAAATTGGGGCTTTTGCTATTCTCTTGTTCTATATTCTGTTTTGGCCGGCTGAAAGCCAAGGACACTAAGACCTTGTTACTCAACCTCCTCTTGGTGCGAGCATTGCCCGGAGTTCTTTCGAAGCTCTTGGGAACTTTGACGCATTGAGATTCTAGGTTCTTGTGGAATTTTGATTCTTTACTGTTATTCGTTTAACTGGTGAGTTACTGTACTTTTGCAATTTTAATTCTTATTTATCTGAAATATGCATATGTTTTCACTTCTGAGGTTCATAGCTTAATGTGTTTTCTGGGTTATTCTTGTGTGCAATTCTGTTTTCTTTACGTCAATTTTAGGTCTCTTTAATTTAGATTCTAGTCGAAACATGCCTAAGCCCTAGTTAGATTCAAGTAATTTAGATTCTCCTAAGTCAATATGTTCTGAACTACACTGTGTGAGACCTTTGCCCTAGTTAGCATCTTTTTAGTGTTTAGTTCTGCTCAAAATGCCAATTCTGTTATTCGAACATGCTTCATCTGCATAATTTGTACTCTCTTTAGTTTAACTAGTTGATTGTGTTCAAAACCTGAGTGTTTGCATTTGCTATATGGCACGAGTTTCTCTTCCTATTCTATTCTGAATTTCTATAATGGTATCTTGCCTATGTAGCATGTTTTAATCCTGTATCAAGATCTTTTTTTAATCAACCATGACTAGTTCTCTGTTAATATGCCCTTTAGCATGTTTTTGGCTCCCTTGATTCACCAGTAATTGTCATAATCTGCTTCCCTATCATGTTTAAATTAGCACGACTATTTTGTAACGCTAGGACCTATACTTAGCATAATTTGGACCTTTTAGGTTTTCACTTATTTGGTATTATGAATCTGTGTATGATAATTTTTGCCAATCTTGCAAACTTGTTCTTTCCTTAACTCTGCTAATGTGTGACTGCCTATGCGCTAAGTGTTGAACTTGTTTCTAAATCTTTACTAAGTTTGTTCTTAAATCCTGTAACCTGTTCGATTATCTGCTCTATATGCTCAACTTGACTATCTCTGTGTCCCTCAATTCTTGTCTCTCAACCTTGGTTCACTCTCCTTCACTTGTCACATGTGCTCTCTTAACTTCTTATTCTTAGCCGGCTGAAAGCCAAGTCTACCAAGGCTTTTACTACTGACCTCCCTAGTGTGAGCACTGCTCGGGGTCCTTTTGAGGCCCTTGTGAACTCTGACACACTAGGATTTGGGTCCTTAATCATTTCTTCTAATACTGGAACCTGAATTATCCCAGTTCCTTCTTTTTATTGTCCCACGAACATGTAAGATGGTTGGTTTAAGTAAATCAATGCTTGGCAATATGATTGTGTGATTTGGCTTCGAGCTCTTCTATGGATTTTGGGTTGTGTTGATGAACATGGCTCTTTGTTGGAAGTCTGGGTATGGTGTTGAAGGCCCAGACAGATCTGGGTATTTCATTTGGGCTTGTTGTGGGCCTATTGTCATTATTTGTATAACATTTTGTATCTTACTCATTATTGGGCATGTAATAACTTTTGTATAAACGATTGGGGTGTTAGTAAAAATGGGGAAGAGGTAGATTCTTAATGTTTGTGTAAAAGGGGGTAGACAACATGCCTATAGGACTCATTGATTCACTTGCTATATGTGCCGTTCATTTTATATGTGCACTGTAGAAACCATGTCATTAGGATAAACATACATACACACACACACACACACACATACACTGTCTGTTGGCAAACATGAATTAAAATGCTGCAATTATTCTTACTGCTCCGTGTTACTAGAAAACCTGCCTATAGGAACAAATGTCAATGACCTTTCTTTCAATTCATTTCAGCATATTCACTAGTAATCATGCCTATAGGATTTTGATCACCTCATTTGCTATTATCTCGTACTATTCACTAGAAACCATGCCTATAAGATTTTAATCATCTCATTCGTTACTACATCGCACTGTTTTACCTAGAAAACATGTATATAGGGTTAAGTGTAATGATAAAATCAGCTCCAAGTGCTAAACATTAGAGAACACTATTTCGTCTTAATAAGAGTCAATGCTGCACCTCTCAATATGGTTTATTATGCACTTCTAGGATCCTCCCAATGGTCCTTTCATTATTCCTTACTGCACGAGTTACCTAGACACACCAGGCTTAATAACCGAAAATCTGCAATTTCATTAATCAGTATGCAAATCGTATAATCCTGTCTATAAGCAACGCTTGGCCTCTGAAATTGCTTGCAAGCCTTGATGCCTTGTCATATGAAATCATGTCTATAGGGATTTAAGTTTCTTAATTATGAATTGCTTAACATGAAGTTTGTCTTGCCTGCATTTGTTGCTTAAGTGTGGAGGCAAACTTGAGGCTTAACTGCCTATACGTGAAGTCCAATGTGTTTTTGTGTGTCGCCTGGTTTTGACATTTTTGAGTAGCCTAAGTGAGGTCTAGAACCACCCAAATAGAGGTCCAATACCTCCTGTACCATAGGTATGGGATGGGTAGTGCACGCATAGGACACGACTTAGAATTGAATTAGAGCGCTTTAGGTAAACAACTTAAACATAGTAATCGGGTAGTAGGAGATGATAGTTTGTGCCTGCTAGATAATATGAGTAATTCCCTACCTCAAGGGAGTTTTGAAGTATTATTTATGTTGCACGGGGTGATCCTTTAGGCTAAAAAACTTAGGACCCCCCCCCCCCTTTTCTTTCTCTTTATATATTTAGTCATCTAATATAGACCTGATAGTTATATCCTTGTAATCCTTATTGTGCTATAATAAATTTCTTTGACCCTTAATCCCTTTGTTTATCTCGTCTAATTATAATCCACATAGTCTTAAGTTCGGTCGGGACCCACAGTTGTGAACCTCAAAGAGTGCCTAACACATTCTCTTTGAGGTAATTTAAGCCCTTACTCGATCTTTGGTGGCGTTGACTAGTCAAACAAAGTTATTTGCAAATAGGTACCCTAACGCACCTTAAAAAATCGTTAGGTGGAGAATCTCCTTTTTTAATACCCATTTAAAAGAGTTGTCACAACGTCGAAACCCACTTTCGCGAGAAAATGGGGGCGCGACAACATGACGACTCTGCTGGGGATTTACACTTAGGCTCTTACCAAAATGAACTTGGTTATGTGGATTACTTTCTTTGTTATATGCACATCCTTTCCCCTACTCACCTTTATTTTTTTAAATCTACTACGACATGCACATCCCTTCCCCTACTCACCTTTATTTGTTTAAATCTGCTATGAGAGGCATATCCCTTCCCCCTATTCACCTTTACTTGCTATGACCGCTCTTTTATCTTGTCTAAATTGCTATATCATGCCTACTTCCTTACCTGCTTTATTACATTCCCGCATATATTTTTATGAACTAAACTAACTCCTTCCTTTTGTATTTCTCCCATATTCTTTCCATGTTTACCTTTGCTATATTATTTATTGCTTTTACATATCATGCAAATACTTGACGACGTGTTATTATTGCTGCATAAAGCATGCTCCATATCATACTCCACTCATGCCAACTATCATCATAGCGGCACTTGATGAGTGTCTGCGCTCTTCCGAAAATTACTCTTTTAAATCGGAAAGGCTTATTTGCGGTAAACTAGTCGATCAATTGTGCAATTGACGATCCCGTGCCTTTCCCTCTCAAGTTGTCCAGTTGGGAGTACCAGTCTAGACCATTCTAGAAACCCTACTCCAGCTCGAAATGTACATGCATCATGCTAAACCTAGTACGGGTTGAAGCGTTATTAACGTAACAACTCGCTAAGATGAACCTCGTCCAAAGTCCGACGAGATTTCCACAATCCCAATGGACGCTATCATACTATGAGCATTACTTGGAGAAACATATGCCAATGTGTTGATCATTATTGTGTAAACATTTTGGCATTAATGAAATGACGCAAATGTTGGCATCAATTTTCTCCAAGTCTACGTGTCTCTTAGGCCTACCTCGGGCACAATGAGGTCCCCAAATTAGGACGCAAATTATTGCATGACTTTGTGAAACTTGTTTTAATATCGCAAACACTCTTTTAATAATTCTTACTAACTTGGTTACCTTTTGCTTTTTCTTTCTTTTGATTATTCCCATTCCTAAAGGTTGGTTCGTGCATACTGCCATCTTCTCAAGAACTGGACCGCTGCACCATCCCGGGCCCGTCGAATTCCTGGGTAGCCTGGCAAATTAGCATGAATTACTTTAAAAAATAGTTTTGAGCATTTGAGACATTTTTCAGTATTCTATTTTGAAATAATTGCTCGAGCCATCAAGCTGCACTTGTTGACGTTTTTAAGACTCTTTTAATGCATTACTGCTTTTCGTATTATTTATTATTTTTACATTTTTTTCAACATTATTATTACCTATCCCGATGAACCTACCACTGTGACATATAATGAGACAACACAACATGAGGATAGTGATTCAGTCAATCATTACTGACAACGCCGCCAATTTAAACAGCGATTTGATGAAAGCCATGTGTGAAACGATCAAGAACAAGCATAGGAACTCCACGACATACAGACTGCAAATGAACAGAGCTGTAAAAGCCTCCAACAAGAACATCAAGAAGATATTGAGGAAAATGGTGGATAATTATAAACAATGGCACGAGAAGCTGCCATTTGCTCTGCTCGGGTATCGTACCACGGTTCGCACATCAACTGGGGCAACTCCCTACTTATTGGTTTATGGTACTAAAGCGGTTATTCCTGCCGAAGTAGAGATCCCTTCTTTAATAATTATACTAAAAGTTGAGCTTAGCGATGGAGAATGGGTACAGAGCCGATACGAGCAACTAGCTCTCATTGATGAAAAGAGAACGAATACGGTATGTCACGGTCAACTCTACCAGAACATAATGGCAAGAGCTTTCAACAAAAAAGTCAGACCAAGGCAATTCGCATCGGGGCAATTTGGTGCTAAAGCGGATATTCCCATATCAGGATGAAGCCAAGGGGAAGTTCTCACCCAACTGGCAAGGTCCCTACATGGTTCAACGAGTATTAATAGGAGGAGCACTCATACTTGAAAAAATGGATGGAGAGATTTGGCCAAAACCTATCAACTCAGACCCAGTCAAGAGATACTATGTTTAGGATTGTTTACATTTCTTCACTTGATGTAACTGAAGTACGCTTGACCTGATTCCCGTTTAAGAGGGGATACGTAGGCAACCATGTGGGTTCGGTCACATCTTAATAAAATCTTCATTTTCCCCATGATCGGAAATTGGGACAAGATTGCAAGTTCAACCAACTTCGTCTTATGTGGAACAGCCAAAAGTATTGCATTTAAATTGGGGCAGAATTTTGAGGGGAGCCCTCAAAATTCGAAGGCAAGGAGGTTGCAATGTCTTTGAAATGTGTCACAATCACCGGTTCATCTAAATTATTTGATATCACATACTACATTTCAAATAATTATATTTTCGCAAATAATTTGTCAAATACACGCATATTGTTTCGAAAACTTTGACAGCCAGACGTTACCCAGGGTAACTCCAAATAGGATCTCGAGATAGGAGTAACGACGAAGCAAGGAATCAAAAGTGCAAACAAACCTTCCCCCACAGAACTCACAATTTTTCTTTGGATGCAGGCACAATAAGACAATGATATCCGCAGACACATCAAGTCACTGCCTTCAAAACAACAAATTATCTAGCGCAAACATCTCCAGCTAAGAAATACTTTGCTTTCTCACTATCACTCATCATGAGGCTAAGCATTGCCTCCCTAATTGCATAAGGCTAAGCACTGCCTTACCCTGCATAAGACTAAGCATTGTCTCTCTGATTGTATGAGGCTAAGCATTGCCTACCTAATTGCATAATGCTAAGCACTACCTTTCCCTGCATGAGACTAAGCATTGTCTCCTCTTCCTGCATGAGGATAAGCACTGCCTCCCTCTTTGCATGAGGCTAAGCATTGCCTCCCTAATTGCATAAGTCTAAGTACTGCCTTTCCCTGCATGAGACTAATCATTGTCTCCTGATTGCATGAGGCTAAGCATTGCCTCCCTAATTGCATAAGGTTAAGCACTGCCTTTCCCTGTATGAGGCTAAGCATTGTCTCCTCTTTAAATGAGGCTAAGCATTGCCTCCCTAATTGCATAAGGCTAAGCGTCGCCTTTCCCTGCATGAGACTAAGCATTGTCTCCTCTTCCTGCATGAGGCTAAGCACCACCTCTCTTATTTGCATGAGACTAAGCATTGTCTCTTCTTCCTGCATGAGGCTAAGCACTGCCTCCCTAATTCCATAAGGCTAAGCATTGCCTTTCCCTGCACAAGACTAAGCATTGTCTCCCCTTTTGGCATAAGGCTAAGCACTGCCTTTTCCTTGCATAAGATTAAATACTATCTCCACTACGCCATCTAAGGCTTAGCACTATCCTCTATTCGCCTGGGGCTAAACACTGCCCTAATCTTACACAAGACTAAGCTTCGTCTTGCTTTATTTCCATATGACCAAGCATCATATCTTTGCATCTCATGGGTTGAAACATCGCCATTTTGTCCAAAGGCGTCATAATCCGAAGGCATCATCCTCATATCCGGAAGACACCATTCCATGGCCTGAGGATCTCTCAAAAGTGCACATCATTATTCAAATGCGTCATAGTCCCGAGCCACCATCCTCATGGCCCGAGGACATCATGTCATGGCCTGTGAATCCCTTATCACACGATTTATGGCCCAGGACGTCATAGTCTAAGGACATCATCCTCACCGTCCAAAGACAACTTTCATGGTCCAAGGGGAGTTTGCATCATGTTTAAATTTTCGCAATAATCTATATATACCTATATGCATCGTGTTTTAAGTTTTGCAGATAATCTAGGGAGTAACCGTTCTTCAAACAGGAGCAATCTTCACTCCAGTTTCCGTTCATAACGTTCACATCCTGCACTCATTTCAACATAACCAACCACCATCAATTACCCGCCTTTTACTCTATAACCGTTCAGATACTCGCTCTGAGATACATTCGTAACATTTCAGACTCACATTCATGATTTCGTATAAACTCATCTGATACTGTCCTACCCAAAAGAACCCTTTCCGAAACATTCGACCATTCCTATAACAACTCCATCGGTTCAGTTCACCGTTGGATCCAAAACTACACAGTCTGATTCCCGTAACACCAGGGATATGTAGGCAACTAAGGAACCATGGTTCGGCCACCATTTGTTTTTCAAATCATATCAATTTTAATTTTCTTGGGTCAGAGCTTTCAAATCATATCGATTTATACAAGCATCTTTTTTAATTTTTTCACAATGTTTAGAGCCTAAAATTAATTTTCTTGCATTTAAATTACCTGAATGTTTACTAATTATTCCTTTAAATTATTCTTATGATGATCTAATCATCTAAAATTATTATTTACATCCATAATACATGTTTCAAATATTTTTACTTTATTTTATATAATTATATCGATATTCTTAGGCTATTTGCACAATCTTGCAATAATAGCCTATATTTTGCATTTTATTGCATTTGTCATTTTATTCAGGGTCAAAATAATATTTCTATATTTTTATAATCTTCTACCCATGTTTAAAGAGTTAATTTTCATAAATAGCATTCTTTATATATTTATTTAACTATTTTATTAAATTATTTCCTTTTTAATCTCTTATTTAAAAGCTTGCCCAATTTTTGAGTTATTTTCGGATCAGACAGACTCAAATCCCTGGCCCAATCCTCAAGCCCAACCCCAAGCGACCCTACCCTGTCCAAAACCCGACCGAGTTCATTTTTTATCTCAACCGTTGATCAAAAGAGATCAACGGCCCACAACACCCCACTCCCTTTCCTTATATCCCCAAAACCTAACCCTAACCCCATTTCCTAAAGATATCCGCCTCTATTCCCTCTGTCACTCATCTCCTCTTCACTAAACCCTAGCCTCCTCCCCTTAATCCCTCTCCTAATCCCATTGATAATGTGATTCGACTACTATTCTCTTGCCATATTTGAAACCTTTTGGTACTGGTTATCCGTCTGTGGTGTTACCTAGGTGCTTGCCTAAACATGGCAAGCAATACCTTCTGAAATCAAACCAAAGTGGTTTGAATATTTGATTTTGAGCATTATTTTGTCTACATACGTTCAATACCATATTATGTGAGTCCGATTTCATTTAGATCTCTGTTGATTTACACTTTCCCTAAAAAAACTAGGGTTTACCCGATTTCTTTCCTAAATTGATTTTGAACTGATTTTGCATGCTTTCTTTCCTTATTTGTTGTTCGATTTACTCTGTTTCCTTGTGTGGTCGTTCAATTTTTACTACTATATAAACCCCTCCCCATTCCCCTCCGAGACAGACTTTAATCGACATATTCTTCACTAAAATTGGGGCTTTTGCTATTCTCTTGTTCTATATTCTGTTTTGGCCGGCTGAAAGCCAAGGCCACTAAGACCTTGATACTCAACCTCCTCTTGGTGAGAGCATTGCCCGGAGTTCTTTCGAAGCTCTTGAGAACTTTGACGCATACGTTAAATCTTGTAACCTGTTTGATTATCTGCTCTATATGCTCAACTTGACTATGTCTGTGTCCCTCAATTCTTATCTCTCAACCTTGGTTCATTCTCCTTCACTTGTCACCTGTGCTCTCTTAACTTTTTATTCTTAGCCGGCTGAAAGCCAAGGCTACCAAGGCTTTTACTACTGACCTCCCCAGTGTGAGCACTGCTCGGGTTCCTTTTGAGGCCCTTGTGAATTCTGACACACTAGGATTTGGGTCCCTAATTATTTCTCCTAATACTGGAACCTGAATTATCCCAGTTCCTTCTTTTTATTATCCCACGAACATGTAAGCTGGTTGGTTTAAGTAAATCAATGCTTGGCAATATGATTGTGTGATTTGGCTTCGAGATCTTCTATGGATTCTGGGTTGTGTTGATGAACATGGCTCTTTGTTGAAAGTCTGGGTATGCTGCTGAAGGCCCAGATAGAGCTGGGTATTTCATCTGGGCCTGCTGTGGGCCTATTGTCATTATTTGTATAACATTTTATGTCTTACTCATTATTGGTCCTGTAATAACTTTTGTATAAACGATAAAAATGGGAAAGTGGTAGATTCTTAATGTTTGTGTAAAAGGGGGTAGACAACATGCCTATAGGACTAATTGATTCACTTGCTATATGTGCCGTTCAATTTATATGTGCATTGTAGAAACCATATCGTTAGGATAAACATACACACAAACACATTGTCTGTTGGAAAACTTGAATTCAAATGCTGCATTTATTCTTACTGCTACGTGTTACTAGAAAACCTGCCTATAGGAACAAATGTCAATGAACGTTTTTTCAATTCATTTAAGCATATTCACTAGAAATCATGCCTATGGAATTTTGATCACCTCATTTGCTATTATCTCGTACTGTTCACTAGAAATCATGCCTATAGGATTTTAATCATCTCATTCATTATTGCATCTCATTGTTCACCTAGAAAACATGTCTATAGGGTTGAGTGTAATGATAAAATCAGCTCCAAGTGCTAAACATTAGAGATCCTGTCTATAGGACAACACTGTTTCGTCTTAATAAGCGTCAATGTTGCACCTCTCAGTATGGTTTATTATGCACTTTTGGGATCCTCCCAATGGTACTTTCATTATTCCTTACTGCACGAGTCACCTAGACATAGCGGGCTTAGTAACCGAAAATCTGCAATTTCATTAATTAGCATGCAAATCGTATAATCCTGTCTATGAGCAACACTTGGCCTCTGAAATTGCTTGCAAGCCTTGATGCCTTGTCACATAGAAATCATGTCTATATGGATTTAAGTTTCTTAATTATGAATTGCTTAACATGAAGTTTGTCTTGCGTGCATTTGTTGCTTAAGCGTGGAGGCAAACTTGAGCCTTAACTGCCTATACGTGAAGTCCAATGTGTTTTTGTGTGTCGCTTGGTTTTGAAAGTTCTGAGCAGCCTAAGTGAGGTCTAGAACCACCCAAATAGAACTCCAATACCTCCTGGACCATAGTTATGGGACGGGTAGTGCACGCATAAGGCACGACTTAGAATTGAATTAGAGCGCTTTAGGTAAACAACTTAAACATAGTAATCGGGTAGCAGGAGATAATAGTCTGTGCCCGCTGGATAATATGAGTAATTCCCTACCTCAAAGGAGTTGTGAAATATTATTTATGTTGCACGGGGTGATCCTTTAGGCTAAAAAACTTAGGACCCCCCCTTTTTTTCTCTTTATACATTTAGTCATCTAATATATACCTGATAGTTATATCCTTGTAATCCTTATTGTGCTATAATAAATTTCTTTGACCCTTAATCCCTTTGTTTATCTTGTCTAATTATAATCCACATAGTTTTAAGTTCGGTTGGGACCCACAGTTGTGGACCTCAAAGAGTGCCTAACACATTCTCTTTGAGGTAATTTAAGCCCTTACCCGATCTTTGGTGGAGTTGAATAGTCAAACAAAGTTATTTGCAAATAGGTGCCCTAACGCACCTTAAAATATCGTTAGGTGGCGACTCTCCTCTTTTAATACCCATTTAAAAGAGTTGTCACATGTCGAAACCCACTTTCGCGAGAAAATGGGGGCGCGAAAGTAAGTGGTACTGCACCAACTGGCATGCACCTCTCATAAGCCTCCCACCATCTAAAGGCAGCCCCAGAAAATTGAAAAGTAATGAACGCGACCCCACTGGTCTCCAGAATACCTGATGTCCGCAGCATCTGCTGGCACTTATCCAGAAATCCCTGAGCATCCTCTGACTCAGCACCGCTAAATTATGGAGGTCGAAGCCTCCCAAATCTCTCAAGTCTCCTCTACTCATCATCTGCCATAACAGGAACTACCGGAGCCTGAGCAGCTACAGCCGGCTGGGTTGGTAGTGCCCCCGGTATCTGAAGTCCCTGCACTACTTGCTCCGGAGTACAGGCAACATGGGTATGAGTACCTCCCCCGGCTTGAGAAGTGGCTGGTACGGCCAGAGTTGAAACCACTTGAGCAAGGCCAGTGCAAACTGTCAATATCTGAGCCAAAGCCTCATGTAGGCCTGGAATCTCAAAGGGAAGAATTGGTGCCTGAGCGGGTCCCCCTGGCTCAAGTAAATTTGGAATCTTCTCCTGAGCTGGAGCAACTGGTGGTGCTACAAGTGCTGCTCCAACTGCTGTACGAGCGACACCTCGACCCCTACCTCGGCCCCGGACTCTACCACGGCCCCGGCCTCTCGTGACCATAACTGGTGGCACTGGTGGTTGATCGTCCGATCCGGTAGTACGTGTCCTCACCATTTGTGAGAGAATAGAATAACAAAATTTTTAGTTTTTTTGGAATCAACAAGTTCGCACGATAGAATACAAGAAAGTGAATTTTTTTCCTAAGGGTTCGACAGCCTTACGAAGATTAGTATAGACGTCTCCGTACCGATCTGCAAGACTCTACTAAACCTGCTCATGACTCGTGAGACATATGTAACCTAGGATCTGATACCAGCTTGTCACGACCCAAAATCTCACCCGTCGTAATGGCGCCTATCTCTATACTAGGCAAGCCGACAACATCAATAACCCACAATTTCTTTTAAATACTGAAAACATAATAATTAAGTTTAAGAGTAAATCCCACAAACATTAGAAATAAACACACTCCCAAAACCCATTGTCACTGAGTACATGAGCATTTATACCTTACAAGTTTGGGAAACCCGGTCTATAATAATCCGAGACCAAATATAATAAACAAAAGGATAGGGAAGGAGAGACAAGGTCTGCAAAACATAGCAGCTACCTCTGAATCTCCGGAAAATTAACTGTGTGAAAGAATCAATACCCACCGTGTTCGGGATCACCTAGATCTACACACGAAGTGCATGATGTAGTATGAGTACAACCAACTCAGCAAGTAACAATAATAAATAAGGAAATGAAAGTAGTGACGAGCTTCTCAGCTAAGTCCAGATACAGTACTTTCAAATATAAAAGGGTAGGCATGCTTTCAAGTTCAACATTTAATATTTCACAGAAATTTCATATCAAATTTGACTGACACATAAAATAAAGTTTTTCCGAATTTCTAAAATAGTGATATATGACAGTTGAAATACAGCAAGTAATGCAATCAAGGAATCCTCTCAGAGTAACAATCAATCAGTCCTCCCATTCACTCCAACCTCACAGTCACTCTTCACTCATAGTCACTCAACACTCGGCACTCGCACTCGGTACTCGCACTCGGCACTCGCACTCGGCACTCACACTTAGTAGGTACCTGCGCTCACTAAGGGTGTGTATAGACTCCGGAGGGGCTCCTTCATCCCAAGCGCAATATCAAGCCAATCATGGAATATAACAATGAAACATGCTACAGCGGGCAGCCCGATCTCATAAATATCCTCATAATTAGGCCCTCGACCTCACTCAGTCATCAACCTCTCCAGTCTCTCGGGCTCAAGATGTCATGAAAATCAGCCCAAAAATGATAATATGATGTATCAATTTATAGCAACCGAGACTGAGGTATGATATGAAATGAATGAACATGAATGAGTGTGAAATTACAATTTGAACATATAATTCAACCACAGAAATAACCCCAGTGAGTACCAATAATAACAGCATATGTCTAAGCATGATTTTTAATACGAGTCTCAGCTCAATTTTTCCTAACACGTAGAGAATGTACGGATATCAAGAGATAATTCAACTACATAGTCCCATGGAATTTGACCAAGTCACAATTCCTACAGTGCATGCCCACACGGCCGACACCTAGCATGTGCGTCACCTCAAAACCAATCACATAACACATAATCCGGGGTTTCACACCCTCAGGACCAAATTTAGAACTGTTACTTACCTCAAATCGTGTAATTCTTTATTTCGCTATACCCTTGCCACAAGAATTGGTCTCTGAAAGCCTCGTATCTAGCCACAATTAATTCGATTCAGTCAATACCAATTATTGTAATTAATTCCATATGGAAATATAAATATTTTCCAATAAAAAATATGAAATTACTCAAAAATTGCCCGTGGGGTCCATGTCTCAGAACCCGACAAAAGTTACAAAATATAAACACCCATCCAACCACGAGTCCAACCATACAAATTTCACCAAATTCCGATATCAACTCGACCCTCAAATCTTCAATTAAAATCTTCAACAAGCCCAATTCACCCATACATATCCCCTTTTTTAAATAGATTTCATCCTTGGCCTTTAAGCCCCAATCTAGGTTATATGATTCAATATTTAATCATTATTAAGCTATTGAAGCACTAGAATCACTAACCATCCTAACAAGATTCAAAAATTCACTATTCATCTTCTTCTCCATTCAAGAACCCTAACTCACAATACCCATTTCAAGGACTAGCATAATTCTTCAACCAATTGGTACTTTCTACTTCACAATACATTCCAAATACTTAATTCATAGTTGTATTTAAGTGTAGGGTGGAGAATTTACCTCTTGTAGCTCAAACCCTAACTTGAACCCTTTTGAATGATTCTTGAAGATTGGAGAAATCCTTATGAATTTCAATCCATGTAGATGTTAATACTACCATTAACTAGTGTTAGTCCATTATAAAAATATCATAAAATTCACCTTTGATGTGTATTTGGGTTGAGGATGCTCCACCTTCTCTCTAGAACCCAAAACTTAGCCAAAAATGTTATCTTTTTCTCTCTCCCCGAACCTCTCCTGTTTTATAGAAAATGAGATGCGTAGGTTGGCTGCATAGCCTACGCCGCTTAAACCATCCCCTTCACTTCCATGATGATTTTGCCTACGCAAGACTCACGTAGCTGTTATGTTACCCTTTAGTAAAAAGGTCGTAACTTCTTGTAGAAATCTCCCAATGACAAACGATTTGATGCGTTGGAAACTAGAATAAAAGAGCTTTAATTGGATAGGTTATACACGTACAACTCTTCATAGCTTCAGAGTTATGCTCGTTTGAAATTAGATCTTGTGCAAATTCACTTGAAACTTTATCCCATCATATAATTTTCAACTTGACTTAGCCTTAAGGCTCTTATTACACCCTAAACTATTTTTAATGCACCTCATACATATATTATCATGATCAAATGATAAAATTCAAATTGCCAGTCTTGTTTATACCTGAATTGATATAATTAGCACCCGCCAATCTTCTTAATGGTCTTAAAATACTTAGAAATTTTTCGGGGTGTTACAATAAGATATATGCTTCAAGCTGAATAAATACCGCACGATAAGGAATGAAAGAAGTGAAAGTTTTTCCTACTTGCTCTGTAGCCTCTGGAAGATAAGTACAGACATCTCAGTACCGATCCGTAAGACTCTACTAAACTCGTTCGTGACTCGTAGAACCTATGAACCTAGAGCTCTGATACCAACTTGTCACGACCCAAAATACCGCCACAATCATCGTGATGGAACTTAGTCTCTAAGACTAGGTAAGATGATTTTATAACAATTCAAAACAATTTTTTTATATATATAAACCAATAGCGGAAATAATTACAAATATAACAACCTCCCTGTATGACCCGGCCGGTCGTTTCGAGAGTTGTAGCCCCGTTCCCCCATTTACTTTTTCATTTATGCTTTATAGCTGTTATATGACTCATCGGTATAGTTGGTTCGGGTCCGGAGTGAATTCAGTGTGAAATGAGACACTTAGTCTCTTAAATGGAAAGCTTAAGTTGGAAAAGTTGGCCGGATGTTGATCTATGTGTAAACGACCCTGGATTCGAATTCTGATGATTCCAGTAGCTCTGTGTGGTGATTTTGGAGTTAGGAGCGTGTCCGAAAAATTATTTGGAGGTCCGTAGTGGGATTAGGCTTAAAATGGCGAAAGTCGATTTTTTGGGAAGTTTGACCCGGGGGTTGACTTTTTGATATCGGGGTCGGATTCTGATTCCAGAAGTTGCAGTAGGTTCGTGGGTTCATTTATGATGTGTGCAAAATTTGAGGTCAATCGGACGTGATTTGATAGGTTACGGCGTTATTTGTAGAATTTAGAAATTTTGAAGTGTCTTAGGCTTGAATCCGTGTGTAATTCGTGTTTTCGATGTTGTAGAAGGTGATTTGAAGATTCGATTAAGTTCGTATGATGTTATAAGACTTGTTGGTATGTTTGGTTGAGGTCCCGGGGATCTCGTGTTGATTTCGGGTGGTTAACGGACTTGGAATTCGATTTGAGAAGTTGCTGAAGTTTGGACTCAGCTGGTGTAATCGCACCTGCGGAAGTCTCATTGCAGGTACGTGTCCGCAGGGGTGAGAAGAGGGGTCGCAAAAGCGGCCAGGGAGGGAGGCCACAGATGCAACCATTCGCGCGTAGAAGCGACCTGCACAGAAGCGCACATAGGCGTGCAGATGCGGGCAAAGGCACAAAAGCGGGGGCTTTTCCACACATGCGGTTGGCGCAGAAGCGGGCAAGGGCCGCACCTTCGAGACCGCAGAAGCAGCCAAGTTGCCACAGGTGCGGAAGGCCTGGGCAGAGTCCTTAAATGCGAGACTTTGTGAATTTGGCTTCATTTCATCATTTTGGGCTCGGATTTTAGAGATTTTGAGAGGGCTTTTCAAGTGGAATTCTTGAGGTAAGTTTCTTGTCTTCATTTTTCTTCAATAATTATGTTCCCCCACTGGTTTTCCACCTAGATGGTGTGTTTTTGAGGTGAAAATTGGGGGATTTCAGGCTAGGGATTTGGAAAGTTGGTTTTGAAGATTTGAATGACTAATTGGTGTCGGATTTTAACGAATTTGGTATGGTTAGACTCGTGAGTGAATGAGCTTTCGGATTTTATGACTTTTGTCGGAATTCGAGACGTGGGTCCGGGGGTCGGGTTTGGGATGATTTCTAATTTTGGCTATAATTTCGTATTTTTCTTGTGGAATTAATTCCTTTAGCCTATATTGATTGTATTGAACTGCTTATGGCTAGATTCGGGACGTTTGGAGACAGATTTGAGAGGCAAGTGCATTTTGGAGTAGAATTTAGCCCGGATTGAGGTAAGTAACACTTTCAAACTTGGTTCTGAGGAAACGAAACCCCGAATTATGTGTTATGTAATTGGTATTTAGGTGACGCACATGCCAAGTGACAGGCGTGCAGGTGTGCACCATGAGAATTGTGACTTGGTTGACTCCATGGCACCGTATAGTGGTTTTATCTTGTTGATACTCGTGTATTCATCATGTGATAAAGTAATTGAGCTGTCACTCATGCTAGATATCATTTTTAGGATTTATGTCGGTACTGTTTGGACCCATAATGGTCGTTTCTTGTTGTTATCTTACTGATTTCATTGATATTTCATACTCAGTCATATTCATTCATTTCATATCTCACCGCAGCCTCTGTTGTTATTTATTAATACATAATATTATTGTTTTCGGGCTAGTATCATGACATTGTGAGCTCGAGATACTGGAGAGATTGATGACTGAGTGAGGACGAGTGCCTAATTATGAGTGACATTTATGGGATCGGGATGCACGCCATAGTGGTGATACTGATTTATGATAGTGCTTGGGCTGAAGGAGCCCCTCCAGAGCCTGCACATACCCCCAGTGAGCGTAGTTGATATTATATGGAGATGGATCTTCTCCACAGGGATGGATTGGCCTTTCTCGGTACTGGGTGACTTATAGTCAGTGATGTATATGTTCCGGGATAGATCTTCCCTGGGCCGTATGGGCCATATACAGTACCGAGTGGTTGATTATTTGAGAGTGTGAACCTGGAGATGGATCTTCTCCACAGGGCTGGATTGGCCTTCCTCGGCACTGGGTGACTTATAGTCAGTGATGTATATGTTCTGGAATGGATCTTCCCTGGGCCGTATAGGCCATATACAGTACCGAGTGGTTGAGTATTCGAGAGTGTGAGCAAATGAGGCTGTCAGCATGTTGCGTCACATACAACATTGCATAGGCATGGTAGAGGTTGAGGAGTTATATATTTTTCATATCATTCAGATTGATCCATTTTACTGTTTTAAGATATCTACCAAATTTGAAAGCATGCCTACATTTTTGTGCTGTTATTTTCTATATTGAACTATGCCGGTTAAGTTCGTCACTACTTTCAGCCCACAGTTTGGGTTTGTTACTTACTGAGTTGGTTGTACTCACACTACACCCTGCACCTCGTGTGCATATCCAGGTACTTCTGGTTATGGCAGCTGCTGATTGAGGTGATAGGATCTCGGAGACTATCGAGGTAGCTGCATGGCGTTCGCAGGCCTTGACTCTTCTTCATTATCTTTATCTGTACTTCAGTTTTTACTCCTTAGACATTATAGTAGACTGTATTCTGACATAGATGGTCATGTACTCGGTGACACCCCGGTTTTGGGATAGATTGTATTGTGTCGCTGGAT
Organism: Nicotiana tabacum; assembly: GCF_000715075.1. Taxonomy (NCBI): domain Eukaryota; kingdom Viridiplantae; phylum Streptophyta; class Magnoliopsida; order Solanales; family Solanaceae; genus Nicotiana; species Nicotiana tabacum. The sequence continues at coordinate 20,727,042 of NC_134091.1, forward strand.
TATTTTGATTTTAAAAAGGGTTTTTCTTAAATATTAAATTGTTTCCGCCTATAAAGCTTTTACTGTGTTGAGATAGTTGAGTAACGGCTTGCCTAGTACCACGATAGGCGCCATCACGACGGTTGGTTTTTGGGTCGTGACACTCCCAAAACTGGTAATACTGAGTCAAGAACTCTAACTAAATACATGAAATGATCTCAAGGATTGAATACTCAATACTATTTGATTAATAATTAACAGTACAATAAAATGAAAAGACTTCAAGGGACTGCGGCGACCAAGCAGCTCTACCTTGAATCCTTGCGATCACACTTTAACTCTGTCCAGGTCCGATAGCTCCAATACCTGGCTCTACATAAAAATGTGCAGAAGTGTAGTATAAGTACACCACGGTCGGTACCCAGTAAGTATCAAGACTAACCTCAGTGGAGTAGTGACGAGGTACAGTCGAGATACTCACTAGTCTAATAACCTGTGCAATATAGTATACAAAAATAATAGGAAACAAATAACAATGATGACAACAATAATCAACCAGTAATATACACAGTAGGACGACAAGAACACCATAAATATTGCGTAACAAATAATGAATACAAGTACAACCAATTAATCAAGTCCTTCCAATATAAATCTTCCGCCTATATGTTTTTTAAATAGAAATCTTCATGATATAATACTTTCAAATAAATCTCTTTCAAATAAATCTCTTCCAAATATAATTCCTTCAAATAAATATCTTTCAAATAAAATTCTTTCAAATAAATTTCTTTCGAATAAAAGTCACCATATGACACAGCATTTCAAAATCATAAAATACGGGTCTCAGTTCACTGTCATATTTCCACGACACCTCATGCCAATTTCTCTATAAATACCGCACGGACAACTCACGTGCCAAATATCATCATCATTTAACCACGACACCTCGTGCCCACATTTCATATCACAACTGCACGGACAATTCACGCATCAATATCATCATTATTTACTCACGGCACTTCGTGCCCATATTTTATATCACAACTGCACGGACAGTTCACGTGCCAATATCATCATTATTTACTTACGACACCTCGTGCCCAGACTTTAATATCACAATTGCACGGATAGTTCACGCGCCAATATCATCATTATTTACTCACGGCACCTCGTGCCCACATTTCATTTCATAATCCGCCTAGCAATAACCACAGGCTCCCAATTTCAACATAGATCAGACTATTATCAATTTACCAACAACAAAACAAATTGCACATGGTATAAAAATAAACACAAGGAAAATCACAACATCACATGAAAATTACCAACGCAATAACCCCACATCATCATATATTGTAATGACCCGGTCGTTCATTGTGGTAGTTATAGCCCCGTTTTCCCCATTTCTACTTCTTAATGTGTTGTTCAGCTGTGTTGAGTTATATCGATTTGGTAGGTTTGGGTTCAGAGTAGTTTTGGAGTGAAATGAGGCACTTAGACTCTTAGATAGAAAGCTAAGTTAGAAAAAGTCAATCGGAAGTTGACCTATGAGTAAACGAATTCAGATTGGGAATTTAATGATTCAGTTACTTCTTTGGGTGATTTTAGACTTAGGAATGTGTCCGGAATGTAATTTGGAGGTCCGTGGTAGAATTAGGCTTGAATTGGCGAAAGCTAGAAATTTGGCGATTTTGGTTGGCAGTGAAAAATTAGGTATCGGGGTTAGAATGGAATTTCAAAAGTTGGAGTAGGTTCGAAGTGTCATTTGTAATGTGTGTGAAAAATCTGAGTTAATTCCGAGTTGATTTGATATGTTTCGGCGCGAGTTTTTGGAAGTCAAAAGTTCGAAAGTTCATTTAGTTTGATTTGAGGCGCGTTTCGTCGTTTAAATATTGCTATGCATGATTTGAGGCCTTGAGTTGGTCTGTGTTATGTTATGGGACTTGTTAGTATGTTCGTACGGGGTCTCGAGGAGCTCAGCTGAGTTTCAGATAGGTTTGGACTGCGTTGTGCTCGTTTTTCTTATGTTTCGACGTCGTTTCTTCCAGCATAAATGGTACCACATTAAGAAAATGAGCTCCGATTTCTGTTTTAATTGAAGCACTAGATCCTTATCGTAATTACGGAGCCATAGCCAAAAAGAATCATCGAATTTGGGCAATATATGAGGAATTTATGGTCATTTTACTAAAAACAATTGGGTTGCCAGATTCTTCAGATTAATTACGAAATTGCCACTAAATTCGTATTTAAAAATCTGCACTATTTGCAAATATTAAATCTACATATCTCATTCATTATAAGGTCAAATTGAGTGATTCAAAAGCCTAACTTGACTAGACTTTCACAAGGAATCCATTGGAGGCATAAAAGCAAGTTTAGAGATCGTTTGGTACGCGAAACGAGGCAGAATAACTGGCAGAAAATATATAAAATGAGAGTTTGTTAATTCGGTCAAATTTTGAGTTGGGGAGCTCGGATTTGGGCGATTTTCACCATAAGGATTGGGGTAAGTGTTCTATACTCAGTTTTGGTTATATTTCATGAATCCATCTTCGTTTTTGAGATTTAATTGATGATTTCAAAGTGAAATTGAGGGAGTTAGGGTTTGAGTTTTGAAGAGTTTAAGTGAGGATTTGAGGGACCAAACAAGGTCCGATTTTGATGAATTTTATATGGTTAGACTCGAGAGAGGACGAGGCTTATTATTCTGCCATTTTTGATGGATTTTGAGACGTGGGCTCGGGGGACGGGGATTTGGCCGGTTTCGGATTTGTGGCATATTTTGTAGTTTTATTGTGGAATTAGATTCGTTAGCCTATGTTGATGGTATTAATCTGATTATGGTTAGATTTGGAGATTTTGGAGACCGAGTCCAGAGACGAGGACATCCCGGAGTAGGATTTTACGCTCTTAAGGTAAGTAACAGTTTTAACTCTGGCTTTGAGGGTATAAACCTGAAGAATTTTATATCGTGTGACTATTTGGAGGTGATACCCACGGTAGGTGACGGGCGTGTAGGTGTATATCTTGAGGGATTGAGACTTGGTCCGTCCCGTGAGGCCTCATGGCCATCATCTGTGTTTACGTAGTTACTTGTTATTGAACTTGTCTGCCTTCATGTTAGAGATCATGCTTAGGCTTTATTCATGCTCACATTATTTGTACTCAGTCTTAGAAATTATTTTACATGTTTACCTCAGTCTTTATTATTTGCTAATATGCTGTGATACTTGATGTGGGCTGTGTTCCCTTATTTGTTGATGATGGTGAGGCTAATGAGGAAAATGATTGAGTGAGGCCGAGGACCTGGTTGTGAGGATATTAATACCATAGCGCGTGAGTTTCCGCGTAGCACATGAGTTGACCGTGCGGGTCCAGGTATTGATACCATAGCGCGTGAGTTGTCCGCGTAGCATGTGAGCTGACCGTGCGGATCCAGGTATTGATATGATGGCACGTGAGTTGTCCGTGCTTAGCGCTTGGGCTTTAGGAGCCCCTCCGGAGTCTGTACACACCCCCAGTGAGCACAGAGTGTTGAGCGTTAAGTGCAAGTGCTGAGTGATGGAGTGACATTACTGTGAGGTTGCATTTACTTTTGTTGTTGCTGCATTTACCTGTTAATTTTCCTTGTAGTCTTACTTATTTATGCAATTACGTGTCTACTCCTGTTTGTACTTAATTGTGGAAATAATAATTGGATTATTCTGCTTAGTTCGTCACTACTGCTCAGTTCCTTAGTTATTTCTTTTACTACTGAGTCAGTTGTACTCATACTACACCCTGCACTTTATGTGGAGATCCAGGTGAGTTAGAAGGTGGCGATCATTGATTTAGTTTATGAAAAAAAAAATTTAAAATGTTTTATTAAATTCTTATAATCTATTTAGTAGTAATATTTGGGGAAATAGGCTTGCCTTGTAACACGATAGGCGCCATCACGACCATGGTTAGAATTTGGGTCGTGACAAGTTGGTATCCGAGTCTAGGTTACATAGGTCTCAAGAGACATCAACGGGTTTAGTAGAGTCTTGCGGATCGGTACAGAGACGTCTTCACTTATCTTCGAGAGTCTGCAGAACCTTTAGAAAAATTTCACATTCGTATGCGCACATGAGCGCCCTGTATCAGTTGTGCATCGACGGTTTGTGATTCCCTGGATGAGGTGTGAGATGTGATATCTGTGTGTTGATGTTGGGCCAGTCTTGAGGACTTGAGGCCGGGTGTGACTGTAGCTTGAGCACTGAGGTTTTTGATTGTGTGAGCACGTGCTTTTGGATTTATATGTTCGGTAGTGTCTCTATTAGTGGAAGTGATAGCTGGATGGCTATGTGATGAGTATGATGTGTCTACGAGCTGAGTTCATATAATTTGAATATGAGGAGAAAGATTTGCTTGAGGTGTAGAAAGAAACTATTTGGTGCTTGATTTCCATATTGATTTGATGTATAAGTTATGGGTATGTTGAAGGATCTCTTCGTGTTGTTTAGTTGGGGAGTGAAGTAGATTTCAAGTCGTGATATGAGTTCGGACTCCAGGTATATTTTGTTTTTTCAGACTCGTTCGAGGACGGACGTTTGTTTAAGAGGGGGAGGATGTAACGACCCGGTCGTTCGTTCTAAGAGTTATAGGCCCGTTTCCCCCATTTCTGCTTCTTATTGTGTTGTTTAGCTGTGTTGAGTTATATCAAGTTGGTAGGTTTGGGTTCGGAGTAGTTTTAGAGTGAAATGAGGCACTTAGATTCTTAGTTAGAAAGCTAAGTTAGAAAAAGTCAACCGGAAGTTGACCTATGAGTAAACGAATTCGCATTGGGATTTTTATGATTTGGTTAGCTTCGTTGGGTGATTTTAGACTTAGGACTGTGTCCGGAATTTAATTTGGAGGTCCGTGGTAGAATTAGGCTTCAATTAGCAAAAGTTAGAAATTTGTCGATTTTGGTTGGCAGTGGAAAATTAGGTATCGAGGTCAGAATAGAATTCCGAAAGTTGGAGTAGGTTCGTAGTGTCATTTGTGACGTGTGTGCAAAATTTGAGTTAATTCCGAGTTGATTTGATATGTTTCGGCGTGAGGTTTTGGAAGTAGAAAGTTCGAAAGTTCATTTAGTTTGATTTGAGGCGTGTTTCATCGTTTAAATGTTGTTATGCATGATTTGAGGCCTTGGGTTGGTCTGTGTTATGTTATGAGACTTGTTAGTATGTTCGTACGGGGTCCCGAGGAGCGCGGGTGAGTTTCAGATAGGTTTGGGTTGCGTTGTGCTCGTTTTTCTTATGTTTCGACGTCGTTTCTTCCAGCATAAATGGTACCACATTAAGCAAATGAGCTACGATTTCTACTTTGATTGAAGTATTAGATACTTATCGTAATTACGGAGCCATTGCAAAAAAGAATCATCGTATTTGGGCATCATATGAGGAATTTATGGTCATTTTACTAAAAAATAATTGGGTTGCTTGATTCTTCATATTATTTACGAAATTGCCACTACATTTGTATTTAAAAATCTGCACTATTTGCAGATATTAAAACCTACATATCGCATTCATTATAAGGTCAAATTGAGTGATTCAAAAGCCTAACTTGACTAAAATTTAACAAGGAATCCACTGGAGGCATAAAAGGTGAGTTTTGGAATCGTTTGGCATGAGAAACGAGGCAGAATAGCTGGCAGAAAATATATAAAATGAGGGTTTGTTCATTCGGTCATATTTTGAGTTGGGGAGCTCGGATTTGGGCGATTTTGGGGGCGATTTTCACCATTAGGATTGGGGTAAGTGTTCTCTACTCCGTTTTGGTTATATTTCATGAATCCATCTTCATTTTTGGGATTTGATTGATGATTTTAAAGTAAAATTGAGGGAGTTAGGGTTTGAGTTTTGGAGAGTTTAATTATGGAATTCGATTCATTAGCCTATGTTGATGGTATTAATCTGATTATGGTTAGATTTGGAGCTTTTGGAGTCCGAGTTCAGAGATGAGGGTATCCCGGAATAGGATTTTACGTTGTTAAGGTAAGTAACAGTTTTAACTCTGGCTTTGAGGGTATAAACCCGGAGAATTTTATATCATGTGACTGTTTGGAGGTGATACCCACGCTAGGTGACGGGCGTGTGGGTGTATACCTCGAGGGATTGAGACTTGGTCCGTCCCGTGCGGCCTCATGGCCATCATCTGTGTTTACGTAGTTACTTGTTGTTGAACTTGTCTGCCTTCATGTTAGAGATCATGCTTAGGCTTTATTCATGCTCACAGTATTTGTAGTCAGTCATAGAAATTATTGTACATGTTTACCTCAGTCTCTATTATTTGCTAATATGCTCTGATACTTGATGTGGGCTGTGTTCCCTTATTTGTTGATGATGGTAAGGCTAATGAGGTACATGATTGAGTGAGGCCGATGGCCTGGTTGTGAGGATATTAATACCATAGTGCGTGAGTTGTCCGCGTAGCACGTGAGTTGACCGTGCGGGTCCAGGTATTGATACCATAGTGCATGAGTTGTTCGCGTAGTACATAAGCTAACCGTGCGGATCCAGGTATTGATATGATGGCACGTGAGTTGTCCGTGCTTAGCGCTTGGGCTTTGGGTGCCCCTCCAGAGTTTGTAAACACCCCTAGTGAGCGTAGAGTATTGAGCGTTGAATGTTGAGTGCGAGTGCTGAATGATGGAGTGACATTGCTTTGAGGTTGCATTTACTTTTGTTGTTGCTGTATTTACCTGTTAATTTTCCTTGTAGTCTTACTGATTTATGAAATTACCTGTCTACTCCTGTTTGTACTTAATTGTGGAAATAATAATTGGATTATTCTGCTTAGCTCGTCACTACTGCTCAGTTCCTTAGTTATTTCTGTTACTACTGAGTCAGTTGCACTCATACTATACCCTGGACTTTATGTGCAGATCCAGGTGAGTTAGAAGGCGGCGATCGTTGAGTTCAGGCCGACTATCTTTGGAAACTGCAAGGTAGCCGTTAGCATCCGCAGGACCTTGTTACTCCTCTTGTCATTTCTTCTTTTGGACAGTTAGACAGCTTATATAACTTAGTTCATAGTTTTAGATGCTCATGACTTAGTGACACCCCGATGTTTGGGGCTCGTTTCCGTATTTTCTATAATTATATTTAGAGTTGATTTAGTTTATGAAAAAAAAATTCAAATGTTTTATTAAATTCTTATAATCGATTTAGTAGTAATATTTGGGGAAATAGGCTTGCCTTGTAACACGATAGGCGCCATCATGACCATGGTTAGATATTGGGTCGTGACAAGTTGGTATCAGAGCCTAGGTTACATAGGTCTCACGAGTCTTGAGCGGGTTTAGTAGAGTCTTGCGGATCGATACAGAGACGTCTGTACTTATCTTCGAGAGGCTGCAAAACCTTTAGGAACATTTCACATTCTTGAATTCTTATCGTGCGGTATTGATTCAGCTTGATGTGTAACTCTTTGAATTCCTTCCACGCATTCGTATGCGCACATGAGCGCTCAGTATCAGTTGTGCATCGACGACTTGTGATTTCATGGATGAGGTGTGAGATGTGATTTTTATATGTTGATGTTGGGCCAGTCTGGAGGACTTGAGGCCAGGTGTGACTGTAGCTTGAGCACTGAGGTTTTGATTGTGTAAGCACGTGCTTTTGGATTTATATGTTCGTTAGTGTCTCTATTAGTGGAAGCGATGGATGGATGGCTACGTGATGAATATGATGTGTCTACGAGCTGAGTTCATATAATTTGAATGTGACATGAAAGATTTGCTTGAGGTGTAGAAAGAAACTATTTAGTGCTTGATTTCCATCTTGATTTAATGTATAAGTTATGGGTGTGTTGAAGGATCTCTTTGTGTTGTTTAGTTGGGGAGTGAAGTAGATTTCATGTCGTGATATGAGTTCAGACTCCAACTATATTTTGTTTTCAGACTCGTTCGAGGACGAACGTTTATTTAAGAGGGGGAGGATGTAACGACCCGGTCATTCGTTCTGAGAGTTATAGCCCCGTTCCCCCATTTCTTCTTCTTATAGTGTTGTTCAGCTGTGTTGAGTTATATCGAGTTGGAAGGTTTGGGTTCGGAGTAATTTTGGAGTGAAATGAGGCACTTAGATTCTTAGTTAGAAAGCTAAGTTAGAAAAAGTCAACCGGAAGTTGACCTATATGTAATCGAATTTGGATTGGGATTTTTATGATTCGGTTAGCTTCATTGGGTGATTTTAGACTTAGTAGTGTGTCCGTAATGTAATTTGGAGGTCCGTGGTAGAATTAGGCTTGAATTGGCGAAAGTTAGAAATTTGGAGATTTTGGATGGCAGTGAAACATTAGGTATCCGGGTCAGAATGGAATTCCGAAAGTTGGAGTAGATTCGTAGTGTTATTTGTGATGTGTGTGCAAAATTTGAGTTAATTCCGAGTTGATTTGATATGTTTCGGCGCGAGTTTTTGGAATTCGAAAGTTCGAAAGTTCATTTAGTTTGATTTGAGGCGCGTTTCGTCGTTTAAATATTGTTATGCATGATTTGAGGCCTTGAGTTGGTCTGTGTTATGTTATGGGACTTGTTAGTATGTTCGTACGGGGTCCCGAGGAGCTTGGGTGAGTTTCGGATAGGTTTGGGCTGCGTTGTGCTCGTTTTTCTTATGTTTCGACATCGTTTCTTCCAGCATAAATGGTACCACATTAAGCAAATGAGCTCCGATTTCTGTTTTGATTGAAGCATTAGATCCTTATCGTAATTACGTAGCCATAGCAAAAAAGAATCGTCGAATTTGGGCAACGTATGAGGAATTTATGGTCATTTTACTAAAAACAATTGGGTTGCTAGATTCTTCAGATTAATTACGAAATTGCCACTAAATTCGTATTTAAAAATCTGCACTATTTGCAAATATTAAAACCTACATATCTCATTCATTATAAGGTCAAATTGAGTGATTCAAAAGCCTAACTTGATTAGACTTTCACAAGGAATCCATTGGAGACATAAAAAGCAAGTTTAGAGATCATTTGCAATGCGAAATGAGGCAGAATAGCTGGCAGAAAATATATAAAACGAGGGTTTGTTCATTCGGTCATATTTTGAGTTGGGGAGCTCGGATTTGGGCGATTTTGGGGGCGATTTTCACCATAAGGATTGGGTAAGTATTCTCTACTCAGTTTTGGTTATATTTCATGAATCCATCTTCATTTTTGAGATTTGATTGATGATTTCAAAGTAAAATTGAGGGAGTTAGGGTTTGAGTTTTGGAGAGTTTAAGTGAGTTTTTGAGGGACCAAACGGGGTCCGATTTTGATGAATTTTATATGGTTAGACTCGAGAGAGGACGAGGTTTATTATTCTTCCATTTTTGATGGATTTCGAGATATGGGCCCGGGGGCCGGGGTTTTGGCCGGTTTCGGATTTTTGGCATATTTTGTAGTTTTATTGTGGAATTCGATTTGTTAGCCTATGTTGATTTAATTAATCTGATTATGGTTAGATTTGGAGCTTTTGGAGATCGTGTCCAGAGATGAGGGCATCCCGGAGTAGGATTTTACGCTGTTAAGGTAAGTAACAGTTTTAACTCTGGCTTTGAGGGTATAAACCCGGAGAATTTTATATCGTGTGACTATTTGGAGGTGATACCCACGCTAGGTGATGGGCGTGTGGGTGTATACCTCGAGGGATTGAGACTTGGTCCGTCCCATGCGGCCTCATGGCCATCATTTGTGTTTACGTAGTTACTTGTTGTTGAACTTGTCTGCCTTCATGTTAGAGATCATGCTTAGGCTTTATTCATGCTCACATTATTTGTACTCAGTCATAGAAATTATTGTACATGTTTACCTCAGTCTTTATTATTTGCTAATATGCTGTGATACTTGATGTGGGTTGTGTTCCCTTATTTGTTGATGATGGTGAGGCTAATGAGGTACATGATTGAGTGAGGCCGAGGGCCTGGTTGTGAGGATATTAATACCATAACGCGTGAGTTGTCCGCGTAGCACGTGAGTTGACCGTGCGGGTCTAGGTATTGATACCATAGCACGTGAGTTGTCCGCGTAGCACGTGAGTTGACCGTACGGATCCAGATATTGATATGATGGCACGTGAGTTGTCCGTGCTTAGCGCTTGGGCTTTGGGAGCCCCTCCGGAGTCTGTACATACCCCTAGTGAGCGCAGAGTATTGAGCGTTGAGTGCTGAGTGTGAGTGCTGAGTGATGGAGTGACATTGCTGTGAGGTTGCATTTACTTTTGTTGTTGCTGCATTTACCTGTTAATTTTCCTTGTAGTCTTACTGATTTATGAAATTACCTACCTACTCCTTTTTGTACTTAATTGTGAAAATAATAATTGGATTATTCTGCTTAGCTCGTCACTACTGCTCAGTTCCTTAGTTATTTATGTTACTACTGAGTCGGTTGTACTCATACTACACCCTGCACTTTATGTGCAGATACAGGTGAGTTAGAAGGCTGCGATCGTTGAGTTCAGACCGGCTTGCTTTGGAAACTGCAAGGTAGCTGTTAGCGTCCGCAGGACCTTGTTACTCCTCTTGTCATTTCTTCTTTTGGATAGTTAGACAACTTATATATCTTAGTTCATAGTTTTAGATGCTCATGACTTAGTGACACCCCGATGTTTGGGGCTCGTTTTCGTATTTTCTATAATTATATTTAGAGTTGATTTAGTTTATGAAAAAAAATAAAAAAATTTTAAATGTTTTATTAAATTCTTATAATCGATTTAGTAGTAATATTTGGGGAAATAGGCTTGCCTTGTAACACGATAGGCGCCATCACGACCATGGTTAGCTTTTGGGTCATGACAAGTTGGTATCAGAGCCTAGGTTACATAGGTCTCATGAGTCATGATCGGGTTTAGTAGAGTCTTGCGGATCGGTACAGAGACATCTGTACTTATCTTCGAGAAGCTGCAGAACCTTTAGGAAAATTTCACATTCTTGAATTCTTATCGTGCGGTATTGATTCAGCTTGAAGTGTAACTCTTTGAATTCCTTCCACGCATTCGTATGTGCACATGAGCGCTCAGTATCAGTTGTGCATCGACGGCTTGTGATTCCCTGGATGAGGTGCGAGATGTGATTTCTGTGTGTTAATGTTGGGCCAGTCTGGAGGACTTGAGGCCGGGTGTGACTGTAGCTTGAGCATTGAGGTGTTGATTGTGTGAGCACGTGCTTTTGGATTTATATGTTCGGTAGTGTCTCTATTAGTGGAAGCAATGGCTGGATGGCTACGTGATGAATATGATGTGTTTACGAGCTGAGTTCATATAATTTGAATGTGACGAGAAAGATTTGCTTGAGGTGTAGAAAGAAACTATTTAGTGCTTGATTTCCATCTTGATTTGATGTATAAGTTATGGGTGTGTTGAAGGATCTCTTCGTGTTGTTTAGTTGGGAAGTAAAGTAGATTTAATATCGTGATATGAGTTCAGACTCCAGGTATATTTTGTTTTCAGACTCATTCGAGGACGAACGTTTGTCTAAGAGGGGGATGATGTAACGACCCAGTCGTTCGTTCTGAGAGTTATAGCCTCGTTTCCCCCATTTCTGCTTCTTATTGTGTTGTTCAGCTGTGTTGAGTTATATCGAGTTGGCAGGTCTGGGTTCGGAGTAGTTTTGGAGTGAAATGAGGCACTTAGACTCTTAGTTTGAAAGCTAAGTTAGAAAAAGTCAACTGGAAGTTGACCTATGAGAAAATGAATTCGGATTGGGATTTTTATGATTCGGTTAGCTTCGTTCAGTGATTTTAGACTTAGGAGTGTGTCCGGAATGTAATTTGGAGGTCCGTGGTAGAATCAGGCTTGAATTGGCGAAGGTTAGAAAATTGGAGATTTTGGTTGGCAGTAAAAAATTAGGTATTGGGTCAGAATGGAATTCCGGAAGTTGGAGTAGGTTCGTAGTGTTATTTTTTACGTGTGTGCAAAATTTAAGTTAATTCCGAGTTGATTTGATATGTTTCGGCGCGAGTTTTTGGAAGTCGAAAGTTCGAAAGTTCATTTAGTTTGATTTGAGGCGCGTTTCATCGTTTAAATATTGTTATGCATGATTTAAGGCCTTGAGTTGGTCTGTGTTATGTTATGGGACTTGTTAGTATGTTCGTATGGGGTCCCCAGGAGCTCGGGTGAGTTTTGAATAGGTTTGGGCTGCGTTGTGCTCGTTTTTCTTATGTTTCGACGTCGTTTCTTCCAGCATAAATTGTACCACATTAAGCAAATGATCTCTGATTTCTATTTTGATTAAAGCATTAGATCCTTATCATAATTACGGAGCCATTGCAAAAAAGAATCATCGAATTTGGGCATCGTATGAGAAATTTATGGTCATTTTACTAAAAAACAATTGGGTTGCTAGATTCTTCAGATTAATTACGAAATTGCCACTACATTCGTATTTAAAAATTTGCACTATTTGCAAATATTAAAACCTGCATATCATTCATTTTAAGGTCAAATTGAGTGATTCAAAAGCCTAACTTGACTAGAATTTCACAAGGAATCCATTGGAGTCATAAAAAGCAAGTTTCGAGATCGTTTGGCATGCAAAATGAGATAGAATAACTGGCAGAAAATATATAAAACGAGGGTTTGTTCATTCGGTGATATTTTGAGTTGGGGAGCTCGGATTTGGGCGATTTTGGGGGCGACTTTCACCATAAGGATTGGGGTAAGTGTTCTCTACTCAGTTTTGGTTATATTTCATGAATCCATCTTCGTTTTTGGGATTTAATTGATGATTTCAAAGTGAAATTGAGGGAGTTAGGGTTTGAGTTTTGGAGAGTTTAAGTGAGGATTTGAGGGACCAAACGGAGTCCGATTGTCACGACCCAAGATGATGGGCCGCGATGAGCACCCGGTACCTTACTCAACTGAGTACTAACGTAACGTATCTTTCTTATTACTTCATCATATACACGTGACATACGGGCCTAATAGGCCAACATGATCATTTATAAACTCAAAATATAGGCCGACAAGGCCGTACAATCTTTCACGTACACGACATAAGTCTACAAGCCTTTAAGAGTACATAAATGTTATAAAGGTCGGGACAGAGCCCCGCCATACCAAACCATACACATCTAAATCATACCGACCAAATAAGTAACTCCGGAGCAAATGAAGTGCACCAATTTCTTCTGCTGAGCTGATCGCCTACTTGGAAGACTCTCGACCTGTCTATCGAGACCTGCGGGCATGAAACACAGCGTCCCCAGGCAAAAGGAACGTCGGTATAAATAATGTACCGAGTATGTAAGGAATGAAAATCAGTAAATAATAGACATGAGAGAAACATGGAGTAAAAGACTCGACATGTACTTCTGCATAGCTCTGTGAATTATTTTATTTTTATAATATCATGCATATGCATATAAATGTCATACCATGCATAGGTATATGTATTCATAACATCATCAAGCCTCTGAGGGCATCCCATCATATCATTTCGGCCACTGTGGGTAAATCATCAACGTATACCAGCTAATCAGGTGGTGGTGCGTATATAAGCCATAACCTTTTCCCATATCCTATATACATATACATACATATATACGCGTATATAACGCCATCTGGTCATGGGTCAATGTATATGTATAAATACGTATTTTTGTGAGACCCATGAACAAAAGATATAATAATAATTCACATAGGGAATCAAGAATATAGACACCCCTAATATTTCTATGAATAGAGTCGTTTATGGAAACTGTGCGTTTGCTCATTTCTTTCAGTATCATTTGGGTCATGCCAAAAATAAAGAAGGGATAGCCTTAACATACCTGAACCGATTCTCTTTTTGCGAAAACACGTAACGGTGGATCGAAGTAGGGAAAAATCCATATGATATTCTTGAGAAAGATTGCACCGTACTCCATTATAATTGCAAAATTTCACTTTCATTTTGAATAGTTAAAGCCTGGCGTTGCTTTGATATATGCAGATGCATATGAAATCTCATATTGAATTCTTGAAGATTAATATTTTGGCATTTGACATATTCTTAAAGTTGAGATGCCTCACGTTGAAAGCCTTGGAGTTCAAAATGAATTCTCTGAAGTTTCAAAATGAATTACTTTGGAGATTCCATCCGTACGAAATCTCTTAGCAATCAAGGTTTCAATTCTTAGCAACATAAGTATCTACATAGAAGATGTATTAAAATCTCTTATTTTTGAGATTCGTGGGCCCCACCCTTTAGTGATGACTAGGCCACTAAATCCTCCAAATTTGCCACCTATTTTATGAACTTAAGAGTCATAATTTGGGCCTTTGTTTCTGCCACGTTTTGGATTATTAAGCTTATCCAAGATCTTGATTTATTTAATTAGCTTAATTACTTATTTAATCTCCCACTAAAAATTCATAATTACCCAATTATCAATATAATTAAGAATTATCTCAAATTACTTATAATACTACACTTTTAACATACCTTATACGCCTTACTATCATGGCCATGTGGTACCTTGTATGGTAATAGTCCATAAATATCGGGTATTACAGCTCAGATCATATTTTATCCCAAATTGCCAAACTTCGACGAAACTTTAACGTACGAAAAAATAATGCGGGATGTAACATCTCATTTTCGATCTTATATCAATTTACTTATGGCGTACTTCCACGTACGAAAACATGGGGTGTAACATTATTCCCCCCATTGGAACATTTGTCCTCGAATGTTGACTGATGCACTTATCGTTCTTATGACCGTATAGCTCTTATAAATACTTTAATACTCTCCTTGCCATCTAGGCAATTGTTCTGTGAATAAATCTAATGTCCAGGGTATTCCCCCCTTTAGGCCTCTTCCTCTCACCATGATTTGTGGTCGGAATCCTTCCAATCTCGTAACTGTTGCTACCTTCCGTCGTGCAGCATGTACGACTCAGACCTTATAAATGTGCCTATGCAACTCTTCTCTCCTTTTCCTCAAGCTTTTCGCCGATCTCTAGGCCTCACTTTATAAACATATATAGAGCTTGATAAAATGTCCCTCTGGGCATCTGTAGGTATACTGAAGTTCTTCGCTCGGTACTTTGTCGAACTTACGAATATTGTTATACCTTATTTCATAGATCCGCTTATCCATTCGTATGACTTTACTGCATCTAGGTAAGTCTTATTATACCATAACTCTTACTTCGATTCATTGTTACTGAGGTCTGCTACCGAACTCCAAGTTACTTTCGTTACTTATCCCATATGTATAAATCTAAGTCCTTTAATGCCTCCTCATTACTTGTTCATCTTAAGAATGACGGCCTAATCTCACCTCATACCTTGTGACTTTTGTCCGTCCACTGTTGATTCACCTTAATGTTGATCTATCATCTACCACTGATGACTTGATCTCTTATGTAACACTGCCGCTAGGGCTCACGTCTCATCAGGGACATTTTGAGTAATTGGATTGATCCACCTAGGGGCGATACTATACTTCCATAACCGTATTTTTTTAGCATCCCAATATGACTTACCTTACATGGGTATTTTAATTCTGTATAATTCATGAAATCCTCTTCAAGTCATTACTCAATCGAAGGCCAAACGACATCCTTTATCTATCACAATCACATCCTCATTCCACTCTAGATGCTGTTAGTCTTTAGATTCCTTTGAGTTCATTCAGACTATGCTGAACTTTCTATAACTTAGAGAAACCATTAGCTCTTTTGTTTTCATGGGCTTGATCTCGAGGAATTATCCATTCTCGTCACCTTCTTACTCGCCCTTTCTCATCCTTACTCCTGTCATAAAACCTCGTCGCTTTACTATACTTTAGCTTGCGACCTCTACGTATCTATTTATACTATTCACAACCTTCCTTCAACTTGTTTGCACCATAGATTCCCTTATGTTATTTTAGAACATCAAGAGAGACATCACATCGTCTCTAACTCTTCTTTACTTTCTTGGCTAGATCTCTCGGTACCTAAAAACCATAGGCTGGAAGATATGCCACTGACGATGCCACTATCCTCCCTGGATACTGAATCCCAATGCTTCTAGCCCTCAATCTGAAGTATGGATTATTCACAATCTTCTGCACCTGAGTATCTCGTATGTTGTTCATCTTTACCTTACTTTCCTTAAAATCTTGCATCGTATCTTCTATCTTTTTCATGACCTTCCTTCCACATAGGTATAATTCACGTCCATAACTTGAAGCTTTATTATAATACTTGCATCTCTGGTGCATATACAATTCGGTGGGAGCTTCATACTAAGGTCGATACTCTTCTAACTGGCCTTATCGTAGAGCCATTATAGAATGTGGCTAATGTACTATCTTTCTTGTACCTCTGATATTAAGAGTGATCCTGCAATATTCTCAACCACGATTTCTATAATTTTCTGGGTCCAATAATCAGACTCCTGATTTTCTTAGTTGATGTAACTCTTTAGTTTCCTCTTTCTTCTGATCAGCCTTTATGTAGGCTTAAGCTATCTCCTGATCTGCGGTTCATGGTATTAGTTATTATGTTTAGCCTTTCATGGGCACTATGGAATATCCATGATATAATCCTTTAACAATTCGGTCTATGACCTGGGCTCAATTCTTTCTTTAACTTATACTGGAGTCTTCTATGGCTGTATGATTGTTAACATATATGCTGCATGGATAATACTCCGAAATATTAAGTGCGCTCATAACGTAGCTAACTCTGGATCATTGATCGAATGACTCCTTTCGTTCCTTCTCAGTTTTCTTTAAATGTAAGCTATTACCTTTCCTGGTTTTTCTTCTCCCTTGTTGCGTGCATACTTAGCTTATCTTAACTCTCACGCATGCCGGAATTTTTGTACAACTCATATGATCTTAGAATATTACTTTTGATTTTACTTCCCGCTCATTAGCCATGGTAGGTGCCACTTTCTTTTGGAGTGCATACAATTTTGTAGTGAGACTGTTGTTTCACAACCATTTCCTCTTTAGGTCACTGTGCTTAGGTTGAAGCCTTCTTCCTTATTTCCTTAGCTAGTCTTTCGTTGTAGTACTTCGGGAGGACCCTCTGACTCTTGAAAATTTGTAGGCTTATTACATTGTATACTCGACGGACCTTTTGATGTCCTTCCTTGCCTATAATTATATGTAGTTACTTACTTCCACGCCCTTGTGCTTGTAGGGTTGTTCTGAACTGATATTTTGACTGTCTTCCCAGTGGGACTCTCTTTTATTTTCGTAACACTCATACGGTACCTTTACTACCCCGACTCCTATCTGAATATTTCTCAAGTATCACAATGTCATACTGCGAGACTGAAGTCCCCATGTTGGGGTTCACTATGTTCATCTTGCACAATCTGTTGATTTGTCCGTGTCCTCTTGTTTAGCCATTACTAGGCTCTTCCTGGATCAACTACTAACTTCTCGTTGGCCCATTCTCATATCAATATTCAGCGTAATCTTTCTTGAGTTATTTCCTTTGCATTAACTTACGTCTCGCACTGGCTCCTTATTTATCAATAACAGCTCGGGCAGGAACCCTTACTTCCTCTCCTTGAAGTCATGCTTGCACAATATTCTGGAATCGTAGCATATCTGCAGGATTTGGGTAAGTGCCATCTCATTCCTTTTTCATTTTTATCGCATTCTTCCTTTACCATTCCATAGTCACTAGAACCACTTAATTTTGACTTAATGCCACATTACTCCATATTATTCCCCCATTTAGGGGAGTACTAAGAGCTGAAGCCACGAGGATCTACCTGTAGATATTTTACCTCTTTATCTTTGGCATCTTCTCACATTATCGATGGCCCTTACTTGCCTTGCGATAATCCTTCTGTATCAAAGATAATAAAATTCCTTACTCACGAGGCTGGCACTTAGCATAACTGGCACATACAGTCCCTTAAGCTTAACTTTGCTTACATTGCTTGCTTTAGCGAAACGTCTTCCTGAATGACCATTCTCTGAATTTGTCATGATGCCGACCATTATCAAATCACTCAGTCCCTAATTCATGTTTAGTTTATCTTGTTCACCAGCCCATACTGATTTCTATTATTCTAGGGTCTAACTTTTTCCTTCTGGTAGTCGCGTTAGAGTCACAAACTTATTTCTCGAGATGAGGATATGGCTTTATGGCCTATACTCTTTTTTGTCTAAAGGCCTGCCACCTCTCGTATTTTCCTTCACTTGACAATAAACTCTGTAATACTGTCATCTTTTTGATCTACCGTTGTCATCCATGTACCACATTTTACTCATACTACTTTATTAACTCTCTTCTTATTTTCCTGCTAACATTTTTGTCTATCACTTTATTCTAAAAACTTCAACAAGATATTTTTTTGCTTTTAGCTCCCCTTTGCTCCATCCACTGGCTCTTCGGGTTGCCTAGTATTATCTCTCTACTAGGGACGGGAGCCATACTAAGATAATATTTATCTTTTCCGGGCTTCTAGTGCCTATCTTTGTAGTACTCATATCTAGCTGTACTATTTTAGGGTGCACCATCGAGGTGACTCACAAGGAGATCCATTACCACGTTTTCTCTATCCTTCGGAAACGTCAATTAACTATACCAATCCATCCACCATTTTGGGTTACTCTATCCCCAGCTGGATCCTGATAACTCGTCCTTCTGTTAAACTATGTCTGTTAGCTCCCATATGGCATAACTGAGATCGGTGTGGCCGATTGTACATACATCTGTCACTGTTGAAGTTAACTCAAAATGCTTATATCTCCCTTCCTGAATGGTAAATAATAATAATCTTTATTAACTGGATACCTCGTACCCTTTTTCATCTTGCTTCTTTTACTTCTTGAAACTTGTATTTATCTTTTGAATCTCTCATTGTCTTTCACCATAAAAGTGGATAAATATTCTTGCCTTAAGGTTCCTTGTCAAGAGGCTTACATGTCTTAGTGTACACATGATCCGCTGAATAAGCATGATGCAAAAATTGAGTTCCTCTGACTCAACTCTTCCACATCTATATCTCTTACCAACCGTCTTTCTGGATGTGGGCATCATTGCATTACGAATAAAATTGAGTTTAGGAAATTGAGTTCTTACAACTGAGCTCTACCACACGATCTAGAGTAAGAAGAAAGAGTGACAATCCTAAATGCCCTGTAGCCTCCTGCTTATAAGTGTAGTGCACGACACACCCATAAACAAGACTCTACTAGACACGGCTTGTAGACTCCCTAGGACAGAACTGCTCTGATATTACTTTTGTCACGACCCAAACCGATGAGCCGCGACGGGCACCCGGTACTTTACTCAACCGAGTACCAACGTAACGTATCTTTCTTATTACATCATCATATACACGTGACATACGAGCCTAATAGGCCAACATGATCATTTATAAACTCAAAACATAGGCCGACAAGGCCGTAGAATCTTTCACGTACACGACATATGTCTACAAGCCTTTAAGAGTGCATAAATATTATAAAGGTCGGAACAGAGCCCCGCCATACCAAACCATACACATCTAAATCTTATTGACCAAACAAGCAACTCCGAAGCAAATGGAGTGCACCAATATCTTCTGCTGAGCTGATCACCTACTTGGAAGACTCTCGACCTGTCTATCGAGACATGCGGGCATAAAACGCAGCGTCCCTAGGCAAAAGGGATGTCAGTACAAATAATGTACCGAGTATGTAAGGAATAAAAATCAGTAAATAATAGACATGAGAGAAACATGGAGTAAAAGACTCGACATGTACGTCTTCATAGTTCTGTGAATCATTTCATTTTTATAATGTCATGCATATGCGTATAAATTTCATACCATGCATAGGTATATGTGTTTATAACATCATCAAGACTCTGAGGGCATCCCATCATATCATTTCGGCCACTGTGGGCAAATTATCAACGTATACTAGCTGATCAGGTGGTGGTGCGTATATAACGCCATAACTTTTTTCCCATATCCCATATACATATAAATACATATATACGCGTATATAACGCCATCTGTTCATGGGTCAATGTATATGTAAAAATGCATAAGAAATACGTTAATAATATTTTCTCGGAATGTCATAAAAATAATATGCCTTAAGAAATACGTTAATAAGATTTTCTCAGAATGTCATAAAAATAATATGCCTGTCGTATAAATTTTATCAGATACGTATTTTTCTGAGACCCATGAACAGAAGATATAATAATAATTCACATGGGGAATCAAGAATATAGACACCCCTAATATTTTTATGAATAGAGTCGTTTACGAAAACTGTGTGTTTGCTCGTTTCTTTCAGTATCATTTGGGTCATGCTAAAAAGAAAGAAGGGATAACCTTAACATACCTGAATCGATTCTCTTTTTGCGAAAACACGTAACGGTTGATCGAAGTAGGGAAAATCCGTATGATATTCTTGAGAAAGATTGCACCATACTCCGTTATAATTGCAAAATCTCACTTTCATTTTGAATTGTTGAAGCCTGGCGTTGCTTTGATATATGCCGATGCATATGAAATCTCATATTGAATTGTTGAAAATTAATATTTTGGCATTTGACATATGCTTAAAGTTGAGATGCCTCACGTTGAAATCCTTGGAGTTCAAAATGAATTCTCTGAAGTTTCAAAATGAATTACTTTGGAGATTCCATCCGTATGAAATCTCTTAGCAATCAAGGTTTCAATTCTTAGCAACATAAGTATCTACATAGAAGATGTATTAAAATCTCTTATTTTTGAGATTTGTGGGGGCCACCCTTTAGTGATGACTAGGCCACTAAATCCTCCAAATGTGCCACCTATTTTATGAACTTAAGAGTCATAATTTGGGCCTTTGTTGCTGCCACGTTTTGGCTTATTAAGCTTATCCAAGATCTTGATTTATTTAATTATATTAATTACTTAGTTAATCTCCCACTAAAAATCCATAATTACTCAATTATTCACATAATTAAGAGTTATCTCAAATTACTTATAATACTCCTCAGTTATAACATACCTTATACCCCTTACTATCATGGCCATGTGGTACCTTGTATGGTACTAGTCCATAAATACCGGGTATTACAGCTCGGACCGTATATTATCCTAAATTGCCAAACTTCGACAAAATTTTAACGTACGAAAAGCAAATGCGGGATGTAACATCTCATTTCCGAGCTTATATAAATTTACTTATGGCGTACTTCCACGTACGAAAATATGGGATGTAACACCGATTTTGATGAATTTTATATGGTTAGACTCAGGAGAGGACGAGGTTTATTATTCTGCCATTTTTGACTGATTTCGAGACGTGGGACCGGGGGCCGAGTTTTTGGCCAGTTTTGGATTTTTGGCATATTTTGTAGTTTTATTGTGGAATTCGATTCGTTAGCCTATGTTGATGGTATTAATCTGATTATGGTTAGATTTGGAGCTTTTGGATACCGAGTCCAGAGACGAGGGTATCCCGGAGTAGAAATTTACGATGTTAAGGTAAGTAACAGTTTTAACTCTTGCTTTGAGGGTATAAACCCGGAGAATTTTATATCGTGTGACTGTTTGGAGGTGATACCCACGCTAGGTGACGGGCGTGTGGGTGTATACCTCAAGGGATTGAGACTTGGTCTGTCTCGTGAGGCCTCATGGCCATCATCTGTGTTTACGTAGTTACTTGTTGTTGAACTTGTCTGCCTTCATGTTAGAGATCGTGCTTAGGCTTTATTCATGCTCACATAATTTGTACTCAGTCATAGAAATTATTGTACATGTTTACCTCGGTCTCTATTATTTGCTAATATGTTGTGATACTTGATGTGGGTTGTGTTCCCTTATTTGTTGATGATGGTGAGGCTAGTGAGGTACATGATTGAGTGAGGCCGAGGGCCTGGTTGTGAGGATATTAATACCATAACGCGTGAGTTGTCCGCGTAGCACGTGAGTTGACCGTGCGGGTCTAGGTATTGATACCATAGCACGTGAGTTGTCCGCGTAGCACGTGAGTTGACCGTACGGATCCAGATATTGATATGATGGCACGTGAGTTGTCCGTGCTTAGCGCTTGGGCTTTGGGAGCCCCTCCGGAGTCTGTACATACCCCTAGTGAGCGCAGAGTATTGAGCGTTGAGTGCTGAGTGTGAGTGCTGAGTGATGGAGTGACATTGCTGTGAGGTTGCATTTACTTTTGTTGTTGCTGCATTTTCCTATTAATATTCCTTGTAGTCTTATTGATTTATGAAATTACTTGTCTACTCCTGTTTGTACTTAATTGTGGAAATAATAATTGGATTATTCTGCTTAGCTCGTCACTACTGCTCAGTTCCTTAGTTATTTCTGTTACTACTGAGTCAGTTCACTCATACTACACCCTGCACTTTATGTGCAGATCCAGGTGAGTTAGAAGGCAGCGATCGTTGAGTTCAGGCCGGCTATCTTTGGAGACTGCAAGGTATCTGTTAGCGTCCGCAGGACCTTGTTACTGTTGTAATTTCTTCTTTTGGATAGTTAGACAGTTTATATATCTTAGTTCATAGTTTTAGATGCTCATGACTTAGTGACACCCCGATGTTTGGGGCTCATTTCCATATTTTCTATAATTATATTTAGAGTTGATTTAGTTTATGGAAAAAAAAATTCAAATGTTTTATTAAATTCTTATAATCGATTTAGTAGTAATATTTGGGGAAATAGGCTTGCCTTGTAACACGATAGGCGCCATCACGACCATGGTTAGATTTTGGGTCGTGATACATATCATCCCTGACAATAGCCACCCTTATCACTCCTATAATAGCCTCCCTTATCCCTCCGCCCTGAAAATATCAATAGCCACCCTTATCGCTCCGCCCAGACAATATTCCAACACACATAACAAAAGTGAAATGCCACCCTTATACCCACATAATATCAACAGTGAAATGCCACCCTTATATCCTCAAAATAATAACTCAAATAACACAATAATTTACACGGAATATTATCACAGCGACATAACAAAATCAATTCATGTCACAATTTGCCCAATGGCCACAACCAATTTCAAAGATATAACAAAATCAATTAATTTCACAACAAATAGACCAAGGCTCCACATAATGTGTATAACACCTCAAAATAACAACAGAGATGGAAAATACTCAGTATAGGGCAACACCTTCATTAATCCAAATTCTTGATAATTATATAACGCCTTGGTTTAAACTTATTTTATTAATTATTTGTAGATGGAAAATCCACAATATAATTATTTCCAGGAAATATCAAATCACCAAACTCACGGAATTTACATAAATATTCAAGTAACAATCATATCAATTTGTCATATAAAAACAAACTCAACAAACAAGGATTGAAGCATGGCAAATAGATGATTTAATAAATGCCAACAATTATACAATTTACTACACAATAATGCATAAGGCTTTAACCCAATAAATTTGCACATATAAGCCCGAGTACGTACTCGTCACCTCACGTACACCGCTTTTCACATTTCAAAAATGGCACATAAGACTCAATGCCTAAGGAGTAATTCCACCACTCAAGGTTAGGCAAGATACTTACTTTTTTTTGAAGTTAGGCCGATATTCCAAAATTGCCTTCTTGCTTGAATTGACTTCCGGACAGCTCAAATCTATCCAAATTAATTCAATTCAGTCAATACTAAATATAGGAATTAATTCCGTATGAAAATACTAATTTTCCAACAAAATCCCAAATTTAACTCAAAAATTGTCTGTGGGGCCCACGTCTCAAAATTTGACAAAACTCACAAAATCCGATAACCCATTCAATTACGAGTCCACCTATACCAATTTTATCAAATTCCGATAACAACTCGGCCTCCAAATCTAAAATTTCCGTTTTTAAAAGATTTTGCAAAAATCCCAATTTCTTCCATTTAAATCTGAATTAAATGATGAATATAACCATGGATTTATGAAATATAGTCACTTTTGGATATAGGACACTTACCCAAGTTGAAGTCTTGAAGAAATCCTCAAAATCGCCCAAGAACCTTGCTCCAAAAATCCAAACGAAATGAAGGAAATGACCATTTTTGGTCCTTAAGTTTCTGCCGAAAAAACACTATTCTGGTCGCTAAAAGTCCATTCTGCTCGCTAAATGTGTCAAATCTGGCCGCTAACGGTGCGCACAAGAACTGTTTACACCTGCAGTTTTATTTTCACTAAAAAGGCTCTAACTCCATCATACGAACTCGGAATTTGACGATTCTTGTTCCTATGAGTCACAAATAATAATACAAACCTACTCGTTCAATCAAAACTCAATTTAGAGCTCACTTGCTCAATGTAATACCAATTCCGCTCGTTAAACAATTAACTCATATTTCACGCTAAAAACCCAACCGCGAATTGATGGAGCTAGACCAAACTTTCCAGATCACTCCTATAATTCATTATCAAAATCCCAAAAGTCTGGAAATCAAATTTTGATCTTTAGAACTAAAAATGGACCTTTGGTTCATTACATGCTTATGGTGAAAACATCAAACTCTTCCAAAACTCTTCCCCTGATAGTCTGTAGGTTATCAACCATAACTTCTTGTACTCAACTCCAACTGCCAAACAGTTTAAATTTTTGCAAATTAGATACAAAGGGCTACAACTTTCATGTTTTTCTGATCGCCCAACTCCTTATAGTTTGCAAGATATAAGCTCCCAAAATCAGCCCTATGCAGTAGAAATTTCTGGCGATGCACACTGCTGTCGCCAAAATCTGCAGTACCAGCTTCAGTCAATCGATCATAACTTTTTGTACAAATATTTGAATGATTAATGTTTTATCGTTATGGAAACTAGAATAAAATATCTACAACTTTCATGTTTCGATAATTTCCATATTCCTTATAGATATCGAGATATAAGCTTCCAAATTCAACTCTGCGCATCAGAAATTTCGCACATTGCTATAAAAAAATATGCTGTTAAAATTCATCTGAAACCACTCTAAAACTCACCCAAGGCCCTCGGGACCTCAACCCAATACACAAACAAGTTCTAAAATATCATACGAACTTAGTTGAAACCTCAAATCACATAAAACAACGCTAAAATCACGAATCATACCCTAATTCAAGCTTAAGGAACTTAAGAATTCCCAACTTTTATATTCGATGCCGAAACCTATCAATTCAATTCGATTGACCTCATATTTTGCACACAAGTCATAAATGACATAACAGATCTATGAAAATTTTCAGAACTAGATTCCGACTCCGATATCAAAAGGTCAACTCCCCGGTCAAACTTCCCAAAAATTCAACTTTAGCCATTTCAAGCAAAATTTCACTACGGACTTCCAAAAAAATTTCGGACACGCTCCTAAGTCCAAAATCACCATACGGAGCTATTGGAATCATCAAAACTCCATTTCGGGGTCGTTTACACATAATTCACCATCCTGTTAATTATTTCAACTTAAGCTTCCAAAACAAGAATTTTTCTTTCAATTAAATCCTGAATCATCCGAAAATCAAACTTGACCACCCTCGCAAGTCATAATACACATTTCAAAGCTACTCGAGACCTTAAGCCACCGAACGGAACGTAAATTCTTAAAATGACAAGTTGTATCGTTACATATTTAGACATCGCTATTATTATGGATTGTTCACTTTATTTCAGACTTTATTTCCGCATTTGTTTCTTTGTTATTAATTAATTATAAATTGTAAAAAAAATTGCTAATATTATTCTAATGTTGGCTTGCCTAGCAAATGAAATGTTAGGCGCCATCACGGTGTCACGACCCAAAATCTCACCACAGGTGTCGTGATGGCACTTAGTCTCTAAGACTAGGTAAGTCGACTATAACAACAATTCAAGCCATTTTTTAAATATAAATTAATACACGTGTCGAAAACCAACATCGGAAAGAGTTATGAAAAACTCCCAAGACTGGTAATACTGAGTCACGAACTCTAACTGAATACATAGAATGATCACGAGGACCGAATATACAATACTGTTCGAATAAGAAATTAACAGTACAATAGAAATAGAAGGACCCCAAGGGACTGCGACGACCAAGCATCTCTACCTTAAGTCCTTGAGATCACCCTCTAACTTCATCCGAGTCCGATATCTCAAATACCCGGCTCTGCACAAAAATGTGCAGAAATGTAGTATGAGTACACCACGGTCAGTACCCCAGTAAGTATCAAGACTAACCTCAATGGAGTAGTGACGAGATACAGTCAAGACACTCACTAGTCTAATAACCCGTGCAATATAGTATACAAAATAATAGGAAATAAATAACAATAAGGGCAACACAAATCAACCAGTGATATGCACAGCAGGGCAACAAGAACACCATTAATATTGCTCAACAAATAATAAATACAAGTACACCCAATTAAATCAAGTCCTTAAAATAAATATCTTTCACATATAATTCTTCAAAATAACTCTCTTTCAAATATAATTTCCTCAAATAAATATCTTTCGAATATAATTCTTTCAATAAATCTCTTTCAAATATAATTTCTTCAAATAAGTATCTTTCAAATATAATTCTTTCAATAAATCTCTTTCAAATATAATTTTCTCAAATAAATATCTTTCAAATGCAATTCTTTCAAATAATACTTTTTAATAAAAATCCTTCAAAATAAATATTTTGAATATAATTCTTTCAATTAAAAGTCAACATGTGATACCCCATTTCATAAAAATAAAAATACGGATCTCAACCCATTTTCATATTTTTTGTAAACACGGGTCTCAGCTCACTTTCATATTTCCACGGCACTTCGTGCCCATAATTAATTCATCATATTTTCCCGGCACCTCGTGCCCACTTTTCATATCACAACTGCACCGAAAGTTCACGTGCCAATAATAAAACCATAATATTGTTTCCCGGCACCTCGCGCCCACGTTTCATATCCGCTGCGGCGTGCAACCCGATATTTAACATTACCTGCCCGGCAATATCCACAAGTTCACAATTTCAATATAAATCGGGCTATTATCAAGTTTAACGAAACAACAAGACAAGTTGCACAAGATATAAAAATAAACACAAGGAATACCCCAACATCACATGAAAATTACCAACACAATAACTCCACATCATCACATATCATCCCTAAGAATAGCCACCCTTATCTCTCCTATAGCAACCCTTATCACTCCTATAATAGCCTTCCTTATCTCTCCGCCCTGAGAATATCAATAGCCACCCTTATCGCTCCTATTGCCACCCTTATCTTTCCTATAGTCACCCTTATCACTCCACCCAGACAATATCCCAACACACATAACAACAGTGAAATGCCACCCCTATACCCACATAATGTGCAGATCCAGGTGAGTTAGAAGGCAACGATCGTTGAGTTCAGGGCGGCTATCTTGGGAGACTGCAAGGTATCTGTTAGCATCCGCAGGACCTTGTTACTCTTGTCATTTCTTCTTTTGGATAGTTAGACAGTTTATATATCTTAGTTCATAGTTTTAGATGCTCATGACTTAGTGACACCCCGATGTTTGGGGCTCATTTCCGTATTTTCTATAATTATATTTAGAGTTGATTTAGTTTATGAAAAAAAAAATTCAAATATTTTATTAAATTCTTATAATCGATTTAGTAGTAATATTTGGGGAAATAGACTTGCCTTGTAACACGATAGGCGCCATCACGACCATGATTAGATTTTGGGTCGTGATACATATCATCCCTGACAATAGCCACCCTTATCTCTCCTATAGCCACCCTTATCACTCCTATAATATCCTCCCTTATCCCTCCGCCCTGAAAATATCAATAGCCACCCTTATCGCTCCGCCCAGACAATATCCCAACACACATAACAAAAGTGAAATGCCACCCTTATACCCACATAATATCAACAGTGAAATGCCACCCTTATATCATCAAAATAATAAATCAACAATTTACACGAAATATTATCACGGCAACATAACAAAAATTAATTCATATTATAATTTGCCCAATGGCCACAACCAATTCCAAAGATATAACAAATCAATTAATTTCACAACAGATAGCTCAAGTCTCCACACAATGTATATAAAACCTCAAAATAACAACAGAGATGGAAAAATAACTCAGCATAGGACAACACCTTTTTAAGTTTGTTTAATTAATTATTTGCAGAGGAAAAATCCATAATGAAATTAAATTTCAAGAAATATCAAACCATCAAACTCACGGAATTCACATAAATATACAAGTAATAATCACATCAAATTGTCATATACAAACAAATTCAATAAATGCGAATTGAGGCATGGCAAATAGATGATTAAATAAATGCCAACAATTATCCAATTTACTACATAATTTTTCCAAGACTTTAACTCAATAAATTTTGCACATATAAGCCTGAGTACGTACTACTCACCTCGCGTACACGGCTTTTCACATTTCACAAATCGAACATAAGACTTGATGCCTAAGGAAAAATTCCCCCACTCAAGGTTAGGCAAGATACTTACCTTTTTGAAGTTATGTCGATAATCCAAAATTGCCTTCTTGCTTGAATTGACCTCCGGACAGTTCAAATTTATCCAAATTAATTGTACAACCTCATTAAAATTTATCGAAAATAATTCTGGATAATAATATCTCGACTTAAAAACTTATTCCAAAAAGTCAACAAAAGTCAACACGGGGCTAGCCTCTCGGAACCCGACATAATTTTCATGAAATCCGAACACACATTCCGATACGATTTCAACCATACCAATTTTATCAAATTCCGATAACAACTCGACCTCCAAATCTTAAATTTTTGTTCTTGAAACATTTTGCAAAAATATTATTTTCTTCAATTTAAATCCGAAATAAATGATGAATATAACCATAGAATCATGAAGTATAATCACTTTCGGATATAGAACTCTTACCCCAATCCATATGGTGAAAATCGTCTCAAACATCGCTTCAATCTGAGCTCCATAACTCCAAATATGTTAAAAATGGCTGAAACCTCGAAATATAGCTACCGCCCAGGTATTTACTCTTCGGGATCACGGAAAATGCTTCGCGATCGCGAAGAATAAGTGCCCAGCTTTTCCAAATAGCCTCTAGTATAATGGTCATAACTGTTTTTACACACATCCAAATTGCAAATGGTTTAACTTTCTGAAAACTAGACACCAAGAGCTAGAACTTTCATGTTTTGTTCATCTCCCAGTTACTTATCGATTGCAAGATATAAGCTTCTAACATTAGCCCTGTGCAACACAAATTTCTTCTTAGCGATTTCCAAACTCTTCCCAGACATCCTGTAGTATATCAATCATAACTTATTGTACACAACTCCAAATGCTAAATGGTTTGATTTTCTGAAAATAGACACAAAGGGCTACAACTTTCATTTTTGGATCATCTCCAGATTCTTTATAGATTGTGAGATATAAGCTTCCAAAGTCGGGTCAGTGTAGCAGGACTTTCCTCTACGCGATCGCGAAAAGGCTTCCTCAGTCGCGATTCATAGTGTCCAAATAGTAAAATTGCTCTTCGCGATCACAACCGTTTGTCAGCGATCGCGATGCATACCTCTGTAGCAAAAAACCAGCAACTAAATATGGCCTAGAAATAGTTTGAAACCACCCCAAAACTCACCTGAGCCACTCGAGACCCCGTCCGAACATACCAACAAGTCTTAAAACATATAATAGACTTAGTCGAGGCTTCAAATCACATCAAACAATGCCGAAATTACGAATCGTGCATCGAATTGAATTATGCATTTTTAAATCTTCCAACTTCTATATTTTGCGCCGAAACGTATCAAATCAATCCGGAATGACTTCAAATTTTGCACAGAAGTCATAAATAATGTAATGGAGCTATTCCAATTTCTGGAATCATAATACAACCTCGTTATCAAAAATTCAACCTTCGGTCGGACTTTTCAAAAAATCTTCTATTTTTTAACTTTCGCCAAAATGTGTTGAATTGTCCGACGAACTTCCAAATCCAAATCTGGACACACGCCAAAGTACGAAATCACCATATGAAGTTATTGAGATCATCAAAATTCCATTCCGGGGTCGTTTGCTCAAAAGTCAACTCTCCGGTCAACTCTTTCTATTTAAGCTTCTAACTAAGAATTATTCTTTTAATTAAATTTTGAATCTTCCGAAAATCAAACTCGACTACACCCTGTGATGACCCAAAAGGTCATCTTATGTTTTAAAACCTGAATCTGCGCTCTTAAGCCTTAAAAATCTCCTTTTTACCCTCATCGATTTGCGCGCGCAGTCCGGGCGTGTTTCCGAAAAACTTTAATGTTACAAATTGATGAAAATAAGAATTTTTGCCTTAAAAGTTAAACGTGCTCGGATCCGTATTTTGACGGTCCCTGTGGGTTCGTATCGAATTATGGGACCTGGGCGTATGCCCGGAATCGAATTCAGAGGTCCCTAGCTCGAGTTATGAATTTTTGATGAAAATTAAAAGTTTGAAAATTTATTTGTTTTTAAGAATTGGTTAATGTTTGGCCTTATTGATACCGGATCCGTATTTTAGTTCCGGGGCCCGGTATAGGTCCAATATAATATTTAAGACTTATCTGTGAAATTTGGTGAGAAATGGAGTTTATTTGACGTGATTCGGACGTCCAGTTGAGAAACTAAAACTTTTAAAGTGTTCTTGAGAATTTCATTTGATTTGGTGCTAAATTCGTAGTTCTATGTGTTATTTTGGCGATTTGATCACGCGAGCAAGTTTCTATGATGTTTTTAGACTTGTGTGCATATTTGGGTCGGATCCCCGATGGCTCGGGTGAGTTTCGGATAGGCCACGGGATGTTTTGGACTTTGGAAAATCTGGTTTTATGCAGATTCTAGTGTTCTGGCATGTCCTTCTCCACGTTCGCGAAGGTTCTATCGTGAACGCGAAAAGTAAACTGATGAGGCCGGAATTTTCTTCTTCGCGAACGCTAAGCGATGGGGGCATTACCCTTCGCGAACGCGACAAGCTCATCGCGAATGCGTAGTGTTAGGCACTTGGGGGGGGGAGGGGGGAGTCAGCCTTTCCTTCATCGCGAACGCGAAGGCCAGGGGGGTAGCCTACGCGAAGGCCAGGGGGTAGCCACGCGAACGCGAACATTGTCTCGCGAACGCGAAGGCTTGGCAGCCAATGCTCTTCGCGAACGCGACAGTGGCCTCGTGAATGCGATGCACACTGTTGCCCAGCACTTAAAACAGAATCCAACACGTGATTAAGCCATTTTCCCACTTTTCACAAAACCAAACGGTGAGAGGCGATTTTCAAGAGTTAGTTTCTTCCCCAAGGTGTTGGTAAGTGATTCTAAACCATTTTCTTTCAATTACACATTACATTTCATGAATTTTCAACCTAAAATCTAGAGTTTTCATGGTAGAATTGGGGGTTTGTGTAGAAACTAGGGATTTTGGAAATTTGGGGATTTAGACCTCAATTTGAGGTCGGATTCCAAAACAAATTATATATCCGGACTCGGGGGTGAATGGGAAAATGGATTTTGGTCCGAACTTAGTGTTTTGACCAAGCGGGTCCGGGGTCGACTTTTTAACTTTTTGGAGGAAAATTTGGGAAAATTAATTTGTGCAATATAATTGATTCCTTTAGCAATATTTAATATTATTGAGTCATTTTTGAATAGATACGAGTGGTTTGGAGGCGAATTCTAGAGAAAAAGTCGTGATTGAGAATTAAGTGGCCTTCGGAGCGAGATAAGTGTTGTGTCTAACCCTGACATAAAGGAATTAGGAACCTTAGACTATTTGCTATGTGAAATTCATGTGAGCGGCGTATATGTGAGGTGACGAGTACTTATGCGCCGTCAATTTACCTATTTTCCATGTTTCTTCTATTTTTCTTATATTGTCTCTTTCGTATGCCTAATTGCTACGTGTTTATACTAGTGTTGTTGAATTGATCGTTCTTATCATGTTTACAGATTTTCTGGTGATAATTGAGAATTTATTTCAAAGTTGAGATTGATATTGTGGAACCAAATGTTGAAGTAAGGCTTGTACTTGTTATTCTATCTCCCTGTTGTTATTTATGCATTGCATTATGGTAAGGGAGAGTGTTAATGCATGAAGTGTGATGCCGTGCCATATTGTGAGTGTTAATGCACGAAGGGTGATGTCGTGCCATATTGTGAGTGTTAATGCACGAAGGGTTATGCCGTATCATACTATGAGAGTAAATGCACGAAGGGTGATGCCGTGTCGTTTCTATTGATTTATGGTGAGATTGAGAGTAAAAGCATGAAGGTTGATATCGTGCATTTTTCCTTTACTGTATTCGTGTTCCTGTTGATTCATAATACGTTGGTTGTTCCAATTATCATTCTGTTGTAGTTCTTTATCTCATATTTCCCCTAGCCTGTTTCCCCCTCCCGATATCTCATATCTAATTCTTTATTATTGTTATTTGTATATACATTGTTAAACGGTACAGGTTGATTTGTAGGTGCCTTGCCTTAGCCTCATCACTACTTCGTCGAGGTTAGGCTCGACACCTACCAGTACATGGGGTCGGTTGTACTGATACTGCACTCTGTATTTTGTGTGCAGATTTTGGTACCGTCTCAGGTTGATCGAGAGTTTGCTATTGGACCATTATCCGGAGACTAATGGTAGATCTGTCGGCGTTCACATACCTTGAAGTCCTCGTCTATATTTTCTGTTCTACTGCTTCTTTCATTCAGACAGTTGTATTTATTTCAGACTATTACTTGTTGTAAATTCTAGAATGCTCGTGTTTTGTGACTCCAGATCTGGGTGGTAGTAATTAATATAGTTTTTATATTATTCCGCACTTATTATATTTCACCTTAGTTAATTTGTTGTATTTACTGAATGAGATAAGAGTTGATTTAATGATTCTCTAATATTGGCTTGCCTAGCAAGTGAAATGTTAGGCGCCATCACGGTCCCGACGGTGGGAATTTCGGGTCGTGACAAGTTGGTATCAGAGCACTAGGTTGCCTAGGTCTCACGATTCACGAGCAAGCTTAGTAGAGTCTGGAGGATCGGTACGGAGACGTCTGTGCTTATCTTCTAGAGGCTATGAAGTTTAGGAACAAGTTTCACTTCTATTCTTCCTTATCGTGCGATTTTTATTTTCTCAATTCTGATTGAACTCTTCTACTCTTGTTCTCTCGCAAATGGCTAAAACACGTATCACTTCCTCAGCTGAGCTGCAGCCAGAGCCTCCAGTGGCAGCTCCTACGAGGGGCAGAGGTCGAGGTATGGGCAGGGCTCAGCCCAGAGCCCGAGCAGCAGTCCCAGTTGTAGAGCCTCAGATAGAGCTTGATGAGGAGGTTCCAGCCCAGACTGTTCCTGCCGAGCCAGCTCAGGTTCCGGAGGGGTTCATTGTCAGCCTAGTACTTCAGGACGCTTTGGTCTGTTTGGTGGGCCTTGTGGAGAGTGTGGCCCAGACTGGCGCATTTCCTCTAGCATCAGCCGTCTCTCAGGTTGGGGGAGGAGCCCAAACTCCCACTACTCCCGCTACGGAGAAGATAGCTCCCCAGTATCAGGCTCCAACAGCTCAGCCAGGAGTAGTTCAGCCGGTTGTTGCGGCACAGGTCGGAGATGGGCCAACTATGTCTTCTGAGGCTTTGTGGAGGTTGGACAGGTTTACCAAGCTCTTCCCAGGTCACTTCAGTGGTGCTCCTTCAGAGGATCCCTGGGAGTATCTTGACAGTT
The DNA here is from genome assembly GCF_000715075.1 of Nicotiana tabacum. NCBI lineage: Eukaryota > Viridiplantae > Streptophyta > Magnoliopsida > Solanales > Solanaceae > Nicotiana > Nicotiana tabacum. Next base: position 20,760,636 of record NC_134091.1, read on the forward strand.
GTCACGAGGTTCTACGGAACATGGGTATAGTGGAGACCAATGGGGTCGATTTTGCTGCATTTCAGATGGCTGGTTCCGCCAAGAAATGGTGGAGAGATTATTTGTTGACTAGACCAGCTGGGTCGCCTGCTCTTACTTGGGACCATTTCTCTCAGCTCTTATAAAGAAGTTTCTGCCTATCACATTGAGAGAGGAGCGTCGCCGTCAGTTTGAGCGTCTCCAGCAGGGCAGTATGACTGTTACTCAGTATGAGACCCGTTTTGTGGATTTGGCCCGTCATGCTATTCTTATGCTTCCCACCGAGAGAGAGAGGGTAAGGAGGTTTATTGATGGACTTGCTCAGCCTATCCGATTGCAGATGGCTAAGGAGACTGGGAGTGAGATTTTTTTTCAGGCAGCTGCTAATGTCGCCAGACGAGTTGAGATGGTTCTTACTCAGGGAGGTCAGGGGTCTAACAAGAAACCTCATTATTCCGGTGAGTTCAACGGTGCCTCATCTAGAGGCAGGGGTACTTTTGGTAGAGGCCATCCTCCCAGGCCATTTCATTCAGCACTCCAGGCATCCCACGGTGCCTCAGGTAGTCGTGGCCCTCAGATGCATTATTCTGACCAGCTAGCCTACAGTGCACCACCAGCTCCTATTTGTGCACCTTCACTCCAGAGTTATCAGGGTGGTTATTCAGGTCGACAGGGTCAGTTTCAGGGTCAGCAGTCACAGCAGCTGAGGTTATGTTATACTTGTGGTGATCTGAGGCACACTGCTAGATTTTGCCCTTGGGCAACGGGCAGCTCACAGCATCAGAGTTCTCGTGCCATGGTTCCGGCACCAGTTGCTACACCACCTGCTCAGCCAGCCAGAGGAGGGGTCAGACAACCAGAGGAAGAGACCAGACTATTAGAGGTAGAAGTTAGGCCGTTAGAGGTGGAGACCAGCCGGCTAGAGGTCGTCCCGGGGATGTAGTTCAGGGTGGTGGGGCCCAGCCCCAGTGTTATGCTTTCCCAGCCAGGCCTGAGGCTGAGTCATCCGATGCTGTTATTACAGGTACTGTTTCAGTTTGCAGTAGAGATGCTTCAGCTCTATTTGATCCGGGATCTACTTAATCCTACGTGTCATCCTATTTTGCTTCATATTTGGTTGTGCCTCATGATTCTTTGAGTGCTCCTGTGTATGTGTCCACACCTGTGGGAGATGCTATTATTGTAGATCGTGTTTATCATTCATGTGTAGTCACCATTGGGAGTCTTGAGACTTGTATAGATCTTCTACTTCTCGATACGATTGATTTTGATGTCATACTGGGTTTGGATTGGCTGTCACCTTATCATGCTATATTAGATTGTCACGCCAAGACGGTGACCTTAGCCTTGCAGGGGTTACCTCGATTAGAGTGGAAAGGCACTCTCGACCATTCTACCAGTAGGGTTATCTCTTATGTGAAGGCTCGGCATATGGTTGAGAAGGGGTGTCTAGCTTCTTTGGCTTATGTCCGCGATTCTAGTGCGGAGGTTCCTTCCATGGATTCAGTGCTAGTTTTTCGTGAGTTTCTATAGGCGTTTCTTGCAGACCTGCCAGGGATGCCACCCGACAGGGATATTGATTTCTACATTGATTTGGCTCTGGGCACTGAGCCCATTTCCATTCTGCCATACCGCATAGCCCCACTAGAGTTAAAAGAATTAAAGGAATAGTTGCAAGATTTACTTGATAAGGGCTTTATTAGACCTAGTGTCTCGCCCTGGGGTGGACCTATGTTGATTGTGAAGAAGAAAGATGGATCGATGAGGATGTGTATAGATTATCGGCAGTTGAACAAAGTCACCATCAAGAACAAGTATCCATTGCCGAGGATTGATGATTTATTTGATCAGCTTCAGGGTGCCAAGGTATTTTTGAAGGTTGATTTGAGATCTGGCTACCAGGAGTTGAGGATTAGGGCATCTGATGTCCCTAAGATAGCTTTTCGGACTCGGTATGGGCATTATGAGTTTCTACTTATGTCATTTGGGCTGACAAATGCCCCAAAAGCCTTCATGGATTTGATGAACCAGGTGTTCAAGCCCTACTTGGATTCCTTTGTGATTGTGTTTATTGATGATATCTTGGTCCACTCCCACAACCGAGAGGAGCATGAGCAGCACCTTCGGATCGTTCTTCAAACTCTGAGAGACATCCAGTTATATGCTAAGTTCTCAAAATGCGAGTTTTGATTGAGTTCAGTTGCTTTATTGGGACACGTTGTATCAGCGGAGGGTATTCTGGTAGATCTTAAGAAGATTGAGGCAGTCCAGAACTGGCCTAGACCCACATCAGCTAAAGAAATCCATAGTTTCTTGGGTTTGGCGGGCAACTACCGTCGGTTCACGGAGGGGTTTTCATCTATAGCAGCCCCGTTGACCAGATTGACCTAGAAGGGTGCCCTGTTCAAGTGGTCAGGCGAGTGTGTCTTGAGCTTCCAGAAGCTCAAGACAGCTTTGACTACGGCACCGGTATTGGTATTACCCACGGGTTAAGGATCTTATACAGTATATTGTGACGCATCTCGTATTGGTCTGGGTGCGTTATTGATGCAGGGTGGTAAGGTTATTGCATATGCTTCACGGCAGCTGAAGGTTCACGAGAAGAATTACCCTGTTCATGATCTAGAGCTGGCGGCCATTGTTCACGCACTGAAGATTTGGAGGCATTATCTTTACGGTGTGCCATGTGAGGTATTCACGGATCATCGGAGCTTGCAGTATTTGTTCAAGCAGAAGGAACTCAATTTGAGGCAGAGGAGGTGGTTGGAGCTATTGAAAGACTATGATATTACCATATTGTATCATCCCGGAAAGGCCAATGTGGTGGCCGATGCCTTGAGTAGAAAGTCAGCTAGTATGGGTAGCCTTGCTTATATTCCAGTTGGTAAGAGACCGCTTGCATTGGATGTTCAGGCCCTTACCAGTCAGTTCGTGAGGTTGGATGTTTCTGAGCCAAGCCGTGTTCTAGCTTGTATAGTTGCTCGGTCTTCTTTTTTTGAGAGCATCAGAGATCGGCAGGATGACGGTCCTCATTTACTTGTCCTTAGAGACACAGTGCAGGAAAGTGGTGCCAAGCAGGTTACTATTGGAGATGACGGAGTTTTGAGGATGCAGGGTCGTATTTGTGTGCCTAATGTGAATGGACTTTGTGAGTTGATTCTTGAGTAGGCCCACAGTTCCTGGTATTCTATTCATCCATGTGCTGCCAAGATGTATCAGGACTTGCGGCAGCATTATTAGTGGAGGAGGATGAAGAAAGACATAGTTGCATATGTAGCTCGGTGCCTAAATTGCCAGCAGGTAAAGTGTGAGCATCAGAGACCTGGTGGTTTACTTCAGAGGTTAGAGATTCCTGAGTGGAAGTGGGAGCGTATCACTATAGATTTTGTTGTTGGAATCCCACAGACTCAGAGGAAGTTCGATGCAGTTTGGGTCATTGTGGACAGGCTGACCAAGTCAGCGCACTTCATTCCTATGGCAGTTACCTATTCTATAGAGCGGTTGGCAGAGATTTACATTCATGAGATCATTTGTCTTCACGGTGTGCCCGTGTCTATCATTTCTGATCGAGGTACGCAGTTCACCTCGCACTTCTGGAGGGCAGTACATCGTGAGTTGGGTACGTGGGTTGAGTTGAGCACAATATTCCATCCTCAGACAGACCGGCAGTCTGAGCGTACTATTCAAATCTTAGAGGATATGCTCCGCGCATGTGTTATAGACTTTAGAGGATCGTGGGATCAGTTCTTTCCCCTTGCAGAGTTTGACTACAATAACTGCTACCAGCCGAGCATTCAGATGTCTCCCTTTGAGGCATTATATGGTAGGCGGCGGTGCTGGTCGCCAGTTTGGTGGTTCGAGCTGGGGGAGACTTGGTTGTTGGGCACAGACTTAGTATAGGATGCTTTGGATAAAGTCAAGACTATTCAGGATCGACTTCGCACAGCTCAGCCCAGGCAGAAGAGTTATGCCGATCGTAGGGTTCATGATGTTGCATTCATGATCAGGGAGAGAGTGTTGCTTCGGGTATCACCCATGAAGGGAGTGATGAGGTTCGTAAAGAAGGGCAAGTTGAGGCTTAGGTATATCGGACCTTTTGAGATTCTATAGAGGGTAGGAGAGGTGTCTTACAGGCTTGCGTTGCCACCTAGTTTAGCAGTTGTTCATTCGGTATTCCATGTCTATACTTCGAAAGTATCATGGCGATCCGTCCCATGTGTTAGATTTCAGCTCTGTCCAGTTGGACAAGGATTTGACTTACGAGGAGGAGCTGGTGTCTATTCTAGTCCGGCAAGTTTGCTAGTTGAGATCAAAGAGTTACACTTCAGTTCGAGTGCAGTGGAGGGGTCAGCCTGTTGAGGCAGCTACTTGGGAGTCCGAGTCTGATATGCGAAGTAGATATCCCCACCTTTTCACCATCTCAGGTACTTTTCTATGTCTGTTCGAGGATGAACGGTTGTTTTAGAGGTGGAGAATGTGATGATCCAAAAGGTCTTTTTATGTTTTAGAACTCGAATCTGCGTTCTTAAGCCTTAAAATTCTCATTTTTACCCCCCTCGATCTGCATGCGCAATCCGGGCGTGTTTCTGGAAAACGTTTATGTTGAAATGGATGAAAATAAGAATTTTTGCCTTAAAAGTTTATTTTTGTTGACTTCGGTCAACATTTTTGGTAAACGGGCCCGGATCCATGTTTTGACGGTCCTGGTGGGTCTGTATCGAATTATGGGACTTGGGTGTATGCCCGAAATCAAATTCGGAGGTCCCTAGCTCGAGTTATGATTTTTTGATGAAAATTTATTTGTTTTTAAGAATTGGTTGATGTTTGGCCTTCTTGATACCGGGTCCGTATTTCGGATACGGAGCCCGGTATAGGCCCAATATAATATTTAAGACTTGTCTGTGAAATTTGGTGGGAAATGGAGTTTATTTGACGTGATTCGGACGTTCAGTTGAGAAGTTAGAAATTTTAAAGTGTTCTTAAGAATTTCATTTGATTTGGTGCTAAATTTGTAGTTCTAGGTGTTATTTTGGCGATTTGACCGAGCGAGCAAGTTCTTATGATGTTTTTAGACTTGTGTGCATGTTTGGTTGGAGCCTTGAGGGCTCGGGTGAGTTTCGGATAGGCCATGGGATGTTTTGGACTTTGGAAAATCTTGTTTCTATAGATTCTGGTGTTCTGGCATGTCCTTCACATTCGTGAAGGTCCTCTCGCAAACGCGAAGAGTAAACTGATGAGGCTGGAATTTTCTTCTTCGCGAACACGAAGCGATGGGGGCATTACCCTTCGCGAATGCAACAAGCTCATCGCAAACACGTAGTGTTAGGCACTAGGGGGGAGTCAGCCTTTCCTTCATCGCGAACGCGAGCAATGTCTCGCGAACGCGAAGGCCAGGGGGTAGCCTACGCGAACGCGAACACTCTCTAGCGAACGCGAAGGCTTGGCAGCCAATGCTCTTCGTGAACGCGACAGCGGCCTCGCGAACGCGATGCACATTGTCGCCTAGCACTTAAAATAGAATCCAACACGGGATTACGCCATTTTCCCCACTTTTCACAAAACCAAACGGTGAGAGGTGATTGTCAAGAGTTATTTTCTTCCCCAAGGTGTTGGTAAGTGATTCTAACCTTTTTTCTTTCAATTACCCATTACATTTCATAAATTCTCAAACAAAAATCTAGAGTTTTCATGGTAGAATTAGGGGTTTGGGTAGAAACTAGGGATTTCGGAAATTTGGGGATTTAGACCTCAATTTGAGGTCGGATTCCAAAACCAATTATATATCCGGGCTCGGGGGTGAATGGGTAAATGGATTTTGGTCCGAACCTCGAGTTTTCAACAAGCGGGCTCGGGGTCGACTTTTCGACTTTTTGGAAGTAAATTTGGAAAATTTAATTTATGCAATATAATTAATTCCTTTAGCAATATTTGAAATTATTGAGTCATTTTTGAATAGATACGAGTGGTTTGGAGGCAAATTCTAGAGGAAAAGCCATGATTGAGAATTAAGTGGCCTTCGGAGCGAGGTAAGTGTTGTGTCTAACCCTGACGTGAGGGAATTAGGAACCTTAGACTATTTGCTATGTGAAAATCATGTGGGCGGCGTATAGTGAGGTGACGAGTACTTATGCACCGCCAATTTACCTATTTTCCATGTTTCTTCCATTTTTCTTATATTGTCTCTTTTCAATGCCTAATTGCTACGTGTTTATACTAGTGTTGTTGAATTGATCGTTCTTATCATGTTTATGGATTTTTTGGTGATAATTGAGAATTTATTTCAAAGTTGAGATTGATATTGTGGAACCAAATGTTGAAGTAAGGCTTGTACTTGTTATTCTACCTCCCTGTTGTTATTTATGCATTGCATTATGGTAAGGGAGAGTGCTAATGCACGAAGAGTAATGTCGTGTCATATTTTGAGTTTTAATGCACGAAGGGTGATGCCGTGCCATATTATGAGAGTTAATGCATGAAGGGTGATGTTGTGCCGTTTCTATTGATTTATGGAGAGATGCAGAGTAAGAGCACGAAGGGTAATGCCGTGCATTTTTTCTTTACTGTATTCGTGTTCTTGTTGATTCATAATATGTTGGTTGTTCCAATTATCATTCTGTTGTAGTTCTTTATCTCGTATTTCCCCCATCATGTTTCCCCCTCCCGATATCTCTTGTCTAGTTCTTCATTTCTGTTATTTGCATATACACTGTAAAATTGTACAGGTTGATTTGTTGGTGCCTTGCCTTAGCCTCGTCACTACTTCGTCGAGGTTAGGCTCGACACTTACCAGTGCATGGGGTCGGTTGTACTGATACTGCACTCTGCACTTTGTGTGCAGATTTTGGTACCGACTCGGGTTAATCGAGAGTTTCTTATTGGACCGCTATCCGGAAACTCAAGGTAGATCTGTCATCGTTCATAGACCTTGAAGTCCCCTTTTATCTTTTTTGTTCTACCGCTTCTTTCATTCAGACAGCTGTATTTCTTTCAAACTATTACTTGTAGTAAATTCTAAAATGCTCGTGAATTGTGACTCCAGATCCGGGTGGTAGTAATTAATACAGTTTTTATATTATTTCGCACTTATTATATTTCACCTTAGTTAATTTGTTGTATTTACTGAATGGGATAAGAGTTGGTTTAATGATTCTCTAACGATGGCTTGCCAAGCAAGTGAAATGTTAGGCGCCATCACGGTCCCGACAGTGGGAATTTCGGGTCGTGACACACCCACGGGTCATAATACATATTGTGAAGCTGCTCGAGACCTTAAGTTATTGAACATAGTGTTAATTCTTAAAATGATGAGTCGGGTCGTTACATTCTCCCTCTCTTAAACATACGTTCGTCCTTGAACGTGCCAAGAATCTTTTTGATGATATTAAATTACTGAGTGCATTATTTTACACATACTCACGGGTGATTCTACGTCACCGTAATTTTAACAGGGGTTTGACAACATCATCTCAATGGAGATTATCTCTTTTATTCACACTTATAATCCTTTAAGCCAATTCCTTACATTCCAAATAAATTTCGAATTCCTGACATCAACACACGGTATTAGTCTCAATCGGCTGTAGTAATTCGTGCCTACGCACACATCATACGTATGTCCATAACCACATCAATGGTCATAATAGTTGCTTATAATTAATTTTAAGCATCCTCAATTAATCTCATATTCATCAAAATCTCATTTCAATTTTTGTAACACTAACAGCAACACGCGAGGCATGAATACCTCATAATTATTTATCCGAATTAAGGAGTCACATTTAACGCCACCTGGGCACCCACCTTGTAGGATAAAACTCCACATTTATAACACGAATATGGCTAAATATGCACAGAAAATACATGCAAAAATTACTAAATAAGCCTAACAGGCATGACTCCCTATGAGTACTATAGTACAATTTAAATTTCACAAAGGTAGAATTTTAAACTCATAATTTATTTTTTCACCACAAGGACCTCGTCCTTATATAACTTCCACCACGGCTTGTAGCCCGGTTTAAATATTTCATATCAAATAAAAATGGGAGGATCTCGTCCTCAACTCCGAATCAAAAGTATTTTGCACATTGTGCCAACTGAAATTTTAAATTTCCTTTCTTTCTTCTTTTCAATAAATTCCATAAACAGTTTTCACAACACATAATGAACCCTCATCCCAATAGGGCATATAATTCATAGAATTGAATTCAATTATTACGAAATCACATCGAAACCCACTGTAGTGAGTAATAAAAAGTCACATTTGGACTTATAGACCTCAATGGTGTACAAAATAAAATGATAGACACGGGCTAACATCACCAAATCTCCCAACAGGGATAAACATATAAGTGGTTCACAAAATTATGAAGCTCACCCATAAGTGGAGCATAATAGGAGGACTCGCATCGATACTCAGAACCGAATCAAACTAAGAACAATATTCCTTTAAAATAAATCAGGATCGTACCTGTAGCGACACCATGTAGTGTAGAATCGTGAGCCATACCATATCAATTATATCAACGGGTCGAGCCTTCCCCTCTAGGGCGCCCTCTACCCGCCTGTCCTCTACCCCTAACTGACTGTGCATGTGGGGTAATAACTGGAATAGAGCTTGTAGCCTGAGTATTCTGATGAAATCTGCCTCTCCCAAGTCTGGGACAATCTCTCATGATGTGCCTAGTATCACCACACTAATAACAACCCCTCTGCAGGTTTGGCTGCTCATATTGAGTCTGTGCCAGATATCTAGAATAACCATTATAGGAACCCTGTGTCGGTGGTGCATTAAAAGAACTTACTGGAGCACTCCGAGTATTCTGAAATTGTTTCCATGACTCTGCTGATACTGAAATGTAGAATTATTAAGGACGCGGGAATACCGCAAGTCCCATCATTATCCCATAGAAATCTCAACTCTTAATCATATACAAGTTTCGGAGAACCTTTCAATACCACATAAATACATCTCATGCTAAAATTGATATAACACATGACTCCGCAATCTAATCGTTGATAGTTGACTCCCCTCACTTGACGCTAAGCCATAGGATACATTCCGATGATTCACAATACTAACCTTCATCGTTCGTACGACATCAGTCATAAGATTTATTTGGCGTATGTCATCCTCGTGACAGTTAAACTCGCTTCCTCCAGTGGCTTGGCTACTAGTATGTACCCTTCGCTAAATAGAAATACCATACGAAACCACATAGTCTCTAATACCACCAACTATCTTCATATCTACATCCACATCGTGACCCTACCACGATTGTGACGATTAGGCAACTAATTAAACCTTCTTAAGATCGTACTTATCAATCAGATGTCAGAACTTGTTACACCCCCATGTGCACAACTGAATGATCTCTCAATACTTCCGCATCCTCGATCTGGACGACAAGTTGTAACAATGGTTGAGCAACCTTGGCTTGCTTATAACCCCTATGTAGTATCACGAACCGTTGGCGCATAGTTGATATCGAGTGCACAATTTCATATACGAGTGGATGCAAAAGAACATAAGATATATACTTCAAGCTGAATAAATATCGCACGATAAGGAATGAAAGAAGCGAAAATTTTCCTACTAGCTTTGTAGCCTCTCGAAGATAAGTACAGACATCTCCGTACCGATACGCAAGACTCTACTAAACTCGTTCGTGACTCGTAGAACCTATGAACCTAGAGCTCTGATACCAACTTGTCATGACCCAAAATCCCACCACAGGTGTCGTGATGGCACTTAGTCTCTAAGACTAGGTAAGCCGACTATAACAACAATTCAAGCCATTTTTTTTAATATAAATTAATGCGCGTGTCGAAAACCAACAGCGGAAAGAGTTATGAAAAACTCCCAAGATTGATAATACTGAGTCACGAACTCTAACTGAATATCTAGGCTGATCACAAGGACCGAATATACAATAATATTCGAATAAGAAATTAGCAGTACAATAGAAATAGAAGAACTCCAAGGGACTGCGACGACCAAACAGCTCTACCTTAAGTCCTTGAGATCATCCTCTAACTTCGTCCAAGTCTGATATCTCTAATACCTGGCTCTGCACAAAAATGTGCAGAAGTGTAGTATGAGTACACCACGGTCGGTACCCAGTAAGTATCAAGACTAACCTCAGTGGAGTAGTGACGAGGTACAGTCAAGACACTCACTAGTCTAATAACCTGTGCAATATAGTATACAAAATAATAGGAAATAAATAACAATAAGGGCAACACAAATCAACCAGTGATATGCACAGCAGGGCAACAAGAACACCATTAATATCGCTCAACAAATAATAAATACAAGTACACCCAATTAAATCAAGTCCTTCAAATAAATATCTTTCACATATAATTCTACTAAATAACTCTCTTTCAAATATAATTTCCTCAAATAAATATCTTTCAAATATAATTCTTTCAATAAATCTCTTTCAAATATAATTTTCTCACATAAGTATCTTTTAAATATCATTCTTTCAATAAATCTCTTTCAAATATAATTTTCTCAAAATAAATATCTTTTAAATGCAATTCTTTCAAATAATACGTTTGAATAAAAATCCTTCTAAATAAATATTTTGAATATAATTTTTTCAATTAAAAGTCACTATGTGACACCCCATTTCATAATCATAAAAATACGGGTCTCAACCCATTTTTATATTTTTCGTAAATACGGATCTCAGTCCACTTTCATATTTTCTCGGCACTTCTTGCCCATAATTAAATCATCATATTTTCTCGGTACCTCGTGCCCACTTTTCATATCACAGCTGCACGGACAGTTCACGTGCCAATAATAAAACCATCATATTTTTTCCCGGACCTCATGCCCATGTTTCATACCTGTTGCGGCGTGCAAACCGATCCCATATAACATTACCTACCCGACAATAGCCACATGCTCACAATTTCAACATAAATCAGGCTATTATCAAGTTTACCGAAACAACAACACAAGTTGCATAAGATATAAAAATAAACACAAGGAATACCCCAACATCATATGAAAATTACCAGCACAATAACTCCACATCATCACATATCATCCCTGACAATAGCCACCCTTATTACTCCTACAATAGCCTCCCTTATCCCTCCGCCCTGACAATATCAATAGTCACCCGTATCGCTCATATTGCCACCCTTATCTCTCCTATAGCCACCCTTATCACTCCGCCCAGACTATAACGACCCGACCGGTCGTTTTGAGCTCTAGCGCATCGTTCTGCAGTTTGAGGCCATAAGCAACTTCACTTCAGGTATTATGACTTGTACGCATAGTCGGAATTGAGATTTAGGGAGTTCAGAGTTGATTTGGAAAGCAAATTCTCATTTCGGAAGCTTTAAGTTGAAAGAATTGACTAAGGTTGGATTTTTGGGTAAACGGCCTCGGAATCAGGATTTAAAGGTTCCAGCAGGTTCGTATGATGATTTTAGACTTGGGCGTATGTTCGGATCGGGTTTTGGATGCCCCAAGAGCGTTTCAGTACCTATTGTGAAAGTTAGCATTTTGGAAGAATTCCATAAATTTGGGTTAAAGTGCATTTCAATGTTATCGATGTCCGTTTGGAATTCCGAGTCTGATAATAACTCTGTATGGTGATTCCGGTATTGGGAGCGTGTCAGGAAGTGGATTTGGAGGTCCGTAGGTCATTTTGGAGTTGTTTGGCGAAAGTTAGGAAATTGAAGGTTTTTGAGAAGTTTGACCGGAAGTAGACTTTTTGATATCGGGGTCAGAATCTGATTCCAGAAGTTGGAGTAGGTTCCTAATGTCAAATGTGACTTGTGTGCAAAATTTGAGGTCAATCAGACGTGATTTGATAGGTTTCGGCATCGAATATAGAAGTTTGAAGTTCTAAAGTTCAATAAGCTTGAATTGGAGTGTGATTCATGATTTTAGCATTTTTTGATGTGATTTGAAGGCTTGACTAAGTTTGTAATGTGTTTTGGGACGTGTTGGTATGATTGGTGGAGGTCCCGAGGGCCTCAGGTGGAATTTGGATGGTTTACGGATTGAAATTCGACTTGAGAGATCTGCTAAAGTTGCTGTCATGACTGTTGCTGGCTTCCTTATACGCGATCGTGAGTGGAAGTCCGCGATCACATAGAGTTGTTTGGGGGTGACTGTGAAATATGCTATGCGGTCGCGATGATGGACCTGCTATTGTGGTGCGGTGGGTAGTTGTGCTATGCGAATGCGGCTGTGGTAATGCATTCGCAAAGAAGGAATGAGAGATGGCCTGATGCTACGCGTTTGCTCATCACGATCACGTGAGGAGGAGTACGATCGCGAAGTGTTGGATTTCATAACGTCGCGTTCGTGTGGGCTTATGTGCGGTCGCCTAGAGGAAAATGCGGAGCCAGTGTGCTTAGCCTTTGTGATCGCGAAGGCACTCCTGCGATCGCGAAGAAGGGCGGACCTGGGTTGGGCAGAATGTTTGAGTTCATTTCACCCATTTTCACACGCCTTTGGCGATTTTTGGAGCTTTTGAAGAGGAGATTTCATCATCAAGCAAGAGGTAAGTGATTTCTATTAATTGTGAGTTACATACAAGGTTTATAAATGGATTTAGGCATGGAAATTTGTAGAAATTGTGGGGTTTTGTTACGAAACCTAGGAATTGGTATTCTTAGATTTTGATCACGAATTTGGGAATGAAATGGAGAATAAATTATATATTTGAGTTCGTGGGGTTATGGGTAAAGTTTATCTTCAATAATTTTTAGAATCCGGGCACGTAGGCCGAGGGTGATTTTATCAACTTTTCAAACGGAGTTGGAAATTGTTATAAAATGATTAATTATGAGTATAAGAGTATATTTTGATTCGGTTGCGTCATATTTGACTAGTTTTGGATCGACGAGCATCAATTTTAATTGTCGGAGCGACCTTGGAGCCGGTTATGGAATTTCGGAGCAATGTAAGTCTCCTTTCTAACCTTGTAAGAGGGAATTTACCCCATAGGTAAAATAAATCAATATGTGCTCCTATTTGTGGGGGCTACGTACGCACGAGGTGACGAGAGTCTATGCGTAGCTACTATTATAATAATAATAATAATAATAATAATAACACATTTTGATTTTACATCTCATCAATCTATTGTAGTCACAATAACAATCCCTTTTTCATGTTTTGTATTGTAATATATAAATTCTGTAGTTTCGGACAACCTAACTATGAAAAAGTTACAATCTAAATAACAATATTACGAAGATCAATAAGAGTTTAAAATATGAAAGAACCTATTTATTATTTTTTCTCTTAATTTGGTATAGTTAAATTTAGTGATACTACTTTTTAGTTGGGGGCTTCTCACATTTTAATATAGTACTAGCTTCTATATACGTGCGTTGCACATATATCCCTTGTCAACTAATTTAAATTTATATAAGAATGATAAAGTTACTTGCATGTAGACCTGTTAAATTTAAAAGAATTGAATCTTGTTCAAACTTCAAAAAAGAAAAATCAAATTAAATTAATTAGATATTTATTGCTTTCACTCTATATTTCTAAATGATTTTCTAATTATGGAATGCCATGCTACAAAGTGTTTCTTTTCTTTTTCTACACTAATAATTAAGTTCCGAAGTGATTTAGGAAAAAAAAGAGGTCTTACGAATCAAGAAATAGTCATATATTGGTGGTGGTTAGCTTATCAAGTTTTGTTTGTTTGACTAATGTTATCGAGTTCTTGTTACCTTCTTTTGTAGTTCAACCTTTATGCATGATAGAATTGAAAGTTAAAGAGTTTGGACATGAAATTGTCTTATAGTTACGAAGATCTGTGAATGCATGATCCTAAACGGAATTCGTAAATTTGGTTTACTTCGAAACACATACTCATCATGACCAAAAGCTCCACTATAATCTCTCAGAGATATTTGGCATCCATGCATATTTATCACGGTCAAGTCACCCATGATAGTCACCATATTAACCGTCAAATAAACTTGTATTTGGGGACTTTATATCTCTATGATTATCTTAGTATCTATGGGTCGAGTGAAGACCGTCTAAAGCAAATATATATGAGATGTATCATTATTATTCGAATAATTCGAATATCTCGTGTCCGAACTATAACAACCCGACTTGTCGTTTTAAGAATTAACGCCCCGTTCAACGACTTAAGGTCCCGAACAATTTCATAATATGTATTATGACCCGCGGGTGTGGTCGAGTTTGATTTTCGGAAGATTTAGAATTTAATTAAAAGAGAAATTCTCATTTTGAAGCTTAAATGGAAAGAGTTGACCAAAGAGTTGAGTTTTTAGTAAATAACCCCGGAATAGAATTTTGATGATGTCAATAGTTTCGTATGGTAATTTTGGACTTAGGCGCGTGTTCGGATTTGGATTTGGAAGTCGGTAGGACAATTCGACGCATTTTGGCGAAAGTTGAAAAATAGACGATTTTCGCAAAGTTTGATCGAAGGTTGAATTTTTGATAACGAGGTCGGAATCCAATTCTGAAAATTTGAATAGGTCCGTTATGTCACTTATGACTTGTGTATAAAATTTTAGGTCAATCGGACTTGATTCGATAGGTTTCAGCATCGAATGTTGAAGTTGAAAATTTCATAATAGACTAAGTTTCAAGTGAGTTCGCACAAGACCTAACTTCAAACGAGCAGACCTCTCTTGCTATGAAGAGTTATATAGTGTATTGCCTATCAAAAGAAAGGTCTATGTGTCTAGTTTCCAACGCTTCAAACCGTTCATCATTTAGACATTCTACAAGAAGTTATGACCAAATTACCAAAGGCTTGAAAAATACAATTCTGCGACCAATTATGCGATCGCAAAACTACTTCTGTGACCGCAAACTGGTCATAGAATAGACCATAAGAGCCCAATTCTGGGCACCGATTTTGCGATCAATTTTGCGGCCCGCATACCTATTCTGCGGTCCATTATGCGACCGCAGACCTGCTTTCGGAGGGTTAATTTTTCTATTTTCATAACCAGACCCCATTTTGATAAATAATCTTTGGGGCTTATTTTGGGATGTTTTTCTGAGGGTTTTAGAGAGAGATAAGAGCATTTTAGAGAGAGAAGGAGGGAACCTAATATTCTAATCATCCAATCTTCAAGAATCAAGGAAGCTAATTACAAGATCTTCATCAAAGAGGTAAAATTCAACCCCTAGTCTTCAATTTCGAGTTTGGGATAAAAGATTGGTGATTGGGAGTATGATTCTTGGGTGTAAGAGTATTATGTATATATGATTGTACCAATAAGATTTGTAGGAAGATTGTTGACATAAAATAAGTAAAGATTGGGTTGTGGAATAAAAAAAATCTTGTAGAAGAACCTTGTAACTAAATTTGCACACCTAGTGTTTGATAAAATGCTCAAATGATCTGAAACCATGAAAATCTTCCTAATTATGGTTCAGTTTTGTTATGCTTCTAAATAGATTGAAGTTGCTAGAATTTTCGGAACCTCGTAGTAATGTAAGGAAGGATCAAGAAAGATTGGAGCCGTCCGGAGGTCAATTCAAGTAAGAATGTGATTTTGGAATATCGGCCTAACTTTAAAAAGGTAAGTGTCTTGCTTAACCTCGAGTGGGAGAATTTTCCCTTAGGCATTGAGTTTTATGTGCAAATTGTATAATTGAAAACCATGTATGCGAGGTGACGAGTACGTACTTGGTTTATATGTGCGAATTTCATTGATTAAAAATCCTTAGATGCCCTTATGTATTAAATTGGAAATTATTGGCACTTATTAAATCCCCTATTTGTCATGCCTAGATCCTTGTTTGTTAAAATTATTTCTATATATGATGATTTGGTGTGATTGCCACCTTGAATTTATGTGAAATATATTTTGTTAAGATTTTGTACACATTATGGTCGAGCCATGGGCTCCTTATTGTGGAAAATGATGTATTGTTGATTTCTGTGGCAAGTTGTGATATGTGAGCACTTGATGTGCAGTTGTTGAAATTCTATTTACTTTGGGACTATGGAACGGTATTCCGGGAGATTCCCCTACACATTTACTTTGGGACTACGGAACGGTATTTCGGAAGATTTTCCTGCATATTTACTTTTGGGACTACGAGGCGGTACCTCGAGAGATTTTTCCTGTCTTGCATATTTACTTTTGGGACTACGAGGCGGTACTTTGGGAGTGCCTTTTTGTTGATATTTTCTATGGATGCACTTGCCTTTGATTATTTTGTTTTCCCGTAATTTATAAATTCTTGTATTTTCCGTGATGTATTATTTGACTTAATATTAAGTATTTTATATTTCTTGGTGTATTGTGTTGACCTTGACTTTTTCGTACAAGCTTTGAGGATTTGTATTTTTTGATTGTACTTATTTTTGATGATTGAGTTATTTTAAATAAAAGAAATACTTCTAGTATGTTTAATTTAATAAATTCTATATCCAAATCAGTAGTTTAGCTGATGATTTATTTTAATGAAAATATAATTTTTCCTCACTCAAACGATTTCTAAAATAAACTTATCTTTTTGTCAATTTCTTACTTGATTTAAAGATTTTTAACCTTACTTTATTGAAAATAAATTGATCATGCGGATCTTATATATATTGATATTGTGAAGAATTTATATTTGAAGGACTTGACTTGTTGATTGTACTTGTGTTCCTTATTCGCTTGAGTAATAATTATGATGTTCTTATTGCCTTGTTGTTATATCACTGGTTGAGTTTGTTGTTATCATTTCTAGTTGTTTTCCAGTTTTATTGTATACTGCTATATTGTACAGGTTATTTGACTAGTGAGTGTCTTGACTGTACCTCGTCTCTACTCCACTGAGGTTAGTTTTGATACTTACTGGGTACCGACCGTGGTGTACTCATACTACACTTTTGCATATTTTTGTGCAGAGCCAGATATTGGAGGTATCGGACCTGGACAAAGTTAGAGTGTGATCGCAAGGATTCAAGGTAGAGCTGCTTGGTCGTCGCAGTCCCTTGGAGTCTGTTCATTTCATTGTACTGTTAATTTTTAATCAAACATTATTGAGTATTCGATCATTGAGATCATTTCATGTATTACGTTAGAGTTCGTGACTCAGTACTACCAGTCTTGGGAGGTTGTTATAATTATTTTCGTTGTTGGTTTCGTTTATTAAAAAAATTGCTTCGAAATATAATGAAAATCGGCTTACCTAGTCTTAGAGACTAGGTGCCATCACGACGCTGGTGATGGCATTTTGGGTCGTGACACGAACACTTTGATAAGTCCCAAACATCTCCAAGAATCGATGTTTGTCCCTAATTATTGACTGAGTCAATATTAAATTTATCATAATTAGACAAAACTAAAGGAGAATATAAAAGAAGTTGGAGAAGTCACCTAGTGAGATCTTACGTTAAAGGTAATGATAAAGAATATTTTCTTGAAGAAATATGCATCATCAACCATTGTTTCAATTAGATCAAGTATCACGAATTAGGATAATAATAGTATGATATTAATCCAATTGTTTATCCATTACACATATTACATAAATAAGGAGTCCATTATCTAATAATTCCTCCATCTATATGCAAAACAAAAAATCAATTTTCACGCACCAAACAGGTAGGTAAAATTAAAGATCCAAAAAAAAATTATAAACAAAAGTGATGATGCATATTAATGCCTAATATCAATGAAGTAAAAAAGTAAGTTCTATGCTTGACTGAAAAGAGTTAAAGTAAAAGAAGGTCTCTAAAAGTTAATCAGTTTTCAAAGATTTTACTTGTTCATCAATATTGTGTCTTTGTTAGAACATCTTCATTGATTTTCAAGATCCTTAAAAGACAAAGTACCTGCAAATCAAATCAAATATTGTCATTAGACTTTACTCTTAGAGAAAGTTAATTTAACCACACAAAAAGTTATGAATTTCAATTTGTAGAATATACGCAAAAAATAAATTTCCTATTATAAGTACTTTGCATGTAGAAGCACATACCAAAGAGGTCTATTATGAGCTAAAATCATGCATTTTAATATCTTTAAAAGTGGACACCTATTATGAGCATATAATCCACACAGAAATATTGATTATCTTCAGGATCTAAGTTTGGTGTCCATAGGACTCCTCCTTAACTAAAATAAAATTGCAATCACTTTCCGATCCGTTGCAAAGTTTATCCAATATGGACTTATTAAAGTAATATTTAGTTAATTTCAAAATCATGAATATTAATTAGGAAGAGAGTTTAAATGTTACAATGTTAACCAAGCATTACTTATCTTCCGAAAGATATAATTTAGCTTTTAAAGGGTATAAAAAATTATTATTTGTACTTTTAAAATAATATAAATATTGATAAATAGGTATAGATAGAGGTTTGATAAATCTTACAAGATTTTGATTTCCCAAAAATATACTATTAATTATCTAAATAAGACAATTGTATAAGATAAAGAGACAATTATATAAGATAAAGAGAATGTTGAGGTTCAGGGAAACAAATCACGAAATTTTAAGACAAAATTTAACGCAAGAATAAAGCAAAACTTGAGAAACATTGCCAATTTGATTCCTTGTTGCTCACTACTTTTTTCTTACGTGATTAATACATGCCTTCTCCAAAACCAATTATTATTTCATTCACACGGTTAAATTCGTATTCTATCACAACCTTGTATTTTTAATGTGTAGTTTTTCTAATTATGTCCTTTTTTTATTTACTTGTAATATAAATAATTAAGGGCATAAAAATCGTTCAATATTTTTTTAAGGATATTTTGGCCGTTCAATATTTAGTGTTCTAACATTTGTGCTTTATAATTTCGACTAGTACAAACTTTTTAAAACCATACTTAAAGTTAAAAAGTTCGAGCTCAATTAGCAAAATGTGAAATAAATAGTACTACTATATGTGACAGCATAATTTGTTAAACTAAAATGTATATTTAGATGAAATTTTATATTATACAAAGGTCATATATAGAGATGATTATATTGTAAAGCAAAGTAACAATATGACGGTGAAAATTGATTGCCTAGAACTTTGCTCTTCCTTCCTCCTCCCATTCTAAACAAAAGAGTTAAATTATTTTTGTTTTCCTTCCTGTATCATTAAAAACTTTACGAGCAAAGAAATTAAGTGATCAAGGTTCTACATCTTAGCTAGGAGGGTAAATTAAGCAAGGCACTTGGATGTACTCTACTTTATTAATGTTGTGCTTTCTTTATTATTTTATCTCTTGAAATAATAGTAGAATATTTAATTTTTTAATCACCAAATAGAAGCATGTAAATAGACAAGAAGTGGTTGATAATACCATAAGTGAAAAGAACTAACATGGATAAAAAAATTACAATTATTTTTCTTTGAAATATTCGGAATCGCAATGAGAATGTTCTTAATCATTTTAGAGCAGGCTAAAGAACAAAGGGGCAAAAAGGTTTAAAACCTCAATAACGTATTAGAGTTTAAGTAGCCCTTTATTTGAAATCTTATGCACGGTCTATAAATATCTATCTTCCGCCAAACAAAAATGCTATATAGAGCCAAAATATAGTTCTTTTTGTCATCTTTGTTTTCAGGCGTTTCCCTACTCCAACTCCAATCAACGCAAAACACCTCCGGCAGGAGATAAGAGAAGTGCTCAATTCAACATATTGTATGATGCTATATATCAAGTCAAAAGGAAAAAATATATAACTAATGCAATAAAAATCAATCAAACTTGCCAAAACAACGTAAAATTACATAGATATGTTACACCTCGAACAAAATCCTACCTTTTGAATCCAACTCCATGGATCTAAAATGTCATGATCCAATTCTACCTCTATAAGATGTCGTGACGGCACCTAATCTCTATAACTAGGTAAGCCTAACAACGATGCGGAAATAACAAAAATGGAAATAAAACTTAACAACTAACTGTAGCAGATAACTAAATAACCGATAACAATGACGCTCGGCATTTATAATAACCAACACTCTAATAATACACAGTATTTCCAAAATCCGGAACATCATAAGTCACAAGCTACAGGAGGAAACTAGTATCTCTATACACCAGAGTCTAATAAAAGAAGTAAGGAAGGTAAATGACATAGGAGGGAATAGAGGAGGACTTCGAGGTCTGCGGACGCGACAGATATACCTTGAAATCTCCGTACAACAACAAACACTCTCAGCTAGTAGCAAGGCTGATAAGAAGTACCTGGATCTGCACACAAAGTATGTGCAGAAGAGTAGCATGAGTACACCACAACGGTACCCAGTAAGTGTCAAGCCTAACCTCGGTAGAGTAATGACGAGGTCAGGTCCCTACTGAGATATAATAATAAGACAAATGCTATAATAAAAAAAATGAAGTAAAACAGAGAAGACAACAACAAGTATTCACAAAGCAATAACAACACCGCACAATGATATAACAACAGGGGCGCTCCCGAGATACCGTCTCGTAGTCCCAAAAGTAAATATACAGGGAGAACTCCCGAGTTACCGCCTTGTAGTGTCACGACCCGAAATCCATAAAGGTCCTGATGGCGCCGGACACCGCTGTCAGGCAAGCCAACAATGAATACTTAAATGGGTTCTCATTTTTGTTACTTTTGAAATCTTATTTTTCTTCAATTTAAATAGTAAAAGATGGAGTTTACAAAGTAAATAATAATATTTTTAATAATTTCAGTACAAGACAACCCATAATCATCCCAAAACCCGGTATCACAAGTGCATGAGCATCAACTAGGAAGGAAAAATAAATACAATAAATGTCCGGGATACAAATTTGGATAGAAAAGAAAATATAATACTCTGAGGGAGACTCCATTGGCTTCGGATCATCGTAAAGAATGCAGCTCACCCAAGTCCCTGCCATAATCGCGCCTCTGCGCCTACAAGGCCGCTAAATATATGTGTACCTGCACAAAAATGTGCAGCAAGTATAGTATGAGTATATAAATCAACGCGTACCCTGTAAATATCCCGCCTAACCCCGAAGAAGTAGTGACGAGGGGTTGACTTCGACACTTACTAGTGGTCCAATAATATCAGGTACAATAAAGAAGTGAATAAATATGAGACAGAGTAAATATATGAAACAAACAAGTATAAAATACGTGGTATAATATTCCTCTTTACAATTTACTCAAGCTCTCAATTGGCAAGTTCCCTCCGTAATTGGAGCATATATATATATATATATATATATATATATATATATATATATATATATATATATATATATATATATATATATATATATATATATATATATATATATATATATATATATATATATATATATATATATATATATATTCAAATCAAGAAAAAACCCTCAGATACACTGGCTTCTTGCCAAATATTACGCACAATTTCATGAGGATAATATACATATAGGAAGTGCCGAGGCGTACAGCCCGATCCAACATAAAAGTAAAATGTGCACTGTCGAGGGTTGAATGCCGCGAACCATAGATGCATCTATTAACCTGCCGAGGCGAACGGCCCGCTCCCATGAGAGTGTGGTACATAAATCCTGCTGAGACGAATGGCCCGATCCCATAAAAGTGTAGAAGGAAATACTCCGCTTGTGAATCATACGTGTGACGCGGTCAAATATAAATTTAAGGAATCTCCCCACTCGCAAATCATACTTGCGACGCGACCAAACATAAATTTAACATTAAAATCATATCTCTTTCTTGATTCTTTTAAAAATAAGGGAAATTCATCTTGTAGATTTTTTAAGTAAATTACCCCGCTCGCGAAATATACATGCGATGCGGTTACACATAGATTTCTTAAGCTATTATAGCATTACTCAATCCTTTTCGAAATTACGAAGTTCGAACGAAACCTTTTAAATCTTACGTCTTCAATTTTAACTCATTTCAAAACATTTAATAAGCAAACTCAATATCGCTCCCTCTCAAGGCAGACAATAAACATAAATCAATAATAATAGGCATGATGTGAGCCTAAAACTATCCGGACATAGGCATAGCTAGTAGATACACACGAACTTTCGTCACCTCGTACGTACGTAGCCCCCACAAATAGAAACACACGATAATTTAGTTCACCTATGGGGTTAATTCCCTCTTACAAGGTTAGAAAGGAGACTTACCTTGCTCCGAAATTCCATAACTGGCTCCAAGGCAGCTCCGACAATTCAAACTGATGCCCGTTGCTCCAAAACTAGTCAAATTTGACGCAACCGAATCAAAATATACTCTAATACTCATAATTAATTATTTTTTAACAAATTCCAACTCCATTCGAAAAATTGATAAAATCATCCTCGGGCCCACGTGCCCGGATTCCAAAAGGTTTCGAAGATAAACTTTACCCATAACCCCACGAACTCAAATATATAATTTATTCTCCATTTCATGCCCAAATTCGTGATCAAAATCCAAGAATACTAATTTCTAGGTTTCCTACCAAAACCCCACAATTTCTATAAATTTCCATGTCTAAATCCATATATAAACCATGTATTTAACTTGCAATAGGTGGGATTCACCTACCTTGATATAGATGACGAAAATCTCCCTTCCAAGAGCTCCAAAAATCGCCCAACCAAATGAAAAATGGAGGGAAAATGGCCAAATCCCGTCTTTAAAATAATATGCCCGGGCCAGGCCCTTCTTCGCGTTCGCGACCTCCGACTCGCGTTCACGAAGGCCAAAAACCGAGTTACCTCGGATTCCTCTTCGCGTTCGCGGTACCACACCCGCGTTCGCGAAGGCTAAGCACTTCTAGGCCCAGCTCCTTTCCTTTTTCGCATTTGCGACCGCTGCATCGTATTCGCAAAAGCTTGACTAGTTCTTGCCTCGCGTTCGCGTTACACACTTCGCATTCGAGAAGGCCAACAACTTCGGACCCATCTTCTCCTTTCTTCTTTGCGTTCGCGTCGCCTTGGCCGCGTTCTCGAAGGCTTGCCCAGCTCCTGCCTCGCATTCGGGTCCACTGCTTTGCGTTCGGGAAGGCCAAATCCATCACCCCCAAAATTTCGTCCTCACAAACGCGGGACTTCCTTCGCGTTCGCGATGAAGGGAACTAGATACTAGCAACAGCAGTCCGAAACGACCCGAAATGATCCAAATCCACCCCAAAACACACCCGAGGCTCCCGGGACCCTGTCCAATCATACCAACAAGTCCCATAACATAACACAAACTTGCCCGAGACCTCAAATCGCATCAAACAACATCAAAATCATGAATCGCATCCCAATTCAAACTTAATAAACTTTGAAACTTTAACTTCTACAATCGATGTCGAAACCTATCAAATCACGTCTGATTGTCCTCAAATTTTGCACACAAGTCACATTTGACAATACAGACCTACTCCAACTTTCGAAATCGGATTTCGACCCCGATAACAAAAAGTCCATTTCCCGTCAAACTTCTCAAAAACCTTTAAATTTCTAGCTTTAGCCAAATGACTCCAAAATGACGTATGGACCTCCGAATCCACTTCCGGATGCGCTCCCAATACTAGAATCACCATACAGAGCTATTCCCAGACGCGGAATCCCAAACGGAAATTGATAACATTGAAATGCACTTCAACCCAAATTTATGAAATTTTTCCAAAATGTCAACTTCCACAATAGGCGCTGAAATGCTCCTGGGTCATCCAAAACCCGATCCGGTCATACGCCCAAGTCTGAATTCATCATACGAACCTGTTGGAACCTTCAAATCCCGATTTCAATATCGTTTACTCAAAAATCCAACCTTAGTCGATTCTTCCAACTTAAAGCTTCCGAAATAAGAATTTCCTTTTCAAATCAACTCTAAACTTCCGAAATTTCAATTCCGACCGCGTGTACCAGTCATAATACCTGAAGTGAAGTTGTACATGGCCTCAAACTGCTGAACGACATGCTGGAGCTCGAAATGACAGGTCAGGTCGTTACATATAGTCTCAAAAGTAAATATGCAGGGAGAACTCCCGAGAAACTGCCTCGTAGTCTCAAAAGTAAATGTGCAGGGAGAACTCCCGAGGAAACGCCTCGTAGTCTCAAAGTAAATATGCAAGGAGAAATCCCGAAGAACCGCCTCATAGTCTAAAAAGTAAACACACAACTCAAACCGATAAATACAACAGTTAACAGCAAGAATTCTACAGTTAAGACTGATAAATATCAATGGAAAATAGGAAATCAATTAGGCATGTTGCACAGAGTTCAACTAAGCAGTTAAAGCACGTAGACATGGGATATTAGACTAAACAGGGTAACTACACATGCTGGTATAACACAATTAAAATGAAAACAGATCACTACTCAGTGAAAAATTTGGTTTTACAACAAATAGCCCGTGTACGCACTCGTCACCTCACGTACACGGCGCTCACATATCACAACAGTACCAAATCCTAAGGGAATTTCCCCCACAGAAGGTTAGGCAAGCCACTTACCTCGAACCAAGCTCAAATCAATCCGTAACAATGCCAAAATCTAGCCAAAATCAATTACATATCATAAATATAACTATAAGAAACTAATTTAGTTGATGAAATCAAAGCTAAAGCGAGAAATTAGGAAATCTCCCCAAAAAGTCTCACCGGACCCACGTCTCTGAATCGGGTAAAAGTCACAAAATACGAACACACATTCACTCACGAGTTCAACCATACAAGAATTTCTCAAATCCGACCTCAAATCGCCTTCCAAATCTCAAAAACTTAGTCTATGAAGTTTCTACCATTTTTACCCAATTTCCAACTCAAATCCTTAACTAAAGGGTGGAATCAACTATAGATTAATGAGATATAACCATAAAAGAGTTAAGAATTGTTACCCACAAGCTTACTTTGAAAATATTTTTCCTCAATCCGACCTCTCCAGGTCCAAAAATGGAGAATGAAATCAAACCCTCGCACTTAGCCCTTTTCTGCCTAGCGATTTCGCACCTGCGGACCAAGAATCGCACTTGCATCACCGCACCTGCGGAATTCCCATCACAGGTACGAATTCCACTGATAAAATCAGCGTCCGCTTCAGCGATCAAAGGGTCGCACCTGTGTGTGCGCACCTGCGGACCCACGTCCGCTTTTGTGGTCTTCTTCTACTCCTGCGGGTCATTGAGCGCTTCTGCGGGCATCGCAGATGCGGAACGTCCTTCCCACATGCGACCCCAGGCATCTTCTCTCCACTCCGCTTATGCACTTGCCTCTCCACACTTGCGATCCCGCACTTGTAGTCTCCCCACCGCAGGTGCAAAAACACCACAACTCAGATAGCTTCAGCAATTACATAAGTCCAAAACTCAATCCGTTAAGCATCTGAAACATAGCCGAGGTACCCGGGACCTCAAACAAACATACCAACTAGTCCTAAATCACCATACAGACTTAGTCATGCCCTTAAATCACATCAAGAAACGCTAAAAAAATGAATCACCCTCCAATTCAAACTTAATAAACTTGAAACTTCAAATTTCTACAACTGATACCGAAACATATCAAACCACGTCCGATTGACCCCAAATTTTGCATACAAGTCATATTCAACATTACACACCTACTCCAACTTCCAGGATTCCGACCCCGATTTGAGAAGTCTACTAACGGACAAAATTTTCAAAAATTCGACTTTTGCCATTTCAAGCCTAATGAGCTACAGACCTCCAAAACATAATCCAGACACGCCCCTAAGTCCAAAATCACCCAATGGAGCTAACGGAACAGACGAAACTCCATTCCGGAGTTGTCTTTACACAATTTCAATTGCGGACAAAATCCTAAGATTTAAACTTCCGTTTAGGGACTAAGTGTCCCAAAACACCCCAAAAACCAAAACAAAACCTCCCAGCAAGTCACATAAGTGAAACATATATGGGGAAAGCAGTAAATAGGGGATCAGGGCTATAACTCCCAAAACAACCAGCCGGGTCGTTACATCCTCCCCCTCTTAAAACAATCGTTCGTCCTTGAACGAGTATAGAGACATACCTGAAGTGGTAAAAAGATGAGGATAACAGCTGTGCATATCTTGCTCGGTCTCCCAAATCGCCTCCTCGACCGGCTGACCCCTCAACTTAACCTTCACTGATGCAATGTTTCTTGACCTCAGCTTTCGAACCTGCCTGTCCAAAATAGCCATTGGCTCCTCAACATAAGATAGATCTTTGTCCAACTGGACTGAGCTGAAATCCAACACATGAGCCGGATTACCGTGATACTTTCGGAGCATAGAAACATGGAATACTGGATGGAACCCTGCAAGACTGGGAGGCAAGGCAATCTCATAAGCAACCTCCCCAATACGTCGCAACACCTCAAATGGGCCGATAAACCTTGGGCTCAGCTTGCCCTTTTTCCCGAACCTCATAATGCCCTCTTTCCCGCTCTCCAACCATAAATGCAACATCGCGAACCTTCCGGTCCACATAACTCTTCTTTCTGGACAGGGCTGTGCGAAGTCAATCCTGGATCACCTTCACCTTATCCAGGGCATCCTGAACCAAGTCCGTACCCAATAATCGAGCCTCGCCCGGCTCGAGCCAACCCACTGGAGACCGACAATGCCCACCATATAGAGCCTCATAAGGTGCCATCTAAATGCTCGACTGATAACTGTTGTTGTAGGAAAACTCCGCAAGTGGCAAGAACTGATCCCAAACACCCCCAAAATCTATCACACAAGCGCAGAGCATATCCTCCAGCATCTGAATAGTGCGCTCAGACTGTCCGTCTGTCTGAGGGTGAAATGTTGTGCTCAACTCAACCCGAGTACCCAACTCCTATTGTACATCCCTCTAGAACCGTGATGTAAACTGCGTACCCCGGTCAGAGATGATAGATACCGGTATGCCATGAAGCCTGACAATCTTGCAGATATAAATTCGAGCCAACTGCACGGAAGAATAGGTAGTCATCACATGAATGAAATGAGCTGACTTGGTTAGCCTATCCACAATCACCCAAACTGCGTCAAACTTCCGCTGAGTCCGTGGGAGTCCAACAACGAAATCCATAGTGAAGCGCTCCCATTTCTACTCCGGAATCTCTATCTTCTGAAGCAATCCACCTGGTCGTTGATGCTCATACTTAACCTGCTGGCAATTTATACACCGAGCCACAAACTCCACTATGTCCTTCTTCATCCTCCTCCACCAGTAATGCTGCCTAAAGTCCTGATACATCTTCGCGGCACCCGGATAAATGGGGTACTGCGAACTGTGAGTCTCTTGAAGAATCAACTCTCGCAAACTATCTACATTGGGAACACATAACCTGCCATGCATCCTCAATGCACCATCATCCCCAATAGTGACCTCCTTAACATCACCGTGTTGGACTATGTCCTTAAGGACAAGCAGATGGGGGTCATCATACTGACGCTCCCTGATACAATCATAAAGAGAAGACTGAGAGACCACACAAGCCAATACTCTACTCGGCTCAGAAATATCCAATCTAACAAACAGGCTGGCTAAGGCCTGAACATCCAACGCCAATGGCCTCTCTGCTGCTGGTAGCTATGCTAAGCTCCCCAAACTCTCTGCCCGGTGACTCAAAGCATCGGCCACCACATTGGCCTTCCCGGGATGGTACAAAATGGTGATATCATAATCCTTAAGCAACTCCAACCACCTCCGCTGATGCAAGTTAAGATCCTTCATATTTGAACAGATGATGAAAACTCCAGTGATCGGTGTAAATCTCACAAGGAACACCGTACAAATAGTGCCGCCATATCTTCAAGGCATGAACAATAGCTGCTAGCTCAAGGTCATGGACATTATAGTTCTTTTCATGCACCTTTAGTTGTCTGGACGCGTAGACAATCACCCTACTATCCTGCATCAACACCGCACCGAGGCCAATCCGCGATGCATCACAAAATAGAGTATAAGACCCCAAACCTGTAAGCAATACCAATATTGGGGCTGTAGTCAAAGTTGTCTTGAGCTTCTGAAAGCTCTCCTCACACTTCTCTGTCCACCTGAATAGAGCACCCTTCTGGGTCAGCCTGGTCATAGGTGCTGCAATGGATGAGAATCCCTCTACAAAATGGTGGTAATACCCCTCCAAACCAAGAAAACTCTGGATCTCCATAGCTGATGACGGTCTAGGCCAACTTTGCACTGCTTCCACCTTCTTCAAATCCACCTGGACCCCATCACTCGATATTATATGGCCCAAGAATGCCACTAAGTCTAGCCAAAACTCACTCTTTGAAAATTTTGCATATAATTTCTTTTCTCTCAGAGTCTGAAGCACAGTCATCAGGTGCTGCTCATGATCCTCCCGAGTCCGGGAGTACACCAGAACGTCGTCAATAAACACGATGACGAATGAGTCAAGATAGGGCCGGAATACACTATGCATCAAGTGCATAAAAGCTGCTAGGGCATTGGTCAGCCCAAATGACATCACAAGGAACTCGTAGTGACCGTACCGAATCCTGAAAGCAGTCTTTGGGATATTTGGCTCCCGAATCTTCAACTGATGATTCCCTAAACGCAAGTCAATCTTGGAAAACACTCTGGCACCCTGTAACTGATCAAATAAGTCATCAATATGAGGCAATGGATACATGTTCTTCACTATGACTTTGTTCAACTGGCGGTAATCAATACAAATCCACATATAACCATCCTTTTTCTTCACAAATAAGACAGGAGCACCCCAAGGTAACACACTGGGCCGAATGAAGCCCTTATCAAGCAACTCCTGAAACTGCTCCTTTAACTCCTTCAACTCAGGAGGAGCCATACGATATGGAGGGATAGAGATGAGTTGAGTGTCCGGCAATAAATCAATGCCAAAATTAATATCTCTATCGAGCGGCATGCCCGGTAGATCAACTGGAAATACATCTAGAAAATCCCTCACTACTGGTACTGACTCAACTGTAAGGGTACCAATAATGACATCTCTCGCATAAGCTAGATACGCATCACACCCCTTCTCAACCATTCGTTGAGCTTTAAGAAATGAAATAACTCTGCTGGGAGTATACTCTAAGGTACCTCTCCACTCTAATCGCGGTAATCCTGGCATAGCCAGCATCACAGTTTTGGCGTGACAGTCAAAAATAGCATGATGGGGCGGCAACCAGTCCATGCCCAAAATAATATCAAAGTCTACCATGCTGAGCAATAACAAATCGGCTCTAGTCTCAAAATCACTAAGAGCAATCAAACACGACCGATACACGCGGTCCACAACAAGAGAATCTCTCACAGGAGTAGACACATAAATAGAGGAACTCAAGGAATCACGAGATACACCCAAATACGGGGAAAAATAAGAGGACACATAGGAATAAGTGGAGCCTCGATAAAATAAGACCGATGCATCTCTATGATAGACCGAAACAATACCTATAATGACAGAGTCAGAAGCAACCGCCTCTGTATGAGCAGGAAAAGCATAATATCTAGTCTGGCCTCCCCCTCTAGGGCGACCTCGACCTCCCCGACCTCCACCTTGAGCTGGCTGAGAAGGTGAGGCGGTAGCTGGTGCTGGAATCATAGCTTGTGCACCCGGTGGAGCACGTTGTGCCTGAAAAATCTGTGGAGGTGCACCCTTCCTAAGTCTGGGGCAATCCCTCACTAGATGGTGAGTGTTACCATACTGAAAACAAGCTCTTGGAGAGCGTGGTTGATGTGACTGGCTCGGGCCAGGTCTGTTGGACTGACCGCTAAAAGCACCCCGTGCAGGAGGTGCACTAGATGCTGGCAGTGCATAATAAGGCTCATGGGGCCTTGAAGGGACCGGGATACCACTGGAGGCTTGAAGAGCTAAATGAATGGGGCAACTCACATAACCCATACCATGGCGAGCTGTTGGGGCACGAGCACCAGAATACAAATCAGTCTCTCGAGACCTTTTGGCCTCTCTCTCCTCTCTATCCCGGGCAAGCATGCCCTCCAATCTCCTGGCGATATTTACAACCTACTGATAAGAAATCTCCATCTCCAACTCTTTGGCCATACTAATCTAGATACTGGGGTGGAGTCCCTCAATAAACCGCCGAACCCTCTCTCGAACTGTGGCAACCAAGGCCGGTGCATGTCGGGCCAAATCACTAAAGCGGACTGCATACTCTGACACAGTCATAGCACCCTGGCGCAGCTGCTCAAACTCCGCGCGCCATGATTTCCTGAGGCTCTAGGGACATACTCTCTCAAAAACGTGTACGAGAACTGAGTCCATGTAAGTGAATCCACTGAAGGTAAGTGGGTGGTACTTCTTGTACCTCTCAAGTTTGAGCTGTGCCGCCTCAGAAGCGGCTGTCCTAGTCTCGTGCTGAACCGGAGTTACCGGTTGATTGGTATAATCTCTAGAACCTGATCGGCCTGAACCCACTGCTCTGGAGTATCGGCGACGGGAGTCTATGCTCCTCCCCCGGCCTGAGATGTGGCAGTAGCAAGTGGAATCAATCTAGCCCGAGCTAAGGTGCTGAACATGCTCAGAAACTGGGCTAGAGTCTCATGGAGGGCTAGTGCAGCAACAGGCATCTCAGGTGTCTTCCCTCCAGCTGGAGCTACTGGGAACTCCTCCGTAGCAGCTTGTGCGGGTGCTCTGGCTACACCGCGTGGACGTCCTCTGCCTCTACCCCTGCCCTGGCCTCTCGCGGCTTTAGCAGGAGGCGCGGGTGCATGGTCATTAGATTCGCTTGTACGTATCCTCACCATCTGTGAAAGAATAGAATACAGAAGTTTAGAATTTCGAAGTCAATAATTTCGCACGACAAGGAATCAAAGAAGTGAAATTTTTCTACAGTTCCATAGCCTCCCAAAGATAAATACAGACGTGTCTGTACCGATCTGCGAGACTCTGCTAAACTTTCTTGTGACTCACGACACCTATAAACCTAGAGCTCTGATACCAACTACTTATCACGACCCAATTCTCTCTCCGTAAGATGTCGTGAAGGCACCTAGTCTCTATGACTAGGTAAGCCTAACAAATATGCAAAAATAACAAAAATGGAAACAAAACATAACAACTAACTATAACATATAACTAAATAACTGATAACAATGACGCTCGGCATTTACAATAACCAACACTCTAATAATACACAGTATTTCCAAAACCCTGAACGTCATAAGTCACAAGCTATATGAGGAAACTAGTATCTCTATACACCAGTCTAATAAAAGAAGTAAGAAAGGTAAATGACATATGAGGGAATAGAGGTAGACTCTGAGGTCTGCGAACGCGACAGATATACCTTGAAGTCTCCGTATAGCAGCGAGTACTCTCAGCTAGTAGCGGGGCTGATAAAAAGTACCTGGATCTGCACGCAAAAGATGTGCAGAAGAATAGCATGAGTACACCACAATGGTACCCAGTAAGTGCCAAACCTAGCCTCGGTAGAGTAGTGACGAGGTCAGGTCTGGGCCATACTGGGATATAATAATAAGACAAATGCTATAATAAAAAATTAAGTAAACGGAGAAGACAACAGCAAGTATTCACAAAGCAATAACAACATCACACAATGATATAACAACAGGGGCGCTCCCGAGATACCGTCTCGTAGTCCCAAAAGTAAATATACAAGGAGAACTCCCGAGGTACTGCTTCGTAGTCTCAAAAGTAAATATATAGGGAGAACTCCTGAGGAACCACCTCGTAGTCTCAAAAGTCAATGTGCAGGAAGAACTCCCGAGGAACCGCCTCGTAGTCTCAAAAGTAAATTTGTAGGGAGAACTCCGGAGAAACCGCCTCGTTGTATCAAAAGTAAACACACAACTCAAATCGATAAATACAACAGTTAACAGCAAGAATTCTACAGTTAAGACTGATAAATATCAAGGGAAAATAGGAAATCAATAAGGCATGCTGCATAGAGTTCAACTAAGCATTTAAAGTATGTAGACATGGGATATTAGACTAAACAGGGTAACTACACATGCTGGTAACTCAATCAAAATGAAAACAGATCACTACTCAGTGAAAAATCCGGTTTTATAACAAATAGCCCATGTACGCACATGTCACCTCACGTACACGGCGCTCACATATCACAACAGTACCAATCCTAAGAGAATTTCCCCACACAAGGTTAGGCAAGCCACTTACATCGAACCAAGCTCAAATCAATCTGTAACAATACTTTTTCATGAATATCCGATTCTGAATGGCCAAAATCTAACCAAAATCAATTACATATCATAAATATAACTATAAGAAACTAATCTAGTTAATGAAATCAAAGCTAAAGCAAGAAATTAGAAAATCACCCCAAAAAGTCTCCCCGGGTCCACGTCTCGAAATCGGATAAGAGTCACAAAATACGAACACCCATTCACTCACGAGTCCAACTATACAAGAAATCTCAAATCTGACCTCAAATCGCCTTCCAAATCTCAAAAACTTAATCTAGGAAGTTTCTACTATTTTTACCCAATTTCCAACTCAAATCCTTAAGTAAAGGGTGAAATCAACTATAGATTAATGAGATATAACCATAAAAGAGTTAAGAATCGTTACCCACAAGCTTCCTCTAAAAATCCCTCAAACTTTCGCCTCAATCCGGGCTCTCTAGGTCCAAAAATGGAGAATGAAATCAAACTCGCGCACTTAGCCCTTTTCTGCCCAGCGATTTCGCACCTGCGGACAAAGAATCGCACCTACATCACCGCACCTGCGGAATTCCCATCGCAGGTGCGGATTCCACTTAAAAATTCAGCGTCCGCTTCTGCGATCAAAGGGTCGCACCTGCGGACCCATGTCCGCTTATGCGGTCTTCTTCCGCTCCTGCGGGTTTTGAATGCTTTTGCGGGCATCGCATATGTGGAACGTCCTTCGCACCTACGACCCCAAGTAGCTCCTTTCCTCTCCGCTTTTGCGCTTGCCTCTCCGCACTTGTGATCCCGCACCTGCGGTCTTCCCACCGCATGTGCGAAAATACCATAACTCAGATAGGTTCAGCAATTGCATAAGTCCAAAACTCAATCCGTTAAGCATCTGAAACACACCCGAGACCCTCGGGACCTCAGCCAAACATACCAACTAGTCCTAAATCACCATACGGACTTAATCGAGCCCTCAAATCACATCAAACAATGCTAAAAGCACGAATCACCCTCCAATTCAACCTTAATAAACTTGAAAATTCAAATTTCTACAACTGATGCCGAAACCTATCAAATCACGTCCGATTGACCCTAAATTTTGCACACAAATCATATTCAACATTATAGACTTACTCCAACTTTCGGAATCGGATTTCGACCCCGATATCAAAAGTTCACTACCGGTCAAAATCTCCAAAAATTTGACTTTTGCTATTTCAAACCTAAATGAGCTACAGACCTCTAAAACACAATCCGGACATGCTCCTAAGTTCAAAATCACCCAACGGGGCTAACGAAACTAACGAAACTCCATTCCGGAGTCGTCTTCATACAGTTCTGAGTACGAATAAAATTCTAAGAATTAAACTTCCGTTTAAGGACTAAGTGTCCCAAAACATCCCAAAACCAAAACAAAACCTCGCGGCAAGTCATATAAGCTGAAACAGATACGGAAAAAGCAGTAATTAGGGGATCAAGGCTATAACTGTCAAAACGACCGGCCGGATCGTTACATAAAATCAGCAAACTTGTATGTGGAAAGTGGCAAGAATTAAAAAAACAAGAAAAGGAAGACATCAATAATCCTAATTCAGAGATCTTGTACTCCAGAGTTGTGCCATATAAGCTGGAGCACAATGGGAATCAAATTTGATCTTTAATATTGTAGACCTTTGCATGACTCCTCATTAAATTACATGGAGTAACTGATACATTGAGACAATGTCTCTTCATTTGCTATAACGTTATGGGTGTTTAATTTGAACTTAATGTATAACTGGTAAGGTTTACTTTATATCTAGAAGAGTATAAAAATAACAAAGAAGTGGAAGAATTTCAATTTCATTATTATATTAGCTGTGATCGACAAGAGTGGGTTTCTCTAGTGGTGAGCACCCTCCACTTCCAACCAAGAGGTTGTGAGTTCGAGTCACCCCAAGAGCAAGGTGGGGAGTTCTTGGAGGGAGGGAGCCGAGGGTCTATCGAAAACAGCCTCTCTATCCCAGGGTAGGGGTAAGGTCTGCATACACACTACCCTCCCCAGACCCTACTAGTGAGATTATACTGGGTTGTTGTTGTTTTTGTTGTTGTATTACATTATTTGAGTTGAGAATACAAAATGATTTCGCAAGTTACAAGGGACATCTCATGCGTACATTACATTTTATGTTTTCATTATTTATTCATATAATAAATAGTAGGAAATTATTGGAATACTATTTGATTGTAAGAGCAAAGTAAATTTGTATATTAAATTTTGACTTAAAGTTAATTAACGTAATTAATTAATTGCTCCACATAAAGTTAGTTCAAATAAATCATTAAGTAAAGGGTAATTTGGTCATTCAGCTTTTGAAGGATATTTTATTCTTTTAACTTTGACTTAGGGTCTTCACACTTATAATATAGTATGATGTTTTATATATATATATATATATATATATATATATATATATATATATATATATATATATATATATATATATATATATATATATATATATTTATGTATGTTATATAAAAAAATATATATAAATTTTATACACTTTTGCGGTTATCGAATGTAAATAGTTTCGGCCGCAGGATAAAAATGATCTTTGCCCAAATATAAAATCAGGGGAAAACCCCCTTATTCCAATTATTCCCTTCATTTCACTTTGCTTGTCGTAGTTTAACTTGATACAAGGTTCAATAAAAATATAATTTTTTTGAAACTTATTGTCTTAAATATACGATAATATTTATATGGCTATAAGACTTTTGAAACTTATGATACTAAATCATATTATTTGTGTGGCCATAAAAGTTTCTTATTAAGAAGATATATAGGAATGTAATTTTCTTTTTGAAACACACCAATACAAAAATAATACTAAACAAAGTGGAATAAATGAAGTAACTGATAACTAGAGGGAAATACTATATTATTTTGTGCGGAAACAAAACTTAGATATCCTCCCTCCGTTCACTTTTATTTGTCTATTATAGTAAAAATATATTTTCACTTTTTTTTGTCAATTTTAGCAAATCAAGAGAAGATCATATTTTTTTTCGTTTTACCCTTATTATTAATTACTCATTTCGCAAATAATTTCTTAAGACTTTTCAAAATGCTATTAGTATTATGGGTATTATGATAAAATATGCACTTACGTATATAATTTCTTAAAATGTGTGTAAAGTCCATTGAATATTATATAACTTAGAGTAGATCTCTTGTTTAACTTGAGTTCTTCTTGCTTATTAATCTTTATGTTTATCTAAATTGCTATCATTGCTGGTTCATCTAACTGGTGTATTTTAACATCCACACCTACTTTAACAAATTTATGATAATTTTCTTGTCT
This sequence comes from Nicotiana tabacum, assembly GCF_000715075.1. NCBI lineage: Eukaryota > Viridiplantae > Streptophyta > Magnoliopsida > Solanales > Solanaceae > Nicotiana > Nicotiana tabacum. The sequence goes on from NC_134091.1 coordinate 20,796,033, forward strand.
CCGTGTGACCTATAGGTCAGGGGTTCGAGCTGTAAAATCAGTCATTGATATTTGCATTAGGATATTTTGCCTACATTACACCCACATTGCAGTGCGGCCTTTCCCTGAATCCTACGTAAATGCGGAATACTTCGTGTACCAAAATGCTCTTTGCCTTTTTCTTTTCACATGGTATAACTTATGAAATCCGGCTGAATTGTACTAATTTGTCATGATAATAAAATGATAAGGTGAAAACTTTAGTACCCACACACAGGAACCTCAGCAGCAGCAGTAGTAGTAGTAACTTTTAAGTTTTAAGAGATGTGCAAGTGGTCCTTAACTGAGAGGTTGATGGGCCAATTAGTACTATAATGTCAGTTGAGACCATATGCATCAGATTCAGATCTATTCAGATATGAGGCGGTAGCAGTTGTCATTTGCCCATTTAAACCAATAGAGTACAAAGATTCAAGCTTGGCACAAGGCTTTTAGGCCCCAAGTGTCTCTATTCTTAGCAGTTAGCACTTAGCATAGACCATAAGGACAAACAAGTTTTTGGTAGGTCCATAACGTACCAGCGCAAAGTTAGTAAAATTAAACTTGGAGTAAAGGGGCAAAGCATCTCTATAAACCTAATACAACAAGGGGAAAATGAAAAAGGAGCAGCCCTTAAATAGGGTATGCATAGAGATCTGTAGGTTACCTTATTTGTCTAACAATCCAAATCCATCATTCTGCAAAAAGATTTTTGTGGAGATTGTACATATGTTGCTACGAGCTTCGGGATAGAACCGGAATAGCTTCATGAGCCGTTCTCTGTATCTACCCCAGTTGGCGAGTCTATTACGGCCGCGCGAGTTTATAGAGAATATGTTGTCATGGTGCGTGGTCGGGATACCATGGCTGATCTCATTGAGCTGGGGATGATTGATTTTGATGTAATAATAGAAATGGACTGGCTCTATTCATGTTTTGCCCAACTCGACTGCCGAACCAGAATTATGAGGCTTGAGTTTCCTAACGAGCCAACGGTTGAGTGGGAGGGGAATAATGTTATGCCAAAAGGTAGGTTTATTTCTTACCTTAAGGCCACAAAGATGATCAGGAAGGGGTATATTTATCATTTGGTCCGAGTTACGGACACCACTGTTGAGGTGTCTACCCTTGAATCTGTACCAATTGTGAATGAATTCCCTGATGTCTTTCCAGATGAGCTCCTTGGAATTCCTCCAGATAGGGAGATTGATTTTGGGATTGATGTGATGCCGGGAACGCAGCCTATATCCATTCCACCTTATAGAATGGCGCCGGCAAAATTAAAAGAGCTAAAGGAACAACTAAAGGATTTGCAAGAGAAAGGTTTCATCTGACCGAGTGTGTCGCTTTGGGGCGCACTGGTTCTCTTTGTCAGAAAGAAAGATGGATCGCTGCGGATGTGTATTGATTACTGGCAACTCAATAAAGTCACAATCAAAAACAAATACTCAATGCCGAGAATAGATGATTTGTTTGATCAATTACAAGGTGTTAAGTTCTTCTCCAAAATTGATTTGCGGTCCGGGTACCATCAATTGAAGGTAAAGGAGCAGGATATTCCAAAAATGGCTTTCAGAACCCGGTATGGGCACTTTGAATTTTTGGTAATGTCTTTCGGGCTAACAAATGCCCTGGCAGCTTTTATAGATCTTATGAATTGAGTCTTCAAGTCATTTCTTAACTCCTTTGTGATAGTATTCATTGACGACATCCTTGTATATTCACGAAGTCGAGAGGATCACGCTAACCATCTCAGGGCAGTTCTGAAGACTCTTCATCAACACCAATTGTATGCAAAGTTCTCGAAATGTGAATTTTGGCTTGAATCTGTTACATTCATGGGTCATGTCGTCTCTGGAGAAGGAATTAAGGCTGATCCTCAAAGGATTGCGGCGGTAAAGGATTGGCCTAGACCTACTACTTTAACAGAGATTCACAGTTTCTTGGGTTTGGCCAGGTATTATAGGAGGTTCGTGGAGGGGTTCTCCACTCTTGCCTCACCATTGACTAATTTGACGCAGAAGGCGGTTAAGTTCCAGTGGTCCAATGCTTGTGAAAGGAGATTCCAAGAATTGAAATCAAGATTGACTTCGGTGCCGGTATTGACCCTGCCAGAGGGTACCAAGGGGTTTGTGGTGTATTGCGATGCTTCAAGGATCGGTCTTGGGTGTGTATTAATGCAACATGGTAAGGTTATGGCATATGCTTCAAGGCAACTTAATAATCATGAAAAGAATTATCCAACTCATGACTTAGAACTTGCGACGGTGGTTTTTGCATTAAAAATTTGGCATCATCATTTGTATGGAGTCCATGTAGATGTATTCACTGACTACAAGAGTCTTCAATACATTTTCAAGCAGAAGGAATTGAACTTAAGGTAGAGAAGGTGGCTTGAATTGCTCAAATATTATGACATCGACATTTTGTATCATCCGGGAAAGCTAATGTGGTGGCGGATGCTCTTAGTCGGAAATCTATGGGTAGTTTAGCTCACTTGGAGGCATGTCAAAGGCCCTTGGCCCGGGAGGTTCACCAGTTGGCCAGTTTGGGAGTTCGTCTTGTGGACTCTAATGAAGGGGAAGTGATTGTGCAGAATAGGACGGAATCATCACTTGTGACGGAGGTCAAGGAAAAGCAATACAATGATCCAGTGTTGGTGGAGCTGAAGGAAGGGACTCATAAACATAAGACTACGGCTTTCTCTCTTGGCATGGATGACGGTACATTACTGTACCAAGGGTGGTTATGTGTTCCAAACGTAGATAGTCTTCGGGAAAGAATCATGGCAGAAGCTCATACTTCTAGATATTCCGTGCACCCAGGTTCTACGAAAATGTATCATGACCTCAAGGAGGTTTACTGGTGGAATAACATGAAGAAGGGTGTGGCGGACTTTGTGGCAAAATGTTCAAACTGTCAACAAGTAAAGGCCGAGCATCAAAGGCTCGGTGGGTTAGCACAGAGTATAGAAATTCCAATGTGGAAATGGAAAATGATCGATATGGATTTTGTGGTAGGGTTACCGCACACTCCGCGTAAGTTTGACTCAATTTGGGTGATCGTGGATCGACTCACGAAATTAGCACACTTCTTACCAGTTAAATCCACTGACACTGCGGAATAATTTGCTCAATTATATATCAAGGAAATAGTCAGGCTTCATGGCACTCCAGTTTCCATCATTTCTGATCGAGGGGCCCAGTTCACAACTAATTTCTGGAAGAAATTTCAGCAAGGTTTGGGTACGCAGGTAAAGCTTAGCATGGCTTTTCATCGTCATACTGACGGGCAAGCAGAGCATACTATTCAGACGCTTGAGGACATGTTGCGTGCTTGTGTGCTTGACTTCAAGGGTAGTTGGGATGATCATTTGTCGCTCATAGAATTTGCTTATAACAACAACTTCCATGTCAGTATTCAGATGGCGCCATTTGAGGCCTTGTATGGTAGAAGATGTAGATCGTCGATTGGGTGGTTCGAGGTTGGAGAAGCTTAACTAATAGGACCAGACCTTGTGCATCAGGCTATGGAAAAGGTTAAGATCATAAAAGAGCGGTTAAAAACTGCTCAGAGTCGTCAAAAATCCTATTCGGATGTTCGTCGCAGAGACTTAGAGTTCAAGAAAGATGATTAGGTGTTCTTGAAGGTATCTCCCATGAAGGGGATCATGCGGTTTGGGAAGAAAGGTAAATTAAGTCTGAGGTATGTCGAACCGTACAGAATCACTCAAAGGATAGGTCAGGTGGCGTAAAAGCTTAATCTACCACCTGAGATGTCATTAGTGCACCCGATATTCTATGTGTCCATGTTGAAGAAGGTAGTTGAAAATCCGTCCGCTATCGTTTCGGTTGAGACCATCGAGGTTAGTGAAGAATTTTCGTATGAAGAGATTCCGGTTGCTATCCTTGATAGGCAGATCCGGAAGTTGAGGAACAAAGAAATTGCATCCGTAAAGGTATTATGGCTAAACCAGCAAGCCAAAGAAGCTACTTGGGAAGCCGAGAATGAAATGAAAAAGAAGTACCCTCATTTATTTGAATAGCCATGTAATAGCTCTATAAAGTTGTCCCCCCCAAAATTTTCTATCACTTGTTCGGCTAATATAGAGACACTCCTTTCTAGTTATATGTCCCCTATGAGGCTTCCGTTGGTGTTATTTTGCATTCTGTTGTGTCATTTAATTCTATATATGTTGTTGAGGTATGAGGGTTATTTATATTTCATGCATGTGCGGTAAAAGAGTGTGAAAAAGTGAACTAGAACCATGAACGTTTTCCTAATTTTGGGTTCAATTTGCATATTGCTAAAATAGATTGAGGTTGTTAAGGGTTTCGGATAATTGTAGAGTCTAAAGAAACGCAATTGAGGTATATATGGCTAACTCTCTTCTTCTTAGAATCGAACTCCTGGTGTCCGAATAATTAGTGTAAGTTCCAACTTGAGCATACCAGATTTGTTTGCCTTAGTGTGTTGGGTTGAAAGTTTCATGTTCCCTAATTGTTTTAGATGTTTACCATATCATCATGCTACTTGAGAACGTTATTATGATTTTCCAAATTCCTTCCCTTATATGTGCAATACCTTATGTGATGGTACTTATCGACATGAATGATGATGTTATCTGAACGAATAAAAAAAGAAAGACTCGAATTGTAAAATGTTCCCAAGTGCCAAGAACTACTTAATAAATGAGGCTGTTTGTGCCATGTAATGAAAGATGGGAGAGAAATGTGAATTGAGTGAACAATTGAAAGAGGTTATGTCTCAAGTGAGATGGCTTAGCCGATCGGGCCAAGATCGGACGCCATGCTGTACACATGGTGGCATTTGTGGTGGAATTATTGATTTACATTATGGATATGGATATGTCTCACTTGAGATTGCTTAGCCGGTCGGGCCGAGACCGGACTCCGTGTAAAAACTCGGTGGCATTGTGAGTTGTGGCTTTGGCACTAAAGAGTATTAACCTAAAAAGATGGAAAGATTGAATGGAAAACTATGTGATCTTTACTTGGTGGTTTTCTTTGTATTTCTGTGAAGTACTTATTGATTATTATGACTGCCTCCTCTTTGTTTCACTGTTCATTCTACTAAGATTGGTGTTTGCCTTACATACTAGTACTATTCGACAGTACTAATGTCCCTTTTGCTGGGGGCGCTACATCTTTGAATGGATTTAGGTGGTTCCATCGCAGATAGTGGTGCTCTCATTCTCTCCTCACAGCAGTCTTGGTGAGCCCCATTTCTCCCAAGGGCCATGTAGTCTTTCTTTTGTATAAGTTTTCATATTTTGAGGTATAGCCGGAGCCTTATTGCCGGCATTGTCATGTTGCTCTTTTGTATCCTTAGAGGCTCCGTAGACATTTATGTGGGTCATGTATGTATGTTGAGGTGGTCATTGGATCGAGTTGTATTTTGGAAACTCAACTATGGCATAATGTATATAAGGAAAAATGAGCTAGTAACGTTTATATATTTATGTAACTGATCTCTCCCCTGTTTTACAAATGGGTATGCGATCCCTTTTTGGATTATGAATGAGTTGGGTAGGAAAGGTTCAATAGGCTTGCTCGACCAAGTTCACTCGGTTGAGCGCCGGTCGCGCTCCCCGAGGATTGGGGCGTAGTTTCTCACTTTCTGTTTTCTAAAGTTAGCTAATAGTGATAATAGAAATATAGAGCATGTTTTTGTTGTTTCTTTAAGTTGCTTATGATAAAAACTAACTTAGGTCTAACCCAATTCTAAAAATTAGCTAAAGGTGATGGTATCCTAAAATATAAGAAGATAAATTGTCATCCTACCCGCCGATGTAAGACTACTAATGATAGTAGCAAACTTGTTGTTGTATGTGAAAGAAATAAAAGTGGACAAAACAAAAGAAAGAAAAATAAAAAAGAGATGAATTTATGATGTAAGCGCTTATATCGGCATTCTTATGATGTATGCACTTACATCATCATTCCGATGATGTATGCACTTACATCGTCATTCCTATGATGTAAGTACTTACCTCGGCAGGGCATTCAAATGCCTATAAAAGGGGTATGCATCTTCATTTGCAAATCATCCCTCAACTTCTTCTTTCTCTCTTCAATTAATAAAGAGCTATTCTTTGTGTGGCAGTGGAGTAGGCAAAATTGCCAAACCACGTAAATTTTGTCTTGTCTTGTCTTGTCAAATTTATTGCTTTTCTCTTACAAATATTTTTCTCTTCTATTATCCTGACATGTTTTCCAACAACTGATATCAGAGCACAGACAGTGTAATTTTAGTAGAAAAGTACGGTACTGGTGCAGGTACTATCCACAAGAATAGTGTGACATTATTGATCATCGTTACTATTCACAGGCATTATTCACATAAATATTTTTTGTGAAAAATGGCATCGGAAGAAGGGAAGGTTAAGATTAACAAGTTCAATGGCAAAGATTTTGGATTCTAAAAAATACAAATAGAGGATTATTTGTACCCGGGAAAATTACACTTACCTCTGACCGAGGTAAAATCAGAAACTATGGCCAAAGCGGATTGGGATCTATTAGATCGCCAAGCTCTTGATGTGATTCGTTTGACGCTAACACGAAATGTGGTGTTTAATATCATTAACGAGAAGACCACTGCAGGCCTGATGGAGGCGTTATCAAATATGTAGGAGAAGCCATCTGCTTCAAATAAAGTCTATTTGATGTGTCGATTGTTCAACTTAAATATGACAGAAGGTGGATTTGTCACGGAACATATCAATGAGTTTAATGTAATATTAACTCAGTTGAGTTCTGTCAATATAACATTCGATGACAAAGTCAGGGCATTGATTCTACTATCATCTCTACCGAAGAGTTGGTCTGTAACAATAACTGTAGTTAGCAGTTCATCGGGAAGTACCAAACTCAAATTGGATGATATTAGAGACTTGGTTCTAAGCAAAGATATTCGCCGGAGAGAATCAAGTGATTCCCCAGTATCTTCTTTGAATACCGAAAGCAGGGGGAGAAACAGCCAAAGAGGACAAAGTCATGGTCGTGGCAGATCAAAGTCAAGGAGAAGAGGGCAATTCAAAAATTGCAAAGACATTATGTGTTGGAATTGCGATAAAAAAGGTTACTATAGTAGTCAGTGTAGAGAGCCAAAGAAGAAGAAGAAGAAGAAGAAGAAGAAGAACTATCAATACAAGGATGATAATTCAACAAATGTAATTGTTGAACAAGTCGGTGATGCACTAATTTGTTATGCAGACAGTCCAGTCGAATCTTGGATTCTCGACTTAGGTGCATCATTTCACTATACATCATGCAAAGAATTATTGCCTAATTATATTGCTGGAAAATTTGGGAAAGTTTATCTAGCAGACGGCGAACCTCTAGACATTTTAGGGAAATGTGAAGTTCATATAAAGACTTCACAAGGCACACTATGAAAATTGCAAAATGTCCGACATATTCCTGGCCTCAAGAAAATCTGATATCTATGGATCAGATTGACAGTGAAGGATATACAACAATATTCGGTAACGGATCATGGAAGATAACCAAAAGAAATTTGGTTGTGACACGAGGCTTCAAGAAGGGAAAACTGTATGCAACTGCAATATAGCGAGATACTATAGCAACAGTTGATCATGGTCGTGATACAACATTGTGGCACCGGAGGCTCGGGAATATGAGTGAGAAGGGAATGAAGTTGTTGGCAACCAAAGAAATATTGCCAAACCTAAACCATGTTGAATTAGGTTTGTACGAAGATTGCATTTACGGGAAACAAAAGAGAGTTAGTTTCTCAAAGGTGGGAAGGACGCCAAAGAAAGAGAAGATGGAACTAGTGCATACAGATGTGTGGGGACCAGCTCCTGTAACTTCTCTGGGAGGCTCACGCTATTATGTTACCTTCATTGATGATTCCACAAGAAAGGTATGGGTTTATTTTCTGAAAAATAAATCTGATGTGTTTGTTACCTTTAAAAGATGGAAAGCTGAAGTTGAAAATCAGACAAGTCTAAAGTTAAAATGTCTAAAGTCTAATAATGGAGGAGAGTATGACAGTCAAGAGTTTAAAGCATTCTGCTCTGAGAATGGGATCTGAATGATCATGATAGTTCCTGAAACACCGGAACAAAATGGCGTTGCTGAGAGGATGAACAGAACCCTGAATGAACGAGCCAAAAGTATGAGAATACATTCTGGATTGCCGAAGTATTTTTGGGTTGAGGCTGTTAACACGGCAGCTTACCTTATAAATAGGGGACGGCCCTCTGTACCGCTGGATTTTGAAATTCTTGAGGAGGTATGGACAGGAAAGGAGGTAACTCTCTCACATCTGAAAATTTTTGGTTGTGTTGCTTATGTACATGTAAACTCTAATGATAGAGATAAGCTTGATCCTAAAGCCAAGAAATATTTCTTTATTGGCTATAGGGATGATAATTTTGGTTATCGATTTTGGGATGATCAGAATAGAAAGATCCTAAGACACATGAATGTCACATTCAATAAAAATGTGATGTACAAAGACAAGCTTGAAGTAGAACCAACCAGAACCAGCAGACAGATATCTGAAACAGTTGAGTTAGAAGAAATCTCAGAAAATGAAGTGGCTAGAGATCCTACAACTGGATCTGAAATCGAAGATGCTGAACCAGAAGCCGAATCTGGATCAGAACCAGAACCAGAACCAGAAATAGAATCATATGGAGAACCAGATCTGGAGTCGGGACTTGAATCAAATTCGGGATCAGTTAATCCTGAACCTACATTAAGGAGATCTAAAAGAGTCACGAATGCTCCAGATATGTTAACTCTCTCTCTCCCCCCCCCCACTATTTACTTCTGACAGATGTTGAGGAACCAGGGCATTTTGTTGAAGCAATGCAGGTGATAAGCTCTGATAAGTGAAAGCTAGCCATGAAAGAAGAGATGAATTTTCTTCAAAATAATAAAATATGGATACTTACAGAGTTACCAAAAGGAAAGAAAGCATTGCAAAACAAGTGGGTGTACAGGGTCAAGGAAGAGCATGATGGTAAGAAGAGATACAAAACACGATTAGTAGTAAAAGGCTTTCAGCAGAAGGAAGGGATTGACTACACCGAGATCTTCTCTCCTCTAGTCAAATTAATTACTATTAGGTTGGTGCTAAGTATCGTAGCTGCAGAAAATTTGTATTTGGAGCAGCTAGATATTAAAACTGCTTTCTTGCATAGTGACCTTGAAGAAGACATGTACATGAAGCAACCTGAAGGTTTTCAAGTTTCTGGTAAAGAAAACCTTGTGTGTAAGTTGCAGAAGAGTTTGTATGGTTTGAAACAAGCACCCCGACAATGGTACAAAAAATTTGATGGATTCATGCATAATAATGGTTTCACACGATGTGAAATGGACCATTGTTGTTATATCAAAAATCTTGATAAATCCTATATCATTTTACAGTTATACGTTGATGATATGCTAATTGCAGGATCTAGCATAAATGAGATCAACAGGGTTAAGCAACAACTGGCAGAGGAGTTTGAAATGAAAGAGTTAGGACCAGCTAAGAAAATACTTGGGATGAGGATTAGCAGAAACAGGTCTGTAAGGAACCTTAAAATTGTCTCAAAAAAAGTACATACAAAAGGTACTAAGCAAGTTCAGTCTTCATGATGCAAAGACCAGAAGCACTCCACTCGGAAGCCATCTTATTCTGTCGAAGGACCAATCACCTAAGACAGATGAAGAAAGGAAGTACATGTCCAAAGTTTCATATGCTTCAGCAGTAGGAAGTTTGATGTATGTTATGGTTTGAACTAGACCTGACATAGCCCATGCAGTTAGAGTTATCAGTAGATACATGTCAAATCCAAGAAATGAGCATTGGGAAGGTGTAAAACGGATATTGTGATATCTTAAAGGCACCTCAGGTATGGCACTTTGTTTTAAAAGGAGCAATATTATCTTACAAAGTTTTGCTAATGCAAATTTAGGCGGCGATCTGGATAGTCAAAAAAGTATCACAGGCTACGTATTCACTTTGGGTGGCACTGCTGTTAGTAGGATGTCTAGACTTCAGAAAAGTGTTGCTCTATTTATCACTGAAGCAGAATACATGGCAATCTCAGAAGCTGGAAAAGAGATGATTTGGCTCAAGAATTTTCTTAAAGAGCTAGGTAAAGAGCAAGACAATTGTGAGCTTTTCAGCAATAGCCAAAGTGCAATCCATTTTGCCAAGAATCCAGTGTTTCATGTAAGATCGAAGCATATCCAATTGAGGTATCATCATATCCGAGAGTTGATAAGTGAAAAAACTCTTTCCCTGCAGAAGATATCAGGATTAAAGAACTCGTCAGACAAGCTGACCAAAGTTGTCGGTGTTGACAAACCGAGGTTGTGCACTGCTTCAGTTAGCCTTCAAGACTGATAGGGTGAAGGCGCCACCAGAGAATAGCAAATCTTTATTTTAATTTATTTCTTGAAGTAACATAGGTTTGAGGGGGAGATTGATAGTAGCAAACCTGTTGTTGTATGTGAAGAAAGAAAAGTGGACAAAATAAAAGAAAGAAAAATCAAAAAGAGATTAACTTATGATGTAAGCGCTTACATCGGTATTCTTATGATGTATGCGCTTACATCGGCATTTCTATGATGTAAATGCTTATCTCGGCAGGGCATTCAAATGCCTATAAAAGGAGTATGCATTTTCATTTGCAATTTATCCCTCAACTTCTTATTTTCCTCTTCAATTAATAAAGAGTTATTCTTTGTGTGGCCGTGGAGTATGCAAAATTGCCAAATCACGTAAATCTTGTGTTGTCTTGTCTTGTGCAATTTATTGCTTTTCTCTTTCAAATATTTTTTCCTTCTATTAGCCTCACATGTTTCCCAACAACTAACAATTTCCTTTGTCTCGTTCTTTCCTTGTGTTGTGCTCCTTTGGTACAATTTCTTTCATTGAAGGGAACACATATTTAATAAATAATTACGCCAAAACAGAGTTACATTAGGGAAACATTCATGTTCTATAAATGAGAAGCATCAGAATAAAGAATAGAAGCTAAACATGATGGATAGGAATTCCAAGTAAGCTACCCAAGCGAGAGAGTGAGCCGTTTATTAGCATCTCGCTTAGTCCAATGGAAGAACATTTCATGAAATTGATTCTTCAAAGACTTTCAGTTATGCTACCAAATTTCGACAAATTAGGCACGATTGAATCAAGAGCCCTGAGCACCTATTAGCATCCCGCTTAGTTCAATGGAAGAACATTTCATGAAATTGATTCTTCAAAGACTTTCAGTTATGCTACCAAATTTCGACAAATTAGGTACGATTGAATCAAGAGCACTGAGCACCCCTTGACGATCGAATTCAACAATCATCTTTGGTACAAATTTTTAGTTGCTAATTTAAACCAAAATTCAAGATTGGTGCTGTGGAGGAGTTTCAGTAATCCCGGATTTTCAACATTAATTAACTCAACTATCTAATGCAGATCCTATACATGATTTCAGGATAGTGAAACTTCTTGGTTTTAACAATATTCATAATAAGAACATAAATCAATATTAATACACCTTAACCCATTTGTGCTTCTCTTTGAAGACATCCGACATCATTCTTTTTCCTCGCTGAAAGTAACTCATACATGTGCAAACAACAACAACATACCCGTGGTAATCCATAAGTGGGGTATGGTGAGGGTAGTATGTGTAGACTTTACCACAACCTTGAGCAAGTAAAGAAGTTGTTTCCAATAAACCCAACTAGTGGTGGCAAAATGGTTAAAAGCTAACAGTTATCCACCCATATTATCCACTAAAAATTGGTTGAATAATGAACTTTTTAAAAACGGGTCCAAATATGGATAAGGACCATATTATACATTTAGAAAATGGATAATCAATGGATAACTAATGAGTTGAACTTTTACATTTGTAAAGCCTCAAATTGGGGGTTCCTCAAGTTTGGGAGACTAGGAATTCTCACAAAAGTGATCATATTCAAGAATTCATGAATAATATGGATACGCCGGTTAACCCGTTTTTTATCCGTATTAAATATGGGTCGGGTCGGATCAGGGGGGAGCTAGCTTTTCGGCTACGGATTCAGCTAAACCCAGTAGCTTTGATCCAAACTTGTATTTGTAGTAAGAAATTCATTGAAATACACAAATTACTAATTTAGAACTCAGTAGCTTAGAAAGACTAGAATTTCGAACCCATAAACTTTAAATTCTGACTCCATCTCTAGGTCGGATAATTTATCCGTTTTTGCGTTATCCGTTTTCAACCCGACCCGTATCCAACTCACCCCGCCCGTTTGCCACCCCTAAACCCAACTCCCAAGGAAAGCAAAATCACAGCAGTTCAAAAGAAATACGAGGAAGAAAACATGAAGAAAAAAAGCGGTAAAAAAATGCCTTTACATTTATACCTTTGATTTGGCAATACAAATTTCTTTGAGAGTATCACGACCAATGGATTCTAAGTTATAAAATAAATCAAGAATTGAATAATTTGTAATAGTTGCCTAAAATTTATGACCAACAAACGCAAGCTACTCAAATTATCAAAGCTTGTGAACTTAAAGCTAGCGGGAATTCATATAATACCAAACAACAAAAATGAATGCTGGAGGTTTCACATCAAACTAGCTAGCTCTTTCATCACTCTACTTCCATATAAATTTAGGTTCAATATCTTAAAATCTAAATATATCCGATTCATTTGTCATGATTCATGATACAAACATGCATGATACATGAAAAAATAATACTCCATTCTTGGCTGGTGATGAAAAGAGATACTATAACTTTCGGTTTCATGGCCCATTTCTCATTTCAATCCATAAGGTCGTTGATTGTGAAGGTCAATTGTTCAGTAGCTATCTGGACTGGGCTAAGTGATATGCCAGCCCATTTCTCATTTCAATGGCCATTTTAATAGAAGAATTAACCCAAATAGCCGTCCATTCAATTGCTTAAACTAAAAATAGCCGATGGATGTATAATATATGTATAATTAGTATATAACATATGTATAACTATGTATAAATAATATATAATTTATGTATACCTGCTAGAAAAAGTAAATATTGAATCTGACCGGCTATTTGAGTAAAGATCCCTTTAATAAGGTAAACCCCATTAATGCATGTCTAGCATGGAAAGAGTTGGGATATTCCTTCCCAATAAGTGGACCGGGGCAAGAATAAATAGTAATAGTGCTTTTACTATGGACCAGTTGATGGAACATTTCAATTTTCAACCAGTAAGGGATCGTTTAGTTGGAAAATAAATTATCTCAGGATTAATTATTCCGAAATTAATTATTCCATGATTGTTATCTCACCATCCCATAAGGATAAAAATAACACTTCAATCTCGGGATAACTTATACCGTAATTTTAGATCTCAACCAAATATGAGATAAACTCATCTCACTTCCAGAATTAATTATCCCGTATCCCAAGTACAAAATGAGTCCTAAGAGATTACATTAGACATGTGAACAACCACATCTATGATATCGTGAGGTGGAGGAAAAAAATAGTTTTTTGACTGTCAATTTTTGTCCTTCTAGAATTACAACACTAATCAGTGGCTTAAATGTTGTAGGAATGTTTTTCATGTTACAGTACACCGTTTTCCATATCTGGCACACCCTTATTTCCAGGAAAGTAAACAACTATTGTTGATATCTTGAGTGAGGATATTTTTTTAGTGAACTTGGAGGCGGAACCAAGATTTCAAACTTATGGATTACGGATTTTAATTGTATTAAATTATTAATTTTTAAATTAATAATTTATTTATATTTAATGGATTTTTAAAAAAAATACATGACTCGAACTAAAGTTATTGGGTTCGGTCGAACCCATTCCCGGCACTCTAGCTCCGCCATTGTAGAACTACAATAAGAGTAATCAGTAGGCTTAATTTTCGACGGTCCAGGCTAAAAACAACTCTTTTCCATATCTTGCACCCTTTTGCAGGAAAGGCTTTGAATCACGTCACTTTTCCTTTTTGCAGATGTAGTTAGAATCTTCAATGTGGTGTTCCAAACTCTATTCCTTTATACTTAAAAGTGTTTGAAAATTTGTAGGTTTATATGCATTGCACTGGGTAATAATTAACGGAGAGATGCCATAATGCTAGATAGTACTAGTACTAATTTGGGTCAATTGATGTTATGGTCTATTACAATTTTTTTATTTAATATAAAAATTTTCAAGATATTTTTATTTTTTTCACTTAAGAGGCCTGAAAATAAATTATAAGTAATTTTCATCTCTCCAAATTGTAAAAGGTTATGTTGAATTATTTTTCTAGTTATTTTTGTGTTATCTTAATGGGTGTCCTGTACTTTCTTTTGAATTTTCTTTTTAAGGACTAGCTTTCTGCCTGTTGAGGAAAAACTCGAGAACTTACTTGCACCTATATTTGCCGTTTTAGCAGAGCTAATAAGCAACTATAAGAGTGGAAAGGTTTGTTTGATTTCAGGGTATTAATTTATTTAGCATAAGAACAATAATACTTATTAAAGGTTTTAGCAATATTTTCCAGAGACGGCAAATGTAAAAGCCATGAATATGCAAGAGAAGGCATAGAAAAGACTTCCATTAGAAGATAATAATAGCACGGTATGATGATATCCAAAATTGCAATAACTATCGAGGTATCAAGCTGCTTAGCCATACTATGAAAGTTTGGAAGAGAGTGATAGAGCTAAGGGTGAGGAGGAGTATGTCTATTTCTGAGAACCAGTTCGAGTTTATGCCGGGGCGTTCGACTACAGAAGCCATCCACCTTGTTAGGAGATTTATGGAGCAGTATAGGGAGAGAAAGAAGGACTTGCATATGGTGTTCATCGACTTAGAAAAGACGTACGATAAAGTTCCGAGGGAAGTTTTGTGGAGATGTTTGGAAGCTAGAGGTGTACTTGTCGCCTACGTTAGGTTGATTAAGGACATGTATGATGGAGCAAAGACCCGGATGAGGATGGTGGGTGGGACTCGGACCATTTTCCGGTTATGACGGGGTTGCATCAGTGGTCGGCACTCAACCCTTTTTTGTTTGCTCTGGTAATGGACGTACTGACGCTCCACATCCAAGAGGAGGTGTCGTGGTGCATGCTATTTGCAAATAATATTGTATTGATTGACGAGATGTGAGACGGTGTGAACGCGCAATTAGAGGTATGTAGGCAGACCCTGGAGTCTAAAGGTTTCAGGTTGAGTAGGACCAAGACAGAATACTTGGAGTGTAAGTTCAGTGGCGAGACTCAAGGAGGGGAGGGGGAGGTGAGGTTGGACTCACAGATCATCCCTAGGAGAGGAAGTTTTAAGTACCTTGGGTCTATTATTCAGGAGGATGGGGAGATTGATAAACATGTCACACATCGTATTGGGGCGGAATGGATAAAATGGAGACTCGCTTCCAGTATTTTGTGTGACAAGAAGGTGCCACCAAAACTTAAAGGTAAGTTCTACAGAGTGGTGGCCAGGACAACGATGTTGTATGGGGCTAAGTGTTGGCCAGTCCAGATCGCTCATGTCCAGAAAATAAAGGTAGCAGAGATGAGGATGTTGAGATGGATGTGCGGGCACACCAGGTTAGATAGGATCAGAAATAAGATTATTCGCGACAAGGTGAGTGTGGCCTCTATTGAGGACAAGATGCGGGAAGCGCGGCTTAGATGGTTTGGTCATGTGAAGAGGAGGAGCACAGACGCCCCGGTGAGGAGGTGTGAGAGGTTGACATTGGAGGGCCTACGGAGAGATAGAGGTAGGCCAAAGAAGAGGTGGGGATAGATGATTAGGCAAGACATGGCGCAGCTTCAGCTGACCGAAGACATGGCCCTTGATAGGAAGGTATGGAGGTCGAGGATTAGAGTAGTAGAGTAGGTAGTCTAGACTGTTCATAACATTAGTATTGGCACACAGTCTCGCTTTCTATTGGTAATAGATTTTTATGACTAACCGTTATTTTTTTTCATTGTTGATCACCTTACTATCTTGTTGTTGTTATTCTGCTTTTATATGGCTTTTTGGTGTTGTTCCTTCTTGTCTATATTTTTTATTAATGTGGTGCTCATGCTTTTCTGAGCCGAGGTTCTACTGGAAACAGCCTCTCTATCCCCACAAGGTAGGGGTAAGGTCTATGTACACACTACCCTCCCCAAACCCCACAGTGTTGGATAATATTGGTTATGTTGTTGTTGTTGTAATCACTAGTAGAAACATTACAAAACAAGCATAGCTATACACAACTAGCTACTTTAAGTAAACAAAAAACAATCTACCTCCTATTATGTTCTCCTATTTAGCAGTCTAAGCCTATACATATAAAGCTGGGCTATGGATTGCAAATTTAAAAGATCAACTTCTGTAACTGGTTCCTCGTGTCGCTCGTGCCTCTAATGTTACATACACATGTTATCTCTCTACTATGCTCTCTTGTTCTCTAGCTTCTCCTTTGAAAATTCTGTTATTTCTTTTCTTCCATATTGCATGTATTAACTCTGCATATGTCATTTGGATAATCTTTGTTGTAGTTGTTCTCCCTTTAGCTTTGTGCATTATCCACCTGAAGAGTAAAGTCCATGTCTGTCCTATTTGAGTTTGCATTTGCAGCCACTGTAACAGTCTGCTCCACAATCCTTTTGAAAAACTGCATTCCCCAAATAGGTGATCTTTGCTTTCATCTGATACATGGCACAACACACAAAGTGATTATACATTGATACCCCATTTGCGAAGTCTGTCTGTGGTAGCAAGCTTCCCATGGCACTACAACCATAGAGTAAAATATAGCTTTGGGTCTGGCTCTATTATGGTAAATCAATTTCCTCAATGATTCCCTAGTAGCTATTTGTAGATGTATCTAATGATGGTTTTCTTTTGTATAGTAGGTCTTTGCAGTTGCTTGACAGCATCCCTTGCACCCAATATCTTCTTTACCATCCAGTTTGCCCGATTTGGTATGTTCATTTCAAATATGTTTTGCCCTTTGATATAGTACATATTAATCTATTTTATCCACATTTTATCTGCCTTATGTGCCACACCCCAAAATATCTTTGCTATTGCTGCTTTGTTCCACATTTGTATATTGGTGATTTTGTAGCTTCCAACTGCTTTAGGAAGACTTATTATGTTCCAGGCCAACAACGTCTTCTTTGTGATTACATTACCTCCTGATCACACATAGGTTCTGCAGTATGCCTCAATTAATTTAACTACTTTGATAGGTAATATGAACATTTGGGCCCAGTATGCTTGCATGCCAAATAACACTATTTGCACCAATTGGATTCTCCCAGCATAGGATAATTCTTAGCTGTCCAGGATGATATTTTTGCTGTGATCTTATTTATGAGAGGTAGACATTGTGCCAATGTAAGCTTCTTTGTGTCCAAGGGGATCCCGAGATATCTGAAAGGCATCTCCCCTTGAGTGTATCATGTTTTGTGTAATAAAGCTTCCTGGACAGCTTATGTAACCTACAAAGTAAATTGCACTTTTAGCTATATTTTCTTATAACCCTAAAGCATCAGAAAAAGATAGAAAGTAGTCTTGTAATTATTGTACAGAGTCTAGGTCTCCCCTTGCAAATAATAACTAGTCATCCGCAAAACTGAGATGAGTTATGCCCAGTTTCTCACATCTGGGATAATATTTGAAGCTCTTGTTCTACTTTAGCTCATCCAATAACCTACTCAAATACTCC
This sequence comes from Nicotiana tabacum, assembly GCF_000715075.1. Classification (NCBI taxonomy): domain Eukaryota; kingdom Viridiplantae; phylum Streptophyta; class Magnoliopsida; order Solanales; family Solanaceae; genus Nicotiana; species Nicotiana tabacum. The sequence goes on from NC_134091.1 coordinate 20,813,751, forward strand.
ATGGCTATAACAAATAGGTAAGTGGGTATTGTATCCCCTTGTCTTAAAACTTTTGCTCCTGAAAAAGGCTCTATTGCTTCACTATTGAATAAGATAGAGTAACTGACAGATGACACACAAGACATGATCCATTTTATATACTTAGTTGAAAACTGCAGGTACTCCAACATTTGTTCAATATACACCCATTCAACTGAATCAATAAGCTTTCATCATGTCAACTTTAACCATGCATCTGGGAGAAATGTGTTTCCTATTATAAGTTTTCACCAGTTCATGAGCTAAGATGATATTATCAAAGATTCTTCATCCAGGAATAAAGCAGCTTGTGCTTCAAAGATAATCCAGGGCATCACTACTTGCATTCTATTGGCTAACACCTTAGATATCAGCTTGTACAATACAGTTCAACAAGCAATAGGTATGTATTCCCTTATTGTTTCTGGATTAGAAACTTTAGGAAGTAGAATAATGGTTGTACAGCTAATTGCTTTATACATGATACTTGTCCGAAATAACTCTTTGATTGCATTGCAGACCCCCTTCTTAATGATTGGCCAAACCTTTTTGAAGAAAACTGCTTTGTAGCCATCAATTCTAGGGGCTTTCTCATTGCCTATTAAGCAGAAGCCTTTGTATATCTCTTCATCTATCACTTCTGTACACAGTTATAATTGTTGTTGATGTGTCAGGATTTGCCCTTTTTTCATGACCATTCTATTAACTGCAGGAAGATGTGTGGCTGATGCTCCCATTAAGGCTTTGTAGAATTGCATCAGCTCTTCTTTAATGTCAGCATTTTCAGTGAGGTTCCTTCTTGTTAGTGATTTAAGTTCAGTGATCTGCTTCTTCTGCCTTTTCTCTTTCATGATTACTGAGAAGTACTTATTGTTGGAGTCTCCCAATTGAATCCAATTAGCTTGTGCTTTTGTTGTAATATGCTTTCTTCAATTAACTAGTTTTCCAACTGCTACAAGTAAGCTTTTTCTTGGCTATTTAGTGCATCAATGTATTGATTGTGCATTTGTGCTTGTATGCTCTTCAAATTATTCCGTGCTTGCTCAATCCTCTCATTAACTCTTATGTACTTGATGGTAGATTAGAAACCCGTATTTTAGTCATAGTTTACACTCTAATTACTGTATTTTATGTGTGTTTGAGTTTAAATGATAATGAGTTGTACTTATTATATATTTTATGCCTTGTAGGAGTTAATTCTGAGTTAAAAAGATGAATTGGAGTTAAATCGAATATGTTGGAGCTCTGAAGTCTGAGTAAAAGCCCAAAAAATTAAGTTGGAATCATGCTCGGGGGTCGAGGACCAAGTCCGGATGTCAAACAGGGAAAGAAACAATTTACTCTGAAAAAACTACACTGTCATGTTGCATGGGGCTGCGAGGCGTGGTGCGATAGTGAAATTCCTACCTGACAAACAAAAATCAAGCCCTCTGATAAACTCCATAGGCGCACCACATGGGGCACCGCGGCCTACGCCACGTCTGTGCATTTTGGGTTAGAGTAATTTTTGTTTCGGCTTAGAAAGGGTAATTTTGTCCGGTCCCACTTCTACACGGTATAAATACACCAAAAATACATTTTTGTAGGGACTTTTGACCTACAAAAGATTTGAGAACCAACCAAGGCAAGAAGACTCAAGAATTCATCAAGATTTCAACCAACGATCGGTGTAATACGAGAGTTTGTATTGAATCATTATCATTGATGTCTTCTATGTTTTTAAACCTTATTGAGATGACTTTTTCCATTGCTATGGAATAAATTCCATTAGAGTATTGACATATACGGTGTTTTGATAACTTGATTAGAGATTCGATTCTCGATAGTTGTTTGAATTAATTGATGGATTTTTAATTTGTATTATGGAGTTATTTCATATTTTGCCTAATTCAGGGACCAATTTTTACTTTAGTGTATTCATGTTTTCTCTTCCATGTACAGGAAACAAGTTGAATTCTCTAGTGTATGACTCAAACTTCGTCAAAAGAATTGATTCCATATAATCCAGATATAGAAAAGTATCTGCGACAGTTGAGGAAAGAGGAAGAATTCACTGGATAATTCTTGGGGTAACCTTCAACCCAAGAATACATGGCTAAAAATGGTGAGCAGGTAGTTGATTTGGCTGCACGGGAAGCAGTCGCACGGGCAGCTACTGAGGCAGCATGAAGAGTTGCTGAGGAGACTGTCGAAGATGATGGAGGTCAAAGATTCAATCTAAACTGACCCTAGGTTGAAGACCAGTTCAAGAATGCAACACCCAGGCTTGGAAGATCATTGGGTGACTATGCCAGACCAGTCTACAATCAAGGACTGTCAAGTGTCAGACTTCCACCCATAGCAGCAAACAACTTCGAGTTAAAGCAAGGCTTGCTTCAAACCACCAAAACAACTGTATCTTCAGAGGGAAGGTGAATGAAGATCATAACACTTACTTGATGGACTTTGAAGAAATCATGAACACCTTGGAGTACAATAGAGCATCAAAAGATGCGATCTACTTAAGGGCATTCCCCTTTTCATTGAAAGATAACGTGAAGCATTGGCTTCGTAGCTTACCCACAGGGTCGATCAGGACATGGGAAGATATGACCAAAACATTTCTTGAAAAGTAATTCTCAACTGCAATAACAGGGAAATTCAGAAGGGAAATCCATAATTTCTGCCAGAATGAGACATAAATGATTTTTGAAGCTTGGGAAAGATTCAAGGAGATAGTGAGAAGATGTCAACATAATGGAATTGAATTATGAATACAACTTCAGGACTTCTGGGATGGACTGACACCCTCCTCACAAAGAACTCTGAGTACCGCATGTGGAGGTCCATTAATAAAGAAAACTCCGGGGGAGGTCGTCTTAATTCTTGATGAATTATCTGAGGGCACTACCTAGTAGCCTACTGAGGGTAATGACAGGAGAAAATCTATTGGGGTTCACCAGGTGGTCTCTAACACATCAGTGCAAGACCGGCTAAACACCATGGCTACTGAGATAAGAAAGATGACATTGGCCAAAATACAGAGTGAACCGCAAGCAGCATGTGACTTTTGTGGAATGGGACACCCCACGCATGAGTGTCAAGCTTCAGCTGAGGAAGTAAACATGGTAGGGAACTTTAGTTAAGGAAACTACCAAGGTGGGAACAACTATAATGCTATGGGGCAAAGACATCCAGTGTTTTCATGGAGTTCACCTAGTGTGAGTTTGAACTCATGGTAGCAAAATAATCCTAGACCCAGAGTTAAAAACCACTAGGTTTTCAGAACCAGCAGAGGCAGCAATACCAGGGTACAACCATCTGGGAGCAGGGCACAACCATCCGAAATTTAGAATGACAAATGGGACAAATTAGAATATTATTATTTGAGAGGGCTCCTGGGACTCTACCCTCTTACACTGAAAAGAACCTAAAGGAAACAATCAAAGTTGTATCTCTGAGAAGCGACAAAATATTGGCTGGCCCAGTTGTGAAAGCTAGACCAGAGGCATTAAAATAACAGACTAAGACAATGGTAGAGAAAAAGAGTGAAGAGCAGTAAGTCCAGAGTAGTGGGTACAAAATAAGAATAAAGAAAGTAGAAACATGCTAGCTCTACCATTCCCTCAAAAGATGATGCGAGAAAAACTTGACAAATATTTTGGGCGGTTCTTGGAGATGCTCAAGCAACTTTAGGTGAACATTCCCTTCACAGAAGTACTCACTCAGATGCATGTTATGCTAAGTTCTTGAAGGAAATCCTGTCTGGCAAGAGGGAGTTGGAGGAGACAACAATGGTCAAGCTGAATTCCCACTGCAGTGCCATATTGCAAAATAAAATTTTCCAAAAGTGTGGGGGACCCAGAAAGTTTCACCATACCATGCTCGTCGGGGAGTGAGAAATTCGACAAGGCCCTCTGTAATTCTGGTGCTTCTTTAAATCTAATGTCTTTGTCTGTGTTCAGGAAGCTGAAAGGTAAGCTTGGAGTGATCAAATCAATACCAGTGTCCCTACAACTGGCTGACTGGACCACCATTTTGCCTGAGGGAATAATTGAAGGAATCAATAAATTCTAGTGCGGGTAGACAAGTTTGTGTTCCCCGTAAACTTTATTATGGTAGATATGGAAGTGAATAAGGAGGTATCTCTAATTCTAGGGAGGCCATTTTTATGAAATACCCCAGTGATGAGGCGTCTTCCTGACGAGCGCAAAACACACAACAAAATGATTGTTCGCTAGTCAAAGATAATATAGTTAAATCATCGTCTCAACAGGGATTGAATTTAAATAATGCTCTAGTAATTTTTGGTTTAACTGCTATTTAGGATGATCAAAACTTGATTTAGATTGATTACAAACTACGATAAACTAATAAAGTAAAGCAATTGACAATTGATTGCAAAGAATTAGAGATTAGCAGAGTTAGGTTCTTATCAATGTGAGGAACAAGGGTTATGACGGGATAGGTGCAAGATAGTTATTTTGGATTTAACTCTAATTTAATTCACTCTAATGTTCTAATGATTCTCACGAATTCACTCAATGATTAGTTATAACGTATAGTCAAGACTACTCTCTCGATTAAATCTTAACTCTACGAGATGAACTAATATAAACACTGTGAAAATATGCAAGCATGCGTTAATGGATTAGTTTTCAGGAAAATATCTCTCAAATGTTCTCCTAACGTGATTTAATCAATAATTCAACAAGCTCTTTCAATTACTTAAGAGAATCAGTGAATTAAATCAAATAAAATAATGCAAATATAATCACCAACATATTCCTCTTTCGATTAAATAAACCGGTGAATAAGGTTGCAACAATTCAAAGCTCCATAAACGAAGTCAAAAAAAGAACTAGAGTTAAAATCCACAAATATTTATCAAAACATCATATCTGTCAAACCCTAAGGGAAACTTCTCCATAATCATGGATGAAGTCATCACAAATATAATTAAAGATGAATAAAACATCAATCTAATGTTACAATTCAAAGTCCCGTATTGAATTGATGGAAAGATGATGAAATTCTATATCTTGTAATCTCCAATGCTCTCCCAAATCTTCCAAGGTCAAAAGTCCTTGAAAAATATCTTTTTGATGTATTTATACCATGTAGGAACGGGCCCGGACGAAACTATCCTTTCTAAAAATACTCTGAGAATTTTGTACACGCGCGCCGCCCCAGTGGGGCGTTAGATGGGAAGTTCATTGAGCGGATTTTGACAGACAGCAACAAAATTACACTGTCGCGCCGCCCCATGCGCTGCGGCAGTACATGTTTTACAAAGTGACATTGTTTCTTCAATTTTTGATATCCAGTCGATGTCCTCGACCCCCGAATGCGATCCCGGTTTAAGCTCCCGATTATCTTTTTAACTCGAAATCACTTCCTTCAAGGCATAAAACACATAATAAGTGCAATTCACAATCATTCAAGCTCAAACATAAGTAAACTACAGTAATTAGAATGCAAACTATGGCTAAAATATGGGTTTCTAGCCTACCATCAACACCCCACACTTAAACCATTGCTCGTCCTCGAGCAATCAAACTGCACTTCACATGGAGACGACCTTCTTATCAGACAACTTCCGGAACTCATCATGCCAAGAATAATTAAAGCAGACTAATCACCATATCATAACATCCTAGCCTCAAAACTCAACTCAAAAGCACCACGTATTATCTTCAAAAACATGCTCACTTACTCTAACACATAGGCAAAAGACATTACCTTTACTTCGCAAATCTTGTTCCCTCATACCAAAGATAGAAATTAGTTCCACACACAGTAAAATTCATGAACAAATAGGAACTCAAGATAGAAAGAATTAACTCACTCTCAGAAACAAAATTCATGCGCCACAGAAGATGTACCATAGGCTTGCCCGTAGTGTAATACTCTACTAATTTGAGCTCATTCAGTAAATGATCAAGTAGGACTTTAATTGGTTGTAATGTAGGCTGCGGGACAAGTAAGATACAATTTGGATAATAGTGGATATACCTCCCTGAGCACTTTAATACATACAATTTCACAATTTAAAACCCAACCTTCACATCTGATTAACACCAAGCTCCCAATTTCTTTAAGCACAGACAAAGTAAGATTTACCACTAGCCAGGAATAATTTTCTTTGTAATATATACAAACACCAACATTTTTTTCTTTCTCTTGTTTTTTAATTCCCTACAAGTGGCTCTCACCCTTTTTTTCTCAAATAGTGCACCTTTCTCCTTTTTCAATAGTTCCACTCAAAAACTTGATCATACCTCAACTCAGCTTTAACAAGCTAATAACAAATTTCAAGTTCTCATACGAGCGCAAAACACAACACAAAATTATTGCTCGCTAGTCAAAGATAGTATAGTTTAACTATTATCTCCACAGGGATTGGATGTAAACAATGTTCGAATAATCTTCAGTTAATTACTATCCAGAAAAATTAACACTTGATTTGATAACTATTACTACATTAACTACTAAAAATTAAGCAATTAATAATTGATTACAAAAGACAGCGGATGAGCAATGGAGAAATATCAATGAGAGAAATAAGGGTAATTGACTAGATAGGTTCAAGATAACTGACTCGGGATCCAATTCTTGAGTTAATTCACTCTATAATACGGTCGATTCTCACGAATTCAACTGATAATCAGATTACACTTGAAGTTAATGTTCCTCTTTCGATTAAACCTTAATTTCAGTAATTAATCCAATTGAAGCACGATAAACAATTGCAACAATAAAATGATGATTATGATCTAAAGGGTAACTTCTCACAAATATTTCCCTGTTTTCTAGTTCGATTAATAATTCAAGAGGCTCTTTCGATTACCTAATTGAATCATGAATTTAAACTAGAGCATAAGATTTAAAGAAATTAAATATAAAGCTCCTCTTTCGATTAAGCAAAATAAGAAATAACTCCACAATGCAAATTAAAACTCTATTAATTAATTCTAACAATTATCAAGAATTGAATCCCTAATCAAGTTATCGAAACACCATATCTGTCAACACCCTAATGTAAATTACTCCATAGCAATGGAGTAAGACATCTCAATAAGGTTCAAAAACAAAGAAAACATCAATTCTAATGATTCGATACAATTTCTCGTATTGCACCAATTGCAGGTTGAACTCTTGATGAATTCTTGAGTATTCTTGTCTTAGTTGGTTCTCCAATCTTTTGTAGGTCAAAAGTCCTCTAAAATCGTATTTTTGGTGTATTTATACCATGTAGATATAAGCTCGGACAAAACTACCCTTTCCTAGCCGAACTAGGAAATCACTCTGACAATTTTACACCCCCGCGTCGCGCCATTCAGCGCACTTGTGGGGAAATTTAGAGAGCTTGCCAAATGCCTATCAGACCAAATTTGCACTGTCGTGCTTTACGGCTTCCCATGCAGCACGGCTGTGCCTTTTTCTCAAAGTAAATTCTCTCATCCACTTTTTAACATCCAAACTTGGTGCTCGACCCCCGAACGTGATCCTGGCTTAATTTCTTGGGCTTCTACTCAGATTTCAAAGCTCTAACTTGTTCAATTTAGCTCTAAATTATCTTAATAATTCGAAATCGTTTCTTGCAAGGCATAAAACACGTAATAAGTGCAATTCATTATCATTTGAGCTCAAACACACATAAAATGCAGTAATTAGACTGCAATCTATGGCTAAAATATGGGTTTTTAGTCTACCATCAATAGGTAAAAAGGTTCAAATAAATGGTTAATTCAATAAAATGGGTCAGGCTTGCAAGCCGATTTATTTCCGGCAGACCCAGCCATATCTCAGGCGAGCAGGGGAGCACAGATCCCTACCGCGCAGGATCATGGACATGAAGCTGCTGTATATCAGACCCAGGGTGCACTACCCGTGGGTGGAGCCCAGCCAATGGCAACAGCTACACCTGAGCCCAGGCCAGCTGTAGCCACTGATCCGCAAAACTATTGGACAGATGGACTAGACTACATCCTCCTGTTTTTGGGGGTGAGCAACATGAGGATCCCCAGGATTTCATTGATCGGTACAAGGATAGACTGTACAACATAAGGATATTGGAGACTCATGGGGTAGACTTTGCTACTTTTCAACTAGAGGGCAGAGCCCGTAGATGGTGGCAGTCTTATGTTCTTGGCAGACCAGCAGATTCTCCTCCCATGACTTGGGACAGGTTCACCCGTATCTTCCTGGACAAGTATATTCCACCCTCCCAGAGGGAAGAGTTGCAGTTTCAGTTTGAGCAGCTCCAATAGGGTCAGATGTGAGTGACCGATTATAAGGCGAGGTTTTCTGAATTATCTCTCCATGCACTTATGATACTCCCTACTGAGGCGGAGAGAGTGCAGAGATTTACAGCTGGTTTATATACTGGCATTCATCCACTATGGCTCGAGAGGTTGAGATGGGTACTTCTTATGAGCTAGTTGTGGAGATAGCCCGGAGGATTGAGGGTGTGCGTCAGCAGAGCCGAGAGCATATTATGAGAGATAAGCGGTTCAGGTACTCTGGAGAGTTCAGAGGTGCTCCGTCTAGGGGCAGAGGTTAGTTCGTGAGGGGTCAGTCCAGCAGACCCCCATTTCCAGCACCACCACCTCCTCAGGGGTACTCGAGTGCGACCTTATCTCAGTGCTATACCAGAGAGTTCTTACCGCCCACCAGCTATTCAGGGTCCTCCCAGTTGGTATTCAGGTCCCTAGGGCCAGACTCTTAGTCAGCAGCCCATCGCACCGAAGAGTTGTTACGAGTGCGGGGATCCTAGTCACATGCGAAGGTTTTGCCCCAGGCTTCGGGGTAGACTAGTACAGCAGGGTCAGCAGCCTATGCTTCTCGCACCAATTGCTCCACCAGTAGTCCGACCACCAAGAGGTGGATGACAGGTGGGTAGGGGCCTAGAGGTGGAGGTCAGCCAGGCGAAGGCCAGCCAGTTGGCGCTCCAGCTCGGTTATATGCTTTTCCGGCTAGACCAGATGCAGAGGCCTCAGATGCTGTGATTACAGGTATTATTTCTATTTTCGGCAAGGATGCCTCAGTATTATTTGATCCAGGATCCACGTATTCATATGTGTCATCTCTATTTGCTCTATTCTTGGGTGTTTCTCGTAAGTCCTTTAATACTCCTGTTTATGTGTCCACTCCTGTAGGCGATTCTGTTATTGTGAACCGGATCTACCAGTCTTGTATTATTACATTATGTGGTTATGAAACTAGAGCTGATCTCTTATTGCTCGAGATGACCGATTTTGAAATTATTCTGGGTATGGACTGGTTATCTCCATATCATGCTATTCTAGATTATCATGCCAAAACTGTTACCTTGGCTATTCTATCTTTGCCTAGGCTGGAGTGGAAGGGTTAGTCGGTTAGTTCATTTAATCGGGTTATTTCATTTATAAAGACTCAACACATGGTTGAGAAGGGTTGTTTGGCTTATCTAGCCTATGTTCGGGATACTACTGCAGAGACTCCGGCTATTGATTCAGTGCCAGTAGTTCGGGAGTTCTCCGATGTATTTCCTTGAGATCTTCCAAGTATGCCACCTGATCGGGATATTGATTTGTGTATTGACTTGGCTCCAGATACTCAACCTATATCTATTCCACCGTATCGCATGGCTCCGAAAGAATTGAAAGAATAGCTTGAAGAGTTACTAGCCAAAGGGTTCGTCAGACCGAGTGTATCGCCTTGGGGTGCACCAGTATTATTTGTGAAGAAGAAAGATGGCACAATGCGAATATGTATTGATTATTGCCAATTGAACAAAGTTACTGTTAAGAACAAGTACCTGTTGCCGCGTATTGATGACCTATTTGACCAACATAAGATGATGAAGCCATTAACAACATAACAATGCAAGTGAGTCAAATAATAAGTATACTTTAAGAAAGCTCATTGCATTGTGATGGTTAATATATGGAGGAGATACCCGGTGAGAATGAGCCTACCCGAGATGATGAACATCTACAGCGAGAGTTGTCCACTCTGCAAGATGACTCTGTTTCAACTGAAATGATTGAAAATGAGGCTTTGGTTGATTATGAAGCAATACAAGAAGAGTTCAAACCCCCATACACCTATCCACAATTGCAATTTTTGGTAGAAGAAAATGAGGAACAAATGGTCTTGGACTTATCATAGGAGTACACACATGACCTTTCTTCTTCATTTTCTTATTCTAACCTTGATCATGTGGATTTTAATTTTGGGGATATACAGGAATATGCAAAGATAGACCTTGTGAATGAATACAGAAATAAGTTGAGGATAATCCTACAAGAACAATCCACCACTTAAAATGAGACTAAGAAAGAAAGAAAAGAGCGGGTCTTGCAAATATCCTTAACGGACTTTGGCCTGATGAGATCCATAAAGAATCCCGAGGAGCAAAAGCGAAAAATGCATTCAAAATTAGGGGTGGAGTTCACAAGTTCTGGGAAACGGAAAAAATCCAGGAAAGTTTTCTTTACCTCTTGCTTTTTATTTGTGTATCATGGGGACATGCCACAATCTATGTGTATGTTTTTTTTGTAATTCATTTGATTGAAAACTTTAATTTTTTTAATTTTTCCCGACGATGGATGTCATTCGATAGGTTTCTTGAGGGATTAAGTCGAAGAAAAAAATAATATATTATTTTCTTTAAGTAGTATAATAATTTTTCCTTGATTTTACTTTGTGCCGCGGTTCTTTTTCAAGTATTTTATTTGAACCGGGTGTAGTTAGTTTTATTTTTTTAGGAGTAGAAGATCTTGTACTGTGATTTTAAATAAAAGCAATATCTCGTGACTTTATTATGCCTTGAGAATAGTAAGTGCTTTAGTTGTGACGCATAGGCTCAGCTTTTTTACTCATGTATAAGCACCTTAAATTGTATTATCTTAACTTTGCTTAACTACTTTGATTAGAGTGTCTTGATGAGTCCGATCCTGAGTGCTTTTTGTGCCATGTGTGTGTGAGATTTTGTGTATTATGTGCATTGCATTTGATGTCTAGAACTTGCCCCGTGTGTTTGCAAAGTGAAATAGTAGTTTATTCAGTCTTGGAAGTGATATGGGCATTTTGTTGTTGAGCCAGTTATATGTTGTTACCACCTAATTGTTATGTATCCTAGTTGACCCCTTTGAGCGTGTAATCCTATTTCTTTGGCAACCACATTACAAGCCTTACCCAATTATTTGAATTGACCATCTATTCGAAACCTCTTACCTCTCACGGGCACTTGAAATTGTCATGAACTTTGTAAAAGTTAAAGTGTGGGGTGTTGGTTTGGATTTTGAGTGGCACTATTGGAATAAGGAGAAAAGTGCATTGTTTTTAAAAAAAAATAAGAGCCACTTGAATTGAAAAATAAAATGAATAAAAAATTCATTATTAGCGGTAACTCTTAATGTATTTGTGCTTAAAGAAGTTGGGAGTTGACGTATACTGATATGAAGATGGAGTTATGGTTTGACATAAATATGGAGTTTTAAATGATTAAATTGTATGTATTAATGTACTCAGGGAGGTGTAGTCAATATATCTAATGTATCATATCCATCCCGCAGCCTACATTACAACCAAATAAATTCCTACTTGATCCATGACTGAATAAGCTCAATAAGTAGAGTAGTACACTGGGCAAGCTTATGGTACATTCTTTGTGGTGTATGAATTTCATTTCTAAGAGTGATTTAATTCTTTCTATCTTGAGTTCCTATGTGTTCTTGAATTTTATTATGTGTGGAACTACTCTCTATTATTATATGAGGGTAAGGAAAGGTAATGTCATTGACCTATGTGTTAGAGTAAGTGAGCAGGTTGTGAAAAATGAGTGGTGTTGTCGAGTCAACTCTTGAGGCGAGGATGTTACGGTATTGTGCTTAATCTGTTATATTATTCTTGGTGTGGTGAGTAAGGAGAATTGTTTAAAAAAGGTCGTGTCTATGTGAAGTATAGTTTAATTGCTCGAGGACGAGCAATGATTTAAGTGTGGGGTGTTGATGGTAGGCTAGAAACCCGTATTTTAGTCGCTTATTACACTCTAATTCACTGCACTTTACTTATGTTGAGTTTTAATTAGTAGTGTTTTCACTTATTATGTGTTTTATACTGTGTAGGAGTGATTCCGAGTTATTTAGATGTTACAGAGCAAATTCGAGCTAATTGGAGCTTTGAAGTCTGAGTAGAAGCCCAAGGGATTAAACCAGGATCGCGTTCGGGGGTCGAGGACCACGTCCGAATGTCAAAAATTGGAGAAATGAACTACTCTAAGAAAAATGCACAGTCGTGCCGCATGGGGCGCCGCGGCAGTGCAAAATATGCCTAGAAATGGAATTGCGAAATGTTCTGGAAATTTCCACAAGCGCACCGCATGGCGTGGTGCGGCATGCGGCGCGGTAGCCCAAAAATGTTAGAGTGACTTCCCATTTCCGCTTTAAAAAGGGTAATTTCGTCCGGGTATTATTGGGGGATGGCTTAAATACACGGGAAAACACCATTTTCGGGACTTTTGACACAATTTTGACCTAAGGAGGCCAAGGAGGCTAAGGAGGAGTTGGAAGTACACAAGCACAAGGATTTCATCATTCCTTCCTCACTCAAGATCTGGGTTTGAATTGAATTTATATTTTCTGATACTTTAGTTACATTTTTGAAGAACTTCTCCATGTCTATGGAGTAGTTCCTTTTGGGTTTTGATGGATTTGGTATATTGATAATTGTTTGTGGATTATAACTCTATTTTTATGTTTTTGAATCGTTTTTGGAAGATTTAATTATTGCATCTATATTCACTTGTTCTTGTAATCGAAAGAGGCATAACTTGTGATATATTTGCATTATATTGTGGGTTGAGTTCATAGATTCTTCTAAGTAATTGAAAGAGGTTAGTTGAATCATTGATTAGACCTAGTTAGGAGAATAATCGAGAAAGATTCTCCTAAAGACCAATACATTACGCATTCTTGAATATCTTCACAGAGCTTAAATTGGTTCATATTGAGAGGTTGAGAATTAATTGAGAGAGGAGTTTCTACTAAATAATTATACTGATAATTAAGTGACTTCGAGAGACTCACTTGAACATTAAAAGTGAATTATCTAGAGTTAAATCCCAGACAATTATGTTGCACATATCCTATCAAAACCCTATTTTCTCACATTGATAACTTCCTTGCTTACCTTTGTTGTGACTGTCATTAGTCAATAGTTATAGATTTTAGATTATTAATTATATTAGTCTCAACTGTTGATCCTCCTGGATAGCAATCAAGCTATAAGCTACGAGATTACTACTTAAATCCAATCATTGTGGACACGATATTATATTATACTATCTTTGACTAGCGAGCAAAATTTAAGTGTGTATTTTGCGCTCGTCACATGAGTGTGGGGTGGTTCCCCATTTGGCTTGCTTGTTATTTTATATGTTGTGGCTAATGTTTTTCGTCTTGTGCAGGTACAATGTCTCGCCGACCTAGCAAACGTGCTAATACCGATTCTTCTGGGGTTGCTTCTAGCAATAGTAGAGGAGGTAGGCGGGTACCACCCCCTGCCCCGGCGGAGGAAGAGATAGAGCTCATAGACCCAGATGCTGACGAGGTCCCAGAGTGCAAATTTGGTATTTGGGTTGTCCCAGCCCAAGCTAGACATTGGTTCCAAATGTTTGTCCCTGCGGTGAACCCGGAGCCTGAGGTTGTTGTCGACGATGGAATGTTGGCCCGAAAAATAATGAGATATATAACAACATTCCGAATTTGGGTTTTGACAGTCTGTTCCGTCCCGATGATGCAGTGAACGTGAACCTGGTAAAGGAGTTTTATACCAACTGGCAACCTAAGGCCAACCTGGATGTTGTGTACGAGGTGCGGGTACGAGGTAAAGTGATTACCTTCTACTCCCAAGTAATCAATCGGATTTTGGGTTTCACAAAGCACTCCCACAAGCTCTTTCAGAGGTTTCTCCGTTGGCTAGACTATCTTGATATCCGCCGACAGCTATGTGGAGCTGACTCTTCTGCCGTATGGATGCGAGGTGTTAATGAGTTCCACAAGGACATGAAGAAGGGAACATTCCAGTGTCTGGTCAGGGTTATTTTGCGGCTAATGAATGCCAAAATCATGCCTGCTCAAAGGGACACTGATGTATCATGGCTAAAAGTGTGTTTGATCTATGCCTTTTTGACAAGGACGCGGTTTGATCTCGGAAAAATCATGCTGGAGCACATGGAGAGAGTGCGACCATTTGGGGCCCGCCGCCTATACTACCCGAGTATGATCACTCGGCTATTGCGGGAGCACCATGTAGAGAAGGAGTTTCATTATGACCAGACCATCCCAATGTCATATCCTATCAAGGCCTTTGATATCACGGCGGTGATAGATCCTCTTCCTGCTACTGTGACTTCGGACCAGAGACTGCTCCGTGTCGAGGAGACAGTGCAGCTATTGTTTGCTGATTTGCGCCTTCGCTCTGATTCGGGGGAGACTAACTTGGCGGAGCTGCAGCAGGACGACCCCCTTTTCTGATGTAACTCAGCAGTGGTTGAGCTTGGCAAAGGGAGGACGGCTGCTACCGAATGAGGATGTAAACTCTGTTCCCTCCGATTATGAGTGATGGTAGGCTATAATCCCGTATTTTAGTCACTTATTGCACTCTAATTCACTGCACTTTACTTATATTGAGCTTTAATTAGGCGTGTTTTGCACTTATTATGTGTTTTATGCCCTGTAGGAGTGATTACGAGCTATGTAGATGTTGTGGCATGAATTCATGCTATTTTGGAGCTTTGAAGTCTGAGTGAAAGCCCAAGGATTAAGTCGGGATTGAGTTCGGGAATCAACGGATGATAGTGGAATGAAACGAAGAATCGATGAGGCATACTGCGCAGTGTCTAGGAAACTGCACATAACGTTTCGCTCGGAACTCCGTTTGGGCTCCACTATATATCATTGGAAAGATATGTAAAAGGACTACAACTTTTATGTTTTATACTTTCCCAAATTCCCAACTTATATAACCCAGGTGCACGGTCGCGCACTGGGTGCGCACTTGGGGGAAGAATGGTGTGCAAAGTGCGAGACCAGGTGCGCGGTCGCGCATGTCCTGTTCGGGAAAATCCTATTTTGCTAAGAAAGGGTAGTCTTATCCGGGATTTGCTTTGGGGGCAGATTAAATACCCCAAAACACCATTTTTTACACACTTTTGACATACCTTAGACCTTGAGAAGCTTAGGAGAAGAAGGAGAAGCAAGAGCACAAGGATTTCATCCATCCTTTATCACTCAAATCCGGGTTTGGATTGTATTTATGTTTTTCTCTATTTTCGTTTCATTTGTAAAGAACTTCTCTATGTCTATGGAGTAAAACCTTTTGGGTTTTGATGGATTTGGTGTATTGATGGTTGTTTGTGAATTATATCTCTATGTTTATGTATTTTAATTATTTTTGGAAGATTTAATTGTTGTATCTATGTTCACTTGTTCTTGTAATCGAAAGAGGCATAACTTGTGATATATTTGCACTATGTTATTGGTTGAGTTAATAGATTCTTCTAAGTAATTAAAAGAGACTAGTTGAATCCTTGATTAAATCTAGTTAGGAGGATAATCGAAAGAGGTTCTCCTAAAGACCAATCCATTACGAATTCTTGCATATCTTCACCGAGCTTAAATTGGTTTATATTGTGAGGTTGAAACTTAATCGAGAGAGGAGTTTCTACTAAACTTTTGTACTGATAATTAACTGAATTTGAGAGACTCACTTGAACAATAGAAGTGAATTATCTAGAGTTAGATCCCGAATAATTATCTTACACCTATCCTATCAACCCATATTTTATCCCATTGATAACTTCCTTGCTTACCTTTGTTGAGATTGTCATTAGTTAATAGTTTAGGTTCTTATTTAGTTTCAATTCTTAATTGTATAAATCTCCATTGTTGATCCTCCTGGATAGTAATTGAGCTATGAACTATGAGAATACTGTTTAAATCCAATCCCTGTGGAGACGATAATTATACTATACTATCTTTGACTAGCAAGCACAATTTAAGTGTGCGTTTTGCGCTCGTCAATGAGAAATATTTTCGCACTTTCGAGGGTGCTGATGATTAGGCCAAAGGCCTCAGGGAGTCACCTTTTCACTCTGTTTTTACTATTTTGCATTGGGTACAATGCAATATCTTAAGTATGGAATGGAGTGCTCCTATTTGCTTGTATTTGTATTTATTTTCTATTTTTCAATTGGCTTTGTTTGATTTGTTTCTTGCTTTCATAGACAATATGGTCTGTAAATTACAACTTTGAATTCTATCGGCCTGTAATAGTTAGTAATTAATTGTTTGGTTTCGACTCTTTCCGACGATGGATTTCGTCGATTGGTCTCTTGAGGGATTTGAAGTCGAACGAGAAAAATACAAAAAAAAATTAAAAAAATTTGAAAATCCAAAAAAATATGTCTTTTATTTTATTTTTTTTACTTTCTTAGGTAGTGTTATAATTCTCCCTTAGTTTTTTTTTTTGGGACTCGGTTCTTTTTCAAGGGTTTTACTTAAACCGTGTGTGGTTGAATAAAGAGGGGTTTACTCCTCTTTATACAGCTACTTAAATTTTGTTTTGAGATCTTTCAGCTTATACCAGATACTCTTCATTCTTCCCCTGATGTGGCTTTGACTCCGCCCTTCAGCTACTATGTGAGGAAACTCAGTATGATCTGCTCAAACATTGAAAATTTTGAAAGGCACATTGATATTGGTGGTAGGCTGTGTAATAGGGATCAACATTGGTACATAGTTTGAAATAAAAAGGATCGTCATAGTTGACAGTAAGGTGACCATGTTGCATCATCCAGCAATCATTGCCTAGTGTTCTATCCAACCTGCTTCTAACTCTATCATCTCCTTGTTATTTGTTATTTGTCCAAGTAAAATATTCACCACTCCATGGGATTTCAGTTAAGTACAGACTATGGTACCATTCTACAAAGTCATGAATATCTGCTAAATTCACCGACACTTTAGAAATTATGTCTTGTAGAGTTAGCATAGCATTGAAATCTCCACTGATCAGCCATGGTTGTTTCACAGGTGTTAATCTCTGCATTTTATTCGACATATCTTTCCTTTGCTCCATTTCATTATATTCATACACTGCTGTCATATAGCAAGCAAAGGCACTTTTTGTATCTGTGACATAACAGTGTATGAATTGAGCATCATTCTTAATTTCTTGCACATTATAGGCTCTCTCATCCCACAGAATTCAAATTCTTCCATTGGATGCATTGTT
This sequence comes from Nicotiana tabacum, assembly GCF_000715075.1. Taxonomy (NCBI): domain Eukaryota; kingdom Viridiplantae; phylum Streptophyta; class Magnoliopsida; order Solanales; family Solanaceae; genus Nicotiana; species Nicotiana tabacum. The sequence continues at coordinate 20,831,034 of NC_134091.1, forward strand.
GTAGTCACTAATTATCTTCCAATATGTTGCAATCCTCTTTGATATAACTGCATCATTCGTCTCTTTGACTTTAGTTTCTACTAGCCCAGCTATTTTTATGTATTTTTCTTTTAGATACTGCTTTATTTCTTTTTGTTTGTACCTCTTATCAGTCCCTAACATTCAAAACTAGCTAAGTCATTGTTGATTAGGGGGTTCCCCTCCTATATCAGGAGGTTTGGGTTTCCCTTTCTTAGTTTCCACAGCTTTTAGTGATTGGAATCCATTCTTGATTGCCATTGATATCCTTCAGTTATTGCATCACTGTGTTATAATCCTCCTTTTACAAGCATTGCTTTTCTGCCTGGGCTCCCTACCACCTGCTTTGCTAATTGCCAGGTCTCTTGCTGGTTGGTGTCATGTATATCTTTTGCCTGGTCATTACGCATTTGAGCATGGAGTGGTCCTCTATTCTCCTTAGTATTTGGTGGTGGTTGATCATGTGTATCCTCCTTCTCCTTTTGTGAGACAGTACCCTTAGGTATCCAGGTTGCTACTACTCTCCTCTGCCTCCTGCCTCTTTATGGTTTGTATTTTGGTGCTTCTTTCTTGGCTTTGCTACAATCAAGTCCAAGCTTGAGGCACTCCGCACAATATTTCTGGTTTTCATTCATAGAAAATAACTTGCTGAAACTGTCTGGGTCCTCCATTGTTATCTCACTAGGTACTACTTTAGTGACATTCACCTTAATTAGGATCCTAGCATATGATACTCTGGTTTGATTGGTTGTACATTGATATGCAAATAAAGGCTTACCAATCGCACTAGCCATTTTACTGAGAGACTTATATCCCCAGCAGTTCATTGGTAACTTTGGGAAAGTGACCCACAAAAGAATTTATTTTAAGAACTTATTTAATAGATCAAAATCTGGTGCCCGTTACTTCAAGATCATAGGTCTCCTATTGATGATATATGGACCTCCATGCAGAACTTCCCGAAGATCTCCTATACTTTGGAACTTCTTAATGTAGTAACCTTCTTCATAGAGGTACAGAGTTGGTTCAATCACATTGCACCATGTGCGAGCCACAAACTGTTTCATGTAGTTATAGCCAGGTTTCTCACCAATAATGTATATTATTAGGGCATTCTTCCATTTTATGGTTTCTCTCGACCTCCTCCTTGTCTAATTTCACAACCACTTTGCCGTTGACAATGTCTGGTGACATATAGGTCAGCATCATGCCATTCTCAGCTGCTCTATTGCCTGCAAATAGATTAACACATGATTTGTTAGCTCCTCCTGATTCTATTGCCTTAGCCTTATGCTTACCCTGATCTTTGATTTCAATTGCCCACCACCTGTTTTTTTTAATTAATAGATGAACTACCTTGGTCCAAATGCATGTTGCATATCTCTATGAAATAGTTGAGATCATCTTTGGTTTCCACTTGATGCTTCTCCTAGATTCACTTGAGTTGGAACCCCAGCTGATGATTTCAGTGATACCGACCGGGGGGGGGGGGGGGTCAATTGACATCCCACTTAGATTTAATCGCTTTGCTGTTGCATTTGGTGCTTGCGGTGTATTCACAATCAATAAGTTGGTCGAAAATTTGTTTCCCGACAGCGTCGCGAGCTTTTGTGTACTTCCCCTTTCTAGTGTTTCATCTAGAACTTTTGCACTCACAGAACTTCCAACGGTGACGAATTGTTGCTTTGGCCGTCCCCTTCTCCCCATGGCTATTCTCGGTTGGCGTATGTTGTTGAAAACATTGTTTGTTTATGAAATATGATCATGTTTTCGGGAAAAAAATTCAAAAGTTTTCAAGTTCCCACTCACAAAAACTTCAACTTTTCTTCAAATAAGATGCATGTTCAAACACAATTTCAACTTTCAAAAATTATTTCTCAATACAATTTTAAAAATTATTTTTTCAAGTTTCAATTAAATTTATGTCCAAACATAGCTTAAAGACTTGAAACTCTCAATAGTCTAGAAACCATACAGGTGTAAATATGCTCATGAATTGGCGAGAAATGACATAGAGAAGACTTCCCTTAGACCTTATTACAACAAAACAAAGAATCGAGCCTCAGATGTTAAAATAACATGTCTCGACATTCCCCCACCTCTTGAAATTGATTGTCAATAATTTCAACGTAATGGCAAAATCAAGCAGTAGACATTTGGACATATAACATTTGAAAAATATAGTACTGTAGTGTTTATTTTACAATTTTGTCGATTATATCAACTTCAACTTGAAATATTGATGTTGGTTTTTGGAGTATATCAAGTGTAAAAATGATTTTCACTCACCAAAATTCATTTTTTTTTCTAAATAAAATTCATGTGACAACACCAATTTCCTCTTCTTCCTTTTTTTTTTAACTTCAAATATTAGTTTTTCCATGCGACTACCAAGTGTTATCCAATCGGAAAATCACATGTCAACAACTAAATTTACTCCACACGACTCTTATCCTTAAAAAAAGTTATGAGTGCCCCTCAGTGCCAATATTCATGTGGTGTGAACCCGTCGTAGAATTGCTGTAAGATAAAATGACCTTATTTCGAGATTCTGTTTGTTTTGATTCTTGAAAACGAAATATGTTTGCCCAAAAATGAATATTTTAATTTCATAAGCTGTTCATTTTGACGCTCCAGAATCGAAAGATACGGAATCTTTCTTATGTTAGAAAAGTGGACATCTGTCCTTATCATAAGACTTAAATTCCTAGCATGCCGGCGGAACCTTCACGTTTGTTTTTGTAATAAAGTGGTGGGACCTGTTTGGGAGTTTGGTCCCATAAAACCTTTGCTTTTCAAAAAAAAAAAAAAAATATTTGGTTTCCCACTCGTTTTCGGTACCCGTATTGGGGTCCGACTAAATCCGAATTCGCGCTGGAAAATCTCAAATATAAGTAAAACATTTTCTAAGAAAGACGACTCCATACCCAAAGCTCGAAGACCTCTGGTTAAAAACAAAAAAATACTTACCACTCCACCACAATTCTGGCATCCGTAAAAGAACCCCTTTTCTCCTGGAAAAAATGAGAGATCCGTGGAAGGCTGGAAAAATTGAACACTTTGCACAAATGCGAATCTGCGTCCGACCGGCCTTTCTGTCTTTTCTCCTCTGGTAGACTTATTTGAGTCAGTAATCTACTGATTAAACTAAAACGAATCTAATTTCTCTTCTACTAAGTTAACATTTTAAAATGCGAAAAGACTAGATGATTAATTGAAAAGTTATTACATCAATATTTGAAGAAAAAACTACTTACATAATAATAATAGATTTATTTTGAATTGTTAGGAAGAGAAAACTATGGAGTACCATCTACAAATACAGCTCAATTATTTAGCTTAATGAAAAGAAATCAAAGGTGGAGCCTGCTGTAAGTAATTGAGAGCTGTTTGAGGAATAAGGAAGAAACTAGAAGAAAATTATGGGTGAAAAGTAAAACCTTATTAATTGAATTTGGTTATTTAAGTCGCCTTTATAAAAGAATTAGCTGTAATTTGAAATTTCTTAAGAAAAGAAAACCAGGTTACGTAGCAAATCTTGGCAACTAATAAGGTAAAAAAGAATTACGGTGTAAGAAAAGTGGAGGTTGAACTTAATAAACTTGCAGATACTGGCATTTTTTCGTTGTTATTAGTACTTTATTAGCAACCTAGTGATATTGTTGTGGGTGTTTACGATTAATTTCTATTTTCTTTTCTTGAAAATTTTTGAGGACATCCACGAATACCTAATAACTAAGTTTCAATGGGAATGATAAACTTTTCAAAGGATAACGATCAAAACGCCTATAAATAAGATATTACATTGTCACTTTGATATGGATGAACAAGTTCACGTAAGATTAGGGATAGATGTGTCGCTGACGTGCCACTTATGTCGAATTTTAATTGGATCTCGTAACTGAAATAATAGAAGACTAATTCCAAGCTCATCTAATTACGTTGTGATTTGCAGCTTAGTCATCAAGCATAGCAAATTCAGCCAATCATCATCCTTATCAAATGGTGTATCAGATTTAATGAATTCAACTAGGTACACCCCTTCGGTATTAAATACTAACGGTTACGTATTAAATAATGGATTAAAGATTTTGTTTAGATGAACTTGTTTAAAAATATTAATATTTTACAAAAAAAAAGGTCATTTCTTAGTCTTTTCATATCTTCTGTTCCAATTAATGGCGTATCAAATAAGTGATTTTTCTAATAAATAGTAGTAATTTCTATTTGATAAATACTTTATGATTAAAGTTATTCCATACATTTTTAAAGGAGGTTAAAAATCTTAACACAAATAATATGATCGGAAAGGAATATTTTTTTTTCCAAATGGGTTCTTTAAATAACTATTAATAGATCTTTGGAATCCAGCTTTTACGTGAGGCGCCGCCTATCCTTTTTAATTATTTTCCCGGCTGCAAGACCAACTTTAGGAGAAAGAAATCCTACTTTGAATTTGCACAAAGTGGCCAACTAAATACTAATATGCCATTGACCAAGATTAGCACCTTCACTGGTTGCTCTTTTGTTTTTAATTATTTTAATCATTGCGGAAGGGTAATTTAGTATGAGAGAAAGGGGAAGGAAAGAGGCTAATCGTTTTGCTTCTCATTAATTTTGAACTAGCGGAACCAAAATTTTTATAGTTAAATATAAATTAATAAATAAATATTAAAAAAGAAAAAAGAGTGGCTAGGCCCCATTTTCCATCTCCTACTTTTGTTGGGAGCATGGTTGGGAGAGGACGGAATGAAAATCTCAAAACTGCTTTATTGTAATTAAACGTGTAACTCTCATCACAGTTCAATTATTTGTTTTCTTCATATATTTAAATTGAGTAAAACGGAGAAATATAAACAGAGTGATTGTGAGACTATTTAAATTTGAATTTTCGATACACATATTCGAACTTGGTCCTTTTGGCCATTAAACAATCCTAATGGGGACAATCAAGTGCTCACCAAACAAGATAAATATTATTTTCATCCTAACTTTTGTACCAATAGAAGTAATTAAGTATGCATTACAGTATTATATAGTAGTATTCATTTTACACCGTACTTGGACAGGATATAAAATACTTTGCGTTTTCATATCTCGAGACTCAAAAATGTTTCAATACTTCTTTTTAACCAATCAATACTAGGAATCCAAATGCAAACTGTTGATAGCTTTTTTTAGCAATATCTTACTTAGCGAATCTGCTAGGAGTAGCAGAATGAATACAACCAGATTCCCCGATTCCAATAAAGATTCTTCATAAAGTAGACTCCTTTTTAGGTCATGGCATTTCTATAATAATGAGATAAAAATAGAGAATTTCTTAAGTAGAAAATCTTTAATCAATTTCCTGAAAAGCTGTGAAATAGTAAGAACCATTTCTTGATATTCGCTTCCCCTTAGTCCTAGTCACTGAATACAATGTACGCATTACTCTAACAATAAGAAACACATTTTTAGGAGCCAAATTAAAAAATAATTAAATTTACAAGTGTTAATTGAAAAATAGTCACGATTTCAAAAGTAATCAAAAGTTAATTATTTTTTATGTAAAAATAAATCTGAACGAAAATACTGTTCAAAATTCGGTAAATATTCCAGCTTAATAAATATACTGGGGTTCGAATTTTTTACAAGTGAACTTCTAGCATAATATACTGGAGTTCCACCATAATATACTGGAGTTCCACCATAATATGTTGGAAAGTCATACACAAGTGCTCGAATCTCCAGTATATTATGCTAGAACTTTTCGTGTGCTGGAATTCCAGCATAATATGCTAGAACATTCTGTGTTGCAGCAAAATAGTGGCTATTTTTCAATTAGCATTCCGAAAACTGGCTAGCCCGTGCTATTTTTACCATTTTAATTACATAAAAATATGGGTCACTTTTAAAGAAAATTGCAATTGTTCTTGGGTCACGACCAACTCCTCCCCCCCCCCCCCCCCCACACACACACACAAAAAAAAATAAAGCAATCCCTTACTGAAAATGGTTAGTTCAGAATATTATTAAGTTACTCGATCCATGCCACTTGAGATATCCATTTTATTAAACATAAAGCTTAATGTTACTTCTGTTGTATTTATATGAAAGTTGAATTAATTCGTAAATAAGATAAACTTTTTCAAAATTTTGAACCTTTCATTTTTGTAGAAAAGGGCGAATCCCACAACACTTATTTTCACAATAAATTATTAAATTTTTTAAATTTAGAGTGAATAATTCTATTTGATAAAAGATGGAATGACTAATTGCATGAGTACTTAATTATAATATGATATTCTACGTAATTGTACTTATTGATGTATACGCGCGAAATCGGGCATACCCGATTTCGTTGGCAGGAGAGTTGCCTCGAGGGTAACCTCATAATAAATCGGGCTCGAGCTCGAAAATAGAACATCAAACCTGGAGATCGAAGTGTTCATTGAGATCGAGGCCAGCAACAATCGAGATCAAGCATGACTGACTTCGAGTAAGGCGTAATAACGGAATGGCGAGATATCAGTAACCGGTTGAAGATCACGGCGGAAATTCCGGAACAAATCAAATCAAAGCAGTTATTAGTGCCAATCATGGGATCTACTTCTGTTATTAGAGTTGTACCTTAATTTAGGATTCCTCTATTATATAAAGAGGGATCCCATTCACTTGTAAGGGGAGAATAATTATTTTTATTTATAAGAATATACATACACGCTGCCTTCTTTGTTTTACTTACTATTCATCGCTATTTGTTTCATCCTCTACTGTTCTTATTAACTAACCTCGAGACTATCTCAAATCGAGGTCGAGGCGTTGTTTGCAGACCGGTTTGATTTTTTTTATTGTTCAATTTATCTATTTAATTCGTTATTTATCAATTGGTACTGGTTTAAATCACATGTCCTTAAAACCACAATATAAGTTTAATTGTTACTCAATTTTTAGGGTAAACAGTTTGGCGCCCACCATGGGGCTAAGGATAATAGTGATTGTTCAGTATTGATTCTAGTAAAACACATTATTTTATGTTTGTCTTTGTCAAGTATCTTTGCTTTCAGGTTAAAACATGTCAAACTCACAAAATGCATCCACACACGGTGACAATGGCCTCGGATTCCACGATGAAAACAAAAATGTGATTGCTCTAGGAGTCGAGGTGCCACACGCTAATCTCGGGGGAGCACCGGTTGCCAACCCCGTCGATGTCAGTTCGCATGTTGCTCTAAACGCGGACCTAGATGCAAATCTCGATGGGAGTGTACGCAGGGAAGGCCGATCTAGTGGCCAAGGAACACAGGGCAGAGGAGACGAAGGAGTCAGTCTCCAAGTGATATTCGAGATGCTTCAGGCTCAGCAAGCCGTTATTGCTCAGTTACAAAATCAATATAGAGCTCCGAATAGGGTCGAGCCGGAATCTACTCGCCGTACTGATCCAGTACCGGAAAGGTCAAATGGTAACAAATCGGGGACTGATCCTGCATTAATGAAAATGCTCGAGGAGCTCACCAAAAAAATTGAATCAGGGGAAAAAAAAATCGAAGCCAACGATAAAAAAGTAGAGACATACAACTCTCGAGTTGATCAGATACCGGGGGCACTGCCAATCTTGAAAGGGAAGGATTCAAAGAAGTTTGTACAAAAGTCGTTTCCTCCAAGTGCGGCTCCGAAGCCTATTCCAAAGAAGTTTCGTATGCCAGACATACGCAAATATAATGGGACCACCGATCCCAACGAGCATGTTACTTCATATACATGCGCCATCAAGGGTAACAATTTTGAAGATGATGAAATCGAATCTGTACTGTTGAAAAAATTCGGAGAGACCCTTTCGAAGGGAGCAATGATTTGGTATCACAACCTGCCACCAAATTCTATCGACTCATTTTTCATATTAGCAGATTCTTTTGTTAAGGCACACGACGGGGCCATAAAGGTCGCAACGAGGAAATCGGACCTTTTCAAGGTAAGACAAAGGGATAATGAAATGTTAAGGGAGTTCGTGTCCCGATTTCAAATGGAACGCATGGAGTTGCCACCGGTCACAGATGATTGGGCCATTCAAGTTTTCACCCAAGGGTTGAACGAGCGAAGTTTGATAGCATCACGTTAGTTTAAACAAAATTTGATCGAGTATCTAGCTGTAACTTGGGCAGATATGCACAATCGATATCAATCGAAGATCAGGGTCGAGGACGACCAATTAGGAGCCCCTTTCGGTTCAGTACATCCAAACAGGTCGGCAGTTAAAAACCAGAGGGACATCGACATGGAGCCAAGGTCGAACAGAGACCGATATCAACCATATACCGCAGATCGAAGGAATAATAGTTCAGGATGTAATTCCGCCCGAAACGATCGAACTTATGAGCAAAAGTGATTTTGACAAGTATGTCGATCCCACAGAGGTACCTCGGTTATCGGAATATAACTTTAGCATCGATGCATCGGGCATTGTATCGGCAATCGGAAGGATCAGAGATATTAGGTGGCCCATACCCATACAAACTGATCCTTCCCAAAGAAACTCAAATTTGATGTGCAAGTATCATGGCACGCATGGTCATAAGACCGAGGATTGCAGGCAATTAAGGGAGGAGGTAGCCCGTCTATTCAATTAGGGCCACCTTCGAGAGTTCCTCAGCAATCGAACCAAGAATCATTTCAGAGAAAAGGACGCCAATAGGAAAAATGAGCAGGAGGAATCCCAACATGTCATTCATATGATCGTCGATGGGGTCAACATTCCACACGGACCCATATTCAAACGCACTAAGGTATCAATCACTAGGGAAAAACGAACCCGAGATTATGTGTGCGAAGGCACTTTATCATTCAACAACGAAGAAGCAGAAGGCATTTCTCAGCCCCACAACGACGCTCTGGTAATTTATATTTTAATAAATAAAGTTCAAGTTAAGTGTGTTTTAGTAGATCCAGGTAGCTCGGCGAAAATCATCCGATCGATGGTCGTGGAGCAGCTCGGCCTACAAAATCAAATCGTGCCCGCAGCTCGGGTCTTAAACGGCTTCAATATGGCCAGTGAAACAACTAAAGGGGAGATTATTCTACCGGTGAACGTGGCTGGAACCATTCAAGATACCAAGTTCCGCGTAATCGAGGGCGACATGAGGTATAATGCCCTGCTCGGAAGGCCTTGGATCCACAATATGAGGGCAGTCCCTTCGACTCTCCACCAAATAATGAAATTTCGACGTAGGATAGTGTAAAAACAGTATACAGGGAGAAGCATGCTGCAAAGGAAATGTTTGTGGTCGATGAGGTAACACCGATATCGACACTATCAACCTCGGAAAGGTAGAGCATCAAAGGTAAACAGGAAGTCAAATAGCAATCACAGCCACCAGCCTCGACCGAATTGGGGAAGCAGGAGATAGAAGAAGAAGAGGAGGATTTTCTGACCACTCGAACTTTTATTGTTCCTGAAGATTCTGATGCCACCAAATCAACGGTCGAAGAGCTGGAACAGGTTATATTGATCGAGTACCTGCCCGAGCGAAAGACATGACAGGGATCCCACCGGAGATAACGACGCATCGGCTAAGCTTGGACCCTAGGTTCAAATCGGTGAAGCAGAAGAGAAGACCTCAGTCCGAGGTAAAGCATGTATTCATAAAGGATGAGGTAACTAAACTTCTCAAAATAGGGTCCATTTAGGAGGTGAAATATCCCGAATGGTTAGCCAATGTAGTTGTAGTCCCTAAAAAAAGGAACAAACTTAGAATGTATGTAGATTATAAGGATTTAAACAAGGCGTGCCCCAAAGATTCTTTTCCATTGCCTAACATCAATCGCATGATCGATGCCACGGCTAGCCACGGGATCCTTACTTTTATCGATGCCTATTCTGGGTACAATCAAATCTAAATGAACCCGGAGGACCGAGAAAAGACTTCATTTAACACCAAGTATGGAACATATTGTTATAATGTAATGCCCTTCAGGCTAATAAATGTAGGAGCTACTTACCAAAGCCTAGTAAATAAAATATTCGAAGAACAAATAGGTAAATCAATGGAAGTTTATATTGATGACATGCTAGTTAAGTTCCTGCGCGCAAAGGACCATTTGGCTCATTTGCAGGAAACGTTCGAGATTTTAAGAAAATACAACATGAAGCTCAACCCCGAGAAATGTGCTTCCGGGATCGGTTTGGGCAAGTTCCGTGGCTTCATGGTATCTAATAGGGGGATCGAGATCAACCCCGATAAAATCAAGGCCATCGAAGACATCACCGTCGTGGACAGTGTAAAAGCCGTGTAGAGGCTAACTGGATGGATAGCTGTCTTAGGCCGATTCATTTCGAGGTCGTCGGATCAAAGCCACAGATTTTTCTCTCTACTCAAAAAGAAGAACGATTTCGCCTGGACCCCGGAATGCCAACAAGCATTAGAGGAATTGAAGAGATACCTATCAAACCCACCACTGCTTCACACTCCAAAGGCAGATGAGAAACTTTATTTTTACTTGGCAGTATCGAAAATCGCAGTAAGTGGTATTCTAGTTCGAGAAGAGCAAGGTACGCAATTTTTCGTTTATTATGTAAGTCGAACCTTAGGAGAAGAAGAAACTAGATATCCACACTTGAAAAAATTAGCACTTGCACTGATAAGCGCCTCTAGAAAGTTAAGACCATACTTTCATTGTCACCTCATATGCGTATTAACCACTTACCCACTTTATAATATTTTGCACAAGCCCGAACTATCGGGCCGATTGGCCAAATGGGCCGTCGAACTCAGTGGGTACGATATCGAATATCAACCCCGGACGGCCATCAAGTCTCAAATTTTAGCGGACTTCGTGGCCGATTTCACGCCAACCCTCGTACCCGAAGTCGAAAAGGAACTCTTGTTAAAATCGGGTACATCATCAGGGGTATGGACCCTTTTCACAGACGGTGCTTCGAATGTGAAGGGGTCCGGGCTAGGCATCGTTTTGAAGCCGCCCACGGGTAGCACTATTAGGCAATCTATCAAAACTTCTAGGTTGACTAACAATGAGGCCGAGTACGAGCCCATGATTGCAGGTCTTGAGCTAGCTAAAACCTTAGGAGCAGAAGTCATTGAAGCCAAGTGTCTCTTTACTGGTGGTGAACCAAGTAAACAAAACCTTCGAAGTTCGAGAGGATAGAATGCAAGGTATTTGGACAAGATGGAGGTAACCTTGCACCGTTTCAAGGAATGGACTTTACAGCATGTACCTCGAGAACAAAACAGTGAGGCCGATGCACTTGCAAGTTTAGGGTCATCGGTCGAGGAAGATGAGATCAGCTCGGGGACTGTCGTTCAACTCTCGAGATCCATGATCGAGGAAGGTCATACCGAGATAAACTCTACAAGCTTAACCTGGGATTGGAGGAATAAATATATTGAATACTTGAAGAACGGAAAGCTCCCATCGGACCCTAAAGAGTCGAGGGCCCTACAAACCAAAGCCGCTCCATTCACATTGGATGAAGATGGAACATTATACAGAAGGACATTAGATGGATTATTGGCAGTATGCTTAGGACCAGGAAACACCGATTATATTCTACGAGAGGTCCATGAAGGCACTTGCGGGAACACTCCGGCACCGAATCACTGATTCACAAAATCATTAGAGCAGGATACTACTGGGATAGCATGGAAAAAGACACTAAGGAGTTTGTTCGAAAATGTGATAAATGTCAAAGGTTTGCACCGATGATCCATCAGCCCGGAGAACAACTTCATTCAGTCCCATCCCCATGGCCATTCATGAAATGGGGAATGGATATCATCGGCCCTCTGCCATCGGCCCCAAGGTAAAGCTAAGTTCATTTTATTTATGACTGACTATTTCTCTAAATGGGTTGAAGCACAAGCGTTCGAGAAAGTGAGAGAGAAAGAGGTTATAGACTTCATTTGGGATTATATCGTATGTCGATTTGGGATACCCACCGAAATAGTGTGCGACAATGGAAAACAATTTATAGGCATCAAAGTGACGATTTCCTGGAAGACCACAAAATAAAAAGGATATTATCAACATCGTATCACCCTAGTGGGAACGGACAGGCCGAATCGACGAACAAGACTATCATTCAAAACCTAAAGAAAAGGTTGAACGACACTAAGGGAAAATGGAGAGAAATTCTACTCGAAGTCCTTTGGGCATATCGAACAACATCAAAGTTCAGTACGGGGGCAATCCCGTTCTCCTTAGTATATGGCTCCGAAGCCTTGATTCCAGTCGAAGTCAGGGAACCCAGTGCCAGGTTTTGACATACAACAGAAGAGTCAAATCACGAGGCTATGAATACTAGCCTCGAATTATTGGATGAAAAACGAGAAGCCGCACTCGTTCGAATGGCGCACAAAAGCAACGAATCGAAAGATACTACAATAAGAGAACCAATATTCGCCACTTCAGAGTTGGGGACTTAGTCCTGAAGAAATTCACCAACAACACTTGAGATCCTAATGAAGGGAAGCTCGGCCCAAATTGGGAGGGACCCTACCAAGTCCTCGACATCGTCGGAAAGGGATCTTATAAGCTCGACACGATGGACGGCGAACAACTGCCAAATAATTGGAACATATCGCTTCGCAAACGGTATTATTGCTAAGGTATGACTTTATCCTCTTTTTTTCATTTATATATTCGACACTAATTCACTACAGGTGTTCGATCGAAGACATCGAGACCTCAAGTTTTAAAGCACGCGTTGCACTCTTTTTTCCTTAGATCGGTTTTTGTCCCAAGTGGGTTTTTTCGATGAGGTTTTTAACGAGGCAACAATTATGTGTTACCTAAGGACAATTAAACAGTATCCAAGGCTTCTTTACAATCAACCTCGAATACTGGGGGGCATCACCCTCGGATGTTACACTTTCGAGGAAAATACTTCGTGTCAAAGGGTCTCGATAGAAAAACTTTGTAATGGGCCAAACGGTCGAATGAACCGTGTCTGTATAGATTAGTCGAGCCCCGATGTCAAAACATGTACGCATGTATAAATTATACAAAGAAGCATTCTTTCTATATCAAACATCTTGTGTCTCAAAGAAAATTTTCTACTATACAAGCTCCATGCTTATGATTTTGTGAGAAATATCTCAAGGGCAAAGTGCAAATATACCTCGTACACTCGGGGACTGCCGTCGACGATCGACATATTCGAGTAATCTAAACTCAAATTCATAAGACCTCAAAGAGGCACCCCTCGATCTATAGGCCAAGGCCATCATTCTGGGGGACTAACACTTTGAACAAGTTCGAAGTGTTATTGAGAAATAAGCCCAAGAGGCATACCCAAAGGCTACAGCCAAATTAAGGCGATCAGAGACGTCCGAATCCCGCAATAAAAATAGGCCTTCGAATTCTTTGAAAAACCGGTTAAAAAAGGCTACCCTCAGCAAGTAATCAAAAGGGCATCAATAAAATAAGCCCTCGAAAAACCTTAAGAGGTATCAAATTATCTTAACACAAACGTACTAAGGCACAAAAGCAAAGGGGTTTCAATTGATATCGAACCCTAAAAAAACTCAATGAGTAAAGAATACGTGTTAAGGCATAAAGAAATTTTTTACTAAGTTTTCTAAGCCGAAAAAGGGAAAAAATAGTCATCTTTTAGAGGCCATATCGGCCCAATCTAAAGAGCCTAAGGGCCAATACACTTAGGGATACAAAATCATTAGAGCAGGATACTACTGGGATAGCATGGAAAAAGACACTAAGGAGTTTGTTCGAAAATGTGATAAATGTCAAAGGTTTGCACCGATGATCCATCAGCCCGGAGAACAACTTCATTCAGTCCCATCCCCATGGCCATTCATGAAATGGGGAATGGATATCATCGGCCCTCTGTCATCGGCCCCCAGGTAAAGCTAAGTTCATTTTATTTATGACTGACTATTTCTCTAAATGGGTTGAAGCACAAGCGTTCGAGAAAGTGAGAGAGAAAGAGGTTATAGACTTCATTTGGGATCATATCGTATGTCGATTTGGGATACCCACCGAAATAGTGTGCGACAATGGAAAACAATTTATAGGCATCAAAGTGACGATTTCCTGGAAGACCACAAAATAAAAAGGATATTATCAACATCGTATCACCCTAGTGGGAACGGACAGGCCGAATCGACGAACAAAACTATCATTCAAAACCTAAAGAAAAGGTTGAACGACACTAAGGGAAAATGGAGAGAAATTCTACTCGAAGTCCTTTGGGCATATCGAATAACATCAAAGTTCAGTACGGGGGTAATCCCGTTCTCCTTAGTATATGGCTCCGAAGCCTTGATTCCAGTCGAAGTCAGGGAACCCAGTGCCAGGTTTCGACATACAACCGAAGAGTCAAATCACGAGGCTATGAATACTAGCCTCGAATTATTGGATGAAAAATGAGAATCCGCACTCGTTCGAATGGCGCACAAAAGCAACGAATCGAAAGATACTACAATAAGAGAACCAATATTCGCCACTTCAAAGTTGGGGACTTAGTCCTGAAGAAATTCACCAACAACACTTGAGATCCTAATGAAGGGAAGCTCGGCCCAAATTGGGAGGGACCCTACCAAGTCCTCGACATCGTCGGAAAGGGATCTTATAAGCTCGACACGATGGACGGCGAACAACTGCCAAATAATTGGAACATATAGCTTCGCAAACGGTATTATTGCTAAGGTATGACTTTATCCTCTTTTTTTCATTTATATATTCGACACTAATTCACTACAGGTGTTCGATCGAAGACATCGAGACCTCAAGTTTTAAAGCACGCGTTGCACTCTTTTTTCCTTAGATCGGTTTTTGTCCCAAGTGGGTTTTTTCGGTGAGGTTTTTAACGAGGCAACAATTATGTGTTACCTAAGGACAATTAAACAGTATCCAAGGCTTCTTTACAATCAACCTCGAATACTGGGGGGCATCACCCTCGGATGTTACACTTTTGAGGAAAATACTTCGTGTCAAAGGGTCTCGATAGAAAAACTTTGTAATGGGCCAAATGGTCGAATGAACCGTGTCTGTATAGATTAGTCGAGCCCCGATGGCAAAACATGTACGCATGTATAAATTATACAAAGAAGCATTCTTTCTATATCAAACATCTTGTGTCTCAAAGAAAATTTTCTACTATACAAGCTCCATGCTTATGATTTTGTGAGAAATATCTCAAGGGCAAAGTGCAAATATACCTCGTACACTCGGGGACTGCCGTCGACGATCAACATATTCGAGTAATCTAAACTCAAATTCATAAGACCTCAAAGAGGCACCCCTCGATCTATAGGCCAAGGCCATCATTCTGGGGGACTAACACTTTGAACAAGTTCGAAGTGTTATTGAGAAATAAGCCCAAGAGGCATACCCAAAGGCTACAGCCAAATTAAGGCAATCGGAGACGTCCGAATCCCGCAATAAAAATAGGCCTTCGAATTCTTTGAAAAAACGGTTAAAAAAGGCTACCCTCGGCAAGTAATCAAAAGGGCTTCGATAAAATAAGCCCTCGAAAAACCTTAAGAGGTATCAAATTATCTTAACACAAACGTACTAAGGCACAAAAGCAAAGGGGTTTCAATTGATATCGAACCCTAAAAAAACTCAATGAGTAAAGAATACGTGTTAAGGCATAAAGAAATATTTTACTAAGTTTTCTAAGCCGAAAAAGGGAAAAAATAGTCATCTTTTAGAGGCCATATCGGCCCAATCTAAAGAGCCTAAGGGCCAGTACACTTAGGGTTCGAGATTTTGTTCTCACTCAATTCGGACCTAAGGGTTCCACTATTCCAAGCTCAAATAAAACTAACTTGAATATAGCTCGAAGATTCATCATTATTTGATATAAAACCTTATGGGGTCTGTTACTGTGAGTTCAAAACTTACTCGACTCGGCTATAAAAACAGTACAATTACGGCTTCGATCAAGTCATCCGAAATCAAAATCCCAAACATATAGTTGAGCTCGGGGAGTCACCCTCGTTTAACTAAAAAACCTAAGGGTTTGTTCTACTCTGAGTTCGAGCTATTGCTCACTCGATTATAGAGGCTACAACAACCCGATTGTAACAAAGTTTTCAAAAGGCAAAGGCAAAACAGAATTTATCATAAATCAGAAATCGGAGACGAAACGGAAAGAAAAGGAATCTTTCATATATGCAAAGTATTTACAAAGACCACACAGGGTCTTACAAAAAAACAAATCCTAAGTGCCTAATCCGCCTCAGGAGCCGCATCTTCGGGAGCTTCATCTTCATCTCCTCCGCTCTCGGATCTACTCGCAGAGTCTTCATCATTAGAAAGCAAAGCTCCGGCCTCGTCCTCCAAAACCTTCGCACTCTCGATATCAGCCGTGAGGTCGAAGCCATGAGCATGTACCTCCTCAAAAGTCTATCTTCGAGACTGGCGCCTAGCATGCTCGGCAACACGAGACAATCTAACTTTAACAGCATCAGAAATTTCCTTTGCCCGAGTGTTAGCGACTTCAGCGTCGGCTCGATAGGAGGCCACGAGCGCCTCTGCCTTGGATGTGGCCCTTGCAAGCTCAGCGGCCAATCGAGTCTCGAGGTCTTCAACCTTCTGGGCTCGGGCCAAGTTCTCCCCCTTCACACTTTGGATTTGACGCTCAACCGAAGACAGTTGGGCCCGAACCGCATCTTTCTCCGAGGCAAGACAGTCCATGTTATGCTTCCACCCCAAAGTCTCTGCCTCTTTCATCTTGGCCTCCTCACGAAGCTGCTCAACCAATTCGGCCTTCTGGTGAACGTGCAGGATCAAAGTGTTAGTCATCAATATCAAGTTAATACATAACAAGCTCCCAAAAATATACATTACCCGTTCAATGAGCTCGGTCTGATCTTGATGAGCTCTTGTCAGGTCGGCCCGAATTCTCATGAACTCCTCTTCTTTTTGCACATAGAGGAGTTTGAGGGCGTCTTTCTCCTCCGTAAGCTTTTTGAGATCAGCCTCACATCGGGCCAGCTCATCTCGGTATTTGGAGGACGCTTCTCGATGAAGCATCGTAGCCTGTACAGAAAGGAAGGAAATCAGACTTAGAGAAATAAGAACAAACGCAAGCATGGTAACATGGGCTAAAACTCACTTGGTTTAGAAGCCGCTGAGCCTCATAAAAAATGAGTGATGCGTTCATGTCGGGAACATCATCGACCCCCGCGAAGTAGCCGCGAAATATATCATCCCCTTCGGGGGCCATCCCTACATCGGGGGTCCCCATGGACCGGGCATCCCGAAACTCCCCCTCAGAGAATGTGGGGCCAGGCGGCGAATCATCAATGTTAATTTCCCCAAGCGAGTCACTCGGGGCATTCTCTTCTCTTTGAAAGGCCTCAGAACTAGACCCTTCGGGCACATCCGCCGGTTGCTCACCACGGTAGGAGGCATCATCAACACCCGATGACTCGGGGACTCTGCTCGGACCTTCCTATGAGATCACCTCGGTCTGCTGCTGAACTTCTTCGACCGTCACCGGCTCAACAGTTCTCAAAGCTTCGATGCCTCCCCTCTTCCAAGCCACCAGCAGGCAGTCGACATCTTTTCCCTCCTCGCCTTCATCTCGTAGCGTTTGGACTACATCGGCAGACAGAACGGCGGGATCATTCTTCGACTTTCGAGCCCTGCTTTTCCTGGGCTTCGGGGTATCTGGAGGCGAGGCCCTTCTCCTTTTCTTGTCTTTGGTCGGCTTCGGGACCTCCTCTTCCCCGAGGAGAAGTGGCATCATGACGACATTATGTCCAAGACATGTATGAGAAGAAATCAAGTTAAAAAAAGTATTTCACAGGAAAGCATCAAACACGGACATAGGAACTTACCATGATTTTTGGCCTCCTATCGACCCTTGGCCAAATTGCGCCACGAGCGCTCAGCATACGAAGAGGTTGAAACCAGTTGTCGAACCCAACCTGCAAGGTCCGGGACTGCACCAAGAAACCAGGGGGAAGCTGCATCATAAAGAAGAATATAGATTAGAAGAGGTAAAGGAAACATAACAAGTAATCAAACGTTATCGGTGAGGTTCTACTTACGCTTCATGTTCCATTCTTCGGGGAATTGCATCTTCTCAGAGGGGATTAAGTTGGAGATCCTGACTCGGACAAACCGGCCCATCCATCATTGGTTCTTGTCCTCGTCTATGCTCGAGAACAGCACCTTCGTGGCCCGACGCTGAAGCCTTTTCAGTCCGCCCCGATAAAGACGGGGGCTGTATAGCCTAATGAGATGATCGAGGGTGAAATACATCCCCTCGACCTTGCTCGAGAAGAATCTGAGCAAAATGACAATGCGCCAAAAAGAGGGGTAGATCTGGCCTAGGGTTACCCGGTATTGGCGGCAGAAGTCGATTATGACAGGATTGACGGAACCCAGTATGAAAGGGTAAGTATGCACACTTAATAACCCTTTCACATAAGTGGTGATGTCCTCATTGGGATTAAGAATCACCACCTCTTTATTTTCCTAGTGGCAGTCTTTTTTCACCTGCTCGAGAGCGCCTTCGGATATCGAATAGGTATATCTAGACATGGGCTCGCATCGGCCAGGAACCGAAGAGGGTTTTTCGACTTTAAAGTCGGAAGTAAGTTCACATGGCCCAGGGATGCACTCTTCGATACGTGGCTCCACTGATGTTTTGTCACCGGCCAGCCGCGATGAGGAGGCCTTTTCTTTTTGAGGAACAGTCTTTGATATTTTTTCCGTTGCTATATGAGGTTTAAGGAAGAAGAAGGCGGAATTTGTGTTTTAATAAGAAATTGGCAAATGGAAACCGGCAAAGTTGATGAACTTGAAGAGAATAGAAGAGCTTTTGAAGATCAGAAGAAGTTTGAAAGTAAAGTTTGAGAAAATTATGAAGTTGGTCTATTTATAATAGCCACTTTGATGATTTGAAAGCTCTAGTGGCGACCATCAACTAGCGTTAATTAATAATCTTGGGAACTGTGCAGAAGCGACGCTTCAATCGCTTTTGTCACTTACGTCACGATGTTGACGTCATAATTGATCGAGGTATTAAATAGAAGTCTCGAATTCGTTTCTTCTCGTTACACTATAAAAAACGAGGGGACTATCTATATACGGTCGAAATCGGGCATATCCAATTTCGTTGGCAGGAGAGTTGCCTCGAGGGTAACCTCATAATAGATCGGGCTCGAGCTTGAAGATAGAACATCAAGCCTAGAGATCGAAGTGTTCATTGAGATCGAGACCAGCAACAATCGAGATCAAGCATGACTGACTTCGAGGTAATAACGGAATGGCGAGATATCAATAACTGATCGAAGATCACGACGAAAATCCTGGAACAAATCAAATCAAAGCGGTTATTAGTGCCAATCATGGGATCTACTTCCGTTATTAGAGTTGTATCTTATTTAGGATTCCTCTATTATATAAAGAGGGATCCCATTCACTTGTAAGGGGAGAATAATTATTTTTATTGATAAGAATATACACACACGCTGCCTTCTTTGTTTTATTTACTATTCATCGCTGTTTGTTCTATCCTCTACTGTTCTTATTAACTAACCTCGAGACTATCTCAAATCAAGGTCGAGGCGTTGTTTGGAGACCGATTTGATTTCTTCTATTGTCCAATTTATCTATTTAATTTGTTGTTTATCAATTGATACTGGTTTAAATCACATATCGTTAAAACCACAATATAAGTTTAATTGTTACTCAATTTTTAGGGTAAACAATTGATACATAAAACAAGTATATGTCGACTTTCGTTACATAGAGTCCCTAACTCCTAGTATTTCAACTGTGCAAGAAACATTATGGCAAAGACATTCAGGTAATTTACGATTAAAATTGGAACAAAATGAGTCCCAGTCAAAATACCTACATACAATTGAAAAAGTGACACTGTATAGCCGTTGTAAAAATAATAACCGAAAAAACATATAAAATTTGTATATTTTTTGTATATATATATATTTTTTGTATGTTATATACAAAAATTATATAAATTTTATATACCTTTTCGACTACAAAATATAAATAATTTTTGACACGAACTAAATAATATAGTTTGTCCAAAAACAAATATAAAACCCTCCATGTTTTCTCAAGATTTTGTATGTCACGTGAGGTAACGCCCTAGTAATATACGAAATGCACGTGAGGAAAGAAAAAGTAAAAATCGGAATTTCTTGAAACACGCCTTAAGAATCTCGTGAAAAAATACACGTGCATGACAGCGAGACAAGTGGGGAGTTGTCGGAACCCAAAATAAATTCAACAAAATTTGGTTCATTGTGGCATCTCAATTCCGCAAAGGTTAAAAAAAAAGAAAAAACACAAGAAGAGCCCAACTAGGATTTGGGTGTTATATATAGAAGCGAAGGGAAAGCACCATTTCATAACCACAAAAAAGCAAAAGAGAGAGATTTTAAGAAAGAAGAGGGGAGTAAAAAAATGGGTGGTTGGGCTATAGCGGTGCACGGCGGCGCTGGTGTGGACCCAAATCTCCCAGCGGAGCGTCAAGAAGAAGCCAAACAACTCCTTACTCGCTGCCTTAACATTGGCATCTCTGCTCTTCGCTCTTCTCTTCCTGCCATTGATGTCGTTGAACTCGTCGTACGTTTTCCTCATTACTTTTTAATCTTGTTTTGATGTGAAAATTGATTTACATTTGAATTTGAGGACTTCCTTGATTATGGGAGATGAAACTGAATGAAAATGGGGGATTGATTCATGCTTTTTCCCAGAAACAAAGTTTGTTAAAGTATTGTTATATTTAAGAAAATGGATGTTAGAAATAGAACCAAAAGTTTTTTTTTGCATGGCATCTTCAGGTTTCTGTGCTGTCTTCTTCTTATTGCATGCATCTGATTTATAACTTTGAGGCAGCTATGAATATATTAAATTCTGCTTTTGTCTTTTTCTCTGTCCTTTTTGTTTGTCTAAATAAATTGGCAATTCTGATTCCGGTTATTCACAGGTGAAGGAACTGGAAACCGATCCTATATTCAACTCGGGGCGTGGATCTGCGTTAACCGCGAATGGAACAGTGGAAATGGAGGCGAGCATCATGGACGGCGACGGGAGACGATGCGGCGCCGTTTCGGGTATCACCACCGTGAAAAACCCAATCTCTCTCGCTCGTCTCGTCATGGAAAAGTCCCCTCATTCCTACCTCGCTTTCTCCGGCGCTGAAGAATTCGCCAAACAACAGGTAAAATAAAAGCCCATGATAAAACACATTGGCCTAAAAACATTAATCTAATGATGAAATTAAACACCTTTTTTAGGGTGTGGAGATGGTGGACAATGATTATTTCATCACGGAGGACAACGTTGGAATGCTGAAACTAGCCAAAGAGGCCAATACCATTCTGGTACGTCACACATTTATACGTTACCTAAAAAATGTAGCGTAAAATGAAAGTTTAACAACAATTTTGATGTTCTATTTAATTTTTGTGAAACAGTACGATTACAGAATTCCAGCCGTGGGATTGGAATCCTGCGCGGCGGCTGTGGAGAGCCCAATTCACATGAACGGGCTACCAATAAGCGTATACGCGCCGGAGACAGTTGGATGTGTGGTGGTGGACAGCCAAAGGAGATGCGCCGCCGCCACATCAACCGGTGGGCTGATGAACAAAATGACCGGTCGTATCGGTGACTCACCGCTGATTGGTGCTGGGACCTACGCTGGTGAACTTTGTGGGGTCTCTTGTACTGGTGAAGGAGAGGCCATCATACGTGGGACCCTAGCACGTGACGTGGCAGCTGTTATGGAATACATGGAATTGGGCCTACAAGATGCAGTGGACTATGTGATTAAGAAAAGACTGGACAAAGGTTTTGCTGGGCTTATTGCTGTATCCAATAAAGGGGAAGTGGCCTATGGGTTTAATTGTAATGGAATGTTTAGAGGCTGTGCTACTGAAGATGGATTTATGGAAGTTGGTATTTGGGAATAGAGAGATCTTTAATTTAGGGTGGTATTACTTTCATCAAGTAAATGCATGAACTTCTTTGATTTGGTTGTTCATGTAGTGATGCTTAATAAATCGTTTTGCTAATTAGACCAATAATTTAGTTAATTGTATCGGGCATCTTGATTATGGAAGTGCTTATGTTTTTCTCAAAATGTTGTACTTCAGCTTTGAAATGATGGATGCACTGGAGTTATTATGTTGAATATATTTGGAGCTTGATTTTCTATTGTCTAAGGAACTTCATAGTGATGGAATATTATTATTGTATAGTAGTATAACTTTTAGATTAACGGAAAATTAGAAAATAGTTCAACCAACTAAAAGATTTATATAGTTGATTTTTTTCCCCAAGAATTTTATCAAACAGGTGGCTGATGTGACGACTGCCTCATAACCATTTTAGTTAGTCTGAGTCTCCCCCCTCACTCGCATTACAACACAAAGTTCAGATAATTCACTTCATGTCAAAATTGAATATCGATCCCACATCACCATAACATCACAAAATGAAATTTTATAATGTGAGAATGAAACGTCTTCCCCACTTGACAAATAAAGAGTGCACTAAATCCTCTCTTTGTTTATTGGTTAGCAAAAGGTCTCTACTAAGCGAAAGATTTGCCTAATGGAGAGGGGAGAGGGGATTGGGGATTGGGGAATGGGGAAGTGTGTCAGTAATCTGTTCTCTTGAAATAAGTAATAATTAAATTTATACGCGATTTAACGGACACATGATTTAATTTAACACGAATGATCTAAAAACAACAAATAATTGAATTAAAGGAAAACAAGGCGATCAGACTAAATGTGATGAAACTATTAAGCTTGGCGTTAGGTTTGAATGTTGGAAACCGGTTTCGATCGAACCCTCGAGATGAGCTCGGTTGCAATTAAAGGAAAGAACAACTGAAGAATACTTTGAACAATAGCTATAAGACAAGTAAACTTTTATGCTTTGATATGCGTGCCAACATTGGTCAAAAAGTGAAAAGGTTCTTCCTTTTATATGTAGGGGAGTTTCAATCCTAGTACGAGTCTAAATAAGGAAAAAATTTCTTTCTTCTAGTAAAACATGATCTGCAGTTGATATCGGGCATGATCCGCGTCGTAATATCCGGTTGATGACGGATATTTCGGCTCCTCGTTCGTTTTCTCTAACTGTCTTCCCTTTAACCTCGATTCTTTGTTTTGCTTGAGCTCAATTCTTTCCATGTTTGATCATGCCCGATTCTTAACGTGTCATTTGTCTCCTCGGGCTCTGATTTGCGGCGCCCCCGGCTTTACCCGAGCCAGCGCCGAACCACGTCGTCTCTCATTTCTTCATCGGGAAATCGATGGTGTTACCCCTTATTTCCCTCGTACACAGGTAGTTCCCTCACTTCCCAGAGCGTAGATTTGTAGGAACGGCGAGAAGTGACTAATTGACCTCGGTTTCTTCTTTCGTACGCCATAAGCAAGTTGACGAGTTGAAATATCCCATCAGTCACGTCGCTTTGACTTCAGACACGTGTCAGTCGCCAGTTGACCATCCTCGGTAGTTATCGAATGCGAAATGTCACGCATTCATTATTTCTTTCCAATAAAAGCCATGGTTTCCATTTTTCAGTTTTGTACTTTCTGATTTTGAACCTTCTTGAGTTACCCTCAAATTTTCTATCTGCTCATTAATCCTCTAAATCTTCATAAGTTGTTCTTCACATCTTCATATCTTCATCTCTTGTCTTCAAACCTTCATACCAAATATTCAAACCTTCATACCAAACCTTCAAACCTTCATACCAACCTTCAAACCTTCATACCAACCTTCAAACCTTCATATTTCTAGATTAAAATGGCTAAGACCTCAAAGTCGGTTCCCCAAAATACTGCACCTTCGACTTCTACCTCAAACACATGCACCGAGAAAACCCTTCCGGTAATATCCCCGGAACCTTCTCTCACAGAATTTATCCCCGGAGGCTGCTCCTTAGACAACGACTTTAAGTTTGAAAAACTCTCTAAACAAGGAGACCAAGGTGAGGAGGCGTGGAGGTATGTTTGCTCCATCACCCAGGAGACACTCTAAGTAGTCCGAGAGGACTGCAGATGGGAAGGCAAAAACATAGTCGTTCCCAGTCCCAATGAGGATATCATAACGCACGTGGAAGGGTACTTAAGCGTTTATACGTATCCTTTTACGTTCGATCCGATAGATATGGTGATCCTTGATTTTTGTAAGAGGTACGAAATATGCCTCGGGCAGATCCACCCGTCCTTTTGGAGGATCGTGACCCTTCTCCGTCACTTCGCTAACAACACATATGAGCCTCAGTTCACGGTTAACCATCTGCTCTGAGTTTATAGCCTCGAATCTTTCAAGGAGGGAATCAAGCTTGCTCATCGGGCAGACGAGGACAGGGACCGAGGCTGGCAGGGGAGGTTTTTGGGATAAAGATCGAAGACCTCATTCCTTCCGAGTGCCTGTTATTCCCCGAGAAGTGGAACTCAAAACTTAAGTTTATTTCCTCTTAATTTGTCAAATTAGTCCTTTGAATCTACTCTTTTCTCTAATTATTCATCTTATTTGACATCCAGCTGTCGCCCGAGTCCCCAATGTGGTCCCTCGTTTTAGGGTGTGGGTCGAGGGAATATGCAAACAACTCACCTATTCCGAGCGTGACTGGAGCAAGCTTTCTAAAGGCAAGTGGAAGGCTTGTTCTCATGGTAAGTATCCCTCTTCTTCTGGTTGAGTTTCCCTTTCCACAGGTTTGCCTAAGACCACCAAACTTTAGGCAATTACCGAGGCCGTGGCCTCATCCCCATCTAAAAATCCCCCCACTTCACCGCAGCCTACTTCTGAAGCTGTTGCGAAGGAGGAGAAAATGAAGAAGAAGTAAAGGTCCCTTGATTCATCGGACACTTCTGTCGAGGCTAAGAAGAAGGAAAGGATCATGGTCAGGGTCATAAAGAGCACCAAGAAAGCTTCCAGTGCCCGTGTCCCGGATTCCAAAGCTCTTTTACGGCTTAAGGAGTATCCCGAGGATGGAGATGACATAGAGTTTGTCACTCACAAGTTGATTGATGTCGACCTGGAGTTGGTGCCCCCGGAGGGGGATGCTCGAAAGTCTGAGTCCCCTGTAGCTCAGGGGCTCGAAGAAGATTAAGTAGTTACTGCTTCGCATGATTCGCAAGAAGCTCATTCGGTTCTGAGGAGGACCGTCTAGGAAAACGCCGACGTTATTCACGTTCCGGATTCACCGCCTCATATGGAGGCCTTTCTAGATAAGGCTCGAGCCACCACACAAAAATCGACCGAGGCATCCATGGCTATGGATGAGGCCCTTAACTCATTTTTTAAGGGCGTAGATGTCGGCGTGCTGGAGGATTACTCCGGCTTTGGCCACCTGGAGATCCCGAAAAGTGTTGTGCAAGGTGGGCCGAGTTCGGGCCCAAAGCTGGAGAAGCAGTTTCTCGCCCCAAGTGTGGACCCTGACCAGAAGAAAATAATTATGTCCACACAACCGGCAGATACTAGAATGCTATCCGGGCCAGTCGGAGTGGCCAGCTATCTCCGTTCCTTAGTGATCGAAGAGGACCAAGTAAAGATGAGTTAGGTAGACGGGCCAAGACTCTTCAACGAGGCTCAATAGTTGCTGAATAGGGTATACCTTCTTCTCTTCGTATCTTTAAAGAGTTCTTTTTGCCCTAACAATATTTTAATAATTTCTCTCTTTTTATTTCTCAGGCCTCGGTGCTATGAAAGCTTTCACTGGTCCCGGATGGAGGTGAGCCACCTCGAATTCGAGCTCAAGGAGCAGGTCCAGCAAAAAGAGATGTACAAAGCTTTCTGCGAGCAGAAGGATGAAGTCCTTAGGGACGTGGCCCCTACCGCCCAACCCTCCAAGCCGAGCTGGAGAAAGCCCAAAAGGAGGCTTCGAAAGAGAAACAGGACCATGCCCTTCTTGTTAAAAAGGTAAAAGTACTCGAAATCGATATCTAGAGTTTAAATGCAAATGCTAACACCGCAACCTTGCAGGTCCACAAGAAAATAATCCTGATCGACCAGCTCCGGTCCGAGATGGATGAGGTTAAGGCTTCAATCGACGAGCTTAGGGGCAAAATGGATCTCCTAGCATTGAAGCGAGATGCCACAAAAGAGGATCTAGCATCAACCAAAGTGCAGCTCAGAGTAATGAGAGAGAAGGTTGATAAATGGTTTCGATTGAATGAAGAGCTCTGGGAACAACTTGCTTCGGACGTTGCATAACGCGATGCCCTCGGCTATGAGTAACGGTGCTGAAATCCAGAACGGAAATGGCTTCGAACGAGGCCTCTAAAGCTCAGTATATGCTGCCCCAGTACAAGAATGATGTAGAGGTAGCCGAAGCCCGTGTTGTAACAAAGGCCGAATATGTGAAGTGGCTATTTCGGAGAGAGACTCTCGAGAAAATTCAAGCCCGGGGGGTTGACCTAGCGGTCGAGATCAAAGAAGCGAAGAGGCTCAAAGTAGAGGCCAAAGCGGGGTAGCAGCCCGATTATTTTTGTTTTTTCTTGTAGCTATATGCTTTGTATTTTGGGCCCATTTTATAGCGCCTCTGTAAATATCTTTTGGTAAATATATATAAAAATTTTCCTTCGGCTATATGTTGTGTCCTTTAACTTTTCTGTACTTGCTTATGTTTAAGACTTAGGATATATAACTTGTATCTCAGACTTAATAATATGCCATCGATACCTTAGCATAGAATTTGACATCGTTTAAACTATTCAATCTCCCAAAGCCCGAATGAGGCCTAGGTTAAATAATAACTCCGAGTTGCTTTGACTTCGGAGGACCCGATAAAAAACAAAGTCTTTGCTAAATTATTCGAGCTATTTAACCGAACACAATATTCTTTGCCGAAGGTGGCTCTTTCTATGGCCGTAATTCGAGACTGAATGTCTTGACCAGTTATGAAGTAATCTTTTATGGATTAAAAATGTTTAAGGACCTTAACTCTTATACACGAACTCAAACGTCTCCGAGCCGTTTATATGCTGTGATTGAAGCTCTAAAGGCTCAGTTTCTTTAGTTGGTCGTGGCCTTTCATGTTTGGCCCTACCTTGTAGGCTCTGTGCCCTCAGGGTTTAGTAGCCCGATTTTTTCGATCTTAGTGTCGGGTATTAGTTCCCGATTTGGAGTGACTTGTAGGCTTAGAGGTCTTTAGATGGTTGTGCACAGTATTGTGGGTTTTTACTGCCTTCAGGGTTTTATTCCCCCCGTTTAATGGTGGCCCGTGGGCCCAGAAAGTTTTATTTCTAAATAACTTAACGATAATGTTGCTTGTGCGAATGTGAACCGATGAAACATAGAAGGCAAATTTGTTTTTATTACTTTAAATGTAGTGTAAATAATTGAAGGTACAAAAGCTATCCGCCAAGACGAGAATGAGCTATGCCGGCACAGTTCGTTTGACCATTACAATTAAACCTAATATTCAAGCCTTGACTTTCAATATCGAATAGGAGTACCTTCTAAATTTCCGAACATAGGACTTCGGTTCTTGACTCAGGGTGTGATAGCCCCCTAGTATTCGAGACTGGATTTTGAGGGCTCGAATACTATCGATCTGAAACGGACGATTCGCAATCTTCGGTCTTAGATCGGTTTTCAAAACTAGGGTAGCATGCTTACTGTTGCCTCGATAAAAACCTTGCAGTAAAACCCACTTCGTGAAAAAATCGGCAGAAAGAAAAAAGAGTGCAACACGTGCTTTCACATATAATCCTTGGATTTAACTTCGATTGAGTACCTGCATGAGTTAGTTCAAAGCGCAATAAACCATAAAGAAATTTATGTGCTCATACCTTAGCAGTAGTACCGCTTTAAGTATGCCACATTCCAGTTGTTGGGTAGTTGTACACCATTTTCGGACTCGAACTGGTACGAGCCTTTCCCAGTTATACCTGTGACTTTGTACGGTCGCTCCAGTTCGGGCCGAGTTTCCCATCATTCGGGTTCTTGGTACATAGTGTGACTTTCCTCAACACCAATTCTCCGACTTGAAAGTGTCAAAGTTTTGCCCTTCGGTTGTGGTAACTTCCCATTCATTGCTTTTGAGCCACTAATCGGACTATGGCGGTTTCTCGCCTTTCGTCTGTCAAATTTAGGCTTGTGGCCATGTCCTCGTTATTTGATGTCTCCGTAGCATATCGAAATTTTAAGCTTGGTTCTCCCACTTCTACCGGAATCAAAGCCTCTGCGTCATAGACTAAAGAGAATGGTGTTTCACCGGTACTTGACTTATATGTTATTCGATATGCCCACACGACCTTAGGCAAAATTTCTTTCCATTTCCATTTTGAGTCGGTCAATCTTTTATTTAGGTTTTGCATTATAGTTTTGTTTGTTGACTCCGCTTGAACGTTCGCACTCGGGTGGTAAGGGGTCGATAGAATATTTTTGATTTTGTGATCTTCGAAGAACTTATTGACCTTGCCACCGATGAACTGTCTCCCGTTGTCACACGCGATCTCGGACGGTATCCCAAATTGGATATTATATGATCCCAGAAAAAGTCGATGACCTCTTTTTCTTTAACTTTCTCGAACGCCTGTGCTTCAACCCACTTGGAGAAGTAATCGGTCATAAGTAAGATGTACTGAGCCATACCGGGTGCCCATGGCAAAGGACCTACGATGTCCATTCCTCATGTCATGAACGACCAAGGGGAAAGGACCAGGTGAAGCATCTTCCCCGTTTGGTAGATTATCGGTGCGTGCCTTTGACATTCGTTACACTTTTGAACAAAGTCCTTTGCATCTCTTTCCATCTCATTCCAGTAATAACCAACCCTAATCAATTTCTGAACCAGCGATTCCACCCCTGAATGCTTTCCGCAAGTACCCTCGTGGACTTCCCTCATTATGTAATCGGTCTCCCCGGGACCCAGGAACCTCGCTAATGGTTCGAAAAATGATCTTCGATATAGTTTTCCTTCAACAAAGCTAAACATGACAGCCTTAGTTTGAAGGGCCCTTGATTCTTTGGGATCCGATGGTAATTTTCCTTTCTGAAGGTAGTCTATGTATTTGTTTCTTCAATACCAAGTCAATCTTGTTGAGTTTACCTAGGCATGACTTTTCTCTATCACCGAGCTCTTCAACTGCACCACTGTTTTGGAATTAAATTCATCGGATTCGACTGACGACCCTAGATAAGCCAATGCATCGGCCTCGTTATTTTGAACTCAGGGCACTTGTTGTAGTGTTGTAACATTGCTTGTAATTTATCCAAGAATCACTGCACCCGATTTTCTTTTACTTCAAATGTTCCATTTATTTGGTTAACAACGAGGAGGGAATCACACTTGTCTTCGATCACCTCAGCCCCCATGCTCTTAGCCAGTTCTAAACCTCCAATCATAGCCTCATATTCGGCTTCATTATTAGTCAATTTTACAGTTCTAATAGATTGCTTTATTACATTACATGTGGGTAGTTTTAGTATGATTTCCAACTCGGACCCTTTCGTGTTGGAAGCACCATCCGTGAATAAGGTCTAGACCCCCGAGCTAGTCCCCGAGGCAAGTATTAATTCTTTCTCGACCTCGGGGATCAAGGCAGGTGAGATGTCGGCCACGAAGTCTGCCAAAATCTGAGACTTTATAGCTGTTCGGAGTTTGTACTCCATATCGTACCTGCTAACCTCTACGACCCATTTAGCTAGCCGAGCTGAAAGCTTGAGTTTATGCATAACATTTCTTAGCAAATACGATGTCACAACACAAATAAGGTGATATTGAAAGTATGGTTTTAGTTTCCTAGATGCGCTTAATAAGGCAAGCGCTAATTTCTCTAGGTGTGGATACCTTATTTCGATATCACCTAGGGTTCTACTAATATAATAGATAGGAAACCGCATACCTTCTTTTTTTCGGACCAGGACACCACTTTCTACTACCTCGGAGACTGCCAAGTAGAGGTATAACTGCTCGTTCGCCTTTGGGGTGTGCAACAAAGAAGGACTTGTCAAGTATCATTTGAGTTTTTCTAAAGCCTGTTGACATTTTGGGGTCCAAGAGAAGTTGTTATTTTTCTTTTGTAATGAGAAGAATCGGTGGCTCTTATTTGATGTCTTAGAAATAAATCGGCTCAATGCAGCTATCCGCCCTGTTAGTTTCTGTACCGCCTTTGCGTTGTCAACCACATTGATATCTTCTATGGCCTTTATTTTATCCGTATTGATCTCTAATCCTCGATTAGATACCAAGGAACTTGCCCGATCCGACTCCGAAGGCATACTTCTCCAGGTTTAGCTTCATGTTGTATTTCTTATCTGTTCCTCGAACATTCGCTTAACTAGGTGTTGATATGTGGCACCAACATGTTTTAACCCAAATGACATCTTGTTATAATAATACGTGCCAAATTTAGTTATCTAAGAAGTCTTCCCTTGGTCAGCCGGGTCCATCCATATTTGATTGTACCCGGAATAGGCATCGAGAAAACTCAGTGTCTTGTGCCCAATCGTTGCATTGATCATTAAACCGTAAATAAATTTATGTGCTCATACCTTAGCAGTAGTACCGCTTTTAGTATGCTACATTCCAGTTGTTGGGTTGTTGTACACCATTTCTGGACTCACACTGATACGAGCCTTTCCCGGTTATACCGGTGACTCTGTACGGTCGCTCCTAGTTCGGGCCGAGTTTCCCTTCATTCGAGTTATTGGTATGCAGTGTGACTTTCCTCAACACCAAGTCCCTGACTTGGAAGTGTCGAAGGTTTGCCCTTCAGTTGTAGTAACTTTTCATTCATTTCTTTTGAGCCGCTAACCGGACTAGGACGGCTTCTCGCCTTTTGTTCGATATCGCCGTAGCATATCGGAATTTAAAGCTTGGTTCTCCCACTTCTACTGGAATCAAAGACTCTGCACCGTAGACTAAAGGAAATGGTGTTTCACCGATACTTGACTTTGAAGTTGTTTGATATGCCCACAGGACCTCGGGCAGAATTTCTTTCCATTTTCGTTTTGAGTCGGTCAATCGTTTTTTTAGGTTTTGCATTATAGTTTTGTTTGTTGACTCCTCTTGACCGTTCGCACTCGGGTGGTAAGGGGTCGATATAATTTATTTGATTTTGTGATCTTCGAAGAACTTATTAACCTTACCACAGACGAATTGTCTCCCGTTTCCACACGTGATCTCGGTCGGTATCCCAAACCGGCATATTATATGATCCTATATAAAGTCGATGACCTCATTTTCTCTAACTTTCTCGAACGCCTATGCTTCAACCCACTTGGTGAATTAATCGTTCATAAGATGTACCGGGCCTTACCGGGTGCCCATGGCAAAGGACCTATGATGCCCATTACTCATTTCATAAACGACCAAGGGGAAAGGACCGGGTGAAGCATCTCCCCTGGTTGGTAGATCATCGGGGCGTGCCTTTGACATTTGTTAGATTTTTTAACAAAGTTCTTTGCATCCCTTTCCATCTTGTTCTAGTAATAACCGGCCCTGATCAATTTTCGAACCAATGATTCCATCCCTGAATGGTTTTCGCAAGTGCCCTCGTGGACATCCCTCATCATGTAATCAGTCTCCCCGGGATCCAAGCACCTCACTAATGATTCGAAAAATGATCTTCGATATAATTTTACATCAACTAAGCTAAACTTGGCAACCTTAGTTCGAATGACCCTTGATTCTTTGGGATCCGATGGCAATTTCCCTTTTCTGAAGGTAGCCTATGTATTTTTTCTCCAATCCCAAGTCAAGCTTGTTGAGTTTACCTCGGCATGACCTTCCCCTATCACCGAGATCATCAATTGCACCACTGCTCCGGAAGTAAATTCATCGGAGTTGACTGATGGCCCTAAATTAGCCAATGCATCGGCCTCGTTATTCTGATGTCGGGGCACATGTTGTAGTGTCCATTTCCTGAACTGATGTAATGTTACTTGTAATTTATCCAAGTATCTCCACATCCAGTCTTCTTTTACTTCAAATGTTCCGTTAAATTAGTTAACAACGAGGAGGGAATCACACTTGGCTTTGATCACCTCAGCCCCCAGGCTCTTAGCCAGTTCTAGACCTGCAATCATAGTCTCATATTCGGCTTCATTGGTAGTCAATTTCACAGTTCTAATAGATTGCCTTATTACATTACCCATGGGTGGTTTTAGTACAATTTACAACCTGAACCCTTTCGTGTTGGAAGCATTGTCCGTAAATAAGGTTCAGACCCCCGAGCTAGTCCCCGAGGCAAGTAATAATTCTTTCTCGACCTTGGGGATCAAGGCCGGTGTGAAGCCGGCAATAAAGTCTGCCAAAATCTGAGACTTTATATTTGTTCCACGACTCTCCACTGGATGATGTTAGCCGAGCAACCTGGATATTTTAATACACGCTTAACTCGAGTTTTATTAATAAGTATAGATATTACCAATGTATCATTGTGAGGTTGAATGTGGCCCTCAGCGTCCTCGTCGCTGAACGAGATGGATTCCTCCGGAACATAGTCTCGAGTTCGTTTTTCTCTTGTCGTAAAAACTTTGGTGCGTTTTATCATTGGCACTTGTGGAACATCTACTCCTCCAATGATCATGTTAATCACATGTTGAGGTTCTTCCTGCTCGATTTGTTTGTTGGCGTCCCTGTTTTTGAAATGGTTTGGCCCACTCACTCTTAGGAATACCCGAAGATGCCCATTGTTTAATAGACGATCCACTTCTTCCCTTAACTGTCTACCATCCTCGGTTTTGTGATCGTGAGTACCGTAATATTTACATATCAAGTTGTGATCCCTCTGTGCGGGATCGGTCTGGTGTGGCCTTAGCTATTTGGTCTCCTTGATGCGACCGTTGGCCGACACTATACTCGTTGCATACACGTTAAAGTCATATTCTGATAGTCTCGTGGCATCTATGCCCCATGGTGATCTGTCGAAACCGCTTTTGTTCGCCAAACCTCGGTTGCTTGGACCCTGGTTGCTTCTCCTATCATTCCTGGTCGGGTGGATATTGAATCCGTTTCCCCTTCTATGCGAGCTGTATGGCTGGTATCGATCTCGGGGTGGCCTCAGCTCCTGATCCACAATTATTGTAGACCTTTAGTTCACTCTATTGGGGTAAACAGACCCCGAGGGAGCTCCTAGCTGATCGTCCTCTACTCTGATCTTTGACTAGTACCTGTTGTGGACATCGGCCCAGGTGACCGCAAGGTATTCTACCAAGTTTTGCTTCGATTGTTGAGAAGCAACCGAACTTCAGGGGTTGAGCCCTTGAGTAAATGCCTGAACGGCCCAGTCGTCTACAACCGGGGGCAGGTCCATCCGCTCCATATGGAACCTCGACACGAATTCCCTAAGCATTTCGTTGTCCCTTTTCTTGACTTTAAACAGGTTCCATTTCCTCGTCTCAACTTTGATTGCGCCGGCATGGGCTTTAACGAAGGCATCTGCAAGCATAGCAAACGAATCAGTAGAATTTGGGGGTAAGTTATGGTACCATATCAATTTTCGCTTGGATAAGATTTCCCCAAATTTCTTCAGCAACGTTGACTCGATCTCGTCGTCCTCGAGGTCATTGCCTTTTATTGCATATGTGTAGGAGGTCACATGCTCGTTTGGATTTGTGGTTCCGTTGTATTTTGGAATATCGGGCATTCAGAACCTTTTCGAAATTGGCTTCAGTGCCGCACTCGGGGGAAAAGGTTTCTGAATGAACTTTTTGGAATCCGGCTCCTTCAATATTGGAGGTGCTACCGGGATCTGATCGACTCTCGAATTGTATGTCTCCACCTTTTTGTCATTTTCCACTATCTTCTTTTCGCCGGACTCCAACCGTTTTGTCAGTGCTTCGAGCATTTTCATCACCTCGGAAGTTTCTCCGGGTCCGAACCCATCTAGTTTAGAGACAATATGTTCTTCTCTCCGAGTATCTTCTCCAATCCGCTCGGGTTCGGCTGCATTTTATGCGTGATTTTGACTCTACAGTTGTGCTATTTCCACTCTGAGCTTATAACATCTCAAAAATCAGATGTAAGCTAACTCCATCATCTCTCCCTTCGGGTGCTTCTCGAGCTAATAGTCGGGGTGCCCCGTGAATGTCGTTTTCAGGATCAGTCGGTAGGTTGATATTGATAGCAACTTGTGAATTGGCATTGACATGGTCAGCGACTGGAACGCC
Organism: Nicotiana tabacum; assembly: GCF_000715075.1. Classification (NCBI taxonomy): domain Eukaryota; kingdom Viridiplantae; phylum Streptophyta; class Magnoliopsida; order Solanales; family Solanaceae; genus Nicotiana; species Nicotiana tabacum. The sequence goes on from NC_134091.1 coordinate 20,865,144, forward strand.
ATTAGGGTCTATAGGGGGCACGCCGTTGCTTGGTACCACATTATTATTTTCACCGTGGTGGCCTGACTCGGTGTCAACATTCAAGTGAGCAAACTAAGAATTTGACATTTTGAATAATCCTGAAATCAAACTTCAAAGAGTAAGTGTAAAATAGGGTGTGTTATAGAGATTCGTATTAAATCACCACTATTATCCTTAGCTCCACGGTGGTCGCCAAATTATTTACCCTTAAAATGAGTAACAATTAAATTTGTATGCGGTTTAAAGAACACGTGATTTAATGTAACACGAATGATATAAGAACAATAAATAATTGAATTAAAGGAAAACAAGGCGATCAAACTAAATGTGATAAAATAATTAAGTCTACCGTTAGATTTGAATGTTGGAAACCGATTTCGATCGAGCCCTCGAGATGAGCTCGGTTGCAACTAAAGGAATGAACATCTGAATAACACTTTGAACAATAGTTAGAAGATAAAATGAATTTTATAGCTTTGATATGCATGCTAACAGTGGCAAAAAAATAAAAATATTCTCCCCTTTATATAGTAGAGGAGTTCTAATCCTAGTACTGAGTCTAAATAAGGTAAAAATTCCTTCCTTCTTGTAAAACACGATCTGCAGTTAATATCGGGCGTGATCCGCACTGTAATATTCGATTGATGACAGATATTTCGGCTCCTCTTTCGTCATCTCTAACCGCCTTCACTTTAACCTCAATTCTTCCCATATTTGACCATGCCCGATTCTTGACGTGTCATTTATCTCCCCCGGGAGAGCCGGTGCCGAACCTTATACCCGATTTTATCGGTACACACATTCAATTTTTGAATTTGAAGCCTGAAGATGAGGGAAGTGACAAAAAGAAAAAACAAATGAAACTCGTTTTACAAACAGTAATCAAATTAAGTTGGAACACTATTCAGAGCCGTCTAACTTTTTTCCCCTCCGAATGTTCAGAGTCGTTTTACAAACAGTACTCAAATTAAGAACTCGGACCGATGATCAACGTACCACAATCAAAACCAGAAACCTTTTATTTGTGTTGTATTACACTATATAAATACATAGTCCGAAAAAAAAAACAGAGGAAAAGTTTGGTTCAGTCTGTTTTGTTATGGTTGGTGGTGCCACTGCCCGCGCCAGTAACTGCTTCCTTAGCAGACTCTATTTTTTCAGCAACTTTAGCGGCCACGGAATCAGCAGTGCCGCGCTTCTCATATGTGAGAGGAACATGTGTTATCTTCACATCCTCTTTCTGTGGCTCTTCTTGTTCATGTCCTGCTGATGTCTTGTAATTTGTGGCATCCACCTTAGTCTCCACCGCCCGTTCTTCGTTTATTCTCTCCGTTCCCTGTAACAACATCAAATTAAATTAGAACAATAAAAAATCTGATTATTAACATCCGAAATCGAGTTAATTAGTTACAGAAGCATTGTTGTTTGTGTACACCTTTGAGGTGTCCATGTTTTCAATTTTTCAACACACCCTTGGCTTGGATGAGAATTTCACGACTGTATAAATACGATGTAGGTATGAGAGTGACGAAATCAACTAGATAACGAGAAAGGGCCGACAATGCTGTGAGGCTTGAACACGTCGTATATTTTTAATTCGTGTTATGGCTATGTACAATTGGTCATCTGCTAACATATTCTAAAAACCTGACACGTATCATTGAACCTGGCACATTGTCATCCCTTTTTCACAACACAAATTGCATAGGCAAAATAACATGGGTTGGTTCAAGGACGAAAATTGAAGGCTAGTGGAGTTTACAATAATTATAGGACCTTGACTTCTTCGATACGGAACGACTTTTGGCTGTGCAATGTGCGAGTTTCCTTAATTCTGCCACGTCACTTTAATCGTATGTATAAACCTTCATTCTATTACCACCTATAGAGCAGTGCAGACTTTAATGCTAAGGTAAGAGTGTGGATGACATTAAAGTAGAGTGTGTATATATAAATAAATAAATATATATATAATTCCACCGGCGTTTATATGCATCACTAGCCCGGGCTTTGCCCAGGCCCAACTGGAATAAAGGTAAATTGTTTTGGTATACACTGTATTATCCTTCCGATTCTAACTGAAACAAAAGATTATTTTGAGTTTGTACTCCATTGCGAATGGAATACAACTGATTTCATATATTATAAAGTTCTAGTCACATTCTATAGCTACCCTCACAAAATATCTCAAAAAGTTGAAGATATAAGTTTTATAATCACTCTTGGAAGTTGAATCAAGATTTTTGGTACTTGAATCAATAGAAACTTCAGCAATAGGACAATTAGATTGTTGTCATTTCTGCCCTGCATCCATACAGTAATGCAACATTTTCAAAATTATATTCCAATCTTTGAACTTATTATGAATCAAAGCTTTTGAAATAGGAAATCCAAACCTCTTGTTTAAACTTTAGATTGATGGCATTATAAGTTTTCAGTGGTTAATGGCATCAGCATTTGCATCTCCAAGTGTTGCGTCTTTAAGATGCATGTTAGGCAACTTAAATCTCTTCACATTATGTTCCCGTTGAACAAGCATGTTACCAGACTCAAGGAGTTTCTCAGTAGTCATTTTTGGTTGCTCAAAAGTAGGGGGTCTATTGCAAGAGTTCAGAAGTTTGTCACCAATAGCCGCGATTGCAGTTCCTTAAACTCATTTCCTCACCTCATCATCGTATACTCATGCCCTTAACCCATAGAAAAAGTCTGTATCAAAACAAATAATTATACATTAGTTATCATCAACACTATTCTACATCACTAATGTAATTCGGTTAGGGGGATACTGAAAAAGAAGTTATAACACTCAGCCAATTTTCTCAGCCAACAGGATATCCCCCTTAAATATTAGGCACAGATTGAAAAGTGAGAATAACTCTAGCCCTAAATAAATGAAGAATTAATTAGTATATTCAATTGTGTTATCAACTTATTAAATAGAGCTTCAGTATCAAACATCAATTATCAACAATATATACATTTCTACTAATTAGCTCCAATTTTAAAGTGTATTTGCAATTGCTTTGATTTTTTGAAACTAAAAGAAGTCCATCCAGATGCCTGACAATAAGGCTGTTCTTTAGCCCTCAATTCAATCCAATCAAATATCATAAACAGAACTAATCTGCTCCTGTTTTACAATTAGACACTTAAATATCCAGAAGGAACAAGAGCTTCCTTAGCCAAGTCTAAACCCTTTCTCCCCTCTTCAAATTTAATATCGCTTTAGATTGTTCTGGAAAAAAAAAGCTGATGCACAAATCAAGTAAGTAGATTACTTGCCTCGAAAGCATGAAAACTTTGATTAAATCATCTAGCAATTCATAGCATGAGCTTTGAAACTCTAATAAATTCTAGTTTTTTTTCCCAATACACTCATATGAACAAAAACACTAAAGAAATGTATCTTCCACACTTGTTGACGTTGAAATCAAAAATATTGGCTCCTATACTAATCAAAGGGCATAAGAGTATTTCCATTTTAGTATTTCCATTTTAAAGGACTAATGACATACGGACATACCACACCAAGAAAATATGTTATAACTACACCGCAATTTTCTTCACGTAAGTAAGGAAACAAGTGTTCAATGTAGCCATAATTTGCCTGGTAAACAAATAACAAGATTCAGCAAGAAAACTATTATACAACATGGTACAGTTCGTTAAAGTCTTTTAAACAGTCAGTTACAAATTGAGTAATTATGCCGCAGTCAATACTTAGCAGAAGGTTTTTGGCAACATTAAACACGCACTTCCATCATTCCTGTCATTTTCAGTTGCACTTCTTCAAAAAGAATAAAATACCTTATAGTTGGACTTATTCGATATTTATTTTATTTCTTCAATGCTCTTTCCGTTTCAGGTATAATCATCATATATTCCTAATACTAATTGCTCTTTCAATTCCAATTTTGTAAGTGAAACTTTTATTTGGTAGCTTTTTTGCTAGTTCGACTTCAGCAAATTTCTCCAAAGGGCATCCATAAAGTTATGGTATGTAAAGTAAAATTGAATTTCACTAAAAAAGGATATTCGATATACTTTTATGTGTTACTTGAAAAACCTTCTTATGATAGTACATGTTATGTGCTTTGTTTTTTGCCACCAAAATCTAGTCCAAAGATGACTTTGACTAAATCTAGCTTAACTTTAGAAATTAAAGTGTGGGTAACATATCGGCCGAAAGTATTCTAGGAAATATAGTAACGACCGAGGAATCTTGAATTAATTCTCTTCCTTACCATAACAGTACTAATTCTCAGGAAGCCATAAAACAAGTAAAGAAACAGAACTAACCCATACTTGAGGTTGTCGAAGAGTTTCCTTATCAAACAGGAAATAAAATAGAGCTCAAATCTGCTAAAAAGCATAAAATATAGAGATATCAAAGCTTTGTAAGGTATGAGTTAAAATTTCTTGAAGCACCATATATAAAAAAAAAAAAATTTAGATTAATTATAGTTTCTTTCGGGCAATTTCACAAACAATTCTAATGCAAACCCAAAGGCAGTTTGTATAATAACAAACTCAAATTTGTTTTTACTGCACTTGGACATAGGTCGAACAGATGAAAATTAAGAGTAAGCCTGGGAAAGGGCAAATTGAAGACGCATAACAGTGAGCGTAACAATACATCATCAATTAGCTTAAAATTTCACACAAAAGTAGTCTAAGCCCGGGAAAGAGCAGGTTGAAGATGCAGAATAGTGAGCGTAACAACACATCACCAATTAGCTTAAAATTTCACACAAAAATAGTCTAAATCTCCTATCCAAGTTCAAAACATGAGAAACAAACATTGTTCAGATTAAAAACCCACGGAATCTTAAATTTAAATAACCGCAATAATCATACCTTTAATGTATATCAGACAAATAGCAAGAACTTGGAAGGGCTAGCCCAGGTATATGTAAACGGCAAACTGAAAGACGGAGCAGAGAAGAGGAGAAACTTGAGAAATCATCAGAGATTTGCAGAAACAAAACAAAAGAAGCCGACTATAATTTCACAGAAGAAGTCCATGAGCAATCCAAAGTTTTGCTAGGTAACAAACGTGTCAAACCTGGAAGAAAGCGGGGCAGCACGCGTCAAACTATAACGTTGGGTATTTTGATTAAATTATAATTAAACCCTTCTGACCCGCTTTCTAACCGGATGCTGCTCTTTTGTTTAACCGGATGCAGCTCATCATTTCCGCTTATTAATAGTAGTAAAAATAAAATAATATAGTAATATTTTTATCGTCTTGAAAATGTGAATACTTTTTTTTTAGTTCAGCTTGCGTTCTTATATTTGCAAATTGCCTAGATCATGGAAAATGCCTAACTTAATTAGTACCTCTGAGATATCCAATTTCTCCCAAATAGAAGAACTACTACATGAAAACACTAAATTTCTCTTTTAGAAATATTACTAGAGTTTGAATATAATTATTGAAAAGAAAAAAAATAAAATAAACCGTTGAATATCAATCAGTAGAAAGAGCAATCTTTATCATTTCTCCGAGCCAGTGAAACTGAAATTATTTGTGTGATATTAAAAACTTATAGAGTATAAATGTTGTGATCATCATGAAAAAGATGGTGGATAATATAATCTTTTTCTTTTTCTTTTAGAGGCCAGGAGCATAAAATAATTCATTTCAGCATTTATTTTTCATATGGATCAATTCATTTTCTTCAAATGGTTGATTAAAGCAAATATTTAAGTGCAACTGTACTCATAATATAGTAGCTTTGATTATTTCTATGATTAAAGTCATTTTCTCACTAATTTGGTCGGACTCGGAATATATTAAAAAGTAACTGTAACACTCTTCAAATCTATAAAAGTATATAGAATTTTTTTTTATCTTGTCTTGAGTACATAAAAATTATAATTCTGTTATGGATTTAAAAATTTGTTATTGACTTTTGAGTTACTTATCTATTTATAAATAATTGGATATACAATTAGAGGAATTTAATAATTTTAATGTTATTATTTATTAACCGTGAGTATAATTAAATACTAGTTAAGTCAAAAGGAAAAAAAATAAGACACTTAAAATTGGGCCTAAGGCTCATAGAGTAGTCTGTACGTAAGGGCCAGGAAAGGCTTAAAGCCTTGGACGAAAGGGGGACAAAAGCAAAGAATACAAAGCAACAAATCAATAATTAGACCTTTAAGGACAAAGAAACAGAGGCAGCAAATCCAACAAACTATTCACGCAGACAACGAAAATTTTAGGCTTCTTTACAAATAACTAGTTCTTGAACGCAGATATGTAAAATTTCCGATTCACCATTATCCTACAGTATAAGAATTGGATAGTTAATTCCCTTCTTTCTCTATATCAACAGTAAATTTCATGTTTAGGTGTGGAATTTTGTAACTAAAATGTACTGGTTGTTGTAGAATCGATTATTTGATGGGTATAAATTGGACCGGAGCCTACGTATTAGTTCGAGGAGTTTTGAGGTGAGTGGATATAACACTTTACTAAAGTGGTTCTACTCACAAAAATACGCCCACAAAGTGTTTGATAAAATATTTTAAAGAGTCAACATGTGATTAATTGGAACGAGTGAATACATGTTGACTAAGTATATTCTAGTTAAAGTTTATATATTTTTCTCGAGAAGTATAATCGTCTATATTCCATATTTTTATGCTTTATTACATGATCTTATATGTTAAAGTTTCACGAGTTAGATAGAACTTTTTTAAATACTTTGAGTAACTTTATTTCATGCTTATGCTATGCATACACTCAAGAATATTATTATGAGTACTGATAGATCACTTTCAAACACGATTTAGACTTGAAAAGTCACAAGAGAAAGTTTTAGAAAGATAAATTTTTTGTGAGTATCCTCTATTTCTAGAAGGGGTCATCGTCCAGGCCGAGGGTCCTGACTAAGGCGTTGACTTCCTGAAACTACTTGTGCTAAAGTATGGAGCACATGAGCCAAGGGTATCGTTGCTGAGAATTTGCCTAGCAAGGCTAAGGTATGATACATCAGCGCTGAAAACCATGAAGCAAGTGACAACTCGTGGATTGGGCATATTCGATCAGGTTGGGATCGAATCCGTGCCGATCACACGGTGATTAAGACAGAAATAAGTCAAGATAGTTGGAACTCCCGAATCATAAAGTGAAGTATATTTTATTTTAGATAAGAAAGAAAAAGAAAAGAATTTTCTTTAGAATATTCATAAACTGTTGTTATGCAATTATTTTTAGAATTGTTCGTAGAAGCTATGTGTTTTTCATACATTTAGAATCTGTACTTGTAATATATATTTTATTAAAGTTTCATCCCATGTCGTTGAGACTCACTGAGTAGAATGGGTGGTACTGACGTTCTCTTTTGAGAACCTGCGTTGGTTTGCGGTACAACATAGGAACCGATTTTGCAGGCGAGCAAGCTGCGGGTTAGGACTTCCCTCACTTCTAGTGCTATTGGTGAGCTCCGCTTTTGTTCATGGAGTACTCCTTTGAGTCGTCATTATTTAGTTATTTATTTCTTCATGTCCTGAGCGGTGCGTCCATTTATCAATAAAAGTTTCATAGACACAGTCAGTGAGTTAATATTCATGTGTTTTGATAATAACTTTGTAGTATTTCAGTCATTACTATGAATAAAGTTTTGGAGTTGGCTTATTTTAGACATTCAAATTAATTTAAAATATTTGGTTAAAGTATTGCCTTGTTGCATATAAAGTTTGAGGTCAAATTTAGCAACCGGGTGCCGGTCATGGCTTGTTCAGAAAATGGGTCGTGACAAACTTGGTATCAGAGCATCAGGTTTATGGAGTCCTAGGGGTCTATGAAGTCGTATCAGTAGAGTCTTATTTATGGATATGAAGAGCGCCATACTTATAAATAGGATGCTACCAGCATTTAGGAAAAGCCACATTGTTTTCATACTTTAGATCGTGCAGTAGAGCCTACCTCTAAGAAATTATCTGATGTATTCGTTTCTGCAAAACTAGCAGAAATGGCTCGTACTCGCAATTCTGACAACGATACTTAGGATGCTACTCAAGAAACTATTCCTGCTATTGTGGCTCAAGGTAGAACTAATAAGGCTTCAACCCAGAAAAGGAAGGGTAAATCTACAAAAGGGGTTCAAGTACCTCGGGTTGAACATGAAGAAGGGGTGGAGCACGATGAGCAAGTACCTTAAGATCTAGTGCCACCCCCAACAGTAGTTCCGGCTCAGACAACTATATCTCCAGAGGTGGGTCAGATGTTTAATGTTGTCAACAATGCTATGGAGATATTTAAAGCCTTCATGGCCAACCAGAACGAGAGAAGAGATGAGATTCTACCTCAATCAAATAGACAGAACAATTCTAAGTCCTCAAGAGTGAATGAATTTTTGAAGTTGAGTCCTTCATTGTTCCATGGTTCTATAGTTGATGAAGATCCAATATTGTGGCTGGAGGGTGTCACGAAAGCCCTCCGAGCGATGATGACATTTGATGATGAAGCTGTGGAGCTGGCTGCCTACTAACTTAGAGATGTGGCTAGCGTGTGGTTTGAGATGTGGGAAAAGGAAAGGGATAAAGATGATGTTCCACCTACTTGGGAAGAATTTGAAGAGCCACTCATGGCTAATTTCATATAAGAAGAGGATAAGGATCTAAGACTACAGAGTTCGAGCAGCTCAAGCAAGGGAATAAAAGTGTACAAGAGTACTACATGGAATTCATATGCTTGTCTAAGCATGCTCCTCACATGGTTAAGACAGAAAAAGTAAGGATCCGCAGGTTTGTTGGCAGTTTGGCTTACCAGATTAAGGATACGACATCAGCTGCATCGGTAGGAATGGCAGCTTTCTCCTCTGTTGTGGGTTTTGCCAAGCACTTAGAAAAAGATAGAAAACAAAGGAGATAAGAAAAAGAGCATAACAAGAAAGCCTGGACAACGAGCGGGTTTAGTGGTACATCCAGTGGAGGAAGAAGGAGTTCTTTCAATAAGGGGTCATTAGCACCAGCTCAGTCCAGTCATCAGTTAGATGGTGGGTCTTCCTTTATACGTACTCTATGGAAGCCAGTCTCGCCAGAATCAGAATTTTAGGACACCATCCTCATATAGCCAGAATAATGTTGAGCAATATTCACAATAACAAGGTGTTTTTGGTACATATAAGTATCAACATTCAGGTCAGTGCAAGCTCGGGTTTCATGGTTGCTATCACTGCGGAGACAATGGTCATATAAAGGCAAACTGCCCAAAGCTGCGACGTAATTTTAGTGGGGGATCAACTCGTCCTTCTTGTTCCTTATCTACTACAGTTGCACCACCTCAGGCTCGTGGTTCTCATAATCAGGTCGGGCATGAAGCAGACAGAGGTGCAGATCGAGTTACTTAGGGAGGGGGACAACTCTGTTTGTTTTCTACACTTGATCGTCAAAGTGCAGAGGCATCTACTAAAGTTATTACAGGTATACTTCTAGTCTTCTCACATAATGCTTATGTCATAATTGATCCAGGTTCAAAGTTTTCGTACGTGACTCCATACTTTGCAATTAACCTTGGGCTAGAACCTGAACAACTTAGTGAGTCATTCCTAGTATCTACTCTAGTTGGCGAGTCGGTGAAAGCAACAAGAGTCTATAGAGTTTGTATAGTTTCAGTCTAAGGTCGCAACACTGAGGCCGATCTCGTATAGTTAGAAATGGTGGATTTCGATGTGATCATGGGTATGGATTGGTTGTCTTCCTGCTATGCCAGGTTAGATTGTCATGCCAAGATAGTTAGGTTCCAATTCCAAATGAAGAAGTCTTAGAGTGGAAGGGTAGTTCAGCATCGCTTGTAAGTAAGTTTATTTTTTACCTTAAGGCACAATGAATGATCAGTAAGGGGTGTCTCGCCTATTTGGCTCACATCATTAATCTAGAATCAGAACCACCGGCTCTTCAGTCTGTGCCAGTTGCTAGAGAATTTCTAGAAGTTTTCCTAGATGACCTTCCCAGACTTCCTCCTAAAAGAATCATAGAATTTGGCATCGATATCATTCCAGGCACTCAGCCCATATCTATACCTCCTTATAGGATGGCTCAAGCAGAACTTAATGAGTTGAGAGATAAGTTGAACGACCTTCTTGATAAGGGATTCATCAGACCGAGTGTTTCACTGTAGGGTGCCCTGGTCCTGTTTCTCAAAAGGAAAGATGGGTCTCTCATAATGTGTGTTCACTATCGGCGGTTGAATAAAGTTACTGATAAGTTATGTGTCCTGTTATGTTTTGATGATCTAACAAATTTAATGTTAAGAACCAGATGGGGAACCTGCTCCACATCCTCAAAATGCTCAAGATCAACAAGTCTCAAGTCTGGGACATGTTCCAACATTCAGAGTCCACGATACAATAGAGGGAATAGATCGACATCAGTTCCCCTGCTGACAGTACCAGTCAACTCCCCACACATGTAAAGTGGCTGCAACTGTTCCTCTACACACACGCAATAGTGCAAACAATGGAGCAGTCACTTTATGAGGAATGCCCTTGTACCAAACATGCTTACATCATTCAAGTGATGTCACTTATGTAATATTAACATGAAGCAAAGGCAAAACATCACACTTGCACATTCAAGAATTCATCAAGCTTTCTCTCAAGTGTGTTGCCAACATGCAAGTGACATTCAAGGCGTCAAGAACAAAGAGCAACATAACGAAGGACGCGTTTACTGCATTGAGTCATTATATGTCCTTAGTTGTGTTGCACCTTTGTTAAAGTGATTTACTTGTAATTTCTACTTAGCTTAGTTAGAAGCATTGCGTAGAAAACCTTTTGTAAAACCATAGAACTTGTCTTGGGTAGAGTTAGTCGAGTTATAAGCTTTGTAATAGAGTTATTACAAAGGGGCTTGTAATAGAGTTATTACAAGTTAGTGAGGGATTAAGAGTTTAATTCCTAGGTTACAATAGTTTGTAATCTAAAGTTTGCTTAGTAGTGAAGTTGAAATCTTACGAGTATAGGTCATGGTTTTTAATCCCGTGAGCTGGGAGTTTTCCACGTAAAACTCTATTGTGTTATTTACTTACTGTTGTGTGTGTGTGAGAGAGAATGTGTGTTCTATGGGAACTAATAGAGAACCTAGTTCTCTATATAGTTTGGTTTTCTAACAATTGGTATTAGAGCAGGTTCTTTCTATCAGGCTTAAAAGATCCTCATGGCTGCTCCACCAAACTTTGAAGAAGGTTAATCTACCTACAGACCACCAAGATTCGGCCAATACTACGGATGGTAGAAGACAATGATGCATGATTTTATCATGGCTGAAGATTCAGAGATCTGGGATGTTATCTGCGATGGTCCTTTCATTCCCATAAAGACCATTGGGGAACCAGTAGTGACAGTTCCCAAGACTAGGAAGGAGTACAACGATGCTGACCGCAAGGCTATAGAGAAGAACTTTCGAGCAAAAAAAGATCCTCGTATGTGGCATTGGGCTAGACAAATATAATAAGATTTCTGCCTGTCAATCTGCCAAGGAGATCTGGGAAGCTCTCCAAACAACACATGAAGGGATAACTCAAGTCAAGTAGTCGAAGATTGATATGCTAACGACTGAGTATGAACTCTTCAGTATGAAGGACGATGAGTCCATTCGGGACATGCACACTCGCTTCACCTCTATCATAAATGAGCTCCATTCTCTGGGAGAAATCATTCCAAGGAACAAACTTATCAGGAAAATACTCAGCGTATTTCCTGGTTCCTAGGAAAGCAAAGTAAATGCTATCATAGAGGCAAAGGATCTACTAAAGCTGACCATTGATGAACTCATTGGTAATCTAAAAACTTATGAAATGAAGAAGAAAAAGGATCATGAGAGAAGAGAGCCCAAAAAGGAGAGGAATCTGGTCCTCAAGACAGACAACAATGAATCAAGTGGTGAGGATGCTGATATGGCTTACCTGACAAAGAGATTTCAGAAGATGGTTCGCAGAAATGGAGGCATTCCAAAGAAGGGCAACTCCAGCTAGCCAAGAGGGTATGACTTATCTCATAAGTGCAGGAAGACAAGACATTTCATCAAGGATTTCCCCCTCCTCAAGCAAGACCAGTACAAGCACAACACATACAAAGCAGTTAAGAGGAACCCGGTTCCTAATAAAAGATTTATGAGAAAAGAAGCCGCCGACAATGTTGTGAAACAAGCTCTTGCTGCATTGGGGAGACTCTTCCAGCAAATCTGGAGAAGATGATGCACAAGGTGACACCTCTATGATGGCAGTTGAAAGTGAAGCATCTGAGTATGATTTTATCTTTGCTCTGATGGCAAAATCTGACGATGAAGAAGACAATGACGATGATGAAGTAAACTTTCTAGATGTTCAAATAAATCTGAAGTCTTATTCTTAAACAAATCTTATATTTTAGGCAAATGTCTTAATTGATGCTTATCACAATCGTATCTCACCACATGCGTTTCAACACCCAGACCTTATACCACTGTATGCGTATCAATATCACAATACATCACAATTTACACCTCAAGTACCCAAATATTTCAAATTACCAAAATAAATCAACAACAACATTATTTTCCATAATAAGTAGCTCACGGCTCAATCACAATGAACAAAAAATCTCACAAAATATTCGGGAGTGAATAACTCAATAATATTTCACAAATTTAACACCTTGCCTCAATACTAAATTTTAAATGTCAAATACTTCATATTAATAATAACTAAATTAAAAAATTGAACCTTCAATTAATGAGCACAAAATAAAAGAAATAAAGCTTCAACTAAATAGGTAAAGAAATTAGCAGGAAAAGGTAAGGCAAATTTAAAATGTAAAAATAGACCAATGATGATGAATATAACCGGATAAAATAATTTAATTAATATGAAATAGAGATCTACACAATTTAAAATTAGAGTTTTTCACATTTAGTCCGTGTACACACTCGTCACCTCGCGTACATGACTTTCAACACATCACAATTATCATATCAATACCAATCCTAAGGGGAATTTCCCCCACACAAGGTTAGACAAGTCACTTATCTTGAACGGTGAAATTCTTTCTCCGCTATGCCTTTGCCTCCTGAATTGGCCTCCAAAAACCTCGTATCTAGTCATAATAATTTCGATTCAGTCAATACAAATTATTGGAAATTAATTCCATATGAAAATACTAATTTTCCAACAAAATCTAAAATTTAACTTAAAAATTGCCCACGCCCACATCTCGGAACCCGACAGAAGTTATAAAATATGATCGCCCATTGAACCACGAGTCCAACCATACAAATTTTACTAAATTCCGATATCAACTCGACCCTCAAATCTTCAATTTAAACCAAGAGGGTTTTCTAAATTTTCCAACTTAAATCACCAATTAATGTTAAAAACAATCATGAATACGGGTAATTTGACCAAAATTGAGTTAAAAATACTTACCCTGTTGTTTTCCTTGAAAATCTCCCAAAAGTCGCCTCTCCTTGAGCTCCAAATAGGTAAAAATAGAAAATGGGATGAAGTCCCATTTTCAGAACTTAAACATTTTGTCTAGGCTTTTCTTCTTCGTGAACGCGGCCCTTGCCTCGCGTTCGTGAAGCACAAAAATTCTACTGCCTCAAAACATGCTTCGCGTTGGAGTCCAACGCATCACGTTCGCGATGGGTCGTTGCTCCTACCCTCCGCTTTAGCGATTCCCCTGTCGCGTTTGCGTAGGCCAAAGGCCTTCTGCCCCGTTTCCTGTATTTCCCTCTTCGCATTCGCGGTTGGGCCTTCCCGTTCGCAGAGCACTGCCAGGTACACCTACGCGTTCGTGGGCCTCTCTTTGCGTACACATAGAGTAATCAGCTTCCCCCCTCTATTTCCCTCTTCGCGAACGCGTGAGTCCTTTCGCGTTCGCGAAGAACAACATCAGCACCAGCAAACCAGCAGCAGCAACCCAGCCAAACTTGGTCCGAAACCACCTCGAAACACACCCGAGGCCCCCGAGACCTCAACCAAATACACCAACAAGTCTTAAAACATCATACAAACTTAGTCGAAACCTCAAATCACATCAAACGATGCTAAAACTACGAATCATACCCCAATTCAAGCCTAATGAAACTAAGAAATTCTAACTTCTACGTTCGATGCCGAAACCTATCAAATCAAGTCCGATTTACCTCAAATTTTGCACCCAAGTTATAAATGACATAACAGACCTATTCAAATTTCCAGAATTAGATTCCAACCCCGATATCAAAGAGTCAACTCCCCGGTCAAACTTCCAAACTTAAATTTTTATTTTAGCCATTTCAAGCCTAATTTAACTACGGACTTCTAAATAATTTTCCGGACACGCTCCTACGTTCAAATTCAGCCTGCGGAGCTATTGGAATCACCAAAACTCTATTTTGGGGTTGTTTACACATAAGTTAATATCCGATCAACCTTTTCAACTTAAGTTTTTTTCCTCCTTGAGACTAATTGTCTCAATTCATTCCAAAACCTCACCGGACCCGAAATGACTACCCCGACAAGTCATATAACAACTATAAAGTAAAAAATGAGTAGTAAGTGGGGAAACGGGGCTATAACTCTCAAAACGACTGGCCGGGTCGTAACATCCTTCCCCTCTTAAACAAACATTCGTCCTCGAACGAGTTTAGAATTATACCTGGAGTGGTGAAAAGATGAGGGTAACAACTACGCATATTATGCTCGGTCTCCCAAGTCGCCTCCTCGACCGGATGACCCCTCCACTATACTTTTACTGAAGCAATGCTCTTCGATCTCAACTTTCTAACATGCCTGTCCAAAATGGCCACTGGCTCTTGAACATAAGATAGATCCTTATCCAACTAGACTGAGCTAAAGTCTAACACATGAGACGGATCGTCGTGATACTTTTGGAGTATGGAAATATGGAACACTAGATGAACTGCAGAGAGACTAGGTGGTAGTGCAAGTCTGTAAGCCACCTCTCCAACTATCTCAAGAATCTCAAAAGGCCCGATAAACCTAGAGCTCAACTTACCCTTCTTCCTGAATCTCATAACACCCTTCATAGGCAAAATCCGGAGCAAGACCCGCTCTCCAACCATGAATGCAACATCACGAACCTTCCAATTTGTATAACTCTTCTACCTGGATTGGGCTGTACGAAGTCGATCCTAAATCAATTTAACCTTTTCCAAGGCATCCTGAACCAAGTCTGTACCCAATAGCCTAGCCTCTTCCTATTCGAACCAACACACTGGAGACCGGTACCGCCTACCATACAAGGCCTCATATGGAGCCAACTGAATGCTCGACTGGTAATTGTTATTGTAGGCAAACTCCGCAAGTGGCAAGAACTGATCCCAAGCACCCCCAAAATCTATCACACACGGACGAAGCATATACTCAAATATCTAAATAGTGCGCTCGGACTGTCCGTCCGTCTGAGAGTGAAATTCTATACTCAACTCCACACGAGTACCCAACTCTCGTTGTACGGCTCTCCAAAACCTTGATGTAAATTGTGTACCCCGGTCAGAGATGATAGATACCGGTATGTCATGAAGCCTAACAATCTCGCGAATGTAAACCTGAGCCAGCTGTTCTGAAGAGTAAGTAGTAACCACAGGAATGAAATGAGCTGACTTGGTCAATCTATCCACAATCACCCAAACTGCATCGAACTTCCTCTGAGTCCCTGGGAGCCCAACAACGAAATCCATAGTGATCCGCTCCCATTTCCATTTTGGAATCTCTAACTTCTGAAGCAATCCACCCGGTCGTTGATGCTCATATTTCACCTGCTGACAATTTAAGCATCGAGCTACATATTCCACTATGTCTTTCTTCATCCGCCTCCACCAATAGTATTGTCTCAAGTCATGTTACATCTTCGCGGTACCTGGATGAATGGAGTACCACGAACTGTGAGCCTCCTAGAGAATCAACTCACGCAAACCATCTACATTGGGCACACATAGCTTGCCCTGCATCTGTAATACACCGTCATCTCCAATAGTGACTTTCTTGGCATCACCATGCTGAACCGTGTCCTTAAGGACAAACAGATGGGGGTCATCATACTGATGCTCTCTGATACGATCATAAAGAGAAGACTGAGAAACCACACAAGCCAAAACTCGGCTCGGCTCGAAAATATCCAATCTAACAAACCGGCTGGCCAAGGCCTGAATATCCAAGGCTAAAGGCCTCTCTGCTACTGGTAAGTATGCTAAGCTTCCCAAACTCTCTGCCTTACGACTCAAGGCATCGACCACTACATTGGCCTACCCGAAATGATAGAGAATGATGATATCATAATCCTTAAGCAACTCCAACCATCTCCGCTGTTGCAAGTTAAGATTCTTCTGTTTAAACAGATGCTACAGACTCCGATGATCTGTGTAGACCTCGCAAGGGATACCATACAAGTAGTGCCGCCAGATCTTCAAGGCATGAACAATAACTGCTAATTCAAGATCGTGAACAGGATAGTTCTTATCATGTACCTTGAACTATCTGGACGCATAGGCAATCACCCTATCACCCTACTGTCTTGCATAAACACTGCGCTGAGACCAATACGCGACACATCACAATACACAGTATAAGATCCCAAACCTGTAGGTAATACCAATACTGGATCTATAGTCAAAGCTTTCTTGAGCTTCTAAAATCTCTCCTCACATTCCTCGGTCCACCTGAACGGAGCACCATTCTGGGTCAATTTGGTCATAGGCACAATAATAGAAGAGAAACCCTCTACAAATCGGATATAATACCCCGCCAAGCCAAGAAAACTCCGGATCTCCGTAGCTGAGGATGGTCTAGACCAACTCTGCACTGCTTCAATATTCTTCGGATATACCTTGATCCCCTCGCACGAAACTATATGACCCAAGAATGCCACTGAATCTAGCTAGAATTCACACTTTGAAAATTTTGCATATAACTTCTTTTCTCTCAAAGTCTGAAGCACAGTCCTCGTGTGCTACTCATGATCCTCTCGGCTCTAGGAGTACACCAGAATGTCATGAATAAACACAATGACCAAAGAGTCAATATAGGACTGAAATACACTATTCATCAAATTCATAAATGTTGCTGGGGCATTGGTCAGCCCAAAAGACATCACAAGGAACTCGTAATGACCGTACCGAGTCCTGAAAGTAGTCTTCGGGATATCTGGCTCCCGAATCTTTAGCTGGTGATAGCTTGAACGCACGTCAATTTTTAAGAACACCCTAGCACCCTGAAGCTAATCAAATAGGTTACCAATATATGGCAATTGATACCGGTTATTCATTGTAACCTTGTTCAACTGGCGGTAATCAATACACATCCGCATAGAACCATCTTACTTCTTAACAAATAATACCGGAGCACCCCAAGGCGATACGCTGGGTCAAACAAAACCCTTATCAAGCAGCTCCTATAACTGCTCTTTTAATTCCTTCAATTTTGTTGGGGCCATACGATATGGTGGATTAGAAATGGGCTGAGTGCCCGGTAACAAATCAATGCCAAAGTCAATATCCCTGTCAGGTGGCATGGAAATACATCTGGAAAATCCCTTACTACCAGAACTGACTTGACGATAAAAGTATCAACACTAGCATCTCTCACATATGCTAGATACGCATCATACCTCTTCTCAACCATTCGATGAGCCTTAAGAAATGAAACAACCCTGCTAGGAACATAATCTAAGGTACCTCTTCACTCTAGCCGTGGTAGACCTGGCATAGCCAACGTCACCATCTTGGCATAATAATCGAGGATAGCGTGATAGGGCGACAACCAGTCCATGCCCAAAATAATATTGAAATCCACCATACTGAGCAATAATAAATTAGCTCTGGTCTCAAAACCACTGATAATAATCAAACACGACCGATACACGTGGTCAACAATAATAGAATCACCCACGGGTGTAGATACATAAACATAATAACTCTAAGAATCATGGGCTACGCCCAAATACGGGGCAAACTAAGATGACACATAAGAATAAGTGGAGCCTGGATCAAATAAGATTGATGCATCTCTATGACAGACCTGAACAATACCTATGATAACAGAATCAGATGCAACTATCTCCGTCCTAGCAGGAAGGGCATAATATCTGCCCTGGCCTCCCCCTTTAGGGAGACCTCTACCTGTCCGAACTCCACCTCTATCTGGCAGTGCAGGTGGAGTAGCAGCTGGTGCTGTAATCATGGCCTGAGAAGCCTGAGGGCCCTGTGGAGTAGGTGGGGCCTGAGAAATTTGTGGAGGTGCACTCATCCTAAGTCTGGGGAAATCCCTCATTATATGACAAGTGTTATCACACTTAAAACAAGACCTCGGAGGACGTGGCTGCTGGGACTGGCTCGGGCCTGATCGACTGGACTGACCGCTGAAAGCACCCCATGCAGAAGGTACAGTAGACACTGGCGGTGCATAATATGGAACTTGAGGTCTGGGAGTAGCCGGAATACCATTGGAAGTTGGAAGTGCTGAATGAATAGGACGGCCCACATAGCCTCTACCATGACGGGCTGCAGCTGGGGCACGATAATTATTATATGTGCCAGAATCTTGAGGTCTCTTAGCTTCCCTCTCTTCTCTCTCCCAGATCCGCATACCCTCTAATTTCCTAGCAATTGCCTCCTCTTGTTGGTATGTGATTTCCATCTCCAGCTCTCGGGCCATACTGAATCTGATACTAGGGTGGAGTCCCTCAATAAATCGACGGACGCGCTCTCTGACAGTAACAACCAGGGCAAGTACATGCCTGGATAAATCACTGATACGTACTGCATACTCTAATACTATCATAGAGCCCTGACAAAACTGCTCAACATCTGCACGCCATGCATCTCTGAGACTCTGAGGAACATACTCCCTGAATAACATATCTAAAAACTGAGTCCAAGTGAGTGAAGTTGCCTCAGCCGGACTATCCAACTCGTATGCTCGCCACCACTGGTAGTACGGCTCTAAGCTAGAATGTCGTAAAACAAATCCCACTAGTCTCCGCAATACCCATAGTACGGAGGATACAGTGGCACTCCTCAAGAAAACCCTGGGCATCCTCTGACGCCAATCCACTGAAACTGGGCGAGTGGCACTTCTTGTACCTCTCAAGCCTGAGTTGCTCCCCCTCTAAAATTGCTGCCCTAACCTCGGGCCGAACTGGGACAACTGGCTGCACTGGTATAACCTCTAGGGCATGGCCAACTTGGGCCCGTGGCTCTAGGGTACGGGCGTGGGAGTCTGTGCTCCTCCCCCAGCCTAGATGTGGCAGGAGCAAGTGGAATCAACCTTGCCTGAGCTAGAGTGCCAAGCATGCTCAAAAACTGGGCAAGAGTCTCCTAAAGTGCAGGGGTAGTAACAGGCGTCTCAGGTTCCTGCTCTCCAACTGGAGCTACTGGTTATTACTCTCCAACATCTCATGCAGGTGATCTGGATACACCACATGGTCTTCCTTGGCCTCTGGATCAGCCTTTGCCCCGACCCCGGCCTCTTGCGGCTCCAACAGGGGGCGCAAGTGTCTGATTATCGGATCCAGTTGTGCGTGTCCTCGCCATCTGTGAGAGAACAGAAAGACAATGGTATAGAATTTCGAAGTCAACAAATGCGCATGATAAGGATTCAAAGAAGTGAATATTTTCCTAACAGTTCCATAGCCTCCCGAAGATAAGTATAGACGTCTCCGTACCGATCCGTGAGACTCTACTAAACCTACTTGTGACTCATAATACCTATGAACCTAGAGCTCTGATACCAACTTGTCACGACCTCAATTTTTCTCCGTAGGATGTCGTGATGGCACCTAGTCTCTAAGACTAAGTAAGCCTATCAATTATGCAGAATAGAAAACTTAAACTCAAATCTCAACATTTAAATTAATCAAACCGCGATTCAAATAGTTACATCTCCTAAAATCCAGTAGAAATAAGTCAGAAGCTTCTAAGAATTTATTCCAAGTATCTCTATACATCACAGTCTAAAGGGAATAAGGAAAACAACATAATAGGGATAGAGGGGGACTCCGAGGTCTATGGGCGATGGCAGATATACCTTGAAGTCTCCGCGTACAGTCTAGATCACTGATACCTGGTCTAGTAGGAAGTACTTGGATCTGCACAAAAAGATGTGCAGAAGCATAGTATGAGTACACCACAGCGGTACCCAGTAAGTGCCAAGCCTAACCTCGGTAGAGTAGTGACGAGGTTAGGTCAAGCCCTACTGGAGAATAAATAATGGCATGGTAAAGCGGGCTTTGATATATTACAACTCTTTTGGATAGTAGGATAGGTATTAAAAGAGAAGAGTCGCCACCTAACGGTTTTTAAGGTGCGTTAGGGCACCTATTATGCAAATGACTCTGTTTGACTAGTCAGCTTCACCAAAGATCGGGTAAGGGCTCAAATTACCTCAAAGAGAAGGTGTTAGGTACTCTTCGAGGTCCACAACTATGGGTCCCGGCCGAGCTTAAGATTATGTGGATTACAATTAGGCTAAGTTATCAAATAAACAAAGTGAATGTAAAGGTCAAAGAATTTCATTACAACATGATTAGTATAGATCTTAGTACGAATATAAGGATACAACTATTTGGATCTAATAACAACATATAAAAGCGGGGGAGGGGGGTCCTAAGTTTTTTAGCCTAAAGGAATCAAAGAACTGAATATTTTCCTAACAGTTCTATAGCTTCCCGAAGATAAGTACAGACATCTCCGTATCGATCCGCGAGACTCTACTAAACCTACTTGTGACTCATAACACCTATGAACCTAGAGCTCTGATACCAACTTGTCATGACCCCAAATTTTCTCCGTAGGATGTCGTGATGGCACCTAGTATCTAAGACTAGGTAAGCCTATCAATTATGCAGAATATAAAACTGAAACTCAAATCTCAACATTTAAAATTAATCAAACCGCGATTTAAATAGTTACAACTCCCAAAACTCTGTAAAAATAAGTCACAAGTTTTTAAGAATTTATTCTATGTATCTCTATACATTAGAGTCTAAAAAAATAAGGAAAACAATATAATAGGGATAGAGGGGGACTTCGAGGTCTACGGACGATGGAAGATATACCTTGAAGTCCCCGCGTACAGTCTAGCTCACCGATACCTGGTCTGGTAGGAAGTACCTGGATCTGCACAAAAAGATGTGCAGAAGCATAGTATGAGTACACCACAGCGGTACCCAGTAAGTGCCAAGCCTAACCTCGGTAGAGTAGTGACGAGGTTAGGTCAAGCCCTACTGGAGAATAAATAATGGCATGGTAAAATGGGCTTTGACATATTACAACTCTTTTGGATAGTAGGATAGGTATTAAAAGAGAAGAGTCGCCACCTAACGGTTTTTAAGGTGCGTTAGGGCACCTATTATGCAAATGACTCTATTTGACTAGTCAGCTTCACCAAAGATCGGGTAAGGGCTCAAATTACCTCAAAGAGAAGGTGTTAGGTACTCTTCGAGGTCCACAACTATGGGTCCCGGCCGAGCTTAAGATTATGTGGATTACAATTAGGCTAAGTTATCAAATAAACAAAGCGAATGTAAAGGTCAAAGAATTTCATTACAACATGATTAGTATAGATCTTAGTACGAATATAAGGATACAACTATTTGGATCTAATAACAACATATAAAAGCGGGGGAGGGGGGTCCTAAGTTTTTTAGCCTAAAGGAATCAAAGAACTGAATATTTTCCTAACAGTTCTATAGCCTCCCGAAGATAAGTACAGACATCTCCGTACCGATCCGCGAGACTCTACTAAACCTACTTGTGACTCATAACACCTATGAACCTAGAGCTCTGATACCAACTTGTCATGACCCCAAATTTTCTCTGTAGGATGTCGTGATGGCACCTAGTATCTAAGACTAGGTAAGCCTATCAATTATGCAGAATATAAAACTGAAACTCAAATCTCAACATTTAAAATTAATCAAACCGCGATTCAAATAGTTACAACTCCCAAAACTCTGTAGAAATAAGTCACAAGTTTTTAAGAATTTATTCTATGTATCTCTATACATTAGAGTCTAAAAAAATAAGGAAAATAATATAATAGGGATAGAGGGGGACTCCGAGGTCTACGGACAATGGAAGATATACCTTGAAGTCCCCGCATACAGTCTAGCTCACTGATACCTGGTATGGTAGGAAGTACCTGGATTTGCACAAAAGGATGTACAGAAGCGTAGTATGAGTACACCACAATGGTGCCTAGTAAGTGTCAAGCCTAACCTCGGTAGATTAGTGACGAGGTTAGGTCAGACCCTACTTGTCGCGCCCCTTTTTCTCGCGAAAGTGGGCTTTGACATATTACAACTCTTTTGGATAGGAGGATAGGTATTAAAAGAGAAGAGTCGCTACCTAACGGTTTTTAAGGTGCGTTAGGGCACCTATTATGCAAATGACTCTGTTTGACTAGTTAGCTTCACTAAAGATCGGGTAAGGGCTCAAATTACCTCAAAGAGAAGGTGTTAGGCACTCTTCAAGGTCCACAACTGTGGGTCCCGAACCGAACTTAAGATTATGTGGATTATAATTAGGCTAAGTGATCAAATAAACAAAGCGAATGTAAAGGTCAAAGAATTTCATTACAACATGATTAGTACAGATCTTAGTACAAATATAGGGATATAACTATTTGGATCTAATAACAACATATAAAAGAGGGGGAGGGGGTCCTAAGTTTTTTAGCCTAAAGGATAACCCTCTGAAACATAAATAATACTTCGCAACTCCCTTGAGATAGGGAGTTACTCATATTATTTAGCGGGTACAGACTATCATCTCCTGCTATCCAATTACTATGTTAAAGTTGTTTACCTGAAGCGTGTTAAGTCAATTCTAAGTCGTGCTCTATGCGTGCACTACCCGTCCCATGCCTATGGTCCAAGAGGCATTGTACCTCTTTTTAAGGTGCTTCTAGACTTTACTTAGGCTGATCAAAAAGGATAAAACTAGGCGACATACAAAACAAATTGGACTTCAAATATGGGTAGTTAAGGGCTCAAGTTAGCCTCCACACTTAAGAAACAAATGCACGCAAAATAGGTTCTCACACTAGGCGTTGGGCAGTTTTAGAACTGAGGCCAATTAAAAATCATTAAGCCCTATAGTCATGGTTTCTATATGACCTTTGATTCAAACGTCCAGGCAGTTTCATATGCAAGTCGCCACTTATAGACATGATTTCCAAACAATTATAGTTATTGCATGCTGATTATTGAAATTATAAGTTATTAAACCTATAGACATTGTTTCTAAGTGATTTATGTAGTAAGGGACAATGAAAACTATTTGGAAATGTTCAGAATTACTAATGCTTTGTAATACCCTATAGGTAGGATCTCTAACAATTGGTGATCCGAACCAATTCTATTGCTATATTTTAACCTTATAGGCATGTTTTCTAGGTGAACAGTGCAATACAGTAGTGAATGAAATGACTAAAATCCTATAGGCATGATTTCTAGTGGATATGCTGCAGCGATGCAAATTGAAGGAAAATTCAATGATATTTATTTCCTATGGGCAGGTTTTCTAATAACATGTAGCAGCAGGGATAATTGAAGCATTTGAACTCATGCTTTGCTAGTATACAAGTAGTGCGAGTGTGTGCTTCTCTTAATGCCATAATTTCTATAGTGCTCATAGAGATTGAATGGCATATATAGCAGATGAATCATTGAATCTTATAGGCATGTTTTCTACCCTTGCATGCAAACATCAGAATTTACCCATCCCCCATTTTTACTAACACCCCAATCATTTATTACAAAGTTATTACATGCCCAATCATGAATCCCAGAACTGTTGGCCCTTCAACAATTCTCCCGTGGTATACCCAAATTTTTAACAAGGAACCATATTCATCAGCACATCCCAGAAACCATAGAGGAACTCAAGCCAAACCAAACAGTCAGAGATTGATCATACTACCCAAATATTGAATCACACAGAAATCACTTAAACAATATAGTTTGCATATTCAGTAGATAGAATGAGGAAAGAACTGAGTGTCAGAGATAGCTAAGGTCTCAGTAGTAAAGAGAGTGGCCAAAGAACCCCAAATCCTAGTGTTTCAGAGTTCACTGAGGTCTCAAATGGACCACGAGCAGTGCTCACATTATGAAGGTCAATAGAGAGAGTCTTAGTGGCCTTAGCTTTCAACTCGCCAAGAGTGATAGATTCAAAGTAGTGTAGGTAACCAATGAGAGTGAGAGAACAGTGATTAAGGGACAGAATTTGGAGAGATGCACTTGTATTTTAGAAAGCAGACATAGCAAAGTTACCTAAAACACAAAACATGCTAGTTAAAAGGGTCAACAAAACTTAGAGGCAAGTTGCTATTACAGGTTTAACACTTAGCAAGAAGTAACATATTGGCAAAAAACACATTGAGAGAGTTAGAGGAGAATCAAGTTTCCTAAGATTACAAGATTAACATACAAAGGTGCATAATACCAAAAAAGTCTAAGTAGGGCACTAACTTAAGGGTCCAAATTATGCTAACTATCCATCACAAATCAAAAGTCAGATATGTTAACTTACATCGTGAAGCAAAACAGTGTCAAACATGGTAGGGAAACACAAATTAAGATAGCCATTCTAAAGGTCCCAAATAATCACTAAGGCTACAGAATCATGCAAACCAAAGACATGCTGAGGGACACATTAACAGGGAAAGCAAGTTATAGTTTATAGAAAATGGTCTTAACACGGATTAGAACACATTACATGTGAAAGTCTATCATTACAGGGATTTAGAACAGAGTGGGAAAGCAAGCTCATGTCAAATAGCAAACGTAGGCATTCAGGTATTGACATAGTAGACTAACGAACTTAAAAGGGTTCAAATTATTCAAATTGGGCATAAACATGTCTCAGAACTGGCAGCATTAGGTAAAATTAAATACTAAAGAGGTTCAAAATAAAATGCAAAACTAATCAAAGTTGTACACAAAAGTAGCCCAGAAACACATTAAGCCATGAATTTCAGAGGTAAGGATGTGCGAATCATAAACACATAAGAACGAAATTGCAAAGCCAAGTGACTTACCAGTTAAACTGACAATAAGGAAGAACAAATTCCACAATGTTTCTGAATATCAACAAAGAACAAGAACCCAGAATTTCAATGTGTCAAAGTTCCAAGGGCTTTAAAGAAACCCCGTGTAGTGCTCGTACCAAGAAAAGGTTGAAAAGTTGAATCCCAGTGGCCTTGGCTTTCAGCCGGCCAAGAATCAAGGTATAGAACAAGAGAACGAGAGAACAATAAAGTGATAGCTCCAATTTTTAGTGAAAGTCTAGCGATTAAGGCATGTCTCAAAGGGGAATAGGGAAGGGTTTATATAGTGACAGAAATCGAATAAGTAAACAAGGAAACACTGTAAAATCAAATATAAATAAGGAAGTAATAACATGCAGAATCAATAAAAATCGGATTAAGAAAAAAATAGGTAAACCCTAGTTGACAGAAATTGAAAATTGGCCGGAAATCCTGGCTAATCGAACCCATATAGCTTGGTCATGATGTGTATGGACTAAATACTGTCCAGATTCAAGCGACTGAAGTTGAATGGACCCAAATCTGAGAGATAGTACTTGACAAGTTTCGGCAAGTACTAAGTGATACCATAGCCTTGCAAATAGTACCGAGATAACACATAAAAGATAAGGAAATCATGGAAAGAATCCATGATTGAGACGGATTTGGAGAAAATTGAGAGGTCGACTAGGGTTTCTGAGGAAAGGAGAAGAGAGGATTCAAAGGCGGTGTCTAGGAGGAAATGGTAGGGTTTTGGAGTAGGTTAGGTTAATTAAAACGGGGGAATGGCTATGGGCCATTGGTCATTTGAGATCAACGACCAGGATTAGAGGAGAAGCGGGCGGGTCGCGGAACGGGTCCCGACCAAGTTATAACTAAAGTGGTCATTTGGTCTTGGGACAGGGGGTTGGGCTAAGGATACTGGGCCAATTTTGGTCCAAAACATTAGTTTAAATCCGGGCTATTATTTAAATAGGCAATATTTATCGAAAGTAACTTATAAATATAATTAATAAATAAATGAATAAGAATATTATTTATGTACTAAAGTGATTAAAAATAATAACTTAGTATTACAAAAAATATAAAATACTATGTTGACACAAATAATATAAATAAAGAGCATTTATTTATGAATATGTGCTATTACTACAAAATTGTGCAAATAGCCTTTAAAATAGTAATCTAATTATATAAAAAAAATGAAGTAAAAATATTTGAAACATGTATTATAGGTGCAAAATAATAATTTTAGGTGACTAAGTCATCACAAAATAATTTGAAGGAGTAATTAATAATTATTTAAGTACAGGAAAATCAATTTAAACGTTCTACAAATTATGAAAAATTATAAAAAAATGCTCGTATAGATTTGCAAGCTAAATAATGATGCAAAAATGATGTTTTGAAAGTATATATATTATTTTAAAAAATATGAGGGCAAAATTGGATATCAACAGCTGCCCCTCTTTACCCGGGAATGATGAAAGAGTTGCCGGGTAAAATAAATGATAACAAATTTTGGCTGAATTGAGTGAGAAATGATGTGATTTTAAAAATTGGGGCCGAACCCTGGTTCCTGAGTTGCCTACATATCCATGGTATTACGTGAATCAGGTTGTGTGTAGTTCTGGATCCAACGGCGGACGAAAGCGAGGGAGTTGTTATAAGAATGATCGTATGTTTTTGGAAAAGGTTTTTTTGGGCAGGATAGTATCGGATGAATTTATGCGAAATCATGAATGTGAATTTGAAATGTTGCGGATATATCACTGAATAAATATCTGAACGGTCATAGAGTGAAAGGCGGGAATTGATGGTGGTCGGTTATGTTTGAAGTAATTACAGGATGTGAATTTTGTTAACGAAAACCGGAGCGAAGATTGCTCCCGTTTGGAGAACGGTTACCTCCTGGATTACCTGCAAAACTTAAAACATGGCGCATGCAAATATATATGGGTTATTGCGAGAATTTATACGTGATACAAATTCCCTTCGGACCATGAAGTTTGTCTTTGGACGGTGAGGATGATATCCTTAGACCATGACGTCCTGGGCCATGAAGCGTGTGATAAGGAATTTGCAGGCCATGAAATGATGTCCTCGGGCTATGAGGACGGTGCCTCTGGACTATGACGCCTTTGAATAATGGTGTGCAATTTTGAGAGATCCCCAGGCCATGGAATTGTGTCTCCCTGCTATGAGGATGATGCATTCAGACTATGACGCCTTTGAACAAAATGGCGATGTTCCAGCCCATGAAATACAAAGATATGATGCTTTGTCATATGCGAAATGAGACAAGACAAGGCTTAGTCTTGTGTAAAATGAGGGCAGTGTTTAGCCCTAGGTGAGTAGAGGATAGTGCTAGGTCTTAGATAGCATAATGGAGATAGTATTTAATCTTATGTGAGGAAAAGGCAATGCTTAGCCTTATGCAATTAGGGAGGCAATGTTCAGTCTCGATGCGAAAAAAGGCAGTGCTTAGCCCTATGCAATTAGGGAGGCAATGTTTAGCCTCCTGCAATTAGGGAGGCAATGTTTAGCCTCATGCAAAGAGAAGACAATGCTTAGTCTCATGCAGGGAAAGGCAGTGCTTAGCCTTATGCGATTAGGGAGTCAATGCTTAGCCTCATGCAAAGAGGAGACAATGCTTAGTCTCATGTAGGGAAAGGCAATGCTTAGCCTTATGTAATTAGGGAGGCAATGCTTAGACTCATGCAAAGAGGAGACAATGCTTAGTCTCATGCAGGGAAAGGCAGTGCTTAGCCTTATGCAATTAGGGAGGCAATGCTTAGCCTTATGCAAAGAGGAGACAATGATTAGTCTCATGCAGGGAAAGGCAGTGCTTAGCCTTATGCAACTGGGGAGGCAATGCTTAGCCTTATGCAAGAAGAAGAGACAATGCTTAGTCTCATGCGAAGAAAGGCAATGCTTAGCCTTATGCTATTAGGGAGGCAATGCTTAGCCTCATGCAAGAAGAGGAGGTAGAGTTTAACCTCATGCAAATGATGAGAAGGCGGTGAGAAAGTAAAGTATTTCTTAGCTGGAGGTGTATGCACTAGGTAATTTGTCGCCATGAAGGTAGTGACTTGATGTGTCTGCGGATAATGTTGTTTTATCATTCCTGCATCCAAAGAAAAGTTGTGAGTTCTGTGGGGAAGGTTGGTTCGTGCTTTCATTTTCTTGCTCTATATTTGCTCCTGCCTTGAGATCCTATTTGAGTTACCCTGGGTAACATCTGGCTGTCATAGAAATAAAGTTTTAGAAAAAATATGCATGCATTTGATAAATATAGTTATTTGAAATGTAGTAGTATGTAATATCAAGTAATTTAGATGAACTGATGACTGTGACATATTTTAGAGACATTTCGACCTCCCTGCTTTAGAATTTTGAGGGCCCCAGTTTAAATGTAATACTTCTGACAATACTTTGGCTATTTCGCATATGACGAAGTTGGCTGGACTTGCTTTAGAATTTTGAGGGTCCTCCTCAAAATTCTTCCTCAGTTTCTGATCATGGCAAAGTGAAGATTTTATTAAAATGTGACCGAACCCATAGGGATGCCTACGTATCCCCTCTTAAACGGGAATCAAGTTAAGCGTAGTTCAGTTACATCAAATGAAGAAATGTAAACAATCCTAAACATAGTATCTCTTGACTGCGTCTAAGTTGATAGGTTTTGGCCAAATCTTTCCATCCATTTCTGCAAGTATGAGTGCTCCTCCTGTTAGTACTCGATGAACCATGTAGGGACCTTTCCAGTTGGGTGAGAACTTCCCCTTGGCTTCGTCCTGATGTGGGAACATCCGCTTTAGCACTAACTGCCCCGGTGCAAATTGTCTTGGTCTGACCTTTTTGTTGAAAGATCTTGCCATTCTATTCTGGTAGAGTTGACCGTGACATACCACATTCATTCTTTTTCCATCGATGAGAGACAGTTGTTCATATCGGCATTGTACCCATTCTGCCTCCTTGAGCTCAGCTTCTTGTATGATTCTTAGAGAAGGGATTTCTACTTCGACAGGGATAACCGCTTCTGTACCGTAGACCAACAAGTAAGGAGTTGCCCCAGTTAATGTGCGAACCGTGGTACGATACCTGAGCAGAGCAAATGGAAGCTTCGCGTGCCATTGTTTGTAATTGTCTGCCATTTTCCTTAGTATCTTCTTGATGTTTTTGTTGGCGGCTTCTACAGCTCCATTCATCTGTGGCATGTATGCTGTGGAATTCTTATGCTTGATCTTGAAAGTTTCACACATGGCCTTCATTAAATCACTGTTGAGATTGGCGACATTGTCAGTGATGATTGACTCTGGTATTCCAAACTGACAAATAATGCGATCCCGAACAAAATCTGTGATGACCTTCTTAGTTACAGCTTTATAAGATGCGGCCTCAACCCACTTTGTGAAGTAGTCTATGGACACTAGAATGAACCTATGACCATTTGAAGCAGCGGGTTAAATTGGACCGATGAAATCCATGCCCCAAGCGGAGAAAAGCCAGGGTGCGCCTTGTTGGATTGAGTTCATTGGGTGGCGCTCATATCACATCAGCATGTATCTGGCATTGGTGATATTTCTGAACATACTTGATGCAGTTTGTTTCCATAGTCATCCAGAAATACACTGCTCTTAGTATTTTCTTGGCTAAGACGAAGCCATTCATGTGCGGTCCGCAAGTTCCGGCATATATTTCCTCGAGCAATCTGGATGCTTTCTTGGCATCGACATACCGTAGTAATCCTAGGTCTGGAGTCATTCTGTACAGAATTCCTCCGCTTTGAAAGAAGTGGTTGGCTAATCTTCGGAGTGTGCATTTCTGAGTATGATTTGAGTGCTCTGGGTACTCTCCTTTTGCCAAGTATTCTTTGATGTCATGGAACCATGGATTTCCATCACTTTCTTCTTCAACATGAGCACAATAAGATGGCTTTTTATGAATTTCTATTGGGATAGGATTGATGAAATTCTTGTTTGGGTGTTGTATCATGGAAGATAAAGTGGCCAATGCATCTGCGAACTCATTCTGAATCCTCTGAACATGTTTGAATTCTATCTTCATGAACCTCTTGATCATCTCTTGTACATAGTACAGATAGGGCAATATTTTGGTATTCTTTGTAGCCAATTCTCCTAAAACCTGATACACCAAAAGGTCGGAATCTCCAATCACCAGCAATTCCTGAACATTCATGTCAATGGCTAGCTTGAGTCCCAAGATGCAAGCCTCATATTCTGCTATATTATTGGTGTATGGAAAACTGAGTTTTGTGAATACCGGATAGTGTTGGCCTATTTCTGACACTAAGATAGCTCTGATACCCACTCTTTTGAAGTTTGCAGCTCCATCGAAGAACATTCTCCAACCATCGTATGCTTCGGTGATATCTTCTCCCACAAACGATACCTCCTCAACGGGAAAATATGTTTTCAATGGTTCGTATTCTCCGTCTACAGGATTTTCTGCCAAATGATCCGCCAACGCTTGCCCTTTGACAGCCTTCTGAGTTACATAAATGATGTCGAACTCACTCAGCAATATCTGCCATTTTGCTAACTTTCCCGTAGGCATGCATTTCTGAAAGATGTATTTTAGCGGATCTATCCTTGATATGAGATATGTGGTGTAGACACAGAAGTAGTGTCTCAATTTTTGAGCTATCCATGTCAAAGCGCAGTAGGTGCGCTCCAGCAAAGAGTATCGTGCTTCTTAAGGTGTGAATTTCTTGCTCAAATAATATATTGCCTGCTCATTTCTTCTAGTTTCATCATGTTGTCCCAAAACGCAACCGAAAGCTCCATCCAGTACAGACAAATAAAGCAGCAGTGCTCTTCCTGGCTCTGGTGGGACTAGAACGGGCGGTTTGGATAAATACTCCTTGATTTTGTCGAAGGCTTTCTGACATTCTTCAGTCCAGTTTGTTGCAGCATCTTTCTTCAGCATTTTGAAGATCGGCTCATAGATCATGGTTGATTGTGATATGAAATGGCTGATGTAGTTGAGACGCCCTAAGAAGCTCATCACATCTTTCTTATTCTTCAACGGTGGCAAGTCCTGAATAGCTTTGATCTTTGACGGGTCCAATTCAATCCCTCGACGACTGACGATGAATCCTAGTAATTTTCCGGTAGGGACTCCGAAGGCACACTTTGCAGGATTCAGTTTCAGATTGTATCTTCGAAGCCGATCAAGGAATTTTCTCAAGTCTGCTATATGATCTGTGCTTCTTCTGGATTTGATGATGACGTCATCCACGCACACCTCTATTTCCTTGTGTATAATGTCATGGAAAATGGTTGTCATGGCTCTCATGTAAGTGGCTCCAGCATTTTTCAAACCAAACGATATCATTTTATAGCAGTACATCCCCCATGGTGTGATAAAGGCTGTCTTTTCGGTATCCTCTTCATCCATCCAAATCTGATGATACCCCTCGAAGCAATCCACAAAAGACTGGAGTTCATGCTTGGCACAGTTGTCAATCAGTATGTGTATATTGGGCAATGGGAAATCATCTTTGGGACTCGCTCTGTTTAAATCCCGATAATCGACACACACTCTGACATTTCCGTCTTTCTTCGGGGCAGGAACGATGTTGGCCAACCAAGTCAGATATTCAACCACTCTGAGAATCTTGGCTTTGATTTGCTTGGTGACCTCCTCTTTTTTTTCAAACTCATATCCGGCTTGAATTTTCTGAGCTTCTATTTTACCGGTAGACACATGGGATTGGTAGGTAGCTTGCGAGCCACTATGGATGTGCTCAAACCAGTCATATCATCATAGGACCATGCAAAGATATCTGCATACCCTTTTAGGAATCGGACATACTCTTCCTTCTCTGATGGTGATAGGTGAATGCTTATACGTGTTTCCTTGACCATTTCGGAGTCCCCTAAGTTAACTGTCTTAGTCTCGTCCAAATTAGACTTAGGCTTGTTTTCAAAGTTTTCCACTTCTCTGACAATTTTCTTAGGTATTATGTCGTCTCCCAGATCCTCTGAATCATTATCCTTATGTCGCATTGCCTTATTATATGTCACAATCGTAGGTTCATCGGGATAGGTAATAATAATGTTGTAGAGAGAAAAAATGTAAAGAATAACAATAAATACTAGAAATAGCAATGCATTAATAAAATTTGAGAAACGTCAACAAGTATGGCTCGATGACTCGAGAAATTATTTCAAAACAAAATACGTTCAAAACAAAATACTAAAAATATCTTAGATGCTCAAAAATATTGCTTTAAAATAATTGATGCTAATTGCCAAGCTACCCAGGAACTCAACGGGCCCGGGATGGTGCAGCAGTCCAATTCTTGAGAGAAGCTCCATTTTCAGTGGTATGAATGGTAAGGTCTTCCTCATCCTTCTCCTCCTCAACTATCTCACTACAATCCATGTCTCCGTCATCCAGAAATAACTTCCTTATGCCAGCTAAAGTTTCATCTTCCTTAGACTCCCATATCATGTCAGCTTGATGAAATGTCTGGTGCAAATATTGTACCGGTTGTTCCAACAGATAATAAGAACCGCGCCATGGTGGCGACCAATACTGGCACTCTTGCCAAGTATATTCGTACCCAAGTCCGAAAGTTGTACCATGATGCTTCGGTTGTACCGGTTTGGTAATCCCTTGGAGGTTCTTGCCGAGACCCTTGCCAGGTTCATATCCTGTCCATAGCAGTATTCTTTCTATCTTGTTGCTCCACCATTTGTCCTTTTCAATTGCGTTGACGTGCTCAATGCGATAGTATGTTTCTCCACCTAACTTCTTCCTATTCTTGATGACCGGAACAGTCTGATTGGTATAAATCGGATTACTTCCTTCTCCGTGGATGATCACCTCCTGGTGATTCCATTCAAACTTCACGGTCTGATGTAGAGTAAAAGGCCACTGCCCCAACGGCATGTATCCAGGGTCGTCCCAACAATAGATTGTAGGTAGCAGATATATCCAGCACTTGAAACTCAACAACAAACCAGGTTGGGCCCATCTGTAGGCTGAGGTTAATTTCTCCGATTGTGGCTCTTTGAGATCTATCAAATGCCTTTACATTCATGCTTCCTACTCGTATCTCGTGCATGCCTTTACCCAATCTCTTCAGAGTGGTTAGTGGACACATATTGAGACTCGAAACCTTATCTATCAGGACCCTGGCGATGAATTTATCATCAAATTGCATTGTGATATGTAGTGCCCTGTTGTGACTTAGTTCTTTTGGTGGCAGCTCATCTTCATGAAAGGTGATTTTGAGACTTTCCAGTACCTGCCCGACCATGTTGGCCATTTCCCCACTAGTGATGTTGGTGGGTACATAAGCTTCACTCAGCACTTTCATCAGGGTATTCCTGTGTGTCTCAGAGTTTTGCAGCAGTGATAAAATAGATATCTTAGCAGGAGTTTTGTTCAGATAGTCAACCACAGAGTATTATCTCGCTTGCACTTTTCTCCAAAGGTCGTCAGGGCAAGTCTCAATGACAGGCGGCTTAGATGCAACTTCCTTGCTTGTTCCTCCCAAGTGCTCAGATGTATAAACCTTGCAAGTTCTGGTCATGCCTTGTGTTGTACCTGTTTCTTCCATTTTTGCTTTTCCTTTCCTTCTCTCTTCCGCAACATAATCCCATGGTATAGCAGCAGACTCATAAGATGGCGTGGGTGCTACCATCACAGTGAAGGGTGTGGTTACCTCAACTTCAAACGGTGTTGGTGTGGTTACCTCGACTTCAAGCGGTGCTTGGGTTTGTACCACAATGGGCGTGAGGGAGAATGGAGATATTTTTTAGGATCATCCCCCTCCCGAATGAGTCCAATTGACCCTTTCGAATCCCATTCCTCATCGGTCTCTATCACATTCACTCCTTTACCTCTGTGGTCCGGAAGAGGATTGTTACGAACATTGGGTGCATCTTCTTTTGCCTGTATGACCTTGGTGTCGATCAATGTCTGAATCTTGTCCTTCAGAGTACGACACTCATCAATGGTATGACCCTCCATGCCTGAGTGATAGGCACATGTCTTGTTTGGGTTAATCCGCTGAGAAGAGTTTTCCATAGAAACGGCGGGAATGGGTGTGACATAACCAGTAGCCTTTAGTCTCTCATACAGGTTGTTATGGGTTCAACGATTGGAGTATATTGTCTGGGTAGTCTGCAATCGAAGTTTGGTCTTGGTTTTTGGTAATTTTGGCGGGCATGTGGTGGTGAGTGATAATATGTGAGTTGGGTGTTATAGGCATGGTAGGTGGTGGCGAGTTGTTGGTATCAGGGGGGTGAGGGCTGGTATGTGGGTGGAGGTGTTTGGTATGTGAGAGGAGACTTAGGACCCTGGGTCACCATTACAGCACCCACATCTTTCTTCTTAGAGATACCTCCTGATTGCAAAGCTTTATTTGTGGCTTGTAGTGCTTCAAAATTTGTCACCATTCCACTCTTAATTCCTTCTTCTATTCTTTCTCCCAGCTTGATGATGTCAGAGAATTTATGCTTTTCAATAACCATCATCCTTTCATAGTACTGCGGGTCTTGAGCTCTGACGAAGAACGTATTCATTTGTTCTTCTTCAAGCGCTGGCCTTACCTTTGTAGCTTCAGATCTCCACCGAGTAGCATACTCACGGAAAGTTTCTATTGGTTTCATCTTGAGATTTTGAATGTAGAAAACATCTAGTGCATTTTCTGTGTTGAACCTAAATCTATCCATGAAATTTGACGCCATGCTCACCCAATTAACCCACTTCTTCGGGTTTTGACTGATGTACCGAGACAAGCATCTCTTGTGAGGCTTCTTCTGAATATCTTCATACGAATTCGTTCATCTCTGCCCACTCCTACAAGTTTGTCACAATATGTCCTTAGATGTACCTTCGGATCACCAGTTCCATCGAACATTTCAAACTTGGGAGGTTCATACCCCTCCGGCGGTTCCACATCTGGTTGAATGCACAAGTCCTCTTAATTTAAACCTTCAATGCCCTTACCACCTTCGACGCACTGAACTCTGCCAGTGAGCTTCTTGAGTTCTTCCGCCATGTTCTTGATGGCAGGTCCTTCTCGGTTGATTCCGGTATATATAGAGTTTGTTGTGGGGTGTAGGGTAAAGTTTCCACATATATGGGATTGCTTTGGTGAACTCC
Source organism: Nicotiana tabacum (assembly GCF_000715075.1). Taxonomy (NCBI): domain Eukaryota; kingdom Viridiplantae; phylum Streptophyta; class Magnoliopsida; order Solanales; family Solanaceae; genus Nicotiana; species Nicotiana tabacum. Next base: position 20,900,335 of record NC_134091.1, read on the forward strand.
GGGAATCTAGGAATAAGGGTGGTCATTGGTTGAGTTTTGGGGATCAAGAGTATATTGTGGCGCATTTTGGGGAGCGTGATAAGTGGTGGTTTGCGGGTATTGAGTCGGATGATGGTGGTGTTGTTGAGGTGTAGGTACTGGTGGAGGGTTGTGGTTCTAAGGATATGTGGTATATTGAGGTGGTGCGGGATGATTCAGCGGTGGATTTTTGTTCTGCGTGTTTTTTGGTGGTGCCGGGTTTTGGGCATTTGGATTTTGTTGGTTGATATGAGGGATGTTTAAGGTGAGGGAAAGATTTGCCAAGTTTCAGACTTGCTCAAGTTCTCCTTGTAGCTTCAGGATTTTCTATTCCAGGCGTAAGACCAATTCGTTCTGTGCCGGAATACTTCGGCCATCTGAAGTTTCAACGTTTTTTTTGCTATAGTAGCATTGTCTTTTCTAATACCACTCAAATCATCCATTTTTCCTTTCCCTTTGCTTCTGCCTTTAAGTTCACTTGGTGGAGGAGGAGGACCTCTGGATCTAGTGTGATATGCATATGATGCCAGTATGCACGAACCAACCTTGAGGAATGGGAATAATCAAATGAAAGAAAAACAAACAAAGGTAACCAAGTGAGTAAGGATATTTGAAAGAATGCTTGCAGTATTTAAACATGTTCTGTAAAATCATGCAATAATTCGCATCCTAATTAGGGACCTCATTGTGCCCGAGGTAGGCCTAAGCAACACATAGACTCGGAGAAAATTGATGCCAATATTGCGTTATTTCATTAATGTGAAAACGAGCCAAACTTTTACTAAATCAACAATAATAATGAAGTTACTAATGGCGTTTAGCCTTATTACAATCGAAATCTAAACTAAGCTAGAAAATAGTAAAGAACATCATTTTCTAAATCTATTTGGTCCCTAAGGGACCTTCTCCATACTTGGCCCTCTTGACTCCGTCAATTATGTTCCCCAGGTCGCGCATATCCAACAATAGGTAAGACTTTGCTAGATGCCCTCCTTCATTTCCATTCGTGTTCTGACAATCTGAAAGCCTCTTCCTCATCTTTCCCTCAAACTCCATCAACCCTTGCTCCAAATATTCCAATCTCTTGGTGGACTTAGTGGCGATTTCCTTCCATTCATTAATTGCCTCCATGTCCACTTTATTTTGTTCCAGATGTCTAGCTTCAGACTCAAAAACCCTTTTGCGAAGCCTTCTATACTTGACCTGTGCCTCGACAGCATCATCAATGATCTTATATTCCAAATTGACCCCTGGCTTGACGTCTTCCGCTATATCATCTACCAACCATGATAGATAGAAATACACATGACCGACATGGTACCTGTCTGGCTCGATAGTCTCTATTTCCACAATGACCTTCTGGTTCCACATATGTTGCGCCTCGAACTTTAAAGGAATGATGCCCCCTTTGAAATTTACCTTGTACTGGACCATGTTGGAAACTCGAGGTATGACCTGTTTTCTTCCTGCTTGTCTCATTACCCTTATAAGAGCATAAGGATAAACTCCTCGCAACCCGATCAATACCAAATGAGTAGTATCCCTCGACCTGATGATAAACTCGCTGTTGGGAAATCACTCAAACATCCAATGTACCTTCTCGTCTGTCAGATTGCTGAAGAAACGTACCCAACTTACAGCACCTCTGTGCTATGCAAACCTATCTGGGATGAATGTCATTTTCTTTAGGTGATGGTAAGCTATGTAGTCATTCGCAGAAGCTCTTGGCGGTATTCTCTCCTCTGAAAATGTTCCAATAACCACACTTGCAATAATAGATTACAACCTTCAAAATGTCTGAACCCCTGCTTGCACCGATCTAGAGCGCGGTACAATTTATCTAGGATCATAGGGATGATGGTGTAGGTTTGCCACACGATGCCTTTCATTAAAGTTCTTGCAACCATAGCTAAACGAGTGTGAATCCTTCCCCCTTTCATTGGAAATATCAACAAACCCAAGAAGCAAATGATGAATACATAAACTCTGCGGTGCGTCCAACCTAAGGAGGTAATGGCAAGTTCCTCATGATGAAGACGATATGACTTACTGTGCCTGTAACGCTCATAAAGAAATTCAAATGGGATGTATGACTTCTTCAAACAAAGCAACTCATCATTTTTCTTGAAACCTAGCATTTTTAAAAAACCATGAGGGGTGCGATTCTCTAGCACTAATAACCCTGGACTATCCCATGGAAGCTTAGTGAAGCCTCCTATTTCTTCTAGGAGAGGAGTCATTTCTATGTCACCAAAGCGGAAGACGGCCTTTTTCTCATCCCAGAACATGGTAGCAGCCTCAATTAATGCCCTAATTGGTCGGATGTCTAGCAAGGATGTAAAATTACCAAGGACCCTTCTCACATGATTCCTGTCGCAAGGCGCGAGATTTTTCCACCAATCAAGTAGCAGAGGTAGGATGTTTTGGACCATGTCGAACCTGGGGACTTCGTGCTTCATTTTTTGCAAGCAAATAGAGTTATCCCTCTCCCCCTCCAAATTCGACTATTTACACAATAATGATCAACATATTGGCACATTTTCTACAAGTAATGCATATAACATGGTAGTGTCCATTGGGATTGTGGAAATCTCATCGGACTTTGGACAAGGCTTATCTTAGCGGGCTATTATGTTAACAACATCATAACCCGCACTAGGTTTAACATGATGCATGTACATTTGATGGTGGAGTAAGGTTTCTAGAATGGTCTAGACTGGTAATCTCAAGTGGACAACGTGAGAGGGAAAGGCACGGGACCGTCGACTGCACCGTTGATCGACTAGTCTACCGCAAATAAGCCTTTTCGATTTAAAAAGGGTAATTTTGGAAGAGTGCAGACACTCATCAAGTGCCTCTATGTTGATAACTGGCACGAGTGGAGTATGATGTGGAGCATGCTTTATGCAGAGATAATAAGATGTTGCCAATTATTTGCATGATAAATATGTAAAAGCAGCAAATACGGTAATAAGTTAAAACATGAAAAGCATAAGAAAGAAAGACAAAGGAAGAAGTTAGTTCGTGGAATATATGCGAGAATGTAATAAAGCAAGTAAGGGAGTAGGGATGGGAGAGGCATGTATAGAAGTCAAATGAAGAGCAGTCATAGCAAATAATGGGGAAGGGATGTGCATGTTAAAATAAATTTAAACAAATAAAGGTGGAGAATGGAAAGGATGTGCATGTTATAACAAAGAAAATAATCCACATAAGCCAAGATCATTATAGTAAGAGCCTAAGTGTGATTCCCCAGTAGAGTCGCCATGCTGTCGCACCCCTTTTTCTTGCGAAAGCGGGCTTTGACATATTACAACTCTTTTGGATAGGAGGATAGGTATTAAAAGAGAAGATTCGCCACCTAACGGTTTTTAAGGTGTGCTAGGGCAACTATTATGCAAATGACTCTGTTTTACTAGTTAGCTTCACCAAAGATCGGGTAAAGGATCAAATTACCTCAAATAGAAGGTGTAAGGCACTTTTCGATGTCCACAATTGTGGGTCCCGTACGAACTTAAGATTATGTGGATTACAATTAGGCTAAGTGATCAAATAAACAAAGCGAATGTAAAGGTCAAAGAATTTCATTACAACATGATTAGTACAAATCTTAGTACGAATATATGGATACAACTATTTGGATCTAATAACAACATATAAAAGAGGGGGAGGGGGTCCTAATTTTTTTTGCCTAAAGGATCACCCCGTGCAACATAAATAATACTTCCCAACTCCCTTGAGATAAGGAGTTACTCATATTATTCAGCGGGCACAGACTATCATCTCCTGCTACCCGATTACTATGTTAAAATTGTTTACCTGAAGCGCGCTAATTCAATTATAAGCTGTGCTCTATGCGTGCACTACTCGTCCCATTCCTATGGTCTAGGAGGTATTGGACCTCTACTAGGGTGGTTCTAGACCTTACTTAGGTGGCTGAGAAATGTCAAAACTAGGCGACATACAAAACACATATTGGACTTCAAATATGGGCAGTTAAGGGCTCAAGTTAGCCTACACACTTAAGCAACACATGCACGCGAAACAGGTTTTCATGTTAGGCCGTTTCAGAATTAAGAACCTTAAGCCCTATAGACATAATTTCTATGTGACTATGCATTAAAACATACAAGCAATTTCAGAGGATAGGCGCTGCTTATCTCCAAATAATTATACGATTGTTGCATGCTAATTTGAGATTGCAGATTTCCAGTTATTTAACCTATAGATGCTGCGTCTAGGTGATTTACGCACTAAGTGCTAATGAAATCTATTGGAGGAAAGCCCAGAATTATTCATTCTTTTCGAGCAGCAAATAGCGTTTAGAAAATTAACACTTTTTGGCGAGTAGTAATACCCTATAGGCAGGATCTCTAACAATTGGCAATTGGAACCAATTCTATTGTTATACTTTAACCTTATAGGCATATTTTCTAGGTGAATAGTGCGATACAGTAGCGAATGAAATGATCAAACTCCTATAGGCATGATTTCTAGTGGATATGCTGCAGCGATGCAAATTGAAGGAAACTTAAATGATATTTATTTCCTATGGGCAGGTTTTCTAATAACATGTAGCAGCAGGGATAATTGAAGCATTTGAACTCATGCTTTGCTAGCAGACAAGTAGTGTGAGTGTGTGCTTCTCTTAATGCCATGATTTCTACAGGGCATATAGAGATTGAATGGCATATATAGCAGATGAATCATTGAATCCTATAGGCATGTTTTCTACCCTTGTATGCAAACATCAGAATTTACCCATCCCTCATTTTTACTAACACCCCAATTGTTTATTACAAAGTTATTACATGCCCAATAATGAATATGATTACAAATAATGACAGTAGGCCCATAGCGGCCCCAAAAGAAATACCCAGAACTGTTGGGCCTTCAACAATTCTCCCGTGGCATACCCAGATTTTCAACAAGGAACCATATTCATCAGCACATACGAGAAACCATAGAGGAACTCAAGCCACACCAAACTGTCACAGATTGATCATACGACCCAAACATTGAATCACATAGAAATCACTTAAACAAACCAGTTTGCATCTTCAGTAGATAGAATGAGGAAGGAACTGAGTGTCAGAGACAGCTAAGGTCTTAGTAGTAAAGAGAGTGGCCAAAGAACCCCAAATCCTAGTGTGTCAGAGTTCATTGGGATCTCAAATGGACCCCAAGCAGTTCTCACACTAGGAAGGTCAATAGAGAGAGTCTTAGTGGCCTTGGCTTTCAGCCCGCCAAGAGTGATAGATTCAAAATAGTGTAGGTAACCAATGAGAGTGAGAGAACAGTGATTAAGGGACAGAATTTGGAGAGATGCACTTGTATTTTAGAAAGCAGACATAGCAAAGTTACCTAAAACACAGAACATGCTAGTTAAGAGGGTCAACAAAACTTAGAGGCAAGTTTCTATTACAGGTTTAACACTTAGCAAGAAGTAACATATTGGCAGAAAACACATTGAGAGAGTTAGAGGAGAATCAAGTTTCCTAAGATTACAAGATTAACATACAAAGGTGCATAATACCAAATAAGTCTAAGTAGGGCATTAACTTAGAAAGTTTAAAGCTTAAGAGTCCAAATTATGCTAAGTATCCATCACAAATCAAAATACAGACATGTTAACTTACATCGTGAAGCAAAACAGTGTCAAACATGTTAGGGAAATACAAATTAAGATAGCCATTCCAAAGCTCCCAAATAATCACTAAGGCTACAGAATCATGCAAACCAAAGACATGCTGAGGGACACATTAACATGGAAAGCAAGTTATAGTTTATAGAAAAGGGTCTTAACACAGATTAGAACACATTACATGTGCATGTCTGTCATTACAGAGATTCAGAACAGAGTGGGAAAGCAAGCTCATGTCAAATAGCAAACGTAGGCATTCAGGTATTTGACATAGTAAACTAATAAACTTAAAAGGGTTCAAATTATTCATATTAGGCATAAACGTGTCTCAGAACTGGCAGCATTAGGTAAAATTAAATACTAAAGAGGTTCAAAACAAAATGCAAAACAAATCAAAGTTGTACACAAAAGTAGCCTAGAAACACATTAAGCCATGAATTTCAGAGGTAAGGATGTGCGAATCATAAACACATAAGAACAAAATTGCAATGCCAAGTGACTTACTAGTTAAACGGACAATAAGGAAGAACAAATTCCACAATGTTTCTGAATATCAACAAAGAACAAGAACCCAGAATCTCAATGCGTCAAAGTTCCTAAGGGCTTCAAAGGAACCCCGGGCAATGCTCGCACCAAGAAAAGGTTGAAAAGTTGAATACCGATGGCATTGGCTTTCAGCAGGCGAAGAATCAAGGTATAGAACAAGAGAACGAGAGAACAATAAAGTGATAGCTGCATTTTTTAGTGAAAGTCTAGCGATTAAGGTCTGTCTCAAAGGGGAATGGGGAAGAGTTTATATAGTGACAGAAATCGAACAAGTAAACAAGGAAACACTATAAAATCAATCATAAATAAGGAAGTAATAACATGCAGAATCAATAAAAATCGGATTAGGGAAAAAAATAGGTAAACCCTAGTTGACAGAAATCGGAAATTGGCCGAAAATCCTAGCTAATCGAACCCATATAGCTTGGTCATGATGTATATGGACTAAATACTGTCCATATTCAAGCGATTGAAGTTGAACGAACCCAAATCCGAGAGATAGTACTTGCCAAGTTTAGGCAAGTACTAAGTGATACCATAGCCTTGCAAATAGTACCGAGATAACACATAAAAGATAAGGAAATCATGGAAAGAATCCATGATTGAGATGGATTTGGAGAAAATTGAGAGGTCGGCTAGGGTTTCTGAGGAGAGGAGAAGAGAGGATTCAAAGGTGGTGTCTGGGAGGAAATGATAGGGTTTTGAGGCGGGTTAGGTTATTTAAAACGGGGGAATGGCTATGGGTCGTTGATCATTTGAGATCAACGGCCAGGATTAGAGGAGAAGCGAGCGGGTCGCGGAACAGGTCCCGACTGGGTTATAACTAAAGGGGTCGTTTGGCTTGGGCTAAGGATACTGGGCCAATTTTGGTCAAAAATATTAGTTTAAATCTGGGCTATTATTTAAATAGGCAATATTTATTGAAAGTAACTTATAAAAATGATTAATAAATAAATAAGAATATTATTTATGCACTAAAATGATAAAAAATAATAACTTAGTATTATAAAAAATATAAATACTATGTGGACACAAATAATATAAATAAAGAGCATTTATGTATGAATATGGGTTGTTACTGCAAAATTGTGCAAATAGCCTTTAAAATTCTAATGCAATTATATAAAAAGAATGAAGTAAAAATATTTGAAATATGTATTATAGGTGCAAAATAATAATTTTAGGTAACTAGGTCATCACAAAATAATTTGAAGGAGTAATTAATAATTATTCAAGTAATTTAAGTACAGGAAAATCAATTTAAAAGCTCTAAAAATTATGGAAAATTATAGAAAATGCTCGTATAGATTTGTAAGCTAAATAATGATGAAAAAAATGATGCTTTGAAAGTATATATATATATATATATATATATATATATATATATATATATATATATATATATATATATATATATATATATATATATATATATATATATATATATATATATATATATATATATATATATATATATATATATATATAAATATGAGGGCAAAATTGGATATCAACAGCTGCCCCTCTTTACCCGGGAATGATGAAAGAGTTGTCGGGTAAAGAGAATGATGACAAATTTTGGCCGAATTGAGTGAGAAATGATGTGATTTTAAAAATTGGGGCCGAACCCCGGTTCCTGAGTTGCCTACATATCTCTGGTGTTACGTGAATCAGGCCGTGTGTAGTTCTGGATCCAACGACGGACGAAAGCGGGGGAGTTGTTATAAGAATGATCGTATGTTTTTGGAAAGGGTTCTTTTGGGCAGGATAGTATCGGACGAATTTATGCGAAATCATGAATGTGAATTTGAAATGTTGCGGATATATCACTGAACAAATATCTGAACGGTCATAGAGTGAAAGGCGGGAATTGATGGTGGTCAGTTATGAGGGCAAAATTGGGTATCAACACTACTGAAAATAATAAAAGACATGGTAAAAATTTTAACAATATAAAAATAAAAATGACAATGGGAATGAATCAAGTAAGTAGTATGTCACAATTTAACTACACAGAATAAGGGCAAATAATACCTTGCGGAAGGAAAACAAAAATTTACAACTTTAAGAAAAACACAAAAATATCCAAAGGAAAATGCAGCCATAAAGAAATATCAACAAGGGCACTCCCGAGGTACCACCTCGTAGTCCCAAATCATAAATAAATTCACAATATCTTATTTTCGTATATCACCGCGGGAGCCTTCACATTAAACTTTTAAGAAAATATTTTTTTCCGAAATAGCATCCCTCATTTTAGCCACCCTTATCTCAGTGCATGTGTTTCAACACCCAGACCTTATACCACCGCATGCGTATCAATATCACAATTTGTACCTCAAGTGTCCAAATATTTCAACTTGCCAAATTAAATCAACAACAACATTATTTTCCATAATAAGGAGCTCACGGCTCATTCACAATGAACACAAAATCTCACAAAATATTCTGGAGTGAATAACTCAACAAAAATAATATTTCACAAATTTAACACCTTGCCTCAATACCAAATTTTAAATGAAAAATACTTCATATTAATAATAATTAAATTAAGAAAATGAACCTTCAATTAATGAGCACAGAATAAAAGAAACAAAGCTTCAACTAAACAGATAAAGAAATTAACAGGAAAAGGTAAGGCAAATTTGAAATGTAAAAATAGACCAATGATGATGAATATAATTGGATAAAATAATTTAATTAATATGTAATAGAGATCTACACAATTTAAAACCAGAGTTTTCCACATGTAGCCTGTATACACACTCGTCACCTCGCGTACATGACTTTCAACACATCACAATTATCATATCAATACCAATCCTAAGGGAAATTTCCCCCACACAAGGTTAGATAAGTCACTTACATTGAACCGTAAAATTCTTTACTCTACTATACCTTTGCCTTGTGAATTGGCCTCCGAAAGCCTCGTATCTAGTCATAATAATTTCGATTCAGTCAATACAAATTATTGGAAATTAATTCCATACGAAAATACTAATTTTCCAACAAAATTCGAAATTTATCTCAAAAATCGCTCGTGGGGAACATATCTCGGAACTCGACAAAAGTTGCAACATATGAACGTCCATTCAACCACGAGTCCAACCATACAAAATTTACCAAATTCCGACATCAACTCGACCCTCAAATCTTCAATTTAAACCAAGAGGGTTTTCTAAATTTTCAAACTTAAATCACCAGTTAAATTTTAAAAAACAACCATGGATTCGGGTAATTTGACCAAAATTGAGTTAAGAACACTTACCCCGTTATTTTTCTTGAAAATCGCCTCTCCCCGAGCTCCAAATTGGTAAAAATGAAAAATGGGACGAAGTCCCATTTTCAGAACTTAAACATTTTATCCAGGCTTTTCTTCTCCGCGAACGCGGCCCTTGCCTCGCGTTCGCGAAGCACAAAAATGCTACTGCCCCAAAACATGCTTCGCGTTCGTGATAGGTCGTTGCCCCAATCCTCTGCGTTCGCGATTCCCTGTCGTGTTCGCGTAGGCCAAAGGCCTTCTGCCCTGTTTCCTCTATTTTCCTCTTCACGTTCGCGGTTGGGCCTCTGCCTCCGCGTTCGCGGAGCACTGTCAGGTACACCTACGCGTTCGTGGGCCTCTCTTCGTGTTCGAGTAAAGCAATCAGCTGCCCCTCTTAATTTCCCTTTTCGCGAGCATGTGAGTCCCTTCGCGTTCACAAAGAACAACATCAACACCAGAAAACCAGCAGCAGCAACCCAACCAAACTTGGTCCGAAATCACCCCGAAACACACCCGAGGCCCCCGGGACCTCAACCAAATGTACCAACAAGTCTTAAAACATCATATGAACTTATTCAAAACCTCAAATCACATCCAACAACGCTAAAACCACGAATCATGCCCCAATTTAAGCCTAATAAAACTAAGAAATTCTAACTTCTACGTTCGATGCCGAAACCTATCAAATCAAGTCCGATTGACCTTAAATTTTGCACACAAGTCATAAATGACATAACAGACCTATTTAAATTTCCATAATCGGATTCCAACCTCGATATCAAAAACTCAAATCCCGGTCAAACTTCCAAACTTAAATTTCTATTTTAGCCATTTCAAGCCTAAATTAACTATGGACTTCCAAATACTTTTTCGGGCATGCTCCTAAGTCCGAAATCACCCTACGGAACTATTGGAATCATCAAAACTCTATTTCTGGGTCGTTTACACATAAGTCAATATCCGATCAACCTTTTTAACTTAAGTTCCTCCTTGAGACTAAGTGCCTCAATTCATTCTGAAACATCACCGGACCCGAGCTGACTACCCCAACAAGTCATATAATAGCTATAAAGTACAAAATGAGTAGTAAGTGGGGAAACGGGGCTACTACTCTCAAAATAACTGGTCGGGTCATTACAGTTTGGAAACACAACAAGGAACAAGGCAAGGTTAGTAGTTCAAGGCTACAATCAAAAAGAAGGGATTGACTACGATGAAACTTTTGCTCCAGTTGCTCAAATGGAGGCCATCAGAATACTCTTTGCCTTTGCATCTCATATAGAATTCAATTATTCCAAGTGGATGTCAAAAGTGCATTTCTGAATGGCTTTCTAAAAGAAAAGGTCTTAGTCAAGCAACCACATGGCTTCAAATGTCATGAGCATCCTGAGCATGTTTTTAAACTCGACAAGGACTTATATGGGATGAAGCAGGCTCCTCGTGCATGGTATGAAAGGTTGTCCAAATTTCTCTTAAAAAATGGTTTTACAAGAGGAAAAATTGACAACACCTTATTTCTAAAGAAACGGGGGAGGAACCTGCTCATTGTGCAAGTTTATGTTGACGACATCATCTTTGATGCAACAAATGATTCTTTGTGTGAGGAATTTGAAAAGCTCATGGGAAGTGAGTTTGAAATGAGCATGATGGGGGAATTGAATTTCTTCTTGGGCCTGCAAGTCAAGCAAACTCCTAAGGGCATAATGATAAGTCAGCAGAAGTACATCAAAGAGCTTCTGAAGAGATTTGAAATGGCAAGCTCAAAAATCATTGATACTCCTATTACCACTGCCACTTGTCTGGACATGGATGACCCCGGTTCCCTTGTGAATGAGACCATGTATAAAGGTATCATTAGGTCACTCTTGTATCTCATAGCAAGCAGACCAGATATAGTTTTTAGTTTGGTACTATGTGCCATGTTTCAATCAAATCCAAAGGAATCTCATCTGAAGGCTGCCAAGAGAATCTTGAGGTATCTAAAAAGAACGCATGACCTGGTTCTCTACTATCCCTCAGGAGACAATTTCGACTTGATCGGGTATGCTGACGCTAATTATGCTGGTTATCTGGTGGATATGGAAAGCACTTTTGGCATGGAACACTTTCTGGGTTCGTGTCTAATTTCATAGGGTACAAGAAAACAAAACTCAGTGGCTCTTTCAACTGCAGAAGCTGAGTATGTGGCAGCTGCCTGTTGATGTGCTCAATTATTATGGATCAAGCAGCAGTTAGAGGATTTTGGCGTATTTTTTGATTGTGTGCCATTACTGTGTGATAATACTAGTGCTCTCAACATGGCAAAGAAACCAGTTCAGCATAAGAGAACAAAGCACATTGATGTACGATATCATTTTCTCAGAGACAATGTTGAAAAGGGGCTTATCTGCATGAAGTTTTGCAGCACAGAAGATCAAATTGCAGACATCTTCACCAAAGCACTGAGCAGAGAGCACTTTGAAAAGAGTCGTTTGGCACTTGGGTTGATAAAATCAAGCTGAGAACCCGGTCCCTCGATGATTGGCTATGAAAGAAATGAACAGGTAAAATAGCTAAAAAGGTGTTTTTTGTTAAGGTCTAACTCATTTCTATACCGTTGCAGGTAGACAAGCATGGCGATTACAGAGCAAACAAGGAGCTAATGGTATTGCACTTTGGTAAAAGGATGAGGCTCATATTTACAAAATCTGTCAGGGAACCTGGTTCCTTTGACACAGGTTAGCATTTCCTTTGTACTCTCATGCACAACTTTTTGTAAAATGGCTAAAAAAGGTGTCACGTCATTAAAATGTCAGATTCTCCTTTTTCCCTTTTTAAAGACCAAGTGTCCTACCCGTTACTAAATGACCCGTCTACCCAGAAAATCAATACTCATTCCTAATCGGTCCCTCACCCCCCCTCCCCCTTTAAATAAACCCAAACATTGTCACTCTAATATCTGTTCACATCAAAAGCCAAAATTTCCCTTTTCTCTCAACAACCAAACACCCTCTTCTTCCATAAACTCTCACTACACTCCACCATATCTGAGAATCTCGAAGCCTCAAATGTCCCCAACATCATCCCCACTGTGTCTTCATCTCTTGAAGCGCCGGTGACAGAGTCTAAGTGCCCTATGCCACCCAGTCCAAACCCTAAGCAAGATTCCCAACCACACATTGCCTCTTCTCCAACCCAATCAAGTTCTAGTTCTTATCGGAGTCGTAAAACTTCAAATCCCAAGAGGTTTGTGGCTAAGACCTCTCCTTCTGTATCGCCGGAAAAAATAGAGGAAGAAGAAAATTGGGAGGTCTCCAGTTTGCAGTTGGAAGAGAGTTCTGAGGCACAACAAGGTGTGGTTCATAATGGTGACGAATCAGCGAAACTACCCCAGTCCTCGATTTGAATGTTGCTGATTCTACACGTGATATTCTTGTACTACTGGGGAACCACATAAGAGACCTGATCCCTCCGCCCAAGAGGAGCCCTCTGCTCCTTCTTGGGATGAATCCCCCTGTTCTTCAAAAGAACCCTATGTCAGTACTGATCCTGCTCCCTCTCTTCATTTCTATGTTGAGCCATTGACCATTGTCACTCCTGATGATATCTCTGTCTGGGGAAGAGAATGATGATAGTGAAGAAGACTATGAGCTCTCTGTCTGAGGAAGAGAATGATGATAGTGAAGAAGACTATGACAATGTGGCTATTAAAAGCTTTATTAATGCTAGGAGTAGAAGGGCAACTCCCAAAACGCCCACTCCTAAAAGACCTACTTCTAGGCTATAAAAAAAGGAAGCTCTTGAGTCACCTTTAAAGAAAAATAAGAAAAACAAAGAAGAAAAGAATGTTGGTGAAGGGTGGAAAGTTAGTAAATGAAGAGGTAGTGCCTACAACACTTGTTGTTGACATTGATGACGAGGAGGATGAGGAACCCGGTCCCTTAATTCGTAAGTCCTCTAAGAAACCTACTGTTCCAAAATCTGGTAAAGAGTCATCTGTGAGAGTGATGGAGGTTAGCAATGTTGAAGTGGGAGAGTCTGGCGAGAAAGTATCTGAGAAGGTGTCTGAGAAATCTGCAGAGAAAGAGAAAAGTGTGAGAAAATTAGTGAAATGGAAGGTTGGTGCCAATGAGGAACCTGATTCCTCCAAGAAGGCCAAAGTGGGTGTTGCCAAGAATGAAGGAAGGGAAAATCTGAGAAACCATAAAGTGTTGTGGGGGACTTTGTGTTGGATGAGTCTGTGTTGGGAACCATCTTGGGAGTTCCTACTGACGGAATAATCTCCATTGAGGGGACACGTTTTTCCAACTTCAGAAATACCATTTTGAAGGATGATGCAGTACAGTAGGGGGAACGGGTACACAAGAAGGCCCTCCTTCCAGTATACCAATTGTTATTCGAGATGGTGAACAAGGTTTTGTTCCCTCGTGCAGAAAGGCATTCCATTACGTCAAGAGCAGACCTGTTCCTCATAGAAGCAGCATACTTCACTATCAATCTGCCGGGTATCATAATTGAGCACGTGAAGAAAGTGACAGATTTCATGGATGGCGATCATGGGCTGCCCTATGGTTTTTACTCACCAAAGTATTTGAGTTCTTCAAAGTCCCTTTGGGAAAGGCTATAGTGGGTACTCGCAAGTAGACCTTCTCCAAGGCCACCTTAGAAGAGTGTGAGTGCATCGATAAGAAAGGAGGGGTTGGAAGCAATTCCACTATATCTTAACTGATTCAAGCTCAGAATATTTCATGAAGAAATAAGGAAGTTGAAGGCACAGAATGTTATTCTTGAGGGACAGCTTAGTCAAGCCTAGGAGGCACCTGGTTCCAGCAGCACACAAGGCGCAGAGGTTGTCCGTCTGACTAAGGAGAATGCTGATCTCAGGAAATAGGTTGAGGACCTGACGGAGAGGTTACTCAATGAGTAAGGGTCCGCAAATAATCGAATGGATATCATCCTTAGAACTCTTGCCTCTTCATCTCTGCCTCGCCCTTCCAGTGCTCCTTATAATCGTTCCCTTCCTAGTGTCAAGTTCAAGTTGTCTGTCCTCTGTTTTGGTCTCCTTTGTGTGGATATGTTTAGTGGCTGGTACTTTTTTTGTTGTTTTATTTTGTGGGTGATTATGTAACAAATGGCACTGCTCCCTGTTTATTTCCAAAGTTAATGAATATCCCGTCCTTTTTCTATGCATGCTTTGCTCTTATGCTCTGTTTTTAGTCATGTTTGTGTGAACACATGTGGTATGAGTTAAGCTTGCTAGACTTCTTTATGCTTATTACTTGTTACTAATCTTTTTATGATGCCAAAAGGGGAAAAAGTAATTAAGGGGAACAGAGGGGGAAACAGGTTCAGGGGGAATACCATTTGTTTTTGGTACTATTTATGGTACTCTGGTTCTCAGGGGGAATTTCAATTACAAGTTTGTCATCATCAAAAAGGGGTAATTGATAAGTTATGTGTCCTGTTATATTTTGATGATCTAACAAACCTAATGTTAAGAACCAGGTGGGGAACTGTCACGACTCAAAATCCAACTAGTCGTGATGTCACCTAGCCCAACCCGCTAGGTAAGCCAACTTTCAATTATCCAATTCCAATAATAATTATTAAAGCAATTTAAGTGAATAAAGATCTTAATCTTATACATCCCTCAAGAAATGGTAGTACAAATCATGAGCTTCTAAGAATAGAGTATACAAAGCGAAAATGAAATAAATACATAGTCTGTTTGACTAATACATAAACAGAGCTTTTATAAATCTAAGGCTACCCTAAACAAGAGGCAGCTACAACAGGAACGCAGGTACATCTTCAAATCTCGCAACCATCGAGCACAGCAACAACAACAGCTAACAGTGCAGAAGTGTAGTATCAGTACAACCGACCTCATGTACTGAGTATGTAACAAACCTAGCCGTAGGTTGAAAGTAGTGACGAGCTTCTACCAAGGTCAGAGTCCAACTTCCATAACCAACAATAGTTCATAACAATATTAAACAAGTAATGCCAGAAGTAACTCAAAGAATAAATGCTCAGCTAAATCATGACTTCTGAAAATAGTTCTGCCTTTCAAGTACATCAATGAAAATCCAAATCGTTTACCGAAGTTACCAAAAATATGAATAAGTTTGAAAACAATAATTTTTCCAAAAATCCTTTCAATAATAAATAAAGTATCTCATTTTCTTTCCCAGATAACCAGTGTAAACAAATGCATCACTATGCCTATCTGTCAATATGTGTGAGAAATCATGAATAATGTAATACCGTACAGCATGAGGAAAACACATCTCTATGCATATATGTCATGTGTGCATGTCAATGCAATGTATCTCAAAGATTGCACTCATGTACTCACAGTCTTAGAGTACTCAATCTCATTATTTCGCATTCTCTCTCACTGTGCTCAGCACACTCAATCACTCAGCGCTATACAATACCTGCTGCGGTGTGCAGCCCAATCCCTATTTATATTCGACTGCGCTCACTGAGGGTATGTACAGACTCATGAGGGGCTCCTACAACCCAAGCACTATAAGCATGGACAACTCACGTGCTGCACGGACAAATCACATGCCATAATATAAATATCTGGATCCGCACGTCCAACTCACCTGCAATAATAATATAAGGATCCGCACGGCCAACTCACGTGTTGCACGTCCAACTCACATGCAATAATAATATAAGGATCCGCACGACCAACTCACGTGCTGCACGGCCAACTCACGTGCAATAATAAGCCAATAAGGCCTGCTGCAGGCTAGCAGCCCCGATCCATATAATAGTAATAATATATATATATAGCCAACATGTCCTGCTACGGCGTGCAGCCCGATCCCAAAAAATATCCTCACAATCAGGCCCTCGGCCTTCCTCAGTCATCAACATCTCCAGTCTCTCTCTCATGGGCTCGCAATGTCATGAGAATAGCCCAAAAATGATGATATGATATATCAATAAATAACAACAGAGAGTGAGATATGATATGCAATGAAATGAATATGACTGAGTATGAATTTTCAACATAACCAATAATTCACAGCAATATGACCTCTATGGGTCCCAATAATACTAGCACATAGCCTCAACATGATTTTTAATATGCTTTTAAGCTAAATTTCTTTAACTCATAAAACCGCATGGAAAATGCCAAGATTATTTAACTACAAAATTCCACATAAATAATTATATCACAATTTCTATAGTGCACGCCCACACGCCCATCACCTAGCATGTGCGTCACCTCTCATCAATTCACGAAATACAAATATTCAGGGTTCATATCCTCAACTCCAAGATTAGAAGAGTTACTTACCTCGGACAAGCCAAATCCAATGTCGAGCAAGCTAAGCAATGCTCCAAAAATTTCATTCTACATGTATCAACTTCCAAACGGCTCGAATCTAGTCACAATTAATTTGATTCAGCCCACAAAAATTATAGGAATTAATTCCATATTAAAATACTAATATTTTCCGAAAAAATCTGAAATTACTCCCCAAAAATAACTCGTGGGGCCCACATCTCGAAATCTGACGAAACTCACAAAATACGAAAACCCATCCAATTACAAGTTCAACCATACTAATTTCACTCAAATCCGACTCCAAATCGGTATTCAAACTTGAAAAATTCGTTTTGTGACATTATAGAAATTTCCTTCTATTTCTCTTGAAGATTCAATAATCTTGCACCAAAAATGAAGATTAATTCATGGAATATAATCACAAGGGAGTTAAGAACACTTACCCCAAGTTGTGTGGAAAATTTCCTCTCCAAAATCGCCCAACCCGAACTCTAAAATCCGAAAATGGGAAAAAATCTCGGAACCCTCGTTTTAAACACTGCCCAGGAATTTCCGCACCTGCGGTGCCTGGGCTCGCAGATGCGCCTTCCCCTTCGCACCTGCGGTTGCCTCATGCCAGCCCCAGTCCGCATCTATGCCAACACCTTCGCACCTGCGGCCTCGCAGATGCGGAAAATTCCTCGCACCTGCGAGCACTGCCCAGTTCCACACTTGGCCGCTTCTGCGACTGATCTCGCGCACATGCGGCTTCGCACCTACGATCAGAATCTTCACAGGTGCAATCACACTAGTAGGCAGCAGTTCCAGCATATCCTTAAGTCCAAATTTGATCCGTTAACCGTCCGAAACTCACCCGAGGCCCCCGGGACCTCAACCAATTGTATCAACAAGTCCCATAACATAACACGGACCTACGCGAGGCCTCAAATCACACCTAACAACATCGGAACGACGAATTACTCCTCAATTCAAAATCAACGAACTTTAAACTTTCAAATTCTACATCTTGTGCTGAAACACATCAAATCAACCCGGAATGACTTCAAATTTTGCGCACAAGTCACATTTCACATTACAAACCTATTCCAATTTCCAGAATCGGATTCTGACCTCGATATCAAAAAGTCAACCCCCGGTCAAACTTCCCAAAAATACATCTTTCGGCATTTCAAGCCTAATTCCACTACGGACCTCCAAATAATTTTTCGGACACGCTTCTAAGTCCAAAATCACCATACGGAACTATTGGAATTATCAGAATTAAATTCCGAGGTCGTTTATACATAAGTCGACATCCGGTCACTATTTTAACTTGAGCTTTAAACCTTGGAACTAAGTGTTCCAATTCATTCCAAAACCTCGCCGGACCCGAAACAATTACCCCGTCAATTCACACAACAGCTGTAAAGTATAATTTGAGAAGTAAATGATCTAACAAACTTAATGTTAAAACCAGAAGGGGAACCTGCTCCACATCCTCAAAGTGCTCAAGATCAATAAGTCTCAAGTCTGGGACATGTTCCAACACTCATAGTCAAAGAAACAACAGAGAGAATTGATGTCACTGTACCCTTACTGACAGTACCAGTCAACTCCCCACAGTTGTAAAGTGGATGCAATTGTTCCTCTGCACACATGCAACAGTGCAAACAGTTGAGCAGGCACTTTATGGGGAATGCCCTTGTACCAAACATGCTTACATCATTCAAGTGATGTCACTTATGTAATATTAACATGAAGCAAAGGCAAAACATCATACTTGCACATTCAAGAATTCATCAAGCTTTCTCTCAAGTGTGTTGCCAACTTGCAAGAGACATTCAAGGCGTGAAGAATAAAGAACAACATAACGAAGGACTTATTTCCTGCATTGAGTCATTATATGTCCTTAGTTGTGTTGCACCTTTGTTAAAATGATTTACTTGTAATTCCTACTTAGCTTAGTTAGAAGCATTGTGTAGGAAATCTTTTTGTAAAACCATTAACCTTGTGTTTGTGTCTTGGCTAGAGTTAGTCGAGTTGTAAGTTTTGTAATAAAGTTATTACAAAGGGGCTTGTAATAGAGTTATTACAAGTTAGTGAGGGATTAAGAGGTTAATTCCTAGGTTACAATAGTTTGTAATCTGAAGTTTGCTCAGTAGTGAAGTTGAAATCCAACGAGTGTAGGTCGTGATTTTTAATCCCGGGGGCTCGGAGTTTTCCACGTAAAACTTTATTGTGTTATTTACTTACTATTTTGTGTGTGTGTGTGTGTGTTCTGTGGGAACTAATAGAGAACCTGGTTCTCTATATAGTTTGGTGGAACCTTAGTTTCTAACAGTTACCATTATGAACAAGTACACAATGCCAATAATTGATGATTTATTTGATCAACTTTAGGGTGCAAATTAATTTTCAAAGAGCTGGATGTCGACCTATGTGTAAACGACCCCGGAATAGAATTTTGATGATTCCAATAGCTCAGTATGGTGATTTAGGATTAGGAGCGTGATCGAAATTTTATTTGTAAGTTCGAAGTTAAATTAGGCTTGAAATGGCTAAAATAGGAATTTAAGTTTGGAAGTTTGACCGGGGAGTTGACTCTTTGATATCGGGGTCAAAATCCAATTCTGGAAATTTTAATAGGTCTGTTATATCATTTATGAATTGTGTGCAAAATTTGAGGTCAATTGGACTTGATTTGATAGGTTTCGGCATTGAATGTAGAAGTTGGAAATTCTTATGTTTCATTAAGCTTGAATTGGGGTGTGATTTGTGATTTTAGCATTATTTGATGTGATTTGAGGTTTCGACTAATAGCATGTTTGGCCAAGCTTCTAAAATCAACTTATTTTGAGAAGTGTTTTTCTCAAAAGTACTTTTTAAAAAAGCGCTTTTGGTGAGAAGCACTTTGTGTTTGGCTAATTAATTTGAAAAGCACTTTTGAGCAGTAAATAGTGTTTGGCCAAGCTTTTGAAAGCTGCTTCTAAGTGTATTTTTCTCAAAAGTGCTTCTCAGAAAAGTGCTTTTGGAGAGAAGATACTTTTTTCTGCTTCTCAAAAACTGCTTCTGCTTCTCCTCAAAAGCACTTTTTTTCCTTCCAAAAGCTTGGCCAAACACCTCAATTTTTGACCAAAAGTGCTTTTGGCAAAAAAAAAAAAAACACTTTTGGCCCAAAAATAAGCTTGGCCAAACAGGCTATAAGTTTGTATGATATTTTAGGACTTGTTGGTATTTTGTTGAGGTCCCGAGGGCCTCGGGTGAGATCCGGATGGTTAACGGATTGAATTTGGATTAGGAGGAGGAGCTGAGGCAACTGGGCATCTGGTGTGATCGCACCTGCGCGAAAAAAGGCCACTGGTGTGAGCTCGCGAAATAAAGGCATGAGTCGCAGAAGGGAAAATGCATGGGCTGGCCAAGGCACCGCGGGTGCGAATAATTCTGTCGCGGGTGCGAAGACCGCATCTGCGAAGAAATCCATCGCAGGCGCGGACATCGCAGGCGCGAGAGTTTTGGTGCAGGTGCGAAGACCGCATGCGCGAAGGAATCATCGCAGGCGCGGGAGTTTTGCCGCGGGTGCAAATACTGCAGGTGCGATGAAATCATCGCGGGGCACAAAAACCCCTGGGCAGTACAAAAACAGAGGGGTTCCGAGCTTTTGCTATTTTTGGGCATTTCAAGCTCGGGTTGGGCGATTTTTGAGCAAGGTTTTAACGGAAATCTTGAGGTAAGTCCCTTGTGATCATTTATACTCCATAATATTGAATTATCATCGAATAATCCGACTAGATTACATATTTTTGAGGTGTAAATCGGGGGTTTGAACTTAGGGATTTGAAAATAAAATTTGAAGATTTGAAGGCCGAGTTGAGGTCAGATTTGTAAAATTGGTATGGTTACACTCGTGGTTGAATGAGCGTTCATATTGCGTAACTTTCATCAGATTTCGAGACGTGGGCCCCACGAGCGATTTTTGAGTTAATTTTGGATTTTATTGAAAAATGTAGTATTTTCTTATAAATTGATTTCTATAATTTTTGTTGACTGTATCGAATTATTTTGGCTAGATTCGAGCCATTCAGAGTTGGATAATCGAGGAAAAGGCCTACTAGTGAATTAAATTGGAATAAGTCGAGGTAAGTCTAACCTTGTGTGGGGAAATTTCCTCTAGGATTAGTATTGATGTTATAAATGTAATTTGTTGAAAGTCGTGTATACGAGGTGACGAGTGTGTACACGGGCTAAATGTGGAAGATTATATTTTTAAATTGTGTAGATCACTATTACATATTAATTAAATTATTTTATTTTGTTATATTCTTTATCATTGATCTGATTTTTATACTTTAAATTTGCTTGACCTTTTCGTGCTAATTGTTTTACTTGTTTAGTTGAAACTTGGTTTATTTTATTTTGTGCATTATTTGAAATGTTGAATTTCTTTAATTTAAATATTATTAATATAAAGTATCTGATTTTTTAAATTGGGTACGAAGGCAACGTATTAAAATTTTGAAATATGATTTTTGCTGAGTTATTTATTTCCGAATATTTTGTGAGATTTTTGTACTCATTGTGATGGAGTCGTGAGCTGCCTGTTGTGGAAAGTATTGTTGATGTTGTTTATTTTGGAAAATTGAAATATTTGGGCACCTGAGGTGCAAATTGTGATATATTGTGATATTGATACGTATGCGGTGGTATAAGGTCTAGGTGTTGAAACGCATGCGGTGAGATAAGGGTGGCTTGATACGTGTGGCTAGTATGGGAACTACTATAAGTCATGCAGTGTGATAAGGGTGTCTAAAACGCGGGATGCTATTTCAAAAAAAATATTTTCTTTAAAATTAAATATGAAGGCTCCCGCGGTGATATAAGGAAATGAGATATTCTGAATTTATTTATGATTTGAGACTATGAGACGGTACCTCGGGAGTGCTCTTGTTGATATTTCTTTATGGTTGCATTTGCCTTTTGGTTATTTTGGCAATTTCTTTAAAGTTGTAAATTTCTGTTTTCGTCCTGCGAGGTATTATTTGCCCTTACTTTGTGTAATTAAATTGTGACATACTACCTGATTAATTTTTATTTCAATTTTATTTTTATTATATTGTTAAACATTTTATTATGCCTTTTGTTATTTCCAGTAGGGCCTGACTTGACCTCGTCACTACTCTACCGAGTTTATGGTTGGTACTTACTCGGTACCGTTGTGGTGTACTCATACTACGCTTCTGCGCATCTTTTTGTGCAGATCCAGGTACATCTTACCAGCCCACACATCAGCGAGCTACCTTTGCACGGAGACTTCGAGGTATATCTGCCAGTGTCCGCAGACTCCGGAGTCCCCTTCTATCCTTATTATGTTGTTTCCTTATTTTAGACTCTGATATATAGAGACATTGAGGATAAATTCTTAGAAGCTTGTGACTTATTTCTATCGAGTTTTGGGAGTTGTAATTATGTGAATTGTAGATTTATTTATTTCATATTTCAATTGTTATTCTACATTGATAGGCTTACCTAGTCTTAGAGACTGGGTGCCATCACGACATCCTACGGAGGGAATTTGGGGTCGTGACAAGTTGGTATCAGAGCTCTAGGTTCATAGGTATTATGAGTCACAAACAGGTTTGGTAGAGTCTCGCGGATTGGTACGGAGACGTCTGTACTTATCTTCGGGAGGCTATGGAACTGTTAGAAAAAATATTCACTTCTTTGATTCCTTATCGTGCGCATTTGTTGACTTCAAAATTTTAAAACATTCTCTTTCTATTCTCTCACACATGGTGAGGACACGCACAACTGGATCCGTTGATCAGACACTTGTGCCCCCTGCTGGAGCCGCAAGAGGCCGGGGCCGGGGTCGGGGCAGAGGCCGAGGAAGACCACGTGGTGCAGTCAGAGCACCTGCACGAGCTGCTGCTGCAGAGCCACCAGTAGCTCCACTTGGAGAGCAGGCACCTGAGACGCCTGTTACTACCCATGCACTTCAGGAGACTCTTGCCCAGTTTTTGAGCATGTTTGGCACTCTAGCTCAGGTAGGGTTAATTTCACTTGCTCCTGCCACATCTAAGGCCAGGGGAGGAGCACAGACTCTCGTCGCCCGTACCCTAGAGCCACTGGCCCAAGTTGAACATGGCCCATAGGTTATACCAGTGCAGCCAGTTGTCCCAATTTGGCCCGAGGTTAGGGCAGCAGTTTCAGAGGGGGAGCAGCTCAGGCTCGAGAGGTACAAAAAATACCACCCTCCCACATTTAGCGGTTTAGCTTCAGAGGATGCTCAGGGTTTTCTGGAGGAATGTAACTGTATCCTTCGTACTATGGGTATTGTGGATTCCAATGGGGTTTCTTTCACGGCATTCCAGTTGAGAGGAGCAGCCTAGCAGTGGTGGCGGGCATATGAGTTAGATAGTCCGGCTGAGGCAGTTTCACTCACTTGGACTCAATTTTCAGATATGTTCTTAAGGGAGTATGTTCCTCAGAGTCTTAGAGATGCATGGCGCGCAGAGTTTGAGCAGTTGCACCAGGGTTCTGTGACCGTGTCAGAATATGCGGTCCGATTTAGTAATTTGGCTAGGCATGCACCAGCCTTAGTTGCTACTGTTCGAGAGCGGGTTCGCCGATTTATTGAGGGGCTCTACCCTAGTATCAGCTTCAGTATGGCCGGAGAACTGGAGATGGATATCACATACCAATATGTGGTGTCAATTGCTAGGAGATTGGAGGGTATGCAGACTCGAGAGATAGAAGAGAGGGAAGCTAAGAGACCCCGAGATTCTGGCACATATAATAATTCTCGTGCCCCATCTGCAGCCCGTCATGGTAGAGGTTGTGTGAGTCGTCCTATTCATTCAGCACTTCCAGCTTCCAGTGGTATTCCGGCTACTCCCAAACCTCGGGTTCCATATTATGCACCGCCAGTGTCTACTGTACCTCCTGTATGGGGTGCTTTCGCGGGCAGTCTAGTCGATCAGGCCCGAGCTAGTCCCAGCAACCACGTCCTCCGATGGCTTGTTTTGAGTATGCTGACACTCGTCATATAGTGAGGTATTGCCCCAGATTTAGGAGGGGTGCACCTCCACAGATTTCTCAGGCCCTACCCATTCCACAGGGCCCTAAGGCTTCTCAAGCCATGATTACTACACCAGTTGCCACTCCACCTGCACGGCCAGCCAGAAGTGGAGGTCGGACAGGTAGAGGTCGCCCTAGAGGGGGAGGCCAGACTAGATATTATGCCCTTCCTTCTAGGACGGAGGATGTTGCATCCGATTCTATTATCACAGGTATTATTTCGGTCTGTCATAGAGATGCATCAGTCTTATTTGATTCAGGCTCCACTTATTCTTAAGTGTCATCTTATTTTGCTCCGTATTTGGGTGTATCCCATGATTCCTTGAGTTCTTTTGTTTATGTATCTACACCCGTGGGTGAATCTATTATTGTGGACCGCGTGTATCGGTCGTGTTTAATTATTATCAGTGGTTTTGAGACCAGAGCTAATTTATTATTGCTCAATATGGTGGATTTCGATATTATTTTGGTCATGGACTGGTTGTCGCCCTATCACACTATTCTTGATTATTATGCCAAGACGGTGACGTTGGCTATGCCAGGTCTACCGTGGCTAGAGTGGAGAGGTACCTTGGATCATTTCCCTAGCAGAGTTGTTTCATTTCTTAAAGCTCAATGAATGGTTGAGAAGGGGTGTGATGTGTATCTGGCCTATGTGAGAGATGTTAGTGTTGATACTCCTACCGTAGAGTCAGTTCCTATAGTAAGGGATTTTCCTGATGTACTTCCAGAGGATATTTCGGGTATGCCATCCGACAGGGATATTGACTTTGGCATTGATTTGTTATCGGGCACTCAGCCCATTTCTATTCCACCATATCATATGGCTCTAGAAAGATTGAAAGAATTAAAAGAACATTTACATGAGTTGCTTGATAAGAGCTTCATTCGGCCCAGTGTATCGCCTTGGGGTGCTCCTGTCTTGTTTGTAAATAAAAATGATGGTTCTATGCGGATATGTATTGATTACTGCCAGCTGAACAAGGTTACAGTGAAAAACAGGTATCCATTGCCACGTATTGATGACCTATTTGATCAGCTTCAGGGTGCCAAAGAGTTCTCTAAGATCGACTTGCGTTCAAGCTACCATCAGTTGAAGATTCGGGAGCTAGATATCCCGAAGACTTCTTTTAGGACTTGGTATGGTCATTATGAGTTCCTTGTAATGTCATTTGGGCTAACCAATACCCCAGCAACATTTATGCACTTAATGAATAGTGTATTTCAGCCTTATCTTGATTCTTTCATCATTGTGTTTATTGATGACATTCTGGTGTATTCCTGGAGTTGGGAAGATCATGAGCAGCACCTGAGGACTGTGATTCAGACTTTGAGAGAAAAGAAGTTATATGCAAAATTTTCAAAGTGTGAATTTTGGCTTGATTCAGTGGGATTTTTGGGTCATATAGTTTCGTACGAGGGGATCAAGGTAGATCCGAAGAAGATTGAGGCCGTGCAGAGTTGGTCCAGATCGTCCTCAGCTACGAAGATCCGGAGTTTCCTTGGGTTGGCAGGTATTATCGCCGATTTGTAGAGGGTTTCTCTTCTATTGCTGCACCTATGATCAAATTGACCCAGAAAGGTGTTCCATTCAGGTGGACCGAGGAATGTGAGGAGAGCTTCCAAAAGCTCAAGACA
Source organism: Nicotiana tabacum (assembly GCF_000715075.1). NCBI lineage: Eukaryota > Viridiplantae > Streptophyta > Magnoliopsida > Solanales > Solanaceae > Nicotiana > Nicotiana tabacum. Next base: position 20,925,784 of record NC_134091.1, read on the forward strand.
ACTTTGAATACAGTCCCAGTATTGGTGTTGCCTACAGGTTCAGGGTCTTATATTGTGTATTGTGATGCATCGCGTATTGGTCTCGGCACAGTGTTGATGTAAGACGGTAGGGTGATTGCCTATGTGTCCAGACAGTTAAAGGTACATGAGAAGAATTATTCGGTCCACGACCTTGAGTTAGCAGCTATTGTTCGTGCCTTGAAGATTTGGCGGCATTATTTGTACGGTGTCCATTGTGAGGTCTACACTGATCACCGGAGTCTACAACATCTATCTAAACATAACGATCTTAATTTGCGGTAGCGGAGATGGTTGGAGTTTCTTAAGGATTATGATATCACCATTCTCTATCATCCCGGTAAGGCCAATATAGTGGCCGATGCCTTGAGTCGTAAGGCGGAGAGTTTAGGGAGCTTAGCATATTTACCGGTAGCAGAAAGTCCTTTAGCCTTGGATGTTCAGGTCTTGGCCAACCAGTTCGTCAAATTGGATATTTCTGAGCCGAGCCGAGCCGACTTTTGGCTTGTGTGGTTTCTCAGTCCTCTCTGTAAGATATTATCAGGGAGCGTCAGTATGATGACCCCCATCTGCTTGTCCTTAAGGACACATTTTAGCACGGTGACGCCAAGGAGGTCACTATTGGAGATGACGATGTATTACGAATGCAGGACAAGCTATGTGTGCCTAATGCAGATGGTTTGCGTGAGTTGATTCTCTAGAAGGCTCACAGTTCATTGTACTCCATTCATCCGAGTTCTACAAAGATGTATCAGGACTTGAGACAACAGATTGGTGGAGGCGGATGAAGAAAGACATAGTGGAATTTGTAGCCATGTGCTTAAATTGCTAGCAGGTGAAGTATGAGCATCAACGACCGGGTGGATTGCTTCAGAAGTTAGAGATTCCATAATGGAAATGGGAGCAGATTACTATGGATTTCATTGTTGGGCTCCCACGGATTCAAAGGAAGTTCGATGCAGTTTGGGTGATTGTGGATAGGTTGACCAAGTCAGCTCATTTCATTCCTGTAGTTACTACTTACTCTTCGGAACAGCTGGCTCAGGTCTATATTCGCGAGATTATCAGACTTCACGGCGTACCGGTATCTATCATCTCTGACTGGGGTACGCAGTTTACACCATAAATTTAGAGGGTTTTACAACGAGAATTGGGTACTCATGTGGAGTTGAGTACAACATTTCACCCTCAAACAGACGGACAATCCGAGCACACTATTCAAATATTGGAGAATATGCTTCGTGCGTGTGTGATAGATTTTGGGAGTGCTTGGGATCAGTTCTTACCTCTTGCGGAGTTTGCTTACAACAACAGCTACCAGTCGAGTATTCATATGACTCCGTATGAGGCCTTGTATGGTAGGCGGTGCCGGTATCTAGTGGATTGGTTCGAACCGGGCGAGGCTAGGCTATTGGGTACAGACTTGGTTCAAGATGCCTTGGAATAGGTTAAATTAATTCAGTATCGACTTCGTACAGCCCAATCTAGACAAAAGAGTTATGCGGATCGGAAGGTTCGTGATGTTGCATTCATGGTTGGTGAGCGGGTCTTGCTACGGGTTTCGCCTATGAAGGGTGTTATGAGGTTTGAAAAGAAAGTCAAGTTGAGCCCGAGGTATATCGGACCTTTTGAGATTGTTGAGAGAGTTGGAGAGGTGGCTTACAGATTTGCACCACCACCTATTCTCTCTGCAGTTCATCCAGTGTTCCATGTTTCCATGCTCCGAAAGTATCACGGCGATCCGTCTCAAGTTTTAGACTTCAGCTCAATCCTGTTGGACAAGGATCTATCTTATGTCGAGGAACCAGTGGCCATTTTGGACAGACAGGTTAGAAAGCTAAGATTAAAGAGCATTGCTTCAGTGAAAGTACATTGGAGGGGCCATCCAGTCGAGGAGGCAACTTGGCAGACCGAGTAGGATATGCACAGTTGTTATCCTTATCTTTTCACCACTCCAGGTATAATTCTAAACCCGTTCGAGGATGAACGCTTGTTTAAGAGGGGGAGAATGTAACGACCCGACTGGTCGTTTTGAGAGTTATAGCCCCATTCCCCTATTTACTGCTCAATTTATGCTTTACATTTGTTATGTGACTTGCTGGGGTGATTGGTTTGGGTCTGGTGAGGTTTTTAGAATAAATTGGAACACTTAGTTCCAAAGGTTAAAACTTAAGTTGAAAAGGTTGGCTAGATGTTGACCTATGTGTAAACGACCCCGAAATAGAATTTTGATGATTCCAATAGCTCCGTATGGTGATTTTGGACTTAGGAGCGTGATCAGAATTTTATTTGAAAGTCCGTAGTTAAATTAGGCTTGAAATGGCTAAAATAGGTATTTAAGTTTGGAAGTTTGACCAGGGAGTTGACTTTTTGATATCGGGATCGAAATTCGATTCTGAAAATTTTAATAGGTACATTACGTCATTTATGAATTGTGTGCAAAATTTGAGGTCAATCGGACTTGATTTGATAGGTTTCGGCATCGAATGTAGAAGTTGGAAATTCTTAAGTTTCATTAATCTTGAATTGGGGTGTGATTTGTGACTTTAGAGTTATTTGATGTGATTTAAGGTTTTGACTAACTCCGTATGATGTTTTAGTACTTGTTGGTATATTTGATTGAGGTCCCGAGGGCCTCGGGTGAGATCCGGGTGGTTAACGGATTGAATTTTGATTTGGAGGAGGAGCTGAGGCAGCTGGGCATCTGGTGTGATCGCACCTGTGCGAAAAAGGGCCGCAGGTGCGAGCTCGCAGAAGCGAGGCATGAGTCGCAGAAGCAAAAATGCATGGGCTGGCCAGACACCGCGGGTGCGAAGAATTATGTCGCGAGTGCGAAGACCGCAGACGCGAAGAAATCCATCGCAGGCGCGAGAGTTTTGGCGCGGGTGTGAAGACCGCAGGCGCGAAGAAATCATCGCAGGCACGGGAGTTTTTGCCGCGGGTGCGGATACCGCAGGTGCTAAGAAATCATCGCGGGCGCGAAAACCCCTAGGCAGTACAAAAACAGAGGGGTTCCGAGCTTTTGCCATTTTTGGGCATTTCAAGCTCGGGTTGGGCAATTTTTGAGCAAGGTTTTCACGGGAAATCTTGAGGTAAGTCCCTTGTGATCATTTCTACTCCATAATATTGAATCATCATCGAATAATCCGACTAAATTACATATTTTTGAGGTGTAAATCAGGGGTTTGAACTTAGGGATTTAAAAATAAAATTTGAAGATTTGGAGGCCGAGTTGAGGTCAGATTTATAAAATTGGTATGGTTAGACTCGTGGTTGAATGAGCGTTCATATTGCGTAACTTTCATCTGATTCCGAGACGTGGGCCCCACGAGCGATTTTTGAGTTAATTCGGATTTTATTGAAAATATAGTATTTTCTTATGAAATTGATTCCTATAATTTTTGTTGACTGTATCGAATTATTTTGGCTAGATTCGAGCCATTCAGAGTTGGGTAATCGAGGAAAAGGCCTATTAGTGGATTAAATTGGAGCAAAACGAGATAAGTGACTTGTCTAACCTTGTGGGAGGGGGAGGGGAAATTCCCTCTAGGATTGGTATTGATGTGATAATTGTAATGTGTTGAAAGTCGTGTACACGAGGTGACGAGTATGTACACGGGCTAAATGTGGAAGATTATGTTTTTAAATTGTGTAGATCACTGTTGCATATTAATTAAATTATTTTATTTTATTATATTCTTCATCATTGATCTGATTTTTATACTTTAAATTTGCTTGACCTTTTCCTGCTAATTGTTTTACCTGTTTAGTTGAAACTTTATTTCTTTTATTCTGTGCATTATTTGAAATGTTGAATATCTTTAATTTAAATATTATTAATATAAAGTATTTGATATTTTAAATTGGGTATGGAGGCAACGTATTAAAAATTTTGAAATATTATTTTTGTTAAGTTATTTATTCCCGAATATTTTGTGAGATTTTTGTACTCATTATGATTGAGTCGTGAGCTCCCTGTTGTGGAAAATATTGTTGATGTTATTTATTTTGGCAAATTGAAATATTTGGGCACTTGAAGTGCAAATTGTGATATATTGTGATATTGATACGCATGTGGTGGTATAAGGTCTGAGTGTTGAAACGCATGCGGTGAGATAAGGGTGGCTTGATATGCGTGGCTAGTAGGAGAACTACTAGAAGTCATGCGGTGTGATAAGGGTGTCTAAAATGCGGGATGCTATTTCGGGAAAAATATTTTCTTTAAAATTAAATGTGAAGGCTCCCGCGGTGATATATGGAAATGAGATATTGTGAATTTATTTATGATTTGAGACTACGAGACGGTACCTCGGGAGTGCCCTTGTTGATATTTCTTTATGGCTGCATTTTCCTTTTGGTTATTTTGGCAATTTCTTTAAAGTTGTAAATATCTATTTTCGTCCCGCGAGGTATTATTTGCCATTATTTTGTGTAATTAAATTGTGACATACTACCTGATTCATTTCCATTTCCATTTTATTGTTATTATATTGTTAAACATTTTATTATGCCTTTTATTATTTCCAGTAGGGCCTGACTTGACCTCGTCACTACTCTACCGAGGTTAGGCTTGGCACTTACTGGGTGCCGCTGTGGTGTACTCATACTACGCTTCTGCACATCTTTTTGTGCAGATCCAGGTACATCCTACCAGCCCACACATCAGTGAGCTACCTGTTGTACGGAGACTTCGAGGTATATCTGCCAGCGTCCGCAGACTCCGGAGTCCCCTTCTATCCTTATTATGTTGTTTCCTTATTTTCTTTAGACTCTGATATATAGAGACATTGAGGATAAATTCTTAGAAGCTTGTCACTTATTTCTACCGGATTTTGGGAGTTGTAATTATGTGAATTGTAGATTTATTTATTTCATATTTCAATTGTTATTTCGCATTGATAGGCTTACCTAGTCTTAGAGACTAGGTGCCATCACGACATCTTATGGAGGAAATTTGGGGTCGTGACATTATCATATGATGGCATAATAGATGTGGTGTATTATGCGGGATTAAGACCTATATGTACAAGGTGGTAGTTCATTCTGGAAAGCAAGACCACGAATTATGGATAGAATGGTCGATTTCAGATGTTTATACGGATATTATAACTACTCGGTAATCCCTGAGAAGGGTGTGCATTTCAAAAAGGGCATTGTGTTTTGACTTTCGGATGTCATTGGTATTGCGATACTCACCTGGTTAATAGACTGTTGATATTCTAATTATTGCTATGTGGCACGGGAGGAAATGTGGAAGTATTCCTCATGGGATGATCGTGCGTGAAAGATGTTTTAGTCATTCGAGTGCTTGTGTTGGGACCAGTCACGGTGATTCCTGTGTTCTATGAATGTGGAGACTGGGGGTTCTCAGAAGCATATGGCCTGTTTGAGGTGAGTATTTTATTTTAACTCAGTGGAGGCACTAGCTGCCTTTGTGATGACTACGCACTACTACGCGTGTGTGTGTGTGTGTGTGTGTGTGTGTGTGTGTGTGTGTGTGTGTGTGTGTGTGTGTGTGTGTGTGAGAGAGAGAGAGAGAGAGAGAGAGAGAGAGAGAGAGAGAGAGAGAGAGAGAGAGAGAGAGAGAGAGAGAGAGAGAGGTTTGAGCCCATGTGCAGGCATCGGGGCAAGTATTCATACTCGAGAAAATGTTTAGATTATGATATGCCTAGAATTGATGGTTAAGCATAAAGTTATGACGTTTCCCGTACTAGTACCTTTGTTGAGAACTATCTAGGCTATACTTGAGGTTACAAAGAGGCTAATTCCCTGAATAAACTGGGTAATTACTATTTCTCTGTTCACTTGCCGATTTGAGTTGTGAAACCGCACTTTGCACATGCCTACTCTATGGCATGTTATTTATACCAATCCAGAAGCATGTGAATTTTATTTCATTTATCATAAACATGTGTACTTATTTGATTGCTCCTATATGATATGCTTGGACTAGAGGTATGTGACCATGCTAGGCAGATTATGTCATTGGCACGTGAGTTTTCCGTGCGGATCCATATACTGATATTATTGGCATGTGAGTTACCCGTGCGGGTCCAGATATTGATACGATAGCACGTGAGTTGTCCGTGGGGGTTGATCTTAATGTGAGCTCTAAGAGAGCTTGTTACCATTATTAGATTCGTGTGTCTTGGTTTTACCATGTATGGTGAGCTCATAGCATTACGGATGTAGAAGTGCTTGTTGAATTTGCGAAAACGGTTCTCTTCTTTGAAACATTTTCCATTTTTGGGTACACGGATTGCGCAGTTTGCTGCTTGAATTAGATTGGTGTGGCATGTTTTTGGGATAGTTGTGTTTAATAATATATGGTCATTGGACCTAGAATGGGTACTATCAGGTTTGATTATGGTATATTTGGGAGGAGGACATTGAAAGTCGGCTTAAAAAGTGATTATGGTTCTGGTTGGGGCGAGATAACTCCATGACTTGTTGATCTGATAAGGGTGTGTTGAGGTTCGGGAAGAAGGGAAAATCTAGCCCTCGGTATATTGGGCCTTTTGAAATATTTAAGAAAATTGGAGAGGTGGCTTATGAACTTGCCTTGGCACCTAGTCTATCAGGTGTTCATCCAGTGTTCCATGTGTCCATGCTCCGAAAGTATGTTGGGGATCCGTCTCATATTTTGGATTTCAATACAATGCAGTTGGACGATAATTTGACTTATGATGTGGAGCCGGTGGCCATTTTAGACCGGCAGGTTTGAAAGTTGAGAAATAAAGAAATTGCCTCCGTGAAAGTGTTATGGCAAAACCAACAAGTTGAAGAGTCCACTTAGGAAGCCGAGGAAGAAATAAAGAAGAAGTATCTTCATTTGTTTGAATAGTAATGTATTTATAAAGCTATGTTCTACGAAAATGCTAAGAGTTACCTTCTATGAATTATGCATCAACTATATAGCTGATGTTAAAGGTGTTCCTTTTTGGTAGTATACTGCTCGTAAGGCCACGATTGGCATTGTTTTAATGTTATGTTGTGTTGTTGGTTCATGAATATTTTGTTAGGACTGGTTTTGGTGATTCTATGGCAGGTGGTTAGGCCCAATTGCAGAGGACACTCTACCGAAATTTCTTAAACATTTGGGAGTTAGCCAAATTTTGGGGCCTTAAGGAAGTTGAAATGTTGGAAGAATATCTAAGATCTATATGAAGTCAAGAATGATTAATGATGATGGTTAAGGTGAAAAGAGATAATACTGTGCCTAATAATGACTTGTAAAACATTCGAGGACGAATATTCTTAAGTGAGGGAGAATGTAACACCCCGGAAAATTTCTAAGTGTTTTAAGACCATTAAGAAGATTGGTGGGTGCTAATTATATCAATTCGGGTATGAACAAGACTGGTAATTTAAATGATATTAATTGATCGTGATAATCTATGTATGAGGTGCATTAAGAATGGTTTAGGGTCTAAGAAGAGCCCTAAGGCTAAGTCAAGTTGAAAATTATATGATGGGATAAAGTTTCAAGTGAGTTTGCACAAGATCTAACTTCAAACAAGCATAACTCTCAAGCTATGAAGAGTTATATGGTGTACAACCTATCAAATTAAAGCTCTTTGAGTCTAGTTTCCAACGCATCAATCCGTTTGTCATTTTGATATGTATACAGAAAGTTATAGCCATTTATTTTACCAGACCTGTGTCATATGCGCGCCCAGATGTGCGGTCGCGCATATTTGAGACTTTCTGCTTCAGGTGCGCGGCCGCGCACATATGAGCTCATTTAACCCCCAAGGCCGGGTAGGGAGAGGGGTTAAGTCATTTTTTAGCTAAAACCTGATATTTTAGAGAGATGTAAGAGCATTTTAGAGAGAGAAAGAGTAAACCTAATATTCTAATCATCCAATCTTGCACCAATCTCCAAGAATCAAGGAAGCTAATCACAAGATCTTTACCAAAGAGATAAGGTTCCATACCCTAGTTTTTAATTTCGGGATTTGGATTAAAAGTAGGTCATAAGAAGTATGATTCTTGGGTGTGAGAGTATTATGTATACATGTATGGATCTATTATGGAAATATGAGTATGAATCAAGCATTGGAACTCATGGTATAGTGATTGGAAGCCATAAATTCCCAATTTAAATGAATACCCATTGTAGAAATTGAAAAGTGATTATTTGATAGAATTTTGTTGGTTGGGTGAGAATGATTGGTCACACATGTGATGTTAGGATTATAAGTTGTTAAAGAATGATGGTGGGATGAATTGTTGGTAAATAATGGTAGTTGGAAGAACTAATTCTATGGTTAAGAAATGTATAAGTGTATGCCCACTAGGTGTTTGTTAAATTGTCTAAGTGGCCTAAACATTAGAATTGGTTACTAATGTTGGTCCTATTGGATGTTGATATTGTAGATTGAAGTTGCTTAGTATAGTAGATCGTTGTAGTATCATTAAAGGGTGAATTTCAGTTTTGGATCGTTGGCATTGAATTGAGGAGACAAGAAGGAATTCAGAGATGGATATACGCGGAATGGAATTTCCTGAGTATTGATTAGCTTGCTCGACGTTGGGTTCATCTTGATGAGGTAAGTAACATTTCTAAACTTGGTTTTGAGGGTATGAATCCCCGAATTGGTGTTATATAAATTGTTTGGAGGTGACGCACACGATAGTTGACGAGCGTGTGGACGCGCACCATAGAAATTGTGACTTGAATAAATCTTGTAAAGTTGTAAAATTAAAGAATCATGCTATTATCTGAACATGTTCCACGTGTTAGAGAAATTGAGTTGAGGCTCTTATTAAAGATCATGTTTAGGCTACGTGCCAAAATTTTGGGACCCATGGGGTTGTGTTGTTGTTGAATTATTTGTTTAAATTGTAATTTCGTACTCAGTCATATTCGTCCATTGCAAATCATATCTCAGTCTCTATTGTTATTTATTGATATATCATATCATCATTTTGGTCTAGTTTCATGACATTGTGAGCCCGAGAGACTAGACAGATTGATGACTGAGTGAGGTTGAGGCCTGATTGTGAGTTTAATTATGGGATCGGGATACGCGCCGCAACAGGCCATATTGGCTTTATATATATGATTACTATATGGAACGAGGCTGCCCGCCTGCAGCATGCTTTATACGCTTTGTTATTATACGGATCGGGACTGCCCGCCCGTAGTATGCCATATCGACTTTATATAGCGCTTGGGCTGAAGGAGCCCCTCCGGAGTCTGCACCTCCACAGTGAGCGCAGATGATATGATATTTGGGATGGACTTCCCAGGGCATGGAGTTGCCTTATTTATTTATAATTTAGGGATAGATTTTTCCTGGGCATGGATCTTGCCCGAAGCATTTATATTGAGGGATGGATTTTCCCTGGATATTGATCTTATCCGAATCATTGATATTCGGGGATGGATCTTCCCCTGGGATGGATTGGCCTTATACAATACCGAGTGACTAACTGTCAGTTGATGGATATACATATATATATTTGGGATGGATCTTCCCTGGGCTGGATTGGCCATATACAGTACTAAGTGATTGAATATTTTAGATCATGAGTACACGGAGTTTTCACTAAGGTGCATCACATACAGTTTGTACATTGGCATGAAGATACGGAGATGTCATATTCCTCATATTGTTCAGAATTGATCTATTTTATTTGTACTAAGAGTAATTGTTGAACTTGAAAGCATGCCTACATTTCTGTATTGTTATTTCTATACTGGATTGTACCTGCTGAGCTCGTCACTACTTTCAACGCAAATCTTGTTACTTATTGAGTTGGTTACACTCATACTACACTCTGCACCTCGTGTGCAGATCCAGGTGCTCCCGGATACAACGGCTGCTAGATTTCGGAGTTTATTCTGTTGGGGACTATCAAGGTAGCTGCTTGGCATCCGCAGACTTGACTCCCTTCCTTTTTAGTTATTATACTGTTCTATATTTTCAAACAGTGATTTTTATCAATCTGACTTTGTATTCATTTAGATGTTCATGTACTCAGTGACACCGGGTTTTGGGAGTGTTTATATTTGTACTTGTGAGATTTCTTCCATTGAATTTAATTATTATGTTTTCAAATTTAAAAGATATGGTGGTTTATAGATATTGTCGGCTTGCCTAGTATTGAATTAGGCGCCATCACGACATGTGAGATTTTGGGTCGTGACAAATTCATGGACCTCATGAATAGATTTTTCAAGCCATTCCTTGATACATTTATTATCGTATTTATAGACGATATTCTGGTTTACTCTAAAGGCAAGGAAGATCATGCAGAGTACCTCAAGATAGCCTTGTAGACCTTTAAGGAGAATGAGCTTTATGCCAAGTTTTTAAAATGTGAGTTCTGGCTGCAGTCAGTGGCATTCTTAGGCCATGTGGTATCTAGTGAAGGCATAAAAGTAGACCCTCAGAAGACAGAAGCAGTCAAGAACAGGCCAAGGCCGACAACGCCAACCGAAATCAGGAATTTCTTGGGATTAGTTGGCTACTATAGAAGGTTTGTAGAGGGATTTTCCTCACTTGCAGCTCCATTAACTAAGTTGACCTAGAAAGCAGTTAAGTTCCAGTGGTCAGACGCTTGTGAGCAGAGTTTTCACGAGTTAAAGAAGAGGTTAACCACTACACCTGTGTTAACCTACCGACAGGTTCGGGTGGGTTCACAGTGTATTGTGATGCCTCTAGATTTGGTCTTGGTTGTGTTCTTATGCAAGATAGACAAGTTATAGCTTATGCTTCCATGCAGTTAAAGAATCATGAGAAGAACTACCCCATACTCGACTTGAAGCTTGCAGCAGTGGTGTTTGCATTAAAGATATGGCGACACTAATTTTATGGCGAGCATTCTAAAGTGTTTACAGATCACAAAAGCCTTCAGTACATTTTTCAAGTAAAAAGAATTAAATTTGAGACAGAGAAGGTGGCTCGAGCTTTTGAAGGATTATGACATCAATATCTTTTATCACCCCGGGCAAAGCTAATGTGGTAACAGATGCACTTAGTAGGAAGTCAATGGGTGTCTTGTCCCATCTTGCAGTACAAAGGCGATCTTTGGGTCAAGAAATTCAAAAATTGGCAAATGATGGAATTAGATTGGATGAGACCAAAGAAGGAGGTATAACTACTTATGCCTTAGCGCAATCCTATCTTGTTGCGCATGGTAAAGCTAAGCAAGACGAAGATCCGTACTAAGTGAAGTTAAAAGAAGGAGTCAGAAACAAAGAAATCACTACTTTCACTCTAAAAACTGATGGAGTTTTGAAGTTGAATGATCAGTTATGTGTGCCTGATGTAGATGGTTTTAGGAAGGCCATAATGGAAGAAGCTTACATCTCGAGGTACTTTATCCACCTAGGTTCTATCAAAATGTATCTGGACTTGAAAGAGTTGTATTAGTGGAAAGGTATGAAGAATCAAGTAGCAGATCATGTGGCCAAATGTTTGAATTGCCAGCAAGTCAAAGCCGAGCATCAGAGGCATGGTGGCCTAGCTCAGGATATAGAGATACCACAGTGGAAATGGGAGATGATTAATATGGATTACGTAGTAGGTCTGCCTCGCACATACCGTAAGCATGATTCAATTTGGGTTATTGTAGACCAACTCACAAAGTCTGCCCATTTCCTACCAGTAAAGACGACAGATTCCGCAAAGCAGTATGCACAGTTGTATATCAAAGAAATAGTCTGATTGCATGGTACTCTAGTTTCAATCATATCTGACAGAGGCCCTCAGTTCACGACGCATTTTTGGTAGGCATTTCAGAAAAGATTAGGTACCAAGGTCAATTTGAGCACCTATTTCCATCCACATACCTATGGTCAGGCAGAAAGGACCATTCAGACTCTCGAAGATATATTGCGCGCATGTGTTATAGATTTTGGAGGAAATTGGGATGATCACTTGCCACTTATAGAATTTGCTTACAATAACAGCTATCAGGCCAGCATTGGTATGGCTCCTTATAAAGTGTTGTATGGGCGAAGATGTAGGTCTCTAGTGGGTTGGTTTGAACCAGCAGAGGTGTCGTTGATTGGTCTAGAGTTTGTTTGGGATAGAGAAAGTCCAGCTAATCAGAGAAAAACTGAAAGCGGCTCAGAGTCGTCAAAAGTCCTATTCTAACAAGTGGCATCGTGACTTAGAGTTCATGGTTGGTGATAAGGTGTTTTTGAAAGTTTCACCAATGAAAGGAGTTATGAGGTTCAGTAAGAAAGGGAAATTTAGTCCTAGGTTTATCGGGCCCTATGAGATTATAGAAAAGAAGAGAAAAGTGGCCTATGAACTAGTGTTGCCCGTTGAATTGTCCTCTGTCCATCCTGTCTTTTATGTGTCTATGCTTAGAAAGTACATTCATGATGAGTCGCATATAAAACCTGTCGATACCATAGAAATTAAAGAAGGCTTGACTTATGAAGAGTCACCTATAGAATTCCCGATAAGCAAGTAAGAAAGTTGAGAACAAAAGATATAGCGTCGGTAAAAGTTTTGTAGAGTAATCATGATTCATAAGAGGCTATGTGGGAGGTCGAGGAAGATATGAGGAAGAAGTATCCTTATTTATTTGAGGAACAATGTATGTGAACCTAGGTTTGGCTTGGCATTTATATTTCATTTATTAAATACAAGTTAGCATGTGTTTATGTCCTTGCTAGATTATACTTAGTTGTTGAAGTAATTTAGTTTCTGTCAGAGTATATTTAGTTATTAAATAATTTAGTACCATGCCAGAGTACATTTAATTCATTAAAGTTATTTACTTTTTGCTGAAGTATTGTGCTTTAGATTTTGGTTGGTTATTATGGTACCTCCTTGCCGGAGTGTGAGTAATTAGTTTATAAGTTGTGTATGGTGCCTATGAATGGCCTGTTATGATATATTTGGTTATTTTTGGTGTAGTTGTGGTATTGGTGACAGAGATATTTTTTTGGATAGTCCAATTTATAGGGGAGACTCTGCCGAAAGTTTTGAAACTTTAAGGAGTTAGCCAAAATTTTGAGTCCCTTGAGAAAGTGAGTAGTGCTAAGAAAACTTAAGAAGTTCAAGGACTTAAGGAATGATTGTTAGCTTAAGAATAAGGCCCTAGGAATATTCGAGGACGAATGTTTTTAAGGAGGGAAGATTGTAACATTCCTTAAATCTATAAAAGTTTTAACACACGTTAAATATAGAATTTTTTTTATCTTGCATTGAGTGCATAAAAATTATACTTCTATTACGGATTTAGATTGACTTTTGAGTTACTAATCTATTTATAAATAATTGTATATACAATTAGGAAAATATTAATAATTTTAATATTATTAATTGTTAACAGTGGGTATAATTAAATACTAGTTATGTCAAAAAAAAAAATAAGACACTTAAAATTGGGCCTAAGGCCCATAGATTAGTAGGTACGTAAGGTCAAGGAAAGGCTTAAAGCCTTGGATGAAAGGGGGACAAAGGCAAATAATACAAAGCAACAAGTCAATAATTAGACCTTTAAGGACAAGAAACAGCGGCAGCAAATCCAACGAACTATTTAAGCAAACAACGAAAATTCTAGGCTTCTTTACAAATAACTAGTTCTTGAACACAAGTATAAGAATTGGATAGTTAATTCCCTTTTTTCTCTGTATCAACAGTAAATTTCATGTTTAGGTGTGAAACTTTAAAATTAATTAAAATGCATTGGTTGTTGTAGAATCGATTGTTTGACGGGTATAAATTGGACCGGAGCCTACGTATTGGCTCGAGGAGTTTTGAGGTGGGTGGATATAACCTTTTACTAAAGTGGTTCTACTCACAAAGACACGCCCACAAAGTATTTGATAAAATATTTTAAAGAGTCAACATGTGCTTAATTGGAACGAGTGAATACATGTTGACTAAGTATATTCTTGCTTAAATTTTCAGATTTTTGTGTTATTCTTATATGCTATTTTCATGTTGAAGATTATGAAGAAGAAAGAGTCTTTAGAAATATTTTTATATGTTTATTTCATTCTTATGTCATGCTTTACATTTAAGGGCACCAATATGAGCATGTACATAATGTTCTATAAAGAAAAGATTTAGACTTGAAAAAGTCACAAGGAAGAAGTTTTAGAAAGAAAAGATTTTTGGGGAGTATCCGTTATTCTGAGAAGGGGTCATCGTCCAGGCCGAGGGTCCTGACCAAGGCGTTGACTTCCTGAAACTACTTGTGCCAAAGTAGGGAGCACACGAGCCGAGGGTCTCGTTGCTGAGAATTTACTTAGCCATGCTAAGGTATGATACATAAGCGCTGAGAACCATGAAGCGAGTGGCACCTCGTGGATTGGGCCTATTCGATCAGCTTGGGATCGAACACGTGCGGATCACACAGTGACTAAGATAAAAATAAGTCAGGATAGCTGGAACTCCCGAAGCATAAAGTGAAGTATATTTTTTTTTAGATAAGAAAGAAAAAGAAAAGAATTTCTTTTAGAATATTCATAAACTGTCGTTACGCAATTATTTTTAGAATTTCGTAGAAGCTTTATATTTTCCATGCATTTAGAATCTTTGCTTGTAATATATATTTTATTAAAGTTTCGTCCCCTATCGTTGAGACTCACTGGGTACAATCGATGGTACTGACGTTCTCTTTTGAGAACCTACGTTGGTCTGCGGTACAACGTAGGAACCGGTTTTGCAGGCGAGCAAGCTACGGGTTAGGACTTCCCTCGCTTCCAGTGCTATTGGTGAGCTCAGCTTTTGTTTGTGGAGTACTCCTTTGAGTCGTCATTATTTAGTTATTTCTTTTTTTATTAGGAGAACTGGCCAGGACATTTCATGTCCTAAGCGGTGCGTCAGTTTATCAATAGAGGCCTCATAGACACTGTCGGTGGGTTAAGATTCATTATTTTTTATAATAACTTTGCAGTATTTCAGTAGTTACTATGAATAAAGTTTTGGAGTTGGTTTATTTTAGACATTCAAATTAATTAAAAGTATTTGGTTAAAGTATTGCTTTGCTGCATATAAAGTTTGAGGTTATAATAGTTTTGATAAGCGCAGATGGTTCACTCGGTCAAATTTAGCGACCGGGTGCCGGTCACGGCTTGTTCACAAAATGGGTCGTGACATTAATTGATACGAAAATAAGAAATCAATGAATTAAAAGCACATACAGTACATTATACATATTTTGATGCATCTGCAGACTGCTGTGCAAGAACGTGGTACAAAACTTCATTCTTAAGACCTAATTATTCAATAGATACAACAAGTTGATCTAAAAGAGTATATTAGAAGGGAAAAACTTGAAGAAACTAGAGAAACTTTTTAGGCTAAGAAAAGCATGAGCAAACATATGACCAAGTTGAACTTGTGCTGGGGTAGTGAGATGAATACCATCTGGACCCAGTTCTAGTCCCTTAGCATCTATTTTGACCACATTTGGGACATTGATAGCCAACTGAGTTGCTCTCACTTCTTCTATATATGGCCCTTTAAATGGCTCCTTCGGGTATGGAAGGATAACCTGTCAATAAATAAAAGTTAAATCCTAACGTATATAATCAAGAAAATATGAAAGAATTAATGCAAGTTATATATTTGGTCGGTAGGCCAAAAATAATGACATTCGTCAATTAAATATAATATATATTATCCCACAAGGGTTGACTGAGTTGGTTGAGCGAATGGTTTCCCATACGGGAGACCTGGGATCGTTTCCCCTCACCAGTAGCCTCCTCAGTCAGAGCTCGTTGCACCGGACTTGTCTAATGCGGTTTATATCTCCTATGTGGTTTGCGAGCTATTACATAGTGAGCAGGTTACCCAGTGCGCACCTGAAGGATAGCGGCTGCGGATTTCCTTGGGAATGTTTCAAAAAGTATGTATATTATGCCCTAATATACAAAAAATATACATTCTGCCGGTTATTATATTTTGCAGCAGTTTGTACAATATAGTTTTCCAAAGAATAATTAATACGTACCTGCAAAATGGGGAGATTAGGAGAATTCAAATCAGTGCGCAAGTCATGAATGAATTTCTCCAAGTTGGTTTTATATACTTTTGATCCATTCCCACCTTTTACATCACTCTCCCCATGATACCACAATAACCCCCTAATAATTCCTCCATCTTTTTCAGCAGATTTGGCTCTTTTAACCAAATCATCATAAGGTAAAGACCCACGGTGCCATTTAGAAAGAGGAGTCCCTCCTCTAGCACAAGGTACTAAACCTATAACCCCAAATTCTGAATCTTTTTTAAGGATCTCATTAGCAAAAGCCATACCAGGGCCAAGTCCACAACTTGCTAAGCAATCAATTCCATAATTCATAGGCTCATGTGCTTCTTCCCATTTTAAAGCAGCATTAAATCGTAAAATCTTTTGGTTTGGTTTACATTCTTGAGGCACAAAACCATTCCAAACTTTGGTAATAGTTCCTTCTGTTGAAACTTCTTTAGTAACTCCGCCACGTCCAGCCATGTTGCTTTGCCCTGCTAATAAAAATATTTGTAAATTATTTTTGCCCGTATTGTCACGTTCCTTCACTTTCTTTGGACTCATCAACCAACATAAGTTTGAAACTAGTAAAAGAAATGTTAAGATCAGAATAACTTCGTCACGTTTATGCTTCAACATATTGTACCGACTCTTTTAGGAGGTGAACTTGAAATCCCCTAAACAAATATTCTTCCGGTTTTAAATATTTTAGGACAACAGAAGCAGTTGAATGCAGAGGAATAAGATTTTGTTTTGGAATCTATTTTTCTTTGTTTAGGAGGATTGATATGCCCACGTTCTACATATGATGCTAATTTGTAACATTATTATACTTACTTTTTTTAGTGAATGCACTTAATTCCGTCACTTCCTTCAATAATGGCTGAATGAAATGCATAGCTTAAATGGTTTCTTTAAAAAGCAACGAGAGGAATTAACTTTTGAATTGCTATTTATATTTTATAATACATTTGTTAGCAAAAGGTTGATTATATGCTTGACTTAAAAATGTGGTGAAAGTTAGATAGAAAAGTTAAATTTATGAAAATCTTTCCAATTATGTAGTGGGAGATATTTATGCATAATGCTAGGCTGTATTCATTGCATTTATCTTCTAACATGTAGATTATTGAACATGAGTAGATTATCTCAAGTACATCTGCATAATCCTTACATTTATGCTCTGTATAAAAGTGTGAAATGGTTCTTCTCTTTCTTTTAGGGATCTTTATATAACATATAATACATAAACTATGTATATATTATACTTTCACCTATTATATTTTAGATGAAGTGGTTGTGTAGACAGCTATTTGGGTTAATTCTCTTTTCTTTTACTATTTCACCTTTTTCTTGTGAAGAGTAAAGTATCCGTGTCAATAATTTACTTCTACTGAATATAGGATGATATAAATGATTCCATTAATAAAAAAAATTGATGAGAAATAGTTCTAATAATCTTATAAGAACAACGTACCATAAATTTATCAATTCGGAGTCCAAAATTACCATTAACAGGAGAAAAACATTAGGGTGAATTAGTAATCGTTTACAAAACTACTTCTCATGTGTTCCTCTTTTTAAAAGGGTATAAGGATGGTTATTCGGTACCTATTAGCCCGACTAATTTGTATTCGCGTTGCATAGAACCTACTTATAAGGGAAAAGTGTTACTTAATCTAATTTATCCTACCAAGTTCTTTAGTGGTTTCTCATGTGTCTCGCTTGAAATAGAGTTTACACACTTACTTAAATATAGTAAGAATTATTATACTAGACAATTGAAACTACTTTACACTGTAATATACATTACAACTAAAATAATGAAATTACATTATAATAATAATTACAGTGAACCAATTACCCAAAAGGATTATAGTTTGAACCAACTACCCGAATTATTCATCTTATACATTTTTGGACATATCAAAGCAACAGCTCTAGCAGAGGTGCGTCGTAATACATTTTTGCAGTGTGTCCATTTTCATATTTTGTCTCTTTTTACAGAACCTTTGTAAATACACTCCTCCAATTTCTAATCTTGCAGACTCATGGGCCATTTTGTGTCCCAAATTAGTCCTCCAATTACCTCATGTGTTACAAACTCTGAGGAAGAGAGTGTAACGACCTGACCGGTCGTTTTGAGAATTAACGTCTCGTTCGGCGATATAAGGTCTCGAGCAGCTTCGTATTATGTGTTATGACTTGCGTGTATGGCCGAGTTTAGTTTTCGGATGATTCGGGATCAATTTGGGAGGAGGATTCCTGTTTCAATTTGGGAGGAGGATTCCTGTTTAGAAGTTTAAGTGGTAAGAGTTGACCAAGTTTGACTTTTGTGTGTTTGACCCTAGAACGGAGTTTTGAGGGTTCTGTTAGGTCCGGATGGTGATTTTCGACTTGGGCGTAAGCCCAGATTTGCATTTGGATATCTCTAGAAGAATTCGGCGCTAATTGACAAAAGTTGAAAATTTGAAGGTTTGGAAAGTTCATAAATTTGACCAAGAGTTGACTTTGAGGATATCGGATTCGGATTGTGGTTGCGGGAATTTGCATAGCCTCATCATGTTATTTGGGACGTGTGTGCAAAATTTGAGCTCATTACGGGTTGATTTGATATGTTTTGACGCGAGTTTTGGAAGTTGAAAGTTCAAATTTCGTTTAAGTTCGAATTAAGGTGCGATTCGTCGTTTCGATGTTGTTATGTGTGATTTGAGGCCTCGAGTAGGTCCGTAATATGTTATGGGACTTGTTGGTATATTCGGACGGGGTCCCGGGTGGCTCAAGTGAGTTTCGGACGTAGTTCAGATCCTTTCAAATGGTTTTTTGCATTTCTGGTTTTCTGCTGTTACCGGTTGCTTCTGGTGTTTTTCGCAATCGCAAAGGTAAGGCCGTGATCCCGGAAGGTGTTTTGGTCTGTTGTGGAATTTTCTCTCTACGTTCGCGTGAGTAAGAACGCATTCGCATAGGGAGGGGTTGGATTTCATCGCGTTCGCAACTGCATCTACGCGTTTGCGTAGTGTTATGGGCTGAGCTGGTCAGGAGGAAGGTTTCCTCTTCGCGTTCGCGATGTTGTTCCCGCGATCGCGTAGTTTTGTGGGCTTTGTGTATCGCGTTCGCGAGACTAGTGTTGCGATCACATAGAGTAATTCAGAGATAATGTATTTTTCTTCTTCGCGATCGCGATTCATTAATTCGTCGAGTGATTATAAAGTACTCTATTTCGAAGGTTTCAACCATTTTTGCATATTTGGAGCTATGGAGTTCAGATTGAAGCGATTTTTGAGGTGATTTTCAAGGGAGTGATTGGGGTAAGTGATTCTTACTTAATTTTGGTTAAATTTCATGTTTATGTCTTTGATGTTATCATTTAATCAGTGATTAGTGTTGAAATATTGGGGGTGGAAGGAGGAAAGTTCTTATGCCGAATTTTGGAGATTTGAGCGAGATTTTGGTATCATATTTGTGTAATTGTTGTATGGTTGGACTCTATATCGAATGGATGTTCGGTTTTTATAATTTTGGTCAGGTTCCGAGATGCGGGCTCGGGTCGACCTTTTGGAGTGATTGTGTCATGTGTCATGTGAAGGCCGTGTATGCGAGGTGACGAGTACGTGCTCGGGCTTATTTATAAAAATTTGACCGTTTAGGGTTCTTAAGTTCTTGTGTTCATTAGATATGAAATTGTTTATCATGTTAAATCCCTCATTGACTAAATTTACCCTTACATGTCTTAATTAAAATTAATTGCTCCATGTTCTACCCTTATTACCGATTAAACTCTTATGTGCGTTAACTGAAGTTGTCGCCTCTTTTATCGCCATGCTATCTTTCCGTAATTTCTTAACCTTAATTGAAATCATTATATCTCTTCTGTAATTGCTTAGCCTTAATGGAAGTTTGTTACCCCTTTCACTGTTGACGTATTCTTATTTAGGGTGATTGATTCATGTTATCTCTCTTGTTGTCGAACTGCACTTTCGTGGAATCATTATTACACATTACCTCTCCTTTGTTGAACTATTCTTGTTGAGACTATTATTTCATGTTGTATGTTTCTCTATGAGTTTGTTCTTCTGTTTCTTTGTGTTCTGAAGTTCTTGTGTTGATTTACTTGTCGTATTTTCGTGTTATTATTGTTGTTGCTGTTATATTCAATGTTGTTGAGCCGAGGAATATACGTGGTTGTGATATTGAAACTGTTTTTAGGAAATGTTATGGCATGTAGGCACATATTATGAAAGTCATTTATTTGAGTTGTTATGTTTTTGGCATATGTGTCTTGTTAAGAAAATGGTTATGTGTTTGCACGAGGTTTCTGTTGTGCGATTGTTATTGTGTTGCACGAGATTTCTGTTGTGCGGTTGTTATTGTGTTTGCACGAGATTTCTGCCGTGTGGTTGTTATTGTGTTTGCACGAGGTTTCTCCCGTGCTGTTGTTATTATTGATACGCATTCGGTGGTATAAGGTGTAGGTGTTGAAACACATGCGGTGAGATAAGGTGGGTTTGAAACGCGTGGCAAGTAGGGGAACTACTAGAAGTCATGCGGTGTGATAAAGTGGGCTAAAATGCGGGATGCTATTTTGGGAAAAATAATTTTTAAAACTAAATATAAAGGCTCCCGCAGTGATATAAGAAAAGTTATAATTCATTTTACTATCTGAGACTACAAGGCGGTACCTCGGGAGGGCTCTTGTTGTCATTTCCCATTTTCTATGCACTTGTCTTTGATTGTTATTTTCCTTAGCATACTATTATTATTTTCCTCCGTGTTACACTATTTGCTCAGTTCTATGTAGCTAATCTTGTTGTGTTGGTCGTTGCTTCAAACTTCATTGTTGCTTTTATTATACTGTACATTTCGTGGTGATCATTTCTTATGCGTCATTCATTGTCTCTACTCTTATTTGCTGACTGGAATTATGGTAGAATACTTGCACAAGAATACACGTAATTAAATCACCCATATCAGTTTTAAAATATGAATCCTAACGACATTAACCATTATACTTACTCTTGTCTTCTTGCTTTCTGTGTGAGGATTAATCTATTGGCACGTGAGTCGTCTATGCGGTTATGAGTTGTAATGTGGGCATAAGATGCCAAGTGATTAGGGTCCATGAATCGGGACCCGTGAGCTATGATTATGAGGTTCGGTACCTCGTGGAAATGCTTGAACAGATCCGGTGTGAAAGTGGTTGTTCTTATTGAGTTGTTGTTGGTTTCCCTTTATTTGATTTCCCCGGACTTAGATTATGATCAGTTACTCTACAACACTATTACTTGACTGCTTCATGTTGAATATTTTTATTACTAGTGTATCATTGCAAGTGTTGTTATATTCCTTACCCTGCTTAGCTTTATATTAATATTATTTCTTTGTTAGTTCATCTACATACTTGTTCATGTTGTTTAGTCCGGTAGGTGTCTTGATTGTCCATTGTCACTACTGCACTAAGGTTAGTCTTGATACTTACTGGGTACCATTGTGATGTACTCATACTAAGCTTCTGCATATTTTTTTGCAGATTCAGGTGCCACGATTGTTGTTGATTATTAGCTGGCTGGTCGAGCTGTAGACTCAAGGTAAGCGTGTCGTCGCGTTCGCGGGCCTCGGAGTCACTTTCTGATATTTTCATTGTACTGTTTAATTTCATTCAGAACAGTTGCAGTTAGGGATTTTCTAGCAAACTCAGTAGAACTTATGACTTGTACACCGGTTTTAGGAATTGTAAGTTATGTATAAAGAATTTCTATTTCATATTTATCATTGATGGTTGAATTCTTCTATTAATTTAGTAAGTGTTAGGCTTACCTAGTCTCAGAGACTAGGTAATATCATGACATCATACGGAGAAAAATTGGGGTCATGACAAATTGGTATCAGAGCTCTAGGTTCATAGGTGCTATGAGTCATAAGAGAGTTTAGTAAAGTCTTGCGGATCGGTACAGAGACGTTTGTACTTATCTTTGAGAGGCTATGGAACTACTAGGATAGCTTTATTTCTTTCGTTCCTATCGTGCGAGTTTATTGATCACGTAGTTTGAACCATTGTCATTTTATTCTCTCACAAATAGTGAGGACACGAGCTGTAGTTACCGACGACGCTGCCCCTAGAGCCGGTATTGCTAGGGGTTGGGGCAGAGGAGGAGCACATGCTATAGCTAGAGCACCTGTCAGAGCAGTTGTTGAGGAGTCGACAATATCATTATTTCATTATCTAAATTAGTTTCATATAGTTATATTTATTGTATGAAATTATTTTTGCTATATTCGAGCAGTTCGGAGTTGAAAAATCGAGGGAAAGGCCTTCTAATTGATTGATTGAGCGTGGTTTGAGGTAAGAATCTTGCCTAACTTTGTGTGGGAGAACTATCCCTTAGGATTTGAGTCATTTGTGCTAATTGTGTCATGTGAAGGTTGTGTATGTGAGGTGACAAGTACGTACTCGAACTTATTTGTGGAAATTTGACCGTTTACAGCTCTTAAGTTCTTATGTTCATTAAATATGAAAATGTTTGTCATGTTAAATCCCTCATTTACTAAAGTCACCCTTATGTGTCTTAATTGAAATTGCGTGTCATGTTCTACCCTTATTGCCGATTAAACTCTTAAGTGCCTTAACTGAAATTGTTGCTTCTTTTATCGTCATGCTATCTTTCCGTAATTGCTTAACCATAATTAAAATCATTATTATCTCTTCCGTAATTACCTAGCCTTAATGGAATTTTGTTACCCCTTTCATTGTTGACGTATTATTATTTGGGGTCATTGATTCATGTTATCTCTCGTGTTGTCGAACTGCACTTTCGTGGAATCATTGTTACATATTACCTCTCCTGTGTTATACTATTCTTGTTGAAACTATTATTTTCCTGTTGTGTCTTTCTTTGTGAGTTTGTTCCTCCGTTTCTTTGTGTTCTAAAGTTCTTGTGTTGATTTACTTGTCGTGTTATTGTTGTTATTGTTATTGTTGCTGTTGTGCGGTTGTTATTGTGTTGCACGAGGTTTCTGTCGTGCTATTGTTATTATTGATACGCATGTGGTGGTATGAGGTCTCGGTGTTGAAATGCATGTGGTGAGATAAGGTGGGCTTAAAACGCGTGGCTAGTAGGAAAACTACTAGAAGCCATGCGGTATGATAAGGTGAGCTAAAACGCGGGATGCTATTTGGGAAAAAATAATTTTTAAAACTAAATATAAAGGATCCCGTGGTGATATAAGGAAAGTTGTGATTTATTTTACGATTTGAGACTACGAGGTGGTACCCCTTGAGGGAACTTGTTATCATTTCCCTTTTTCTGTGCACTTGTCTTTGATTATTGTTTTCCTTAGCATACTATTAATTGTTTTTCTCTGTGTTGCACTATTTGTTTAGTTCTATGTAGCTAATCTTGTTGTGTTGGTCGCTGCTTCAAACTTCATTGCTGCTTTTATTACACTGTACATTTCGTGGTGATCATTTCTTATGCGTCATTCATTGTCTCTACACTTATTTATTTACTGAAATTATGGTAGAACACTGGAACAAGCATACACATAGTTAAATCACCCGTATCGATTTTAAAAGGTGAATCTTGACGACATTAACCATTATACGTACTTTTGTCTTCTTGCCTTGTATGTGAGGATTGTTTTATTGGCACGTGAGTCATCCATGAGGTTACTAGTTGTAATATGGGCACAAGATGTCAAGTGATTAAGGTTCATGAATTGGGACTCATGAGTTGTGATTATGAGGTTCGGTACCTCGTGGAAATGCTTGAACATATCTGGTGTGAAAGTGGTTGTTCTTATTGAGTTTTTTTTGGTTTTTCCTTTATTTGCTTTCCCCCGGACTTAGACTGTGGTTAGTTACTCTACAACATTATTACCTGACTGCTTCCTGTTGAATATTGTTGTTACTATTGTATCATTGCAAGTATTGTTTTGTATTCCTTACCCTGCTTAAATTTATATTAATATTGTTTCTATGTTAGTTCATCTACACACTTGTTCAGGTTGTTTAGTCTGGTAGGTGTCTTGATTGTCCCTCGTCACTACTCCACTGAGATTAATCTTGATACTTACTGAGTACCGTTGTGATGTACTCATACTACGCTTCTGCACATTTTTATGTTGATCCAGGTGCCACGATTGTTATTGATTATTAGCTGGTTGGTCGAGCTGTGGAGACTTAAGGTAAACCTGTTGTCGCGTTCGTAGGCCTTGGAGTCACCTTCTGATATTTTTATTATACTGTTTAATTCCATTCTGAACAGTTGCATTTAGGGATTTTCTAGCAAACTCAGTAGAGCTTATGAATTGTACAACCGATTTTGGAAACTGTAAGTTGTGTATAAAGAATTTATATTTCATATTTATCATTGATGATTGAATTCTTCTATTAATTTAGTAAGTGTTAGTCTTACCTAATCTTAGAGACTAGGTACCGTCACGATATCCTACGGAGTTAAATTGGGGCCGTGACAAGTTGGTATCAGAGTTGTAGGTTCATAGGTGCTACGAGTCATAAGCGAGTTTAGTAGAGTCTTGCGGATCGGTACGGAGACGTCTGTACTTATCTTCGAGAGGTTACAGAACTATTAGGACAGTTTCACTTCTTTCATTTCTATCGTGCGAGTTTATTGATCTCGGAGTTTGAACCTTTGTCATTTTATTCTCTCACAAATGGTGAGGACACGAGCTGCAGTTACCGACGATGTTGCCCCTACGGCCGGAATTGCTAGGGGCTGGGATAGAGGCTGAGGAGGAGCATATGCTACCGCTAGAGAACCTGTCAGAGCAGCCGTCGAGGAGCCGCCAATATCTTTTTCTGTCACTATAGAAAAAGCTAAGACATTTTTAATATGCCCAAATTGAGTTGTGCATTGCGAAGGATCTGAAGCAATTTGAAAAGAAATAAGCCAAAAAAACAGTCAATTCGTCCATGGAGTTTCTTTCACACTACTTAATTTTTTAAGTTCATCCAATCACATGCAACATCCCTCATCCCCTTCCCAATGAAAAAGTTTGGAAGTGAAGTTTTCATTGGTCATTTCCAAGGAGAAAAAAAAAAAGAAACATTTTAACTGGGCCTAACAATTTCCGTTAAGGAATAGAGTTGCCGTCACTGACTACCCTTTTTCCCGTTAAAAAAAGGATTTCAATGAGCCTTAGACAATAGGTGTCCAACTTTAGCAAACTTAAAAGGACGATTGCTGTATATAAAGGATTAACTTAAACCTGGCCTTATACATAGCGGACCATTTGGGTCTTTTCCTCTGCTAGATAGCTATGAATATAAACTCTTTAGTTCTTATGGTTGGGTGTGGTCGTGAGTTTTCTTCATATTTATTGAAATTTTAATGATTTTTAATATAAAAAAATTTCTCCACACTGAAAAAGTGAAAATAGTGAGTTTCGATTAACTAAATTCTAACGAAAACAAAAGGTGTTGAAGTTATTGTAATTCACAATTGGTGCTTTAATTTCAGCTCCCAAGAGCAATTACACTCATCATAGCTACTTTAAATATTTCTATAACAAACAAGACAATCGTCTTTTTCCTGTGTGTGATTTTATCAGACTCGGACTCCATTAAGGAACAGTTGATACGTGACGGATATGAACATAAATGCATAAAGAAGAAACCAAATTGTGTTAAAAGCAAACATATTATGCATCTTTAATTTGATGCATGCACTCAAACACATTAGCTAGACTGCTTTTACTACTGTATATAATATATCACTTTATTTGAGGCCTCGTTATACAAGGATCAGCAGAAAGATCTAAGAGAATATATTAGAAGGGAAAAACTTGTAGAAACTAAAGGTTGTCCTCGATCTGAAATTCTTTAGGCTCAAAAAAGCATGTGCAAACATACGACCAAGTTGAACTTGTGCTGGCGTAGTGAGATGAATGCCATCCGAACCCATTTCTAGTCCCTTAGCGTCGAACTTGATCACATTTGAGATGTTAATTCCCAATTGAGCTGCTCTCACTTCTTCTATATATGGCCCTTCAAATGGCTTTTTCGGGTATGGTAGGACGGCCTGCGATATAATTAAAAAACGAATTTAAGATCTATACATTATTGACGTTGTACAAATATTTCCACAAATAAGTCATTTATAAAGTAATTATAAGAAAATCTCAATACCAAAAGCTGGTGATTTACCAGCCATATATCACTATTCAAGCAACACTAATAGGGTAAAAATAATTACTGGATAATGTATATAACCTAAATCCTTGAACTTTTATTACTCATATAATAAACAGAAAGTCAATCCTGAAGGAATTTTGAAATATTCCACAAACATAAAAGCATGAGTTAGAATCCAAGTTATTATATCACATATCACCGCCAAGGCTTATAGTCGAGTAGTACCGGTGGAAGCCTCTCACAA
This sequence comes from Nicotiana tabacum, assembly GCF_000715075.1. Taxonomy (NCBI): domain Eukaryota; kingdom Viridiplantae; phylum Streptophyta; class Magnoliopsida; order Solanales; family Solanaceae; genus Nicotiana; species Nicotiana tabacum. The sequence goes on from NC_134091.1 coordinate 20,952,147, forward strand.
CGGATGTGGGTTCAATACTCATTTCTCACCCTTCCCTTCCCCTTCTCGTTCCCTAATCCCCGATATAGTAACAACAACAACCCATTAGAGTCTCACAAGTGGAGTTTGAGACGGGTGGTGTGTACGAAGATCATATTCCTTGCGTGGGGTAGAGAGGCACATCCCCGATATAGTAGTAGAAAAAAAAAATGAAAATTATCATAGATCTAAGATTAAACATCTTATTAACATAGTATGATCAAGAAAAAGAGAAGGAATGTGTACCAGCAAAATGGGGAGGTTAGGAGAATGCAAATCACTACGCAAATCATGAACAAATTTCTCAAAGTTGGACTTGTACGAACTTGATCCATTCTTTGTTCTTATATCACCCTCACCATGATACCAAAGCAATGCCCTAAAATTTCCTCCATTTTTTTCAGCTAATTTTGCTCTTTTAATCAAATCATCATAAGCATAAGACCCACGCCTCCATCTATACAAACCAGTCCCTCCTCTTGCACAAGGTACTAAACCTATAACCCCAAATTCTGAATCTTTTTTAAGAATTTCATTAGCAAAAGCCATTCCAGGGCCAAGTGCACAACTTACTAAGCAATCAATCCCATAATTTAATGGCTCGTGTGCTTCTTCCCATTTTTTAGCAACGTTAAATCGTAATATTTTTTTATTAGGTTTACATTCTTTAGGCAGAAAACCATCCCATACTTCGGTAATATTTCCTCCAATAAATTTTCTAATGGCTCCGCCACGTCCTGCCATATTGCTTTGTCCAGCTAATAAAAATATTTGTACGTTTTTTCCCCTAGTATTGTTACACTCCTTCACTCTCTTGGGACTCATCAACCAACATAAGTTTGAGATAAGTAAAAGAAATGTTAAGATCAAAATAATTTCTTCACTTTTGTGCTTCGACATATTGTAATGACTCTTTTGGGAGGTGAACTTGCAATACTTGAACAAATACTAAATGAAGTGTTTGTTTTGGAATCTTTTTCATGCCCACGTTCTATGTATAATGCTAATTGTAGCATTATGTTACTTCCTTTTTTATAATGAATGCACTTACTTTCACCACTTCCATCGGTAATGGGTCAATGAAATGCATTTCTTAATTGCTTTCTTTAAAAACCAACTAAAGGAATTAACAATTGAATTGCTACATATATTATATAGAAAATAGTAGCAAAAGGTTGATTACATTTTTTACTCAAAAGAGATGGTGAAAGCTAAAGATAGAAAATAGAAATTAATGAATATCATTCCAATCATGTTGGGGAGATATTAAGCTTAATGCCAGAATGGATTCATTGCATTTATCATCTTCCCTCCTCTAGAAAATACACGCAATCCTTTTATTTATTCTCTGACCTTACCATCTTTAATTTGTTTCAACTATAAGATTGGATGATAGGAGACAAGTTTGCAAATAAGTATAGGAGAAAGCTGTTGGGGCAACAACATAGTATTTGCACAAATGGCATTTTTGTAAAGGTAATCATTACTTCATTAGCTCAATGAGATAAACTTTTATCTTTTATTGTAGTTGAATGATTCTTTTAAACGAAAATTAGCCAACTAAATTAACGGGAGATATGATTGAAATAGTGGCTTTAAAAAGGCCAGATGGTGCAATAATAAAATTAGAGGAATTTTCAGAAATTACTATTGTTTAGTGGCTATTAACTTCTTATAGCTACCATATAAATAATTACTTTCTGTAGCTACCTTTCAGTTATTATGGTAATGTATTTGGTGTATTCGAGCTACTGTATTCATGAATACAATAGCAAAAATCGACTAAAAAATAGGGCAGTCCAGCTGTCAGCCGCTGTATTCACATATATTCATACAATGTATTCATGAATACAACGTAATAATAGGTCTCTTTAGTTGTTTATTAACGGAAAGCTGCTAATTTAAAGGGATACACTCCTAATATAACTCACCTAAATCAATTATAACACACAACATTATCAATCCAATTAAAGAGAACATTTATCAGACGCTAAAAACTAAAAAACAGAGCATTCTTCAGAGTTTCATTCCCTCTTTTTTTCTAATACAGTTCGAGTTTTTTTTTTCTGACATTGTTCGAGGTTTTGCTCGGAATTGATACAAGTATCTACAGAAATACTTTGAAATTCGATTTTCTGTATATGAATACATCATATATTTATGCCGGATACAACCTGTGATAGTAACCTACTGCCTGCATATGTCATAATAAACCTAGTGCTTGTATTCTGTTGTATCTAACAGTTGTGTTCAATGTATTCAAGTTTATTTTTATATTCACAATATTTTATTTATTCCTAATACATGGTATTACTGCTTTATTGAGTATATTTCATTGGTTGTATTCATTGATTTTTTATTTGTATTGAGAGTATTTTACTGTATTTCATTGTATTGTTGTTTTAAAGACAAATAGATACAGTTAGGTTGAAAATACAAATGAATACAGTTAGATTGAATGCATAACTAATTGATAAATAACACCAAAATGATAGATCTAACAATGTATTTAAAAATGTTGTTGTATGAACTCAAATACATATAAATACAACAGTCAAAAATCACTGTACAAAATAAAAGACAGTGTATGCCTTATCGAATACATATAAATACATCTAAATACAAGAAGAGAAACCCACTGTACAAACTAAAAATCAATGTATGCGGACCCGAATACATATAAATACATCTACAATTAGGGTCATTGCATATTTTTGTTCTCCTTTCGGCTTCAATGGTTGTTGATGAACATGGAAATATAATTCCATTGTTATATGTAAATGGTTTAACCCATTTCCCCAAACCTAATCCTAATCTCATTAGCCGCTGCCACCCTCTCCTCTGTCCTTTTCTCTTCCATGTCAACATTCAAAATCAATTCAGCTATGAACAGACCATGTCCGCTCCACTTTGGCAAAAGATACAACTCATATCAGAAACTTTGATCAAGACATTTTGAAACTCATGTTAACAGAGATGAAATCCAGCAAATCGAGATCTAGGGTTTGAGAACAATCTAGAGAGAGAACCTTCAAATAAAGGAGAATTGTGGTTCAACAATGGGGAAGACAATGGAGCTGTGAGAGAGAGATGTGTAGAGAGAAATAAGATACGATGATTTTGGGAGAGAATAAACTGAAAGAATGAGAGAGAAAAATATTATACAGCATATTTAATGGCTTAACGGTAGGAAGTGACCATAAATACATATTTTGCTATAAAAACTAAAATGTAGCTATAAAAAATAATATTTTAAAAGAGTTTTTATTTATAATAAATATGATGTAAAGATTTGCGATACGAGGTAAAATTTTCTAATATAAATACTAGCCAATGGACTAGTGTAGGATGCTACAGAGTTAATCCATGCTGGAAAAATGAGTTTTGATTTGTCAATCAGTGATAATTTGTAATACTACTAAATTTCAACGTCACAAGCTCGCCACATAATAAGGTGAATCTGGAGCAAGTTATGTAAATTTAACCGAACTAGTTATTTTTTTCTCGAATTATTATACAAATGAAGATAACCGCTAACATTAATTTTTAATTCGTAAACTCCAAATTCTTGATTCGCTTCTTTTCGACGAGCTTCACAATTGCGTCTAATAATTACTGACTTCAGTCTTACCAAATGCACCCTACACCAAACAAGAAGAAAAGAAAAAATGGAGGAAATAAAAAAGTAATGACTGTCCCCAAGGGCGGTTCTGGGGTAAGGCAACCCCAAATATTTAAGGCCCAAAAATATGAAGTATTATTATATGTATATAACATGTATTCCATAATTTATATTTATATAATTATTAATATAAGATTTTAAATTTTAATAGTTTTTAAAATTTGGTATGGATTGAGTGAGTTAATAGGATAAATTTTTCTCTCACCAAATTAAATAATATATTTATCTTCTCATCAATTCTTTTTTTCTTCCTTTATGTATAGTCTTTTAAGTTTTTTACAATTTGACTTTCTAATTTCAACTCAAATTCTCTTAATTAATTTTTTTTGGTCACATTTGATTGATCCACACACCAGAAAGCAAGTTATTTTGTGTCTCATCTTTTTTAACTAAGAAATCCACGAGACAAATGTCGCAATGTTCAAAGCACGATGCATAATGAGCTCACCCCTTTTACCATTTTCACTTAAGGGAAGAATCCAATACCATATGACGTGCGCTTAACCCATACATCATGAGTTGCGCTCACACCACTAGATCAAAGTCATGTAGTTTTTTTTTTTTTGCGTCTCAATATTATATGGATTTTAGAAAAGAAGTTTCAGGGTCTTTTTAATATATTTTGGTTTTAGACCACCAGTTCTATTGAGTTGCCCCTCATCGATGATCAACAATTATTTACAGGCTACTACCCCACCATGAACGTACTGTTCAATCAGCTTCATCCACATTTAGTAATTGAATATTAGCTTCATTCACATTTAGTAATTGAATGACACACTCACTGCCTTTAATGTTCTTATCATTGTTGTCTTATCTTAATTGAGACTCTTTAAATTTGATTAAAAATGTCAGGGGTGGACAAGTGGCTCTAGTAGGAGACTAGTAAAGCCTTGATTTAGGCCCCAAATTTTTAATAATGGATTTTATAATTTTATTTCAAATTAGACAATATTAGTGTTTGTAGAAAAAATAAAAAAGTACAAAAAAATTGTAAAAAGGAAGGAAAGATGTTTACTCTTTAACAGTAAAAATATTTTAAAACTTTGAATTAAACTACTTAAATCTTTCATATTAGTAAATATTTTTTACAACAATATCAAAGGTAACATATTGCAAATATATGTCTAACATCTCATTTATTTAAATTACTCTTTTCTAATATAAATAATATTATTACCATGTGAAGTTAAAGAATTTATATCATTTAAGATATATACTATAAACAATAAGTATAAAAAATGACAAAATTACTTTTTTTTGCATATATGCTTGTATATATATTAATAAAAAAGTATAAGGTTTCTTATTAAAATATGGCTTTAGGCCATTAATTTTATGAAATCCCTCTTGAATGTCCACCTCTAGCCATCAGCTTCATAGCTTATGGCCTTACCCCATCCCCCTATCCCAACCCCAAGGAGAAAAAGAACAAAAAAAAGAGAGGAAAAGAACAGTAAGTGAAAGGAAAATGAAGAAAAATTCAGGAGAAAGAGAAGGCCTTAGCATTAAAGAAATGGTGATTCAAACGTATCTTATATAGCTAACCCAAGGGCTAGTTGTAGCACCATGTAATAACAATGATGAATTACTAGTTACATAATTGCAACGTCGTTAAGTCTGCTTAATCTGTTTTGGTAGTCATTTATATATTCGAATTGATTGGGATCCAATTTCACTGAATCAGCTAGTAGGACGGAAGACAAAAGAATAAACTTGAAGAACGTCTTGTATATAATATATATCACTTCTAAATTTCACTCATACCATGAAATTGTATGAATATAAAATATCACTATTGTTTAATGATTGAAAAAGACCTAGACTAGCTAGAAATCAGCCATTGATATTTAATTGAAAAAGGAAAGATAAAATATAAATAATTTAAATTTGAAAATGGAAGAAACATTGTGTACATCAAATGACCATACGAACGAAAAATGAAAATACACAACGAAGGAATTAATTCATGGGAGTTTTAATAACTCACTTGGTTGGTTGCTTGAACTTTCATCGATTCGATGACGCTTCATTTTAGGTAAAGTTTTTTTTGTGTAACCTATAGGTCAAGAGTCTGAGTTGTAGAAGCAGACATTAATATTTGTACAGTCAAACCTCTCTATAATAGCCTCGTTTATTCTAGGTTTGTTTGGTTGTTGTAGCGAAATGTTGTTATAGAGAATATAAATTATAACATAGCATGAAAATTAGTTTCAAAGGAAACTTGACTTTTATAGTTATATAGTGATGTTGTTCTAGAAAGGTTTGACTGTATTATGGTAGGTTGTCTATATTACACTTTTGGTGTGCAGCCCTTTCCCGAACAGTGGCAGAGCCACCTATCGCAGAAAAAATACATTGTGTAGGTAGGTAAAAAATAAATTATATATATATACTATGTATTGACTCCCCTTAATTTCCTGATATGTTTATTTTTATATATTTTGACACTCCTTAATCAAAATTTTGGCTCCGCCACTGTTCTCGAACCTTGCGTGAATACAAGATACTCTGTACACCGATAACCCTCGAACCACGCTTTATTCTCCACCTTAAATCCTCTCCGCCATTTAAAAAAAGGAGTCAATTCAGGGGCGGTGCCTATAATTTCAAACGGAAAATCATTGGAAAATAATGGACGCCATCTGTTGAAACACCAATATCTTACCAGCTTACTATCCACAACTTAGTGAATTAAAACAATGGGTTAATTGGGGCCCTCAATATGTATTGGGCCCTCGGAAAGAGAATAATTGGAGTGAGGTTAAGAATGGACAATATTACAAACAGATGGCCCATTCTCCAGAAATGCAAACAAACCAACAAAATATACCAAACTTACCTTCGAAAAGTCAATGTCCACTGCCTCATAAAATTTGATCTCTGGAATTATGCGACGGCAAGATGATAAGGTTAGTCCTTCTAAACTGTCAAATTCATAATTTGCTAAATTTTCCAAAAACTTTCTGCACATCAATGTCACTTCCCATTCTAATCATCCAGACTCATAGTCCATTTCTGTCCCAAATTAGTTCTTCAATTACCTCATTTACTATCAAGTCCGGGTTTTTTTTCTACATATATAGTGTTTACACCGGCCAATAAATAAGTAAGATAATCTTGTACTATATATTTTTATCAGTAAACTAGAGTTAATAAATATATATTTTCCCCTCATTTAACAATAATAAATTAATGAGTTTAGAGTAAACACAAAATGTGAACAAATATTTTCCTTTAACTTCCCTGCTTCGAATTAGATATTATATACGGCGAAGATATTTTTTTGAGCCGAGAATCTATCAGAAATAACTTTTTTACCTCTATAAGGTAATCCTCCCCAAATTGCCACACCGTAGAAATATACGGAGTATATTATTATTGTTGTTGAATAGGGTGATGATATTATCGAAGAAAAAGACATTGCACTTGATGCATTATTATAGTTGAATAATTTTTTCAACCGTATGCAAAAAAAAGTGTTGTCATTGATATTTTGATACTGCGAATTATACTTTTCCTTTTCGTCAGCTCTTCTCGTGAAGACTATTTGCTTTCCAAGAGGCATTATGTATTTATTGGCGTTCTTTTTGTTGCTTTGTTTTTCGTTTTGTGTTATCATCCATAAACTGTGTTTTTAGATATTCCTTCTAAAAAGTTATTTTTGGGTGTTAGAAGAATTGTTTCTACGAAACAGCCTGTGGCAGTGTTTTAGTTCAGTTAGATAACAAGTTAATATAGTACAAGAACACCTAATTCTACCCGCCTAATTAAATGGTTTAAGAATTCAAAACTTACTATTATTATCTTTATCTGCTTATTGCAAGGTAAATTATCATTTCAGTATAACGGAATTAAGCTAAATGTGTTCGCATTTATGGGTATGATCTATAATCAATTTGGGGAGTTTTAGCTTTAATTTGATTTTAAAAAGGGGAGGGGAATTTTTTTTAAAAAATCTTTATCATAGACTAATAGAGAAAACATGTAAACAAATAAACAGAAATCAACCTAGACATATTGAACATAAATACAGTCTTAAATAGTTTTGTACCTAAGAGTGAATAAGACATAATGAGCCCAATGCCTCCTTACCTATAATTTCAAATTTATGTAATTAATTATATTTAAGTTTATTAGTATCATTTTTTGCTTCTAAATTACCTATATGAGAAGCCAAGTCTGACCAGGTCAAACACGTACATTTTCAGATCAACACGTTTACCATCCATGTTGCTTTAATGCTTCGCTGTAATCTCCAATTCAATAAGTCAAACCTACCATCCAAATCAACCTTCATTCATAAAATATTTAATCAACAATTTAATTTTTACCCTTCTATTAAATCCAACAAGTCATGAACAAGAATAGAACCTTTGTTTTGCTAAGGTATTTCTATTACTTTTAAAACAAAAGAGCGTGATGTATCCAATTTTGTTTGTTTCCATCATATCATTAAAATATTCACAATGTTTATTAAATACTTAATCTTAAATAATCCCCACTTGAGCTCTTACTAGTTGTAACGCACTTATTGTCCTTATATTATAATTTTCTTCTAATGCATGGTATATAAATTAATCAAAATTCTTTTTAAAAGACCACAAGTTGGGATAAGCTAGTAAAAGATGAAAAACCTAAAAAAAAATATACTTGCGGCTGCGAACGGCGGATTCCGTCAACTACAGCCGTTTCTTGGGAGGCCTTTTTTCATAAATAAACTAAATATAAAAGTTATACTATAAATGATGGGCCTAAATTGATTTTTTTAAAGAAAAATTAGCCCAAATAGCCGTTCATCCAATTGCTTAAACTAAAATAGCCGGTGGATGTATAATATATACATAATTTATGTATTATATGTATATAATTATGTATATTCAATGTATAATTTATGTATATGGCTAGGAAAAGTAAATAATAAATATGGCCGGCTATTTGTGTAATGATCCCTTTTTTTAAAGTAGGAGTATATTACTTGCACAACTTGGAAAAACTAAAAAAGCAATACTCCCACGAGAAGCATGCCATTCACACACATATCTGCAAGTCAATTTTTGTAAATAGGTTGAACAACCTTTTAAAAGAGAAAGAATTTTAGACTAAAAATATGGATAAACAAACGAACTCAACCACCAATCAAATGATGGAGACGGGGCATTCCGAGAATCGAACTCGGGACCTCTCGCACCCAAAGCGAGAATCATACCACTAGACCAAATGCCCTCATATTTGCTGATTTATCTGACTTTCTGTTTTCACCTAGAATGTTCAGTATCAACAAGTGAATTTCCTACAACAATTACATAGACTTCAAAATTCATCTCAAACATGAATTGTTAGAAAAGGAAAAGAGTAAAAACATAATAAATGACAAAAATGTTGTAATATGCCTATGATTATAGCTAGACAAGTACAATTAGGAGGAAAAAATGTTTTATGATAAATATGTAAACCACAAGTTTCGAAAGATTAGCCATTATAAACTCAAATTGGAGAAGTTGCACAAATACGCACATAGGAGAATAAAACTATTGGAAGATAAAGCTATGCAAATATTGTTTCATAATATGAAGTAGAGCAACACTTGCAAAGTTGCACTTACTGCAATGCACAATATTCCCAAATTTTAATGTGGTAGAACCTAATATCTAAAGTGAGCAAGGAAATGATTAGTGTTGTTCTATTTATCGATTAAGGTACAACGAGAAAACTATAAGGTTTGATGGAAAATAAAGATTTCTAAATTATCAATTAAATGTTTCGAATTTGAGGCATATTTAGTAAGGAGCACTGCACGGCACTCATGTGGACTTTTTATGATACGAATTTGAACTAATCGCATTAATAAACTCTGCATATCAAATGTTTAATAAAAAATGTGAGTGACATAATTTCTTATTGGCTAATTCAATGTGCTTTTTCTTCGCATGTAAGAAATAAAAAGTGTGTACAAAAGTATTCCAACTATGTTGTTATTGGCGTGTCTTTTCACCTTCTTTTCGTCCTATGTTCCTATTACTCTCCTCTTAAATTAAATTCACTATTTTAGGACAATCAAAAAAGGAAAAAAAAAAATCTTTTCGCACATTCTTTTCCTCCAACCATACCAAAAAGATCTTATTGTTTTACTTATTCTTATCATGTTTAAACTTTCAACTTCCCATTTACCGTTGTTTACTACTATTACTAAAGATGATAAATCAGCGCTCCCCCAAAAAGTTTGACAAGACCACTTGCTTTTTGTTCTTCTTTCCCAAACGATCTCTTTCTAAATTACAAGTATACGATAAAAACACTTTAATTAAATAATCATAATAAATACGAAGGACTATATAAAAGCTAATGTTCTTCTTTTCTAAATTTGAAATGAGGTATAATTCCTCAAAAAGAGGAAAAAAAAGGAGAAAGGAGCGCGCTGAGGGGCCTATGGAAAGGAATAGTACTGTTGATTGTACGTTATGGTACAATAAGGGGTGCATGCAGCGGAGATTCGTAGGTTTTTAATGGGTGATGGACCCCACCACCTTCACTCCAAATAATAAATAAATGAAAAAACGGGGAATAAAAACAATAAACGAAAAATAAAAGAATCAGAAGAAAAACAAAATGCATTTATGGGAACTCGTGAAAGAAGTGGGTTATAGCTGGCAAAGAGTAACATTGGACGTCAGTTTTTTCTTTTTTTAGTTTTTAGTTATTTTAAAAAAAGTTGCAGTTAGGCCCGTTAAAGACAGTGCACACGTCATTAGCAAACTGACAATTGACTTGTCTACTGGTCCCACCTAACAAACTTCTTACGTGGCACGATAGAAGTCATGATTTGAGCTGTAATATGTCGGCAGTTTGGTCATCAAAGAGCGCTATCTACGTGGCACCTACTAGGTCCCACTTTCACAACTGTCCATCCTAGAGGGAATTCGGCGCCATTTCTTATGGCTTTAGGTTTTGAGGTTTTGATTAGAGGGACACCAATAATTCATGTGAGAGAAAAAGATAGCCTTTAATTTGGAGAAGGAACCATTAACACTAGCAAATTATGATTTTAGATTAATTATAAGTTTAGACTACCATAATGTTTTTGTTAGGTCACTGATTCAAATGCAACTACTTTTTTCTTTGGATTTATCTTACATTTTTCTCCCCCCTTTTAATTTGCTATGGCATGAAAAGAAATATCACATTACTTAGACTTGTAAGTTATAATACACTAGAAAAAATTAGTTTAATAGTCTGTTTGGCAAATCTTTTAAAATTAGCTTATTTTTAAAAGTGTTTTTAGAAAAACTACTATCGGTCAAAAGCAATTTATTTTGCTTGATTAATTTTTTTTAAAAAAAAAAAAAAAATTGAGCAGCTATTAATGCTTGACCAACCTTTTAAAAAGTAATTGTAAGTGTATTTTCTCAAAAGTGCGTATCAGAAATATATTTTTAGGAAGAAGCTATTTTTTCTGCTTTTACTCAAAAATATTTTTTTCCTTCTAAAAGTTTGGTCAAACACCTTTAACTTTGGAGAAAAAATATTTTTGCCAAAAAAATACTTTTGGCTAACAAGAAATTTGGCCAAATAAGCTATAAGTGCCACATCATTATGCTAGTTAACAACAGCTTTATGATTTTTTTGCCTTCAGGCTCCAACTAATAAAAGAATGTACGTAAAAATTTCTATCGTCCTATTTTTTATATTGTTTGTAATAGTCGATGGTATTTATTTCATACCAAAACTAAAAAAATAGGAGAGAAAAGAAATTCGTACATTTATCAAACTTGAGTCTTTTGTTTAATTTACACATCTTCAACTTGTGGAAACATTCATGGATTATTTAAACCAAAAAGCTTAAGTGATAGAATTAGTTTGTAAAGATGTGAATACAATTAGTTTTGGAGGCTCTCAAAAAAATATGGCCAATGTTGAAAAACTATGTAAATAAGAACATGTACAATAAAATTTGCTTGAAAGGAGAACACAAAAATTGAAAGTTTGAAATATGTATAAAACGATTTCTTAAAAGCGACATTTGCTCCCTCTCTTTTCTTCATGATAATGTTTTGATTTGCTAAGCAAATAGTTTTAATGGATATAACAAACCTTTCGTATTTCTTTCACTACTAAAAAAATCAGGTTTTAGCGACGCACAAATTCTGTAGCTAAACAGAAAAATTCGTCGTTAGCGACGAATTAGCGGCGGATTATTAAGAAATTTTGCTAGCTACGAGCGTTTTAGCGACAGATTAGCAACGACGTTCGTAGCTAATTCTAATTTTTTTTTTTGTAGTGTTTACTAGGCAAATAGTGAAGAAATTCATCTCAGAAAAGCAAGAACTTGAACTTAATCTTTTGTGTAGGAAGTTTGAGAGAAATTAGTAGGTTTGGAGAATGGTTGTAAAGATTAAAGAATGAAACTTTCTCTATAGAAGGAACGACAGAAATTAAAAGAAATTGAATACAAATATTAAACTATTAAAAGTAAAGAATGAAAAGAGACACCCTTTCACTTAAAAGACACCTTCTATTTTAATATAGCTAGTTTTATTAAAACAATATCTAACAGCCAATTAGATAATTTTAGGCATCCAATGATGTACAAATATCACTCTAATAATCTCTACAAGTGCCAAATATGATGCCTACAAGCAATTTGCGATCCAAATCATGATATTTTGTCCACAGTGATTCCCTGTGGTCCAAATGGTACATTGATCACATTTGAGTATTTAATAAGAATTCTGTCCAGGGTATTATTATATGGAATGAGTGTACTTTAGGGGAAGAAAAGTATCTCCCCCCTTATCTTTTTTGCTTTATTTATGGAGTTGCTATGTCCTAGTTGACATCAGTTAAGAGAATCTTTTTGTTTTCAAATTCTTGTTATACGTTACTGAAAGTTTTTATTGGATTTTTCTTTCAGCAAAATCCATAAATTGGGAATAGGACACATCTTCTCGTAGTACAGTGTAAGAAATCTAATTTAATTCTGAGAAATCATTTAATTTTGGGGACACAGGACGACCACCCAATTAATGAGTGTGTTCTTGCTAGTCCAGTAAAAAAAGAAAAATCTGAGGCGTTTGTTTGAATTTGCAAAAAATTGGAATACAATGGCCAACAGAATATAAATTTCAGTATGTATTTAAGAATGAAAGAGAGCCTTGGACCAAGGGTAAAGTTGTTTTCGTGTGATCTATAAGTCAGAAATTCAAGCCGTGGAAACAGCCACCAATGCAAACATTAGAGTATGTTATCTATATCACACCCCTTATATTGCGGCCATCCGAATCTTGCATGAACGCGGGATGCCTTGTCTTTCAAATAAAATTTACTATGATATATTTAGACACTTCATTAAAGATTAAAGCTAGTGTAATTTCTTCATATTATAATTGAAATTTAAAGTCGTAGTTAAGTCAAATAATAATAACTACATATAATACGACAGGAAATATTTGTTTTTTCAAAGAAAATACAAAAATATTGCTTTAGAAAATTGCTTTTCAATTTTGTTTTTAGTTTTTACAAAAAGAATTGCTCAAGAAATTATTTTTCAGTTTGTTTTAAAGCAATATTTTTCTAAAAATTGGAAAAAAAATATTTTCAATTTTTTCAATTTTTAGTAAAAGAAAATTCAATTTTTTCTAGTTTTTAATTGCTTTAGAAAATTATTTTTCAGTTTTTTTTTCAGGTTTTACAAAAATATTGTTTTAGAAAATATTTTTCATTTTTTTAAAGCAGTTTTTTTGTAAAAGCTGGAAAAAAAAATATTTTCGTTTTTTTCAGTTTTTAGTAAAAACAAATTTCAGTTTTTTCCAGTTTTTACAAAAAAAATTGCTTTAGAAAATTGCTTTTCGGGTATGGATAATGAGTCTTTTAATTAATTAGGAGATATTTAGAATTGGCCAACAGGACGATGACACGTATCCCTTCGTTTAAATGAGGGGTATATTTGAACCCAAAGTATGACTGCATGAGTATAAATAACCAAATAATATAACGAATGATATTTTTAGACCAATTTCAAAAATACATCAATATATTTGGACCTTTGCGTTTATTTAAAGCAGCTGGGAGTACTTTCTTTTTGTTTCACATTTGAAGTTGAAAAAGATGGTATTGTGGTTGATGAGAAAATTGTTCCTTTCTTGTGGTACGGGGCTAAAAGCAGAGCAACTGGCAGGTTAAAAGCGAGACGCCTAACTTGCTTGAGCATTACAGTTAGGATGCAGAGGATACAGACCTACTTTTCAAGTTTTTTTTAAAGTAGGAATCAACACTTTGGTCGCACAAAAGTTACACATTCCTCAAGCAAAGCATGCCTTTCTTCTCTTCCAATATGGACATAACTAGCCGTGTTATTTTTCATATGGGAGGCCTATGATTGATTTCCTTCGCTAGTAACCTTCTCAGTCATAGTTATTTGACTAAAAAGTATAATTTACGGTTTAAACAGTTGAATTTATATAATATTAGGTTAAACTTAATTAATAATATCTCTATATATTATTTCCGAAAATGTTACTAATGTTGGTTAGATCTGGTGGAGGATTGACAACAATATGTATTAACTATTCCAAAAAGTATGAGCAATAATGTAGCAACAACTAGCAATAAATAACAATAAATGATATTTAAGTAAATAGAATGAGTGATTCACCAAATAAAGTGTGAACTAGTTGATTATCCCTCCTTACAATGATGAATGACAGACAAATCCCAGAATGTTTGAATTATTCTCGGATCTGATGGAAGAGTGTGGAATAATACGAACAAGAATCTAGATGAAAAGATAGTGTTTGTATCTTTGAAAGAGAGAGAAAGAATCTTCGATCAAAAGTTTATTCTTGTCCAATGAATGTCACATGCCTTACACCATTGTCCCATTTTCTATTTATATGAGACATTTTCTAAGCAAACTCTAATAGTACAAGTGCAGAGAATATCCACTAAAATATTCTCATTAATATCTTATTTCGAAAACTAGCCGTTACAGTTTTGCCAACGGTGCTCGACATCGACCCTTGTTGACATCCTGGTCACGAACCACGCTGCTTCCTGGTCGACCTCGTCTGAATAACGGCTTGAAGATTCTTTATTTAGCGTTATCTTGCCTTAAATAATCTAGGGCAGATTTTGACCTATACAGTTAGTCCCTCCGCTTATTGAGGCCGGCCTCAGACGGGCTTGATGAGCGAATTCTGTTCGTCGTGGTCGAGATGATTGGACAAGTGGGCAACGTGGCCTTTCATGAGCCGCAACTTTTAGGGTTACATTGTTCCTGGATCAAAGTGACGTCATGACGTCATACGTTATTATGGTGCATTTTTCCTATGCGTTGCGTCGTTTCACTTGCGTCTGTTGGTTGGATCTGTCGCTTCGATAGTTGTGCTAAGTAATGATGACCTAATTTCTCGGTTTCGATGCATAAACTCTTATAAATAGGGATGTGAAGACACATACTCAAGTTTTACAAATTTCCCATATCGAAACCTTGTGTCTTCTTCTTCCTATTCCATTGTTGTGTATCTTCCTTCTTTGATTTAGTGATCCCTATTGTTTTTAACTCCTTGTTACTTTGAATTCCTTCTCTTTCGTTAGAACTATGTCTCACGTATCTTCTGGTCTCACCGAGGAAAGTTACCCGGTTCCTTTAGCGATGGTTTTCCCTCCTCACGTGGACGGCGTCTCCGTTGTCGTTGAGGATGAGAACTTCCCTACAGTGGAGGAGATAGTTCCTCGTAGTGAGAAAGTCAGGTCTGATTTTACAAAGGCGCCTGAAGCTAAACCCGAAATCTCCGAGTCAGCGATCAAGGAGGCCAATTTATTAGAGCTTAGGGATAAATTCGGCATTCCCACTCGCATCGAGTTGCTCCCTGCCGGGCGGGATGTGGTACAAGTCCACTACGCCGGGTACTATGCTGTCACGCCCCAAACCTGAAGAGGCGTGGCCATCACCCGGTACCATACTCGGCCTGAGCGTACCACTCTGTAACTGTGAGATCTAGAGGAGTAACCTTCAACCTGGGCCGATGAGGCCATATTCTGAATCATCTGAAAATATCGTCTCTCTAATCTGAGGGGTAAACATACCCAAAAACTCATATATATATATATATATATATATATATATATATATATATATATATATATATATATATATATATATGACGAGGCTGCCATGAACATCTACTGATATACAAACTATACAGGACTTGTCTACAAGCCTCTAGACATAGTTGAACTGTATCATGGTCGGGACAGGGCCTCGACCTACCCATCAAACCTGTATATATAAAACGGACTCCAAGGTCTAGACATGGTAACTCCGGAGAAGTGGAGCTTACCAACCAAGCTGATATTTGACTCTGTCTACTGGGAAGGTCTATCCATCTGTCTATCAGGACCTGCATGCATGAAATGCAGCATCCCCAACAAAGGGACGTCAGTACAAAATAATGCACTGAGTATGTAAGGCAATAGAATAACTGAAAGCTGATACTGAACTGATGATATAATAACTAAATGTAACTAGGAGTCAAAAATAATCTGAAGATATGCTTATGTGCTGATACTGATTCAACTCTCTCCATATAGTATGTAAAATAGATGTCTAGCCCTATAAGGCTCGGTATGTGTAACTGTCTTGCCGTAGTAGACTCGCTCATAGGCGTTCGGCCATACTAGGCTCTGTATCTCGGCCATTCGGGGCTCGCTCATATGCGCTCGGCCACAGTAGGCTCGGTATATAACTTACCATCTAATCAGAGGTTGCCCAATAGGGGCCTGCCCACCGATTATAGCTCGATAGTGGTGAAAATACTGTAATACTGTATATATATACATACTCTCTGCTCTCTTGGCTAAAAGAAGACAATACTAAACTGAATATGAAGTCCCGATAAGGGAGAATACTGTAAATTCTGAGACTAGGATAATGTGAATAAATTCAGGAATACGAACTTCTCTTTATGCCTTGTTATCAAACTCATGTAGTTACGGGATCATGCCAAAATGAAGAAAGGTTTAGCCTTAACATACCTTATCACAATCTTTCCAATCACCAACTTGAACTCGTCTTTTCTCACCTTAATCTACAACAACGATAATAATACTATCATTAAGTTACGAAAGGTACAACTAATCCACAACGAACGACAAGCTTATTTTGTATTAAAACGGACAACATCTCCCCTATAATCCTTACTTCCTCCAAATTCAAGATAACACCAACAACACCAAAAACAACAATAACAACATATATACATTATTTTCCAACCTTATGCACACCATACAATACTACAAAATAGCCCAACACATCCTAATCTCTTCATACACAAAACGACCACCGTAGTAGTGTCAACAAATCGAAAATATTACGACGAACGACCAGCCTAATATCCTGTATTTATGTGGTGTTTCTCCACACCCTTCCTCCTCCAAAACTCCAAAAAACAGTAGTAAAACATGCAGCCCAACAGCACCACAAAACAGTCCGCTACAAGTGAATAACTCGAACTCACGGCTTCCTATCACCGTCCCGTGAGTTCTTACAAATATAGAACGACTTACTATGCATCTACAACAGAAAAAAATGGATGAAAGAGAGCAGTAAACTTACCTTCTTTGTTGGATAACTCGGCTCCTATCTTGGTTATTCAAACTCTAGGCTTTACCTCCAATTAGAACGTAAAAGGGAGAGAAAATCAATTGGGGTTTGGGGGAAATTATTTTGGGAGGAGTTTTGCAGAGATTAAGTCTGGTTATTTAACCCTATTATCATCCTAATATATGAAGGGGATAGGCCTTTAAAAAGGCCTCTTTGAACGACCCGAACTTGCCCATTTTTGGACGACCTGAACAGACCCAGTTTTGGATTCTCGTTTAAGCAAGTAGGTGACAGTCTGCGTAGTCTCAGAAAAACGCCCATATATCTCTACTCCGATATCATATTGACAAACGGTTTAATGCGTTGAAAAATAGACTCATAGATATTTAATTTTATGGGTGGAAGACCCCATAACTCTACGTATATTGGGATAAAATGACAGTTACATTTGACCCAAAGTTTCAGTAAAACTTATGAACGTAACTTGTGATGAATTTTATCGACTTTTGTTCCACCACTCGCTTGACTTCAAAACATAACACACGACTAAAATAACTCATAACATAACCTCCTTTTCAATTTAAACACCCTGGTCTCACTCCAAAAGTACATGTTATAACATTCCCAATTTGTCGACTTTCGACGAAATATTTTTTTTTCAATTCCTTTAGCTTCTGAACCTTCCAACCATATTTGTACTTGTTGTTCATGATCTTCAATATTTGTAACCTCCGAGGTAATATGATTAACTTACTTTGTAAACTTTTTAAATATGATTTTATTTCTGAGCTTATATCAATTGACTTACGACGTACTCGTACGTACGAAAACATGGGTTGTAACATGTGCGCTCTAATCTTACCCTTTTCATGTCGGCTACACTCTTCCCTTTCTTCCACTGGCGGAGGAATTTTGTCATTTTTATGACGTTTTCCCGTATCAGCTCGCACCGTATATCTATAAGCTCGTCAGGATGTTTATAAAGTTTGTAGAGCTGGCCTGGGTCGAGATCACTCTTCGGTATCTGACGCATGTATTCGCCCCTAGTTCTTATAGGGGGACGATGCTGAACCTTCGCCACCAAGGGAGCAAGTGCCTGGTGGTGAAGATGGATGACAAGGCTAGCCGCCAGTTCTGGCACAACTTCTTCTTCGTCAGAACATAGGACGTGGTGGCCAACGCAGGCGGCTTCCCTGAAACTTGGAACTATACTCGTAAGCGTCTACCCTTTTTGTGTTGAGGCATTTGGTTTACTTTGCTTAGTCACGGATTCTCATCTCTTCCTCCTTTCTTATGTAGCCAAGACTTCGCCCCCTCATTTGGTCGGGGACATTTCTGATAGGGTCAGCCGGCTCCTTCCTCACATCGCGGGGATTCGTGAGTGGCTGGGATTTTTCAAGAAGTTTGGGCTTGCTCCTTCCTCGATCGATGAGTTTTTTTGCTTAAGCTTCTTGGTTACTCACCTTTTGTGGTTCAATATGGTTGACCTTTTCTTTTGCGCTTCCCTCAACTCCAGCCCGAGGGCCTTCGAGGAGGCCGGGAGCTCTCCCACCTGCATTTTCGTAAGAGGAAAATTGCTACCTCTTTGGCTTCTACCCCTTCTACGACCGCGACTAGCCTGCTCATTCCTCGATTCCACCTACCGCTACTTCAACATCAATTTCTTCTCTATCTGTGGATACTTTGGCAGCAAAACCTTTAGCTTCCCCTTTTTGCCATCTTGTGGATGAAGAGGAAGAATCGTTGCCAAGTGACGGGGGGTTTGATGCCTCGTAGGAGGATATCAGTGGACGTTGGCAATGGGGTTGCCCGGACCGTGGACTCTGAGATGGATGATTTTGTCCTTCGTGAGACGGCGACCATTGTCCTTGAAATTGACGTCAGGATGGCGTCTAAGGTTCCGAGATCGGTGGAGGCTAACAAAGATGCGTCTCGCCCTTCTGCGATGACGGAGGCCGAAGGGCCGGCTGCGAGGGCTTCTGATTCTTTGCGGCAGGAGGGGTCGTCGACTTCGCAGCCAACTGATAATACTTCCTTGTCAGCTGATGGGAGTGATAAAGGCGTTATCGAAGATGGTTATGAAACGGGCTCAGACGTTGATGCCGCTGAACTGAGGATGATGAAAGAGGGGTTTACCCAACTCGAGGTGATATTGGAGGGCTCTACGAGGACCATTATGATCCCCATGGATCGTGATCTGTTGAAAAATATGGAGAATGTAGTCCCTGCCCTCGGCCCTCTTTACTCCGAAGTGGAAGGTGAAACCCTCAAAGAGCTGGACGATGTCACTCTGTCGAGGAGCATAACCGGCCTCGCTCTCAGGGTGAGTATTTTAGGGCTTCGTCTTTCTAACTGTAGTGTTGTTTGTTCAGTGTTTCACCTTTGTTGGCGAGGGAGTTCTCATTTTTTCTTTTCTTTTTCTTCTTATGATTGCAGACCATGATCCTAGAGATTGAAAGTTCTCGAAGGGAGGAGAGGCATAAGAAAATATTTGAAAAGTAGGAGTGCAAATATTTTGAGTACCGGGAGATTCACAAGCGTTTTGCCGAGGGCGGCAACTTGCAGGCCCTTCGAGAAGAGTTGAAGGAGAAGGAGGATGAACTGGTGAGAGTCATTGAGAAATGCATCGTCCTTGAAAGGACGTTGAGAGGTAAAGAGGAAGAGCTCAAAGTCAGCAAAGGGGTCGAATCCAAGTGCAACGATCCCCAAACTCAGGTGGTTTCGCTGCGTGCCCAGCTTGAGCGGTGTCAATTTAGAGCGGATTCTCAAAGTGGCGAGGTAGCCAAGAAGGTAGAGGTTCTTCAAAAGGCGGAGTTCGCTTAGTCGGAGGCTTCGAGGAAGGTGGAGGCTCTTGAGGTAGTGATCCGGACTCTCCGTTATGAGCGAGAGAATGACTTGGAAACGGCAAGGCTTAAAGAAGAGCGGCTTGATAAGAGGATTGGAGAGTTGGTGTAATGACCCAACCGGTCATTTTGACTTTTAGAACCCCTGTTCCCCTAAATAAAACTCCTCGTATATACTTTTATTAATTTATGACTTGCAGGGATAGTTGGTTCGGGATTTGGAAGTGTTCGGGTTGAAATCGGAACACTTGGTTCCTTTAGTTGGCCTTAAAATGCTAAGTTTGACTTCGGTCATTATTTTTAGAAAACGACCCCAAAATAGAATTTGATGATTCCAACAGCTCCGTATGGTGATTTTGGACTTAGGAGTGTGTTCAAAAGTTTATTTGGAAATCCGTAGTTAAATTAGACTTGAAATGACTAAAATAGAAATTTAAATTTGGAAGTTTGACCGGGGGGTTGACTTTTTGATACCGGAGATGGAATTCAGTTCCAAAAATTTTCATAGCTCCGTTATATCATTTATGACTTGCGTGAAATATTTGAGGTCAATCGGACTTGATTTGATAGGTTCCGGCGTCGTTTGTAGAAATTGAAAGTTTCAAAATTCATTAGGCTTGAATCTATGTGTGATTCGTGTTTTAGTGTTGTTGGATGTGATTTGAAGACTCGACTAAGTTTGTATGATGTATTAGGAGTTTTTGGAATATTTGGTTGAGGTCCCGAGGGGCTCGGGTGAGTTTCGGATGCCTAAAGAATTATTTTTGGACTTGGCTTGATAGCTAAAGTTCTGGTTTCTGCAGGTTCTGGTTTCCTTCTACGCGATCACGTGAGAAGGTATGCGATCGCGTTGGGTTAATTGGGCAGCTGAAACTTTGTGCTATGCAATCGCGTGGTCTAGTCCGCGATTGCGTAAGTTTGGCAAACTTTGTTATGCGAACGCGTGGCTATGACCGCGTTCGCGAAGAGGAAACGAAGCAGAACCTATCCACGCGCTTAATCCTTCGCAATCGCGTGGATGAGTATGCGATCGCGTAGGTCTAGGAAGGCTGTATTTTGCGATCGCGTGGAGTTATCCACGATCGCATAAGCTTAATTCTGGGCAACCTTATTTTGTTCTTCGCGATCGCGTGCCTTTGGCCGCGATCGCATAGAAGAAACCACTGGACAAAATGTT
The DNA here is from genome assembly GCF_000715075.1 of Nicotiana tabacum. Classification (NCBI taxonomy): domain Eukaryota; kingdom Viridiplantae; phylum Streptophyta; class Magnoliopsida; order Solanales; family Solanaceae; genus Nicotiana; species Nicotiana tabacum. The sequence continues at coordinate 20,973,467 of NC_134091.1, forward strand.
TAAGTTCTGAAAATGGGACTTCGTCCCATTTTTTATTTTTAACGAATTGGAGCTCGGATTGAGGCGATATTTGGGTGATTTTCTGAGAAAATATTTGGGTAAGTGTTCTTAACTCAATCTTGGTTAGATTACCCGAATCTATAACTGTTTTTAGCATTTAATTGGTGATTTAAGTTGGAAATAAATTAAAAACCCTCTTGGATAGAATTAAGGATTTGAGGGTCGAATTATCATTGAACTTTAGTCATTTTTGTATGGTTAGACTCGTGGTTGAATGGGCGTTCATATTTCGTAACTTTCGCCGGATTCCGAGACGTGGGGCCTACGGGCAAGTTTTGAGTTAATTTTGGTTTTTTATTAAAATATATAATATTTTCTTATGGAATTGATTCTATAATTTTTGTTGACTGTATCGAATTAATTATGACTAGATACGAGTCGATCGGAGTCGAAAAATCGAAGAAAAGGCATACTATGTGATTAAATTGGAGCAAGTCGAGATAAGTGACTTGTCTAACCTTGTGTGGGGAAAATTTTTCCTAGGATTGGTATTGAAGTGATAAATTAAAATATGTTGAAAGTCGTGTACACGAGGTGACGAGTGTATACACGGGCTAAATATGAAAGATTATGTCTTTAAATTGTGTAGCTCATTGTTGCATATTAATTAAATAAATCTACCTTGTTATATTCTTCATCATTTACTTAAATGTTTATAATTTAAATTGCTTGACATTTTCCTGCTAATTGTTACCTGTTTAGTTGGAACTTGATTTCTTTTATTTTGTGCATAATTTAAAGGCTGATTTTCTTTAAATTAAATATTATTAATATGAAGTATTTGACATTTTAAATTTGGTATTTAAGCAACATATTAAGGTTTTTGAAATATTATTTTGTTGAATTATTTATTCATGAATATTTTTGTAAGATTTTCGCACTCATTATGATGGAGTCGTGAGCTCTTATTTGTAGAAAAAAAATATTATTATTGATTTATTTGGTATGAGCCGTGAGCTCTTTATTGTGAAAAATATTATTGTTGAATTATTTTGGCAAGTTGAATTATTTGGACACTTGAGGTGCAAATTGTGATATATTGTGATATAGATACGCATGCGGTGGTATAAGGTCTGGGTATTGAAACGCATGCGGTGAGATAAGGGTGACTTGATACGCGTGGCTAGTAGGGGGAACTACTAGAAGCCATGCGGTGTGATAAAGATGGCTAAAACACAGGATGCTATTTCGAAAAAAATATTTTTTTAAAAATAAATTGTGAAGGCTTCGGCGGTAAGATAAGAAAATGAGATATTGTGAATATATTTATGATTGGGGACTACAAGGCGGTACCTCGGGAGTGCCCTTGTTGATATTGATTTATGGCCGCAGTTGCCTTTGATTATTATTGTGATTTTTCTTAAAGTTGAAAAGAATTCTGTTTTGTTTCCACGAGGTATTAATTTCCATTATTTGGTGTAATTAAATGGTGACATACTACTTGACTCATTTCCATTGTCATTTTATCTTATTATATTGATAAACATTTACCATGCCATTATTTATTTTCCAGTAGGGCCTGACCTGACCTCGTCACTACTCTACCGAGGTTAGGCTTGTCACTTACTGGGTACCGCTGTGGTGTACTCATACTATGCTTCTGCACATTCTTTTGTGCAGATCCAGGTACATCCTATCAGACCAGGCACTAGTAAACTAGCTGTACGAGGAGACTTCGAGGTATATCTGCCAGCGTCCGCAGACTCCGCAGTCCCCTTCTATCTTACTATGTTATCTTCCTTATTTGCTTTAGACTCTGATGTATAGAGACCTAGAGAATAAATTCTTAGAAGCTTTAGACTTATTTTCTACCGGATTTTGGGAGTTGTAATTATTTGAATTGTAGTTTATTTATTTCAGATATCTATTATTATTCCGCATTGATAGGCTTACCTAGTCTTAGAGACTAGGTGCCATCACGACCTCCTACTGAGGGAATTTGGGATCGTGACAGTTGGAGATAGAGACTTCAAGCCTCAACGACCGAGTTGCTGCTCTTGAGGCCGAGAAAGCCCAATTACTGGCGCAACCATCCTCTTCCCATAGTTCAGATTTTCCTAACGTTCCTTGAGAGTTGTACGAGGAGTGGATTCATACCGAGGCCCAGTTAGACGTGTTTTGATATTTGTATGCGGCGGGATCCGTTTCTGAGGCCGCCCTCGAAGATGCTCGTGTTAAGGCTCACGAAACTCGAGTCATTTGCGGGTATGACTCCTCTACACCAGAGGTCGGCGAGGACGAGAGGAAAGAAGGTGTAGATCGGCTCGAGCAGAATGCCTGGTTTGATATTGCATATCTTGAGGGCGATGGCGGATATGGCGAGGGTGTTGAAGGTCAAGGGGCAACGCTGTTGAGGGCTAAGTCGGCGGGGATGTCGAACGCCGTGATGGTGGTGGCCAGTAGTTTTCTCTTTTGATTTTTTGTATATTTTTGTGTGTAGTTGGTGGCGTCTTCATGAGCCTTTGTAAAAAATATTTCAAGTATGAAATACCAGTTTCGTTATTTGCATCTGATTCCCTTCTTGTGGCTCGTTTTTGCATTTGCATGTTTTTTGATTCTGTCGCTTAGTTGCCTTGATTTTCTGACCGTGATCACTTAATGGTGAATGGCGGACAGAGGTTGTTGGGCATTTGTTCGAACAAGGGTTTAATTATGGTCGAGGGCTGGTAGATGTTAGTTCGAAAAGGTCGAACATAGCCAAAATTTAATTATGGCCGAGGGACGGCAGGCGTCAGTTCGACGAGGTTGAACATAACCTAATTTTAATTAAGGCCGAGGGCCGGTAGGTGTTAGTTCGAACAAGGTCGAACATAACCTAAGTTTAATTATGGTCGAGGGCCGGTAGGTGTTAGTTCGAACAAGGTCGAACATAGCCTAAATTTAATTATGGCCAAGGGCCGGTAGGTGTTAGTTCGAACAAGGTCGAACATAACCTAAGTTTAATTATGGCTGAAGGCCTGTAGGCATCAGTTCGACGAGGTCGAACATAACCTAATTTTAATTATGGCCGAGGGCTGGTAGGTGTTAGTTCAAACAAGGTCGAACATAACCTAAGTTTAATTATGGCCGAGGGCCGGTAGGTGTTAGTTCGTATAAGGTCAAACATAACCTAACTTTAATTATGGCCGAGGGCCAGTAGGTGTTTCGATAAGTGCGAGGTTTGTCAAAACCGTAAACTTTAAGCATTGTTGCTTTGGTCGTACATTTGGAGATATTTACAAATTTTCGAGCGTTGGCTAGCATTCCAGTCCAGTCTATCTAATCCCTTCATTGGTTGACCCGGAGAGTGCATGAGAGGTCGAGCAATGAGCTAATCGTCCTGGCTCCATCTTTGTGTATTTCGACTTGAAGTGTTCCTTTCGTCACCTCATTAAAAACCTCCTTGAGAAAACCCAATTGGGACAAAACTCAAGTGAGGGAAAAATGAGTACGACTTGGGGGACGCTTTATCTCTTTAAATTTGAAGTACTTGAGGTGGGTAATATTCCAGTTGTTTGGCAGCATCTTTCCTTCCATTGTTTCTAGTTGGAATGACCCTTTGTTCTCTTTTGCCGTGATTTTGTACGAGCCGTCCCAATTTTTTCCTAGTTTGCCTTCCCGTGGGTCTTTGCACGCTTGTGTTTTATCTTTAAGCACGTAGTCCCCGACTTTGAGTGGCCTGACATTTGCTTTCTTGTTATAATAGCGTTATGCTTGTTGTTTTTGGGTGATCATCCTTATGTAGGCCGTCTCTTTGTTCCTCAAGTTCGTCGAGCTCCTGCCTTCTGCTTTCGTTGTTCCTTGGTCAGCTCTCATGGGAATACCTTAGGTTGGGCTCTCCGACCTCAATTGGTATTACTGCATCGGTCCCATAGACCAAAGAGTAGGGTGTCTCTTATGCACTCATCTTCGGCGTTATTCGATAGGCCCATAGTACTTCTGGTAATATTTCTGGCTAGAGTCCCTTGGCGTTTTCAAGATTTTTCTTCATGATGTTCGGAATCGACTTGTTGGAGGACTCTGCTTGCCCGTTGCCCGCAGGGTGATATAGCGTCAAGAGTAACCTTTTGATATGCCATTTCTTGAAAAACTCGGTGGTCTTCTTTCATGTGAACTGGGGTCCGCTGTCACAGCTGATCTCATTGGGGAAGCCGAACCGGCATATAATGTGTTTCCATATAAAGGCGATCTCTTCATGTTCACGTATTTGGGCGAATGATCCTACTTCCACCCACTTAGAGAAATAGTCATATAAAACAAAAAGGAATCATATGTTACCTCGCCCTACCGGGAGGGTGCCCATGATGTCCATTCCCCATTTGAAGAACGACCAAGGTGAGGTCATCGAGTGGAGGTGTTCGCCCGCTTGGTGAATCATCGGGGCGTACTTTTGGCATTGCTTGCATTTTTTCACGAAGTCTGTGACCTTCTTTTTCATGGTGGGCCAGTAGTATCCTGCCCGTATGAGGCATATGACCAGAGCCCGATTGCTAGAGTGAGCTCCATAATGGACCTCGTTGATCTCTTCAAGGACCCGTCATGTCTTGTTTGGGCCCAAGCATTTTGCTAGAGGGTCTTCGTAAGTCCTCTTATACAGGTCATTGTGGATGATATTGTACCTCGCCACTTGCACTCTCAGTTTCTTGGCTTCTTTTTTATCATTTGGGAGTGTGTCGTCCTGCAAATATATAATAATATGATTGCGCCAGTCCCAAGTTAAGCTTACGGTTCTTATCTCAATTTGATCAATCGATGAGTTGAGGAGGTGGACTACGTTCTTATCTCCGGTTGTGATGCTTTTGGTGGCTGCGGCCAATTTAGCAAGGCCGTCTGTCTCACCATACTGTACTCGGGGAATTTAGTCAATCTCGCATTCATCGAACTCGGGCAGCAACTTGCAGATTTTAGTCTGATACTTTTGCAATCTTTGTTATTTGATTTGGTAAGTCCCTGTGACTTGGTTGACTACGAGTTGGGAATCACAGTGTAGTTTTAACCGTCTAGCCCCGTACTTGAGTGCTAGTCTCAAACATGCGATACCAACCTCATACCCGGCCTCGTTGTTAGTCATATCCGGGAACCTTATGGACTGGCAAATCACTTCGCCTATTTGGACTTCGAGTATGAGTTCCAGTCCGGCCCCTGACACGTTGGATGCGTCTTCGATGTATAGGACCCAGAGGTCTTGTGTTTGGGGGGAAGTTTGAGAGGCTTCTCTCTCAATTTCGGGTATTAATTTTGCACTGAAGTCGGCGAGCACTTGTGACTTTATCACTGTTTGCGGTTGGTACGTGATAGCGTGCTCGCTCATCTAGATGGCCCATTTGGCCAGCCTTCCCGATAGCTCGAGTTTATACAAAATGCTTCTCAGGGGGAAGGTCATGACGACCGAGACGGGGTGGGACTGGAAATACGGTCTAAGCTTTCACGAAGCTACGACTAAGGCTAGGGCTAGCTTTTCGAGGTGAGGATACCTCGTCTAGGTTTTCGATTAATATTTTGCTAATATAATAGATGGGGGATTGCGTACCTTTGTTTTCTCGAACCAGGATTGCGCTCATAACTACTTCGGATACAACAAGATACATGAGGAGACGTTCTCCTACATCTGGTTTTGAAAGTAGTGGTGGTGATGACAAGTACGCTTTTAATTCGTTCAGAGCTTGTACGCACTCCGAAGTCCATTGGAGGCCATTATCCTTCTTGAGTACGTCAAAGAATTTGTGACATCTATCCGATGATCGTGAAATGAACCTTGACAGGGAAGCGATCCGGCCAGTCAACCTTTGAACATGATTTTTATTGGTCAAGTGCTCCGGTATCCCTTTGATGGCTTTAATTTGGTCAGGATTGACTTCGATCCCCCTTTGTGATACCAGGTAACCTAGAACTTTTCTTGAGGCCACGCCAAACGTACAGTTTTCGAGGTTCAGTTTCATTCCGTATCGCTTGAGTATGTCAAAAGTTTCTCTCAGATGGTCAATGTGATCTTCTCTCCTTTTGGACTTGACCAACATGTTGTCTATATAGACTTTTATCGTCTTACCGAGTTGGTCCTTGAATATCTTCATTATCAACCTTTGGTAAGTCGCCCCCGCGTTCTTTAACACAAAGGGCATGAGCCTGTAGCAGTACATACCTTGGTGGGTGATGAAAGTGGATTTTTCATGATCCTCTTCTTCCTTGAGGATTTGACTGTAACCTGAATAAGCGTCCAAGAAGCTCAGTAGTTCGTGCACGGCTGTTGCATCAATGAGTTGGTCGATGTGGGGTAATGGGAAGGAATCCTTTGGGCATGCTTTGTTTAAATCTGTGAAATCCACGTACATCCGCTATTTCCCATTCTTAGTCTTAACCATGACCACGTTGGAGATCCACTGAGGGTTCTTCGACTCCCTGATGGAGCCATTCTCCAACAGTTTTTCCACCTCTTCACATACCGCGTCATTGACTGCGGAGTTAAACTTACATCTAACCTGTCTTACTGGGGTGGAATGGGTCGACATTCAGTTTGTGGGTGGCGAGTTCCTTTGGGATACCCGGCATAACTGCATGGCTGAAACCAAACAAATTTGCGTTAGTAGTTAAGAATTGATAGAATTTACCTAGTTTCTAAAGTTTACAGCCGATGTAAGCTTTCTTGTTGTGGTCGTTAAGGTCTAATTGAATGGGGTCGAGGTCCTCTATGGTCGATCCTGCGACTTCAACCATATAAGGGTCTCTGATGACCTCCTCGCTATTGTCACATATCGACATCGACCCTGTTGGTTGCTGTGCCTCTTTTTCTTTGTCCTTTATTTATTGAGTGATCGTGCTATCTAGAGAGATGCGGTAGCATTCCCGGGACATTCGTTATTCTCCTCGTATGTTGAATATTCCCCATCGATTCGGGAACTTGATGACCTAATATAAGCTGGAAGGGATGGCCCCCATGGTGTGTATCCATGGTTGCCCTATTACGACGTTGTACGTTGTGTCTTGGTCCATGATGTGGAACGTGGTTTCTAGAGTGACGTCACCGGCCAGAACAGAGAGTGTGATTTCACCAGATGTTCGCTCGACTGCTTTGTTAAAACTAGTTAGCGTGATGCAATGCGACACTATCTTATCTTCGAGTTTCATTTGTGAAAGTACTCGAGGATGGATAATGCACGCGCCGCTCCCATCGTCTACCATAATGTGTCTCACATCGGTATCTAAAATTCGTAAAGTAAAAACAAGGGCATCATAGTGAGGGAAAGCCAAATCGTTGGTATCTGGCTTATAGAATATGATACTCTCTTCGAGTTCGTCATACCGTTCGTGAGTGATTGACCGTTTAGGCTTGTGGGTAGTAGTGAACTTCACGCTATTGATGGAAGTATCACCGCCGCCATCAATGATCATGTGAATGGTACGAGTTGGTTAAGGAAGTTTCGGCGGTCCTTTATGTTGCTCACGTCCTCTGGAAAAGTTAGTCCTTCCCCGATCGCTCATCAACTCTTTGATGTGTCCTTGTCGTAACATGTTTGCGACCTCATGCCTTAGGGCGATGCAATCTTCGATTTTGTGCCCTCGTTCTTGGTGGAACTCGCAGAGGGTGTCCTACTTCCTGGTATTCGGATATGACCTCATCCTTTGCGGCCATTTCACCTTTGGTCTGATTTTCTCCAAGGCATGGACTATCTTTGTAGGCGACACACAAAAGTTGTGAGCGAATAATAAATGGGGCATACCTCTTTCGTTCCGGTGAGTCCCTGTCCTTGATCTAGGCGGGCCTTCTTCGTGGTGGGAGGAGGGCACAACGGACGCTCTGACATACGGTTGATGTCGTTCCCTTTTAGGTCGTAGAGCGACGAGATCTCTTCTAGTATTATTTCTTCGATCTTTTCTCGGTTTGGCCTGTACCGAGGTCAGTCGATGAGTTGGTCCATTGAGGTCGTCCTCATCTGCTTAGACTTTGGTACAATATGCGTTATGTATTTCATCCCAAGTGGTTGAGGGGTACTTCATCAGTCGGCTTAATAGCTTTCTAGTCACCCTCGAACCATCCCTGCAAAGCCCATTCTGGAAGGCTGCGACCACCATCCCTTCTGACACGTTCGACAAGGTCATCCTTACTAGGTTGAACCCGGCGAGGAAGTCCCTCTGTCCCTCTCCCGGAGACTATTTAATAGCAATATGTCGTTCACTCTCGTCTCGGCCTTCTTGCCCCCAACATATGCTGTTACGAACTTGTTGGCCATCTCTTCGAAAGTTTTAATGGAATGCGCAAGTAGTTATGAATACCATGTTAACGCTCCTCATGTGAGGGTTTCACCAATTTATTTTAACAAAATGGAAGATACTTGTTCTTTAGCGAGGTCATTGCCTTTCACAGCGGTAACGTAGTAAGTCACATGATCTTCAGGGTCGATCGTGCCATAATATATCCTGAGGTAGGGCAGAATTTTAAAGGTTTTTGGTATGGCATGTGGGGCGGCATCATAACTATAAGGCTGCTCGACGAATCTGTCGGTATCTCTCTTCGGCAAAAGCTTAGGGGCACCCGGTATCTTATCGACCCTTTCTTGGTGTTCCCTCATTTGGTTCCGGAGTGCTCTGTTCTCGTTCTCCATTTCCTCCATCCTTTTTAGAATAGCTGCGAAAGTGTCGGCCCTGCACTATTAACGACATTGTGAGTAATACCTGTCGTGGGAGGATGAGGGAGTTGGTTGTGTTGCTCGTCTGCTGGTTGTATAACGCAAGTTCTTGCGTTTTCTGCGGCCACGTCCCGGGCGGGCTTGTTGAGGATGCTGGTTAGCGTGTCGGTTAGCCATGCTTCGGGAAGCTTTTTTACAGTTGGGGGCGTCTCATCCCCCATAGATGTGGAGGCTCCCTTACCTATAGACTTTGTGATGCTGCAATGAGGAGGCGATGACCCATCTCGCCTAGGGGAGGCATTGGGCGTTGCGCCTTCGTTTGCCGTTTCGCAGCTTTTGTTGATGACGTTCATGAGGTTAGTTGGGAAGTCATTGATTATTCTCGCCATTTCTTCTCGGTTACCTGCCATGTTAGGATTTTGTACGTACAAAGAAAGGATATCTTGTTTTTCGCCTTCTCTTTTTTTTTTTTTTTTTTACGTTAAAGGCTCGTGTTGCCTGTAGATCTAGAAGAAACTAAAAGCTTAACTAAGAAATCCCTACAGACGACGTCAAATTATTTGACCAAAAGTGCAACTTTCGATTTAAACAGTTAAATTTATATAATAATGGATTAAACTTAGTTTATAATAATATCTCTAGATGTTATTTCCAAAAAGGTAACTAATGTTAGTTAGATCTAGTGGAGGATTGACAACAATATTCATTAATGATTCCAAAAAGTATGAGCAATAATGTATCAACTACTAGCAGTAAGTAACAATAAATAACATTTAAGTAAATAGAATGGGTGATTCACCCAATAAAGTATGAACTGGTTGATTATCTCTCATGACAATGATGAGTGACAGAAAATCCCAGAATATTCGAATTATTCTTGGATCTGATGGAAGGGTGTGGGATAATACGAACAAGAATCTAGATGAAAATGTAGTGTTTGTATCTGTGTAAGAGAGAGAAAGAATTTTCGATCAAAAGTGTGTTCTTGTCCAATGAATGTCACATGCCTTACACCATTGTTCCCTTTTCTATTTATATGAGATATTTTCTTAACAAATCCTAATAGTACACGTGCAGAGAATATCCACTAGAATATTCTCTTTAATATCCTATTTCGAAAACTAGTCGTTACAGCTTTGCCAACGGTGCTCGACCTCGACCCTTGTTGACATCTCGGCCACGAACCTCGCTGCTTCCTGGTCGACCTCGACTGATAACGGCTTGAAGACTTTTTCTTTAGCATTATCTTATCTTAAATATTCTAGAGCAGATTTTGACATATACAATAGTTTGTCGCATCATATTTTTCTAGTGTGGTTTATATTTCCTGTATGATTTGAAAGTTATTGCACAATGAATAGATTACCCAATATGCAACCGAAGGATAACGACTGCCGATTTTCCTTAGAGTTTTCCAAAAACAAATATAGACATAATTGTGACTGAATTTGAACTGAGAAATTTTTTTCACAATATACTGTCATTTGATTTTTGTATGCATATCAAATACTAGTATTCTTTTTTATACCTTTAATTTTTACAAATAGAACTAATACGTATTGACAATTTTCGTGCGCTATAACGGTACAGATTAGAAGGAAAGGACAAACATGAGAAGAACGATACTAGCTCAACATGGATAATCCGTTGGGTTCTTATATACTATCAAATACAAGTATACCAAATTTTGTACTGGTAAAAGATAACGGATACACAAAAGATTAATCAAAATACACATAAATTAATTCGAACACCATCATCCCAAAAAAGAAAAAATATGTACACGTCAGACCGTATAAAATAATACATTATTAAAGAGGCATACAAATATTGAAATTTGAAATACAAAAAAAGCGTGTTTCTAATTTAGTTGATAGAGTAATTTTTTAATCTATAAAGAAATTGAAGAACTAAATATTGGAAAAAATGTGCACTCGTGGTTTAAGACACGTGAGGTGGCGGCCTAAAGGAGGAGGGGACGGTGAGGAGTACGGGCAAAGGACAGAAGAAGTAGGTGAGGGTGCCATGTGAGAGCTGCATGTTTTTGTGGCACACCCTGCACCTCCACATTTAGATATTTTACCACACCTGTCTTCCCTTTGCCTCACTTGTACTAACTCTTCTTTTTCAACAAACAATTACTCTTTTTTTTGGTTTTCCGCTGGTGTTTATGGGTATTGAAGTTCGATTAAATTTAAATTTGTATAAGATAATTTTACATTGCTCCCTAATAAAAGTGACGTCATCTCCAATGTTTCAATCAAAAATTATGATTAAGAGCCCGTTTGGACATAAGAAAATTTTTCCTTTTTTTCAAAAAAAATTCACTTTTTTTTCGAAATCAACGTTTGTTCATAAAATTTTTAATTTTTACTTGAAGATATAATTTGGAAATTTTTGAAAATTTAAAAAACTCCAAAAAACTATTTTTCAAAATTTTCACTCAAATCACTCACAAAATTTCAAAAATAACCCAAAATTATATTCATGAAAATTACCATTTTCAGTTGAAATTTTTTTTCCCCCTATTTTAGAATTTTACAATTCTTATGTCCAAACGCCTACTAAGAATGGATGAACTAGATTGATCAGCACAATCAAGATTCAAGTGCCACTAACTACTAATACGTAGTTCAGAGTGATATTATGCAACTTGTTTAACTCTTTTGTTTCCCAATTTTTAATTTTTTTGATAAAACTTTATTTAGGACTGATAAACACCGGTAAATAAAACAAAAACTATGTAGAAACAAAAAATACGTGTTAACGTTTAACGAACCCCCCACACACAAAAAATAAAATAAAAAAACAACCCTTGTACCAAAGAAATTAGCTGAATATAAAAGAGAATAAAATAGCACTATCAAATATAAAAGCCAGTTATACTAACAATTGACAACAGAGGGATTTAAGCATTTATATTCCAACACACCAATTATGAGAAAATAAGTTAGTTATTAGTCTACGGTTATAGACTTTATTAGTATCATTTGAAAAAAGCCGGTAAACATTACTATCAAGGAACACATTTTACATGATTATACACATTACCAAACAGGTAAATCCCGTGAGTTTTTTCTTTACTTACACTTGTATTACTTAATTATGGATAATTCAACTGTCTTGACACATGATGAAAAATAAAAATAAAATAATAACTTATATTTATATTAAAAGTAACACAACATAATACTTCTATAAGAAAAAATAAATCTCTTAGTACTATCATAGTTAAAGGGAGAAGAATTGAAAACTGATTTAACTCCTCCCAATTTTTGAGTAGTACTGCTTTAAAATTAGATTAACCAAACATAATGTAAACATTGGATGAGGATATTACATTAACCTTTCCATAGAATTTTATTCGGAGGAGGAGCCTTATAAAGATTGTATTGATTCTTATAATAAAAAATATGATTAACCGAGGCTGTTCAAACAGACATAAGTCAAGCCAAATATAAACAATAAAAGTTTTTATCCTAGTATAGATAGTGGGCAAAGCTACAACTTTTTAGAACCCAAGAAGTAATTTGGCTTAGAATTTAGAATTTTTAAAGTTAAAATTCTAGTTCTACGTTTCATTATAAATTTGATTTCAATGCATCTACAGACATTTTTAGTCTAAAAGAGAAGTTTCTTCCAAATAATAGCGCAAGAATAAGAAAAGAGATAATTGCATTCTTTGTTGCTATGTTGTGGTTATTTATAAGAGGTAAGCATAAGTAAAGTCTTTAATTACATATCCAAACACTTGGCAGACAGATATTTGGCAAAGGTACATCTCGGAAACGACAACACACACTCCATTCATTGCATGTAGCCGAAATGAGTGCCATTCAATTTGTGGTTTTCGATGATTGAAGATATTTCATTCGCCACATTTAAAACACGTTGCGGTGGTTATTTGAGACCGCTAAACACAAAATTTTACAGTATAAGATCAAACCTTTCCATAACCGTGTTTGTTTGTTTCGAATATTTTTAGATATTATAATAAAGTATTGTTATAGAAAATATATATTATAATATAACATAAAAATTAATTTCGAAAAAATTTATATTTTATAAAAAAATATTATTATATAATAATATTGTTATAGAAAGATTTGACTATACATATAAATTGCATAAATTTCAAAGAGTAACGATCAATCCACAACAAAGAGACTGGCTATTGCCTATTGATAATTGGTATGGGTAATGACAATATTAGAGCGAATTACTATTTTAGTTTTTACTTTGTGCATCGTTGACGATCTTCAAAGCTCAATTAAGCTATATAAAGAAAAAAACTTTGACTATCTAAATTTCGAAATCATTTAAAAAGCGAGACAATCTCATTATTTTCCAAAAGTATGAATAAAGAAGTGAATGTTGCATATGAGAGTCGAATGCATGGATTGGTTCCTAATTCGTTTACGATATTTATGGTAGATTACCATCTCATTTTTGAAGATTTGCATTTTTAAAGGAAAATAAAGCTAGTGCTTTTGAAACAATTAAGTTGAAACTCCATCTATAAATCCGCTCATATTTTTGATTAAGAGAAGTGGAGAAACAACCTTTCCGTTACCATATAAGTTGCGTGACATGTTTTTTCCTAAATCTAGGTAACAATAATAATTAATTGTTCCAAAATCTAATCTGATATCATTAATTAAATCAAGGAAAACGTTAAAGTCGGTTACGGCAGTTCAAAGTGGCCGCGTGTGACTGGCACGTGGAGGTAGGCACGAAGGCCGTTATGATGGGTCAGGTTTTACAGCCTGGCTTTCCTCAGAGTATTAGTACCATTCGTCCTCTGATTCTACTACGGTTATTTGTCGTCTAGTAGCAGCTCATCACCACCCAAAATCTTTTTTAAAATTGAAAAAATAACTAATACTAACTAATATAGGAAAATATCAAAGCCCATGAAAATGCTCTCCAGCCTGGCTTTAGTCAAAGCCCATCCACTCATCTTCCGCACAACAACAATAACAACTCAGTATAATCTCACTAGTGGAGTATAAAAAGAATAATGTATACACAAATCTTATCCCTATCCTGAGATAGAAAGACTGTTTATTATAGACCCTCGGCTCCCTCCCTCCAAAAACTTCCAATCTTACTCTTGGGGTGACTCGAACTCACAACCTTTTAGTTGAAAGTGAAGAATACTCACCACTAGAGCAGCCCACTCTTGTCAAAATAAAATTATTATTATTAGCTTCCAAAACGGTCGGTTATTGAATTTTTTTTCCCATAATAATCTCTACCCAAAATTTAAAACCAACTACTCCTTAATTAAATAAATTCAAAATTCCCGAGATTTTCGTAATGTGATATATATGGGTGTCTATTTGAACCCTTCATCTTTTGACGCGTGTCCTTTGCCAGCCTGTATAGTAGTAACTGCCTTTGCTTCTCTCTAACCGGTCACTTCCACCTCCTCAACCGGTGATCCCTATCCTCTTTGCCTCTTGTAGTATATAAACCCCCCACTCTCCCCCACAAGTCTTCGTTCAGTAAAGGCGAGGCTCCGCCTCCCACCACCGTCAAATTGTAAATATTTCCTTCACTCTCCGTTTATCGCCGGAAATCTCTCGATTTCCGTTTTGTTATAATCTATCTGCTTCACCTTTTCTGACGGTTGCCGGTTGCTATGGCGGCGAATACACAGAGAAAAGAATCGGATCGGATTAAAGGTCCATGGAGTCCTGAAGAGGACGAGCTATTGCAGAGTCTAGTGGAGAAACATGGGCCCAGAAACTGGTCTTTAATAAGCAAATCGGTTCCGGGTCGATCCGGGAAATCCTGCCGGCTCCGATGGTGTAACCAGCTTTCCCCTCAAGTGGAGCACCGTGCTTTCACTTCAGAGGAGGATGAAACCATAATCAGGGCCCACGCTAAATTCGGTAATAAATGGGCTACTATTGCCCGTTTACTATCGGGTCGGACTGATAATGCTATTAAGAACCACTGGAACTCTACTCTTAAACGTAAGTGTTGTTCCATGTCTGAAGATTTAAGCTTTGAAACTCCTCAACAGCCTTTGAAAAGATCGTCTAGTGTAGGTCCTAGTACCAACTTTTCTTCTGGTATGAATCCGGGTAGTCCTTCCGGATCCGACTTGAGTGATTCGAGTCTTTCGGGGTTTCCCCAGTCTCTTGTTTATAGACCTGTACCGCGAACCGGCGGGATTTTCCCTCTTCCTCCTCTAGTTCAACCGATCGAAACTGCTCCATTTATACCCGACCCACCCACTTCTCTTTGCCTCTCACTACCCGGATCCGGCACCCGTGAAACCTCGATTCAGACTGCACAACCAACCCAGCTAACTCAGCCTCCTCAATCACCACCACCTCCTCCTTTGGCTTTGCCGCCGGTTGATAAACCCGTACCACCACCAACAGCTGTTTTCATGTCTCAGCTTCCTCAAACTAAGCAAAGTTATGATTTTTGTGTACCAGCTTTACCCAAATCAGGAGAGAAACAGTTTTTTACTCCGGAGTTTTTGGGAGTTCTACAAGATATGATAAGAAAGGAAGTAAGGAATTACATGTCTGGTGTTGAACACAATGGGCTTTGCATGCAAACTGATGCAATAAGAAATGCAGTAGTTAAGCGTATTGGCATTAGCAAGATTGAGTGACGATTATGTGAGATTACTGTTGGGAAATATTCATATAACAATGGCAGCAGCTCAGCGAAATGATGTTGAAATGAGACGGAGGAAACAATGCAAGATCGTAGTGTTTTTTTTTGTTTTTTTGTTTTTTTTGCCTTTCGTGGAACTCCAATATCGGGTCTACACAAAAATAATTTTGCAGTAATGTACAGATGAGAGAGAGAGAGAGAGAGAGAGAGAGAGAGAGAGAGGAGATAAAAGAAATTGAAAAAAGTATCTATTGTTCTGATTAGGAAAATGCACTGAAAAATCCATTCCACCAACCAAGAAAATTAAGAAAACAATATTGAGAATCTCAAGTCCCGTTTCCACTGATGAAACTGCTGCCTTAAATTAATATTTGACTAATATTGTGAATAAGAAATCAATCAATCAGTGTGCAAATTTAATCATTTTTAACAGCTGATGAGTATTTAAGAGAATTTTCTTTTAGATCTTTGCCAAAATATATTATTTGATGAATTTAAAAACATGGTATTTTGCACATACTTCATCAAACTACTGAATTTGTTTATGTTGAATTGATCTGAACTGAGCGGAATAATAATACTTAATTCATATGGTTATATTTTTAATATACTGAATTCATATAGTACTGAATTCATATGGTTTAGGATTAAAATATAGTTTTGATTGATAGATTGAGTAACAGTATATTGGGAAGTAATGAGAATATTGGGTAGTAGTCGTTCTTTGTATTAGTCAGTTGGACATGGGATTAGATTGGGTGAGAAACAAAGTAGGTCCGGTTTTAAATGAATTTTGTTTCGTTATCAACTAACCCCTAAAATAGATTCACTATTTATTTATGGACGGCGAGACAAGTATTTCATGACTTAAAGATTTTGATAACTGAAATTGTTTATTCAGTTGCTGATCTCCAGCTAATGGCAGCCTGTTAATGCGTTATTAGTCAAAGACATGCTAAGTTGCTTAGTTTGTGATATGATGGTTAAGTCACGAATGGTCGTCATAGTCGGTTAAAATTACCCCTTTTTGTAATCTAGTTGTGAGTTAAAGGAACATTCGAGAAAACATGTGAATAATCGGATTTTTTATTTATTTATGCTATAATAACTAGACTTTAATTGTTTGGTTGGGAAAAAAAAAAATCACAGACTTCAATTATTGATTACTAACCTTATCTTTCATGCTTAATGGTACATGTTATTGGGCACCTAATTGGCGGATAGAGACCACAGAGCCTCTGTTATCTTCACATTAGTTTTCTTTTAGTCGATCTTATAGTACAAGTAATTTTTTATTCAATTTTTTATGTGCACATTGTTTTCTTGATATTGGCCTATAATTTTAAAGATATGAACTTGAATCTAGCGTAATGTACAAAGTGCGACTTAGCAAGCACCTAGTTGACAGAAAAATAACCACAAACATCGATTGCTTTGTATTACGTTATCCCTTCCAATACACTTCAAGAATGTGCAGATTAATTATGCTTTGTTGCTACAATTGCAGAATTTGATGCTACAGATGATTTTTTTTCTGCGTTTTGGACAGTACATTCTTGTTGGAATAATTTGTTACTGTTTACCCACAAAATTGGATAACAATTAAACTTATAATGTGAATTTAAGGACACGTGATTTCACTTAATACCGATTGATAAATATGAAGATTAAAGATAGAATTATACAATAAAGTAAATCAAACCAGTATTTGAGTAGAACTCATTCTTTGAGTTAGAGTATAGTCGAACTGATTGATGCAAGGACGAATAAAACACAAGAAGCTGAAGAACAAGAGTGTGAGCGAGGAAGAAAATTAAATTGCTTTGTATAGTAGATGAATTCTATATATGGTACAATTCTAATTAGAGAAGGAAATCTCACGATTAACTAAACAACTGTTCTTGATTCGATCTGTTCCGGAAATTTTGTTATGATTTTCGACCGGTCACGGATATCTCGCTTTTTCGTTATTACGCAATCTCCTGTATTGCTAGATACCTATCTCGTTCAGTCTCGATTGCTGTCGGCCTCGATCTTGGCAGGTGCCTCGAATCCCGATCTCGGTACCTTGTCTTCGTGCCTCGATCCGATCTACTTTGGAATCGTCCTTCGATGCAAACTCCCGGTCTCTGTCGAATAGTAAAATTAGGTGGGCTTGGTTTTAACCGTATACAGATAGTCTCCTCATTTTTTTGGAGTGTAATGACAAGAAACGAATTGAGCCTTCGATTTTCTACCTCGACCTATCATGACGTCATCCTTGTGACGTACGCGACAGAAGTGACTGAAACGTCCCGTCTGTACAGTTTCCTAAGCATTAAATGCGCGTCAGTCGATGGTCGGCTACCGCCAATATTGAACCGTCGTTGTGAAATTTATGAGTAGCCCCTCTCTCCACTATTTCGAACTTTTACTTTTGAGATTCTTAATCTTCAAAGCTTTTTATATCTTCTAACCTCTTCATCACATCTACGATTTTCACTCATACCATTTTCTCAAAACACCAAATTATCATCTGCATCTATTTTTAACTTCAAATTCATACAAAAATGGTAAAAACATAAAAGATTGTTCCTCAAAAGGAAACGCTTCTTCATCGTGGCCGGCCTGCGATAAAATACCCGTAGAGCCACGACCTGAAGAGTGTGTTCCCAGGGATTTTGTTATCACTTCTAACTTCAAAACCGATAAAGCCTCATCGATTCCCGGTCGATGCGAGCCAGTGTCGAGGTACATATGCTCGATAACTGAAGGGTACCTTAAGCAGGTAAGGAAAGACTGCAACTGGAAAGGCAAAGAAGTGGTGATACCGACCCCGGAAGAAGATATTACCACCCATGTGGAGGGATTTTTAAGTGTTTACACTTACTCTTTCACGTTAGGCCCCCTCGTCCCTGTCGTCATCGATTTTTGTCGTCAGTACCAGATAACCCTAGGCCAAATCCATCCTTCTTTTTGGTGAATTATTATTCTGTTTAGTTTCTTCTTAAGCAAAGTCGAGGGGATGCCTTTCACCCTCGACCACCTCATCAGGTTATACAGCCCCTACCTCTATAGAGACGGGTTGATAAAACTCCAACGTCGGGCCACCAAAGTGCTGTTCTCGAGCATAGACGAGGATAAGGACCGAGGTTGGATGGGCTGGTTCGTTCGAGTGAGGACTTCCGACCTAATCCCGGTCGAAAAGATGCCATTTCCTGAGAAATGGAATATGAAGCATAAGTATAATTCTATTGTTAATTCTTATTTATTATTTTACCCCTTTGCTTCTTCTTATCGATATCTTTTTCCGTGATGTAGCGGTTACTTGGAAGCCTGGTGCAATTCCTAACCTCAAGAGTTGGGTTCGGGACCTGGCCTCGACCTCTTCGTACTCTGAGCACTCATGGCGTGATTTAACAAGGGGCCGATGGGAGGCCAAAACTCATGGTAAGCCCCTTTCCTATGTCCTTGATGATTCGATCAAAATATTTTTCTTATACTTAACCAATTTTCCTGTGTGTAGGCCTCGACAAAGATGCAGTCACGAGGCCCCCTTCTGGTGAGGAAGAGACCTCGGCCCCGGTTACGAAACCGTCGAAGGACTACAAGAGAAAAAGGGTTTCGGCTTCCGAGGATCCAGAACTTAAGGCAAGAACGGCTCATAAGCCGAGGAAGAACACCATCCCTCTGACCGAAGAATCTGTTCGGCATATGAGGGATGAAGACGAAGACGAAGAAGAAGAAAACGATGACGGCTCCATACTGGTGGCTCGAGTAAAGAAAACCAATGATGCCCCAAAGATAGTTGGATCGATGGTGGTTGATGAGGCTCCGCCTCAAACTGAGGGGATATTAGAGAAGGAATCGGGCAAAGTCCCCAAGTCGTTAAAGTTCGATGATGTCTCCCACCGAAATGAACAAACAGTGAGTATATCTGAAGGGACCGGCTCTGAAGCTCTTCGAACCGAGGAGAACACACTAAGTGACTCCCTTGGGGCAATAGTAATCGAAGACTCGCCCACTCTCCCTGCTTTTTCCAAAGGGGCGATTCGGGAAGCCCGAGCTTTGGGAACCCTCGAGGTAGACGGAGCTCATGAGGGAGTGGACCCCTTCCGTGATTTGTTTACCAGTATCGAGGATGCTGCCGGCCCGAGTAACGCATCGGGTCTTTTCTTCGAGGCTCAATGAGCCCTGAATCAGGTAAGTATCGATTCCCTTTATTGATGCCATATTCTTCCATTTTCTGCCTAACTTTTTCTCTTTTTATATAGACTTTAGCTCTACATCAGGAGGAATTTTCCAAGTCTCGGGTGGAGCTGAGCCGATGTGAGGCTGACTTCCGAGGGCTTTCGAAGGAAGAAATGCCCTCAAACTTTTTA
Source organism: Nicotiana tabacum (assembly GCF_000715075.1). NCBI lineage: Eukaryota > Viridiplantae > Streptophyta > Magnoliopsida > Solanales > Solanaceae > Nicotiana > Nicotiana tabacum. The sequence goes on from NC_134091.1 coordinate 20,993,127, forward strand.
GTGGGCAAAAAGAGAAAGAGATCAAAGATCTTCGAGCCTAGTTGGCCAAGGCTCACCAAGATGAGATAGATCTGATCGAGCAGGTAATGAAAATCTTAAAAGTTCATGGGCTCGATTCGGGAACGGTGGCTAACATTTCAATCTCACAGTTGCAGCAGAAAATCGAGAGGATCGAGCAGTTCTATGAGGAGGTCAACATAATAAAGGCGGAGTCCTTGGATTGGAAGGAAGGTATGGACCGCTTTGATGCAGAAAAAGAGACTACTCGAGCCCAATTATCAGCGGTCGAAAGTTAACTTCAAGGCATGAAAGAGAAGAGCTCGACTCAAACAAGGAAAATAGAGGAGCTCGAGGCTCGGTTGGCTTCTGAACGTGACAAGGCCAAATCTGAAGCCGAAAAAGCAAAGGTCGAGGCGGATGTGATTTGTGGCCCTCTATTGGGCCGATGCTGAAGCCGCTCAAGTCCAGGCAAGAGAGGAATCAGAGTCCGCTTAAACTCGAGCATATTGGATTATTGAACTCGCCAAATGCCAATCTCGGAGGGAAACCCTCAAGGAAATTTACGCTCGGGGTTTCGATCTTACCAATGAGATAACAAAGGCTAGAGAGCATGAAGCCGAAGCCGGAGTGCTGGCCACTTCCGATGACGATGATGATGATGGCAGCAAGAGCGGTTTCAAGAATGGGGAAGACCTCGATGTAGAAGAAGCTGCCCCAGGAGGAGATCAGGGACCTTAGGATTTTTTACTTTTAATATTTTTTGTATATGTCCCGATCGAACCTTTTAAATATTCATATATATATATATATAAAGATAGCTTTCCTTTCTGACTTGTCTTTATTTCTTTTATGCCTTGTGAAAGTTTTGTTCATAAGTTCGAGGCTTAGGTATTTTGATTGAAATCGGACTAGTGTAGTTTTTATAATCGAGTGAGTACTTGCTCGAACTCGGAATAGGGTGACCCTCAGGTTTTAATTGAGTGAGGATGATTTCTTCGAACTTAAAAATAAACTGGCCTTTTAGGCTCTTAAATTAGGCTGATACGTCCATATCAAAAAGAATGGCTTTCTCTCCCTTTTCGGCTTGATAAATTTATCGTTTAATCATATAAATTTTGTTGTGCCTTAACACAAAAGAAAGGATTTGCTCGAGAGTTCGAGCGGTTCCGTACCCATTAGGATTTTTAAGGGTCGATATTATCGAGACCCTTTGTTTCGTAGTGCCTTAGAATAAAATAAAGAATTTGTTCGAGAGTTCGAATGCCTTTGTATCCATTAGGGTTTACGAGGGTCGATATTATCGAGACCCTTAGAAATTTAGCCGAGGGTAGCCTTTCTTTTAACCGGTTTATGAAAATATTCGAAGGCCTATTTAATAACGGAAATCGGACGTCTCCGAACCGTGTTGATTTGGCCGTAGTCTTTAACTTGGGATTTGCCTTTTGGGCTTGTTCCCCTGTTATACTTCTAACTTGTTCGAAGTATCAGTACCCGAATGGGGTGGCCGCGACCGTGGCCTATAAAATCGAGGATTGCCTTTTTAAGATCTTACGATCTCGAGGTTTAGTAATTTGGTAATGTCAGATTTTTGGACGGCAGTCTCGAGTATCAGGTAAATTGTTTGAACGTCAGTTGTGATCGACCCTTAAGCCAGTTTCCACCATAGATCATAAGTATGAGATTGCAAAATATAAATTTTAAAACATGGGGCATCTGGTAAGGAAAAATACTTCTTCCAATAAATTATACATGCGTACATATTTTGCCATTAGGGCTCGAGTAATCTACACGGACACGATTCATTTGAGCATTTGGTCCTCTACAAAACTTACCTATCAAGACCCTGCTGACACGAAGTATTTCCTTGTAACTATCTGAGGGTGATGCCCCCCATTATTCGAGGTTGATTGTAAAGGAGCCTTGGATACTGTTGAATTGCTCAAAGTTAGCACGAACAATGGTTGCCTCGTTAAAAACCTCACCGAAAAACTCGTTTGTGATAAAAAACCGGTCTAAGGGAAAAAAAGTGCAACGCGTGCTTTCAGACCAAAGGACTACGTTTGAAGGATCCTTTGATGTCTTCGATTAAACACCTGCAAACGGTTAGTATAAAATATAAATAAAAATGGATAAGGTTTTACCTTAGCAGTAATATCGTTTGAGGAGTGACACATTCCAATTATTTGAAAACTGTTCGCCGTTTATCGTGCCGAGTTTGTAAGATCCTTTTCCGACGATATCGAGGATCTGATACGGTCCCTCCCAATTTGGGCCGAGTTTTCCTTCATTTGGGTCTCGAGTATTGAGGGTGACTTTTCTGAATACTAAGTCCCTTGTTCTAAAATGTCAAAAATTGGCTCTTCGGTTGTAGTACCTTTCGATCCGTTGCTTCTGTGCGGCCATTCGAACGAGGGCGCTTCCCAGTTTTTCATCTAGCAATTTAAGACTTGTATTCATAACCTCGTGATTCGACTCTTCCGTTGCATATCGAAACCTGATGCTAGGTTCCCCAACTTCGACCGGGATTAGAGCTTCGGCGCCATATACTAAAGAGAACGGTGTTGACCTCGTACTAGATTTTGACGTTATTCGATACGCCCAAAGGACCCCGGGTAACATTTCTCCCCATATTCCTTTTGCGTCGTTCAACCTTTTCTTTAGATTTTGAATGATGGTTTTGGTCGTTGACTCTGCCTATCCGTTCCCACTGGGGTGATATGGCGTTGACAAGATCCTTTTGATTTTATGATCTTCAAGAAACTTTGTAACTTTGCTGCCGATGAATTGCTTTCCATTGTCGCATACGATCTCGGTAGGCATTCTGAATCGATATATAATGTGGTCCCAGATGAAGCCGATAACTTCTTTTTCCCTGACTTTTTTGAAGGCTTGTACTTCAACCCATTTAGAGAAATAGTCAGTCATAAATAAAAGGAATTTAGCTTTACCTGGGGCCGATGGTAGAGGGCCAACGATATCCATTCCCCATTTCATGAACGGCCATGGTGATAGGACCGAATGGAGTTGCTCCCCGGGTTGGTGGATTATCGGTGCATATCTTTGATACTTGTCGCACTTTCGAACTAATTCCTTCGTATCTTTTTCCATATTGGCCTAGTAATATCCTGCTTTGATGACTTTGTGAACCAATGATTAGGCACCAGAATGATTTCCGCAAGTTCCCTCGTGAATTTCTTATAGGACGTAGTCGGTGTCTCCGGGACCCAAACATATCGCCAATGGTCCATCGAACATCCTTCTATATAGTGTTCCATCTTCGGTCAATGTGAATCGTGCGGCCTTCGTACGTAGAGTCCTTGATTCCTTAGGATCCGACGGAAGCTTTTCGTTCTTTAGGTACTCGATATATTTATTCCTCCAATCCCAGGTCAGACTTGTGGAGTTTATTTCAGCGTGGCCTTCTTCGATCACTGACCTCAAAAGTTGCACGATAGTCCCTGTGCTAATTTTGTCATCTTCAACCGATGAGCCCAAATTTGTGAGGGCATTGGCTTCGCTGTTTTGCTCTCGAGGTACATGCTGTAGGGTCCATTCTTGAAACCGATGTAATGTCACCTGTAATTTATCCAGGTATCTCTGCATTCGATCATCCAGAACCTCGAAGGTTCTGTTGACTTGGTTTACCATAAGTAATGAGTCACATTTGGCTTCGATGACCTCTGCTCCCAAACTCTTAGCTAACTCGAGACCTACAATCATGGCCTCATACTCGGCCTCATTGTTAGTTAACTTGGAAGTTTTGATAGACTATCTAATTGTATTAAACCCTTCACGTTCGAAGCGCCTCTGTGAATAGGGTCCACACCCCTGATGTTGTACCAGATTTTAATAATAGTTCTTTTTCGACCTTATGTACGAGGGCTGGCGTAAAGTAGGCCACGAAGTCTGCTAAGATTTGAGAATTGATGGCCTTTCAGGGTTGATACTCGATATCGTACCTGCTGATTTCGATGACCCATTTGGCCAATCGGCCCGAGAGTTCGGGCTTATGCAAAATATTGCAAAGAGGATAAGTGGTCACTACACAAATTAGGTGACATTGAAAATATAATTTTAATTTCCTAGAGGCGCTTATTAGGGGAAGCGCCAACTTTTCTAACTGTGGGTACCGGGTCTCAGCCTCGCCTAGAGTTCGACTAACATAGTAAACAGGAAATTGCCTACCTTGCTTTTCTCGAACTAGGACTCCATTTACCGCAATTTCCGAGACTGCTAAGTACAACTAGAGTTGCTCTTATGCTTTTGGAGTATGAAGCAGCGGCGGGCTCGAGAGGTACCGCTTTACTCTACCAATGCTTGTTGGTATTCCGGGGTCTATGCAAAATTATTCTTCTTTTTTAGCAGCGATTTCCGACGGGATCCTTGTCATATCTAAATGGGACCAAGTAAAACAATCTATATTATTGATAAGAAATTTAACAAGTTTTTCGCTGAGCTCGGGGATTAACCACGTTCCAAGTATACCCTTCGATCGGGTAGATGCCCAATCAGTACGACCTGCTCCAGCTCCTCAACTATCAATTTGGTGGCATCGGAATCCTCGGGGATTACGAAGGAACGAGGGATCCAATAGTCATTGTTCTCGTCCGTTCCCTGCTCCTCCGATTGAGTCAAGGCTGGTAGCGGTGGTTGCTATTTAGCTTCCTGATTTCCTTTGGATTCTGATCTTTTTGTTGACAAAAGTGCCGATACCGGTATCACTTCATCGACCGCGAACATCTCTTTGGTAGCATGCTATTCCCTGTATACTATTTTTACTCTATCCGGTGTTGGGAACTTCAATATTTGGTGAAGTGCTAAAGGAACTGCCCTCATATTGTGAATCCAGGGTCTTCCGAATAGGGCGTTGTATCTCATGTCGCCTTCGATCATGTGTAACTTACTTTCTTGAAAAGTCCCAGCTATATTTACTGGTAAAATGATTTCTCCTTTAGTCGTTTCGCTTGCCATGTAGAAACTATTGAGAACTCGAGTTGCAGGCACGATCTGGTCTTGTAAGCTGAGCTTCTCCACAACCCTCGATCGAATAATATTGGCCGATCTTCTTGGATCAATTAAAACACGTTTAATCTAAATTTTATTCACAGGGATAGAGATTAACAATGCATCATTGTGGGGTTTTGAGATTACTTCTGCTTCCTCATCGTTGAATGATAAAGTGCCTTCTGATGTATAGTCTCGAGTTCGTTTTTCCCTGGTGATCGATACCTTAGTGCGTTTGAAAACGGGCCCTTGTGGAATATCGATCCCACCAACGATCATATGGATCACGTGATGTGGTTCTTCATGCTCGTTCTTTCTGTCTGCATCCCTATCTCTAAAATAATTTTTAGCTCGGTCGCTCAAGAACTCTCGAAGGTGACCCTCGTTGAATAGACATGCCACCTCCTCACTTAGTTGTCTGCAGTCTTCAGTTCTGTGACCATGCATACCATGGTATTTACATATTTGATTGGGGTTCCTTTGGGATAGATCGGTCTGTAGGGGCCTGGGCCATCTAGTATCTTTGATTCTCCCAATAGCTGACACAATACCTGAGCGTCGATGCTGATGTTATATTCTGATAATCGTGGTGCCTCTGTGGGATCATCACGTTTATCAAAACCGTTTTTGCTCACGAGACCTCGAGAGCTCTGTCCTCGATCTTTCCTTCGATCATTTCGGATGTGATTGCGTCCCGGTCCGTTGGTTCTACGATTTGCATTGTATGGATGATATCGGTCTCTGTTCGATCGAGGTTCTCTGTCGATATCTCTATGAGTTCTTCCAACGGGCCTGATCAGATAAGCGGAACCCGAAGGAGTCCCTAATTGATCATCCTCGACCCTGATATTTAACTAGTATCGATTATGTACATCGGCCCAGGTTACCGCCGGGTATTCAATTAAATTCTGCTTTAGCTATCGTGAGGCCACCGAACTTCGATCGTTCAAACCTTGAGTAAAAGCTTGAACAGCCCAATCGTATATGACTGATGGTAGTTCCATACATTCCATCTGAAACCGAGATACGAACTCCCTTAATATTTCATTATCTTTTCGTTTTAGCTTGAAGAGGTCCGACTTTCTAGTCGCAACCTTTATTGCTCCGGCGTGTGCCTTTATGAAAGAGTCTGCAAGCATGGTGCAGGAATCAATGGAATTAGGTGGCAGATTATGATACCATATCATTGCCCCCTTTGATAGAGTTTCTCCAAACTTCTTTAGTAGAACCGATTCGATCTCATCATCTTCTAAATCATTTCCTTTTATCGCACATGTATAGGAGGTGACATGCTCATTTGGATCGGTGGTCCCATTGTACTTGGGGATTTCCGGCATGCGGAATTTCTTCGGAATGGGCTTCAGAGCTGCACTCGGGGGGAATGGCTTCTGCACGAACTTCTTCGAGTTCATACCTTTTAAAATTGGCGGTGCTCCCAGTATTTGATCAATTCGGGAGTTATATGTCTCTACTTTCTTGTCATTTGCCTCGATTTTCTTTTCTCCCGTTTCAATTCCTTTAGTGAGCTCCTCGAACATTTTCATAATGACGTGGTCAATCCCCGATTCATTGGCATTTGGACTTTCCGGCATTGGCTCGGTACTGTGGACGACTTCAGGTTCTACCCCACTTGGCGCTCGATGTTGATTTTGTAATTGTGCTATAGCGGCTTGTTGAGCGTGTAACATTTCAAATATTAATTAGAGGCTTACTCCACCATCTCCTCCGCCTTGCATACTTCGACCACCAGATCGACCTTCTCTACGTACGCTACCTTCGGGATCAACGCCCAAATTTATATTTAGGGCGATATGTGAAATGACGTCGATGGGGTTTGCAATTGGTACTCCCTCGAGATCAGCCTTAGGCACTTCAATTTCTTGGGCGACTATATTGTCGTTTTTCCCGTGAAATCCGAAACCGTTGTTACCATATGTGGGTGTTGTTGTGAGTTTGACATGCTTTTTCTTGAAAACAAAAATACTTACAAGAACAAGCGTAAAGCAGTGTGTGTTATTAGAATCAATATTAAGCAATCACTATTATCCTTAGCCCCACCGTGGGCGCCAAATTGTTTATCCTCAAAATTGAATAATAATTAAACTTATAATGTGAATTTAATGACACGTGATTTCACTTAATACCGATTGATAAATATGAAGATTAAAGATAGAATTATACAATAAAGTAAATCAAATCAGTATTTGAGTAGAACTCAACCTTTGAGTTAGAGTATCCTCGAACTGATTGATGCAAGGACAGATAAAACACAACAAGTTGAAGAACAAGAGTGTGAGCGAGGAAGAAAATTATATTGCTTTGTTATCAGTCGTCGCTACAAATGATTAGAACTCCCCTTTATATAGTAGAGAAATTCTATATATGGTACAATTCTAATTACAGAAGGAAATCTCATGATTAACTAAACAACCATTCTTGATTCGATCCGTTCCGAGATTTTCGCCATGATCTTCGACTGGTCGCGGATATCTCGTTTTTCCGTTATTACGCAATCTTCGGTATTGCTCGATACCTATCTCGTTCGGTCTCGATTGTTGTCGATCTCGATCTTGGCAGGTGCCTCGAATCCCGATCTCGGTACCTTGTCTTCGTGCCTCGATCCGATCTACTTCGGAGTCGTCCTTAGATGCAAACTCCCGATCTCGATCAAACAGTAACCCGATTTTAACCGCATAAAGTTACCCTTTTCATCTTCACTTGGTTGTTCATTTCAACTCTAAATTAAGTTTTGCTCGGGATCGGAGCAGATGCATATTGTTGGTAGTAGGAGCACACATAGCTAAATGTGAACTTATGGTGATTTCTTACCTATTGTTAGAGGAGTACACTGTACCACTCTCTTAAAATCTTCAATTCACCTCTACCTTTGGAATGTTAGACATACACATCGTTTTAAACATGTTCAGCGGAGTAGTATTATTCGTAAGAAAAGTAGGAAGACTTTGCTGCCAAGAAATTCACTCAATCTTAAGATGCTTTTACCCAAGTGAATAAACAATCAAAAGAATGACCGACACTATTAAAAGTTAAAAATTACGGGTTAGTGAGATAAGGCTTACCAGCTTTCTTATAACCGGTCCAAGCTTTTCCAAGCTTAAAAACACTTTATTTTTTTTAACTTTTTTTTTTTTTTAAATTTTGAAGTGTTTGGCCAAGTTTTTAGGAGAAAAAAATGCTTATGAAGAGAAGCAAAAGCAGAAAAAGTATCTTCTTCCCATAAGCACTTTTGAAAAAAATACACTTAGAAGCATTTTTTAAAAGTTTGGACAAACACTAATTGCTGCTTAGAAGTAATTTTTAAATTAATTAGGCAAACACAAACAGCTTCTCACCAAAAGTACTTTTGAAAAAAAAAAACAGTTCTCAAAATAAGCTAATTTTCCTAGCTTGGCCAAATGGGCTATTAGACGCTTCTCATTAATGGAAAAAATATACAACGTAGCCGCTCCTAAAATTAATAGTCGGAAAAAATATATATTTACTGTATATTAATGTATAATAAACATATTTTTTATACATTTAGTTAGCGAATGTAATTATTTTTGGCGAGCCAATCAAATGTAATGGCCTGATTGGCCAAGCTTCTAAAACTAACTTATTTTGAGAAGTATTTTTCTCAAAACTACTTTTCAAAAAAGTATTTTTGGTGATAAACAATTTGTATTTGACTAACTAATTTAAAAAATACTTTTCAACAATATTTTATGTTTGACCAAGTTTTTAAAAATTGCTTCTAAGTGTATTTTTCTCAAAAGTGCTTTCGAAAAGAAACTATTTTGTTTTTGCTTCTAAAAAACTATTTATGTTTCTACTCAAAAATATTTTTTTTCCTTCTAAAAACTTCACCAAACATTTTTTTTCTTTTCCCAAACACATTAACTTTTGAGATAAAGCACTTTTGGACTAAAAAAGTACTTTTGGTAAAAAAAAAAAGAAGAAGGTATTTTTTCGTTCCTATACAATATTTTAAACTTATTCACCAAAATTATTCTAATTTTGTATATTACCCACCTTAAACAAGTATTACTTACAAATTAAATACATTTCACCTTAAAAGGCTCCCAATCCATTATCAGTGCCTTCAATCAAGGGATTTAGTTACACCCCTTTCCTTTTTTTCTCTCCTCTCTCCCCTCTTTTCTCCATATCGAAAATATTTAGCAATCAAATCCAGTAGCAGCTTTCATCACAAAAATTCAAGGATTACGACACAACAAATGGGTTAGCAATAATTAACTTAAAATAAGATAGGAATTTTCATCCCAAAAATTTTAAACGGAAAAATTGATTTAATCATTTAAGTCGATTACTTCAATTGTCTCAGCATTGAAAGTCAATCAGATACAATTTAAAGGATTTTGTAAGTTCATTGATCAAGGTTTGACGGAAGAACTTTATAAGTTTCCAAAAATTGAAGATACAGATCAAGAAGTTGAATTTTAATTATTTGTGAAAACATATAAATTAGTCGAACCCTTGATAAAGGAAAGAGATGTTGTGCATGAATCACTCACATATTCTTCTGAATTATATGTATTCGCGGGATTAATTTAGAAAAACAGTAGGGATATGCAAGAACAAATAATTTTTATCGGAAACATTCCTCTAATGAATTCCCTGAGAACTTCTATAGTCTTTTATTGGTGAAGTCGAGAAAGGAAACTAAAATTTGCAAAGTTTCAATTAAAAAATCTGAGAATATTCAACTTCAACTTTGAAATCTGAAATATATCAAATGAAGAAATATTGGGGGAAAAAACAGAGAAGGAGAGTAGAGAGACGAAGGGAGAGAGAGATAGAAACATAGACAGAGAGAGAGTGTGGGCAAATATAAAGTGATAAGGAAATAACTGATATTTTTTATTCAATTTCTAATATAAAGGGATACTCATTTAAAACTTATTTGTACATAATTGATAAATTGTATATGACCATATAATTAAATTGAAACTTGAGTAGGGAGGGTAATAAATTTTCAAATAATGTATAGAAAGGTAAAAATTCCCCCAAAAAAACTTGGCCAAACAGGGTATAGGTTGCCCCTCTTTCTGATGGTAGATATCAGTTTATGGGGACCATGTTGGGCTGGGCTCAGAAATTTTCGCACCTGAGAATTTCTCCGTTTGGTCTAATAACTGACAACACTGGCATTTTCTCTGGGAAAATGACATTGTATAATCGTTCTCAAAATAATAATCAAAAATATGTATAAAACTAATATATTTTTTGTATATATACAGAGGCGGATCCAGGATTTAAATCATATGGGTTCAATTTTAAGATTTTTAACATTGAACCCATTATATTTTTAAAGTTATGGGTTCATATCTACTATTTTTGTAATTTTAATGAATTTTTACATACAAATTTTTACTCCGCGTCGAAAATTATGGGTTCAGTTGAACCCGTAGTTATTATTGAAAATATATAAAAAAAAAATATTTTTCCCACAGGGAGCTTTTTCTTTCAGTTAAAACTATTTTGAAAGCTACCCAGGAAGTAGTCCTTATCCACAGAAGCCCTCAGCTTGCCTCGTGAAATTCTGTCCCTTTCATTTTCTATAGGGCAAGAGTTGAGGATTTGGCTGCAAAATTAATTTGGCCTTAACAATCCACAGAGTATGGCAGGTTCTCTATTACACTCTCCTAAATACATTTCTTTCACCTTTTCCTCACGGTACTTGTAGCTATCGGTCATCGAGGAATACTTAAGCTTAGAGGGTGGTCCCCTTTCTCGCGTAAAAGCGATAATGAATTCGAACACGCCGCACATAAAAGAATGCCAATTAGTATATACAAGGAATTTTGAAAACATGTCAATCTACTTATATTAGTTTTTCTCTTTCAGAATCCTTTTGAATACTGAATCGAATTTGATGTTAACTAGTTTAAGATTGAAATAGTTAATAGATTAAAAAACTAAGATACGAAATAATGATAAATATCCAGTAGTTGTTCTTATGATTATTGAGTAGTATGGTCAGCAATTGAACCTGAGCTTAGATTGGCGGAGCTTGAAAACGAGTACGTCCGATTTGAATGATTTTGTTTGCTTATCAACTAACCCTATGTACATTCATTTATTATTTATTGACTATGTGACAGTTGATCATGACTTTAAGATTATTAATAACTGAATTTGTTTGCCCAATAGCTAATCTCTCCAGCTAATGGCAGCCTGTTAATTAGGTTTTGGTCGAAGTCATGCTAAGTTTAGTTAGTATATGCGTTATCATGGTCAGGCGGAAATGGTTAATATTACCTTTTATGTTGGTATGCACTATTTTCACTACTTAATTTTCTTTTCCTTCTTCCTTTTTTTTTCTTCTTCTTATTTCTACTTCTTTTCTTCTTTCTGCTTTCTTACCTCTTCCAGGAGTTCTTGATTTCTTCACTGATTATGAGAAAGGTTCTGAAACCAACGGGGCCTATTCCTTCGGAATAGGGTGAAGCAATGCAAAAGGTCAGCTCGGTGAACTAAACTTTCACTATCAGGGGCGGAGGCACGTTGAGCCAACCGGTGTCATCCGACGCCGCGCGGTAGGAAATTTTATTTATTTATAATCTCGAAAAGGAAATATAGTTCAAATATAATAAATGGTACAATGTGACATGATAGATATATCGGTTCGTTGGTGAAGCAATTCTGTTCCTACTTGTGGGTCAAACGTTCGACTCCCCGCCAACTTAACAACTTTTTTCTTAATTTTTAGTATTCTTCTGGAAAATGTTAGAAAGAAGCAGCGTCCATTATGCACATATCACAGCCAAGAATAAACAATTTTAATATACAAACTTCATACCTAAAAAGAGTAATTGAACAAAGTGAGCGGTCATGAAATTGATTAAAAGAGTCTATTATGATCACATTTTAAAAAATGTAAGATCGCCTGGGAGAGTTGTACTAATGTATTTGAATTAGGGGTGGACATTCGGTACTTCGGTTCGGTATTTAAGAATTTCGGTTCGGTATTTCGATATTCGGTTTATCAATTTTATTTACCAAATACTACAAAGTATTTCGGTACGGTTTAATATTTCTTATTTTGGTTCGGTACGGTTTCGGTTTAACACATATTCATGTGTCACGTATTGCTAAGTGCTAAGAGCCTAAGCATTAAGCAAGCAGAAACAACCACTAACGAGTAAACAATCTGCCATTCTGCCTAACAAAAGGCAGCAACACTAAATAAACAATCTGCCATTCTGCCTGACAAAAGGCGTGTAAGAAACATTCGATGCTCTCGATTATCGGACTAGCTACATTCTATACTGAAATTAAATGCCTAGATTCTGTGAATAACATGGCAAGCTATTAAGCTTAATGATCATAAAGGTGGATCAGCCGAGAACTAGTACCACTCTTTCACACAATGAGACTATAACCGTAAGAATTAAATAAACAGTTGCAAAATATGAGAATTCTACAAATACTACAGGCCATATCCTATTCTATTCACATAATAGAAGGGCGAGTGGAGTAACATTTCTACCTCAGTCTTCTTGTAGTAAGCATAGATGTCGTCGATGTACTCCACAACTACAAGCGTGTTCTTTTTTTCAGCGCTGTCTATATCCACAATTGGCCAGTTTTCTACATCTTCTATCTCTATCTCCTCATCCTGAATCATATAATACAACATCAATGGTAATCCACAAAAACAATCAGAAGCAAAGATATACATATCATGTCAGAATTTACCATCCTATCAATTTCCTCCATCATTGCTTCAGTATGTTGCACAAACATTAGCACGAAAGAATAGCCAACGGCCTTGTATTCTTCAGCATCGATTATAATGCAGTCTTCTGATTCATTTCTATTTGGTGCCACTGAGACTGGTGGCTTTTTTACCTAAGGAAATACAATAATATTAGCTGCAGCTCAGTTATAAAATAAACCAATATCGCATAAAAAAAATGTACCTCGACTGTAGGTTGCTGCTATTTGCTTGCGATTTGTGCAGCTAACTTCCTGAAATGTCAAGGACTCCATATTAACTTAAAGGGAATTTGAGATCAGGTGTAAACAAATGTTTAGGACATGAAATAGAGTTAAACCTTGTAATTGAAAGTTGAATCAGAACAGGAGGGATTTTGTTAGCAACATTAGACTTAAGTAAAGCTACATAAAAAGGCCTCAACAACTTCAGAAGTTAATAATTCTGGCCGACAAATTGTTATAGCTAAATAATATGATTATAGCTCGCATGAATGAAGATCAACAATGAAGAATGAAAAAGTTATGAACCTGAATAAAGGTCAACAATGAGCAAACAAGCAATCGTCGAGGAGAGGAGTTGCCGTCGCCGAGGTTGTAGTCGTAACTCGTGAATCCGACCGCCGTAGCAACCAAGCAAAATCGTGAGGGTTTTTTGAAATTCTTGTGTTCCTCTAAGAAACTAAGCCAAAAGGGTAAGGGATTAGGGAATTAGTGGTTTTGGACTTTTGGGGTGTGGGCTTAAGGTATTGGGCTAAAAAATAAAAATAAAATTGGGCTTGGACTAAACTATTTCGGTATACCAAAATATCAAAATATAAAAATCCCAATACCGTATACCGTACCGAAATGCCGTAATTTCTGTATCGAAATAAATTAAAATACCGAAAAAATTAAAATTAAAATATCAAATTAATTCGGTTCGGTTCGGAATTCGGATTTTCGGATTTTATGCCTACCCCTAATTTGAATTGTATTTTTCTAAAATATGATTTTACTAAAGTGATCTCTTCGTTTGTATGCCTCTCTAAATTTCGACACCGCTTACGAAAAATTCTTCGTACGCCCCTGCCCACTATGTGTGGGTTTCGAGGAAGGGGCAGACCACAAGGATATATCGTACGCAGCTTTACCCTGCATTTCTGCAAGATGCTTGTTTACCCTTAAAATGGATAATAGTTGAATTTATACACGGTTTTAAGGATATGGGGATTAATTCAATACAAGTGATCAATGGCGTTAGATTAAGCAAATAAAAGACGTAATAAATTATCAAACTAATGATAAGAGTGAGTCCGAGCTCTGTTAACGGCTTAACGAGGAACCTGCCTTCGGTTCCGAGCTTGCACTCATGAATAACTTATGAATAAAAACAAGAACTTTGAATAACTTTTAGAAACAAAGAGAATATAAGTATATTGCCTTGGTATCCGTGTTACAATGTGTCTAATGAGTAATTAGTTTTTCCTTTATATAGTAGGGTAACTTTACCCTAAGTACAATTCTAAGAAAGGTAAAAATCTTTTTTTTTGCTAATCACTCATTTTCTACTGATACGGGCCGAGATTCACGCCGTGATATCCGACTGGGCACGAATATCACGGCCCTTTATTGGTCGTATGCAGTCGTTTGGTAATGTTCTCCGACGTCTTGGGACTCGAACCGGACCTGGGGAACGTGGTCCTGATGGCTCCGAGGGTAGGTATTTTGCTCGGGCCCTGATACGAGAGGCTCCTAGTTTTGATTTCGATACCTAACAGTCACATTCCTATTCCGTTTGCCTCACCGAAAAATCGGGGTACTTGTTAGACTCATTTTTACCCGTATACAAATAGTTCCCTCATTTCTCAGAGAGAGGTTTGTCGAAACGAAGGGAAATAACATACGTTCTTCAGTTCCTTCCTTCGTATATTACGACAAAGGAGCCGAAACACCCCATCAGTCGCGTCGTTCTCACTTCGACTATGTGTTGCTCAATGATTGGTTGCCCCCGAATACGAAGCATCGCCTGTTTCCCTATAAAAGGTTCCACCCTTTGTTCTTTTTTCTACTTTTCGACCAAGCTATTACCTTCGATCTTTCCAGCTATCATCAAACCTGTTTCAAAACTTCATATCCTCATCCTTGTTCTTCAATTTTCACAGTGATTTCCAGGTTTCTACCCATATTTCCTTCAAACTTTCATACTCTGTTCATCATCTCCAAACCTTGTTCTTTCAAAACTTCGCATTCTTTCTTCAAATTTTCAAATCTCCCCAGATAACAATGGCTAAAACATTCAAATTTTTTCCTTAACAAGTTGCCTCTTTATCTTCCCAACCGCCCGCCGGTACTAAGGTAGTTTCCCCTGAAGTAGTTGCCCTTGAAATAGCTTTCCCCGAGATGGCTGTCGATGAACCGGCCCCCGAGCCTCCCTTGAAAGTGTTCATTCCCGGAGGCTACTCAATTGCAGATGACTTTAAGTTTGAGAAACCCTCACGCAAATAGGACGGGGTGAAGGAGCATCAAGGTACATATGCTCTATGACCGAAGACATTCTTCCCATGGCTCGAAAGTACTACAATTAGGAAGTCAAGGATGTAGTAGTCCCCAGCCCGATGACGCCATTACTACCTACGTAGAGTGGTGCTTAAGTGTTTACACTTACCCCTTCACACTAGGCTCGGTGGACCCGATTGTTCTGGACTTTTACAAGAGGTATGAGGTGTGCCTTGGGCAAATCCATTTATTGTTATGGAGGATCCTGATTCTCCTTCGCTACTTCGTGAACAAGATCGAGTCTCGTCGGTTCACGATCGATCATCTTCTTCAATTATATAGTCCCTGAATTTTCCTAGAGGGACTGATCAAGCTTACTAGTCAGGCCAGCAAGACCCTCTTTTCGAGTATGGAAGAGGACTGAGACCGGGGCTGGCATGGACGCTTCGTTTGGGTGAAGATCGATGACTTGATTTCCCCCGAGTACATATCATTCCCTTAGAAGTGGAACATATCTCGTAAGTGCAATTTCTCTTTAAGCATCAAAGATTTAGTTTTCCTTCAATTTCTTTCTTCTCATTCATACTTGTGGTTGTGCAGCTATCACCCGGGTTTCGAATGCGGTCCCACGGCTAAAGGAATGGATCGAGGCATTTTTAATCACATGACGTACTCCGAACATGCATGGCACGGGCTCTCGAAGGGACGGTAGGAGACCCGTTCTCATGGTAAGGCCTCTTTCAGAATAGTTAATACCATGCTTACTTTCTTTTCCTTCTGTTGTTGCACGTTTGCCTAAGACCATCGAACTTAGGCCTTTGGAAGAGGACGAGGACGTGTCCTTGCCCGTTGATTCCTCCGTTGCAGGGTAGCCCGGGGATTTCATGGATGAAAATAAGAAAAGGAAGAGAAAACCTTTGAGCTCCCCGGGTTTCGAGGTGAAGAAACCAAAGAAAAAGGTGGCCCGCAAGCCTAGGAGAAGCTCTAGCTCCCGGGTGCCAGGCTCCGACTCTCTTTCCGGCTCAGGGACGAGCCGGAAGATGAACTCATTTTCATTACCCATAAGACGACCTTTCTCGGGGAGAAGGAGGCATATGAGGGGGATACTCATGAGGTCGACCCACCCCAAACTCAAAAAATCGATGTGGAGACCTGGGGTGGGACTCCCCAGGATGCCGGCTCTGCTCCGAAGGAAGCGCTCAGTATAATAGATATTTTCGGGATGCCCTCCTACACTGGGTCCATGCTCGAGGAGGACCAAGCAAGTAAGGAGAACTCCAATGAACGGATCCATGGTGCGGATGATCCCCTTCACTCCCTTTTCGATGGTGTGGACTCGTATGATTTTGGAAGATTTCTCTGGGTTGGGCGACTTGGAAGTTCCAAAGAAGGACACATCCTCAAAAGTCGACGGGCCGAGTTCGAGCCCGAAATTGATCAACCAGTTCCCTGATCCGAGTGTGGAATTCTGACCATCCCGGAGGATGCTCGGGTTTTGTCTGCTCCTGTGGGGATATCTAGCTACGTCCGATGCCTTGTGACCGAGGATGTCCAGGCAAAAATGAATGAGGTGAACGTGTCGTGCCTTTTCAATGAGGTGCAACGGGTACTGTACCGGGCAAGGCATCATTATGCTCCATCGAACTTTACTTAGGTTTTGATATTTCTTACATTTTTCATTTTTTTGCAGGCCTCGATACTTCATCACGAGAATTTCCTTCGGTACCGGGTCGAGGTAAATCAACTTGAGCTCGAGTTCAAGGAGATTTCCCAAAAAGAAAAATGTACAAGCTTCTCATCGAGTAACAAAAATGGGTTATTAAGAACCTTCAGGCCGAGCTGGATGGAGCTCAGAAAGAAGCATCAGTCCTAAGGCGGGAGCACACTAATTTTGTTAAAAAGGTAAAGGTCTTCAAAGTTTGAAACGAGGATATGCTTGTAGTGGCTAATGACAATACCTCACAGGTCCAGCAGAAGATTGACCAAATCGACAAACATCGGAAAGTAGATGGACAAGATCGAAGCAATGGCCCACGGGTGGAAAAGCAAGATGGATCTACTGGCCTCAGAGAAAGAGACCGCCCAGGCCAAGCTGTCTTCGGTAGAAGTTCAACTTTGGGTGGCGAAGGAGAAAGCTGATAAACGGGCTCAGGAAGATAAGGATCTCCGAACACAACAGGGCTCGACGACCGCTAAACGGGACGTTCTTGGTAAATAACTTGAGGTAACGAGGTCCAAGTTCGAGATAACCTCGACCGATGCTGACGAGATGGTGGCTCAATACAAGGCCGATGTCGAACCGGCCGAGGCTCGCCTGAAGACTACTGTTGAGAATGTGAGGCGTCTATCTCGAAGGGAGACCCTCGAAGAGATACATGCCTGACGCTTCGACCTATCTGCCGAGATCAAAGAGGCAAAAAGACTTGAGGCTGAGGCGAACAAGCTAGCTGAACCCGAAGGTGAGGGGGGCTACAAAGAATCCGAAGGCCCCGATGGTTCTGGTGACGAATCGAGCTCCGGCGAAGATCAAGCGTAAATGCCTTAGGAGTTTTTAGTTTTTGTATTTTGTACATTATTTTTGTTCAGTTCGAGGCCGTTTTTGTTGGGCCTTTATAAATATATTTCGGAATATATAAAATTTACCCTTTTGGTAATTTCAAGTCTCTACTATTTTAACATCTTTTCATAATGAATAATATTTCTAATGCTTTAGCACAAAATCAAACGTAGTAATAAGTCATTTATTTTTTGGAGGTTTGAACAAAACCTGACCTTGATGCAATTTTTGCTTAAAAGGTTTGAAAACTCAGAGTGGCCAGAACTTTTCCCAAGATGCTTAAGTGTTCTTAGACGATGCCTTTGCCGAGAGTAACCATTTACCAAGTTTTGAATTTTTATTGAAGGCCTTGCGTTTTGATTACGGGCTTCAGACGTCTCCGAATCATTTTTTAGGTGGTCGTAGCCTTTTAGGTTTAGGCACTGCCTAATAGGTTCTGTGCCTTCAGGTTTTGATGGCCCGAGCCGCCCAAACTTATTTCGAATGACAGTCCCCAAGTGGGGGTAGCCCTTTGGGCTCAGATAGGGGTGGCCCTTGGGCTTGATAGTACCCGGGTAGGAATAGCCCTTAGGCTGGACGTTTTAAGAAGCAAAAGTATGTAATAGCAAGGTAGAAACTTTCTTTCATTTGTGTGTGTAAAGTACAAGATTGAAAGCGTGTAAAAGCTTGTATTATGGTTAAGGTGGCCTGCGCGGGCACGATTCATTTGATCGTTTGGCCCTTACAATAAATCTTAACAACCGATCCTAAACTGTTCAAGCACAAAGTTTCCTTCTTTCCTTTATAAGAAGCTTGACCCAAGGGTGAGGGCCCCTAGTATTCGAGGTCGATCTTGAGAGGGCTCGGATACTGTTGATGAGACCATTGACTCCGATTTTAAATTCGTCTTTGATTCTTAGTTAGCACGATTTATTGTTGCTTCATTTAAAACCTTGCAGGAAAAACCATTTGAGATAAAACTGGTTCAAAGGAAAAAGAGTGCAACGCGTGCATTCAGACCTAATAGTAACGTTATCCTTTTGGTTGTCGCCTGCAAGTATTAGTCCGATTCATAATATTACAAAAAGGTGAACAGGTCGTACCTTAGCCGTAGTACCACTTTAAGTGTGTTACATTCTAGTTGTTTGATAGTTGTGCACCGTTTCATGCTTCGAGTTTGTATGAACCTTTATCGGTAATCCTGGTGACTCGATATGATCTTTCTCAATTTAGCCCTAGTTTCCCTTCGTTTGGGTTCTTGGTGTGCAATATTATTTTTCTTAACACCAAGTCCCCGATTGAAGTGTCGGAGGTTGGCTCTTTGACTGTAATACCTTTCTATCCGCTGCTTCTGAGTAGCTAACCAAACTATGGCGGCTTCACGCCTTTCATCCAATAGTTTTAGGCTTGTGCTCATGGGCTCACCGTTTGATTCCTCGGTCGTGTATCGAAACCTAAGGCTCGGTTCTCCTACTTCAACAGGTATTAGTGCTTCGGCACCGTAGACCAACAAAAATAGAGTGACCCCGATACTAGATTTAGAGGTTGTACGGTATGCCCACAGTACATCGGGCAGAATTTCCTTCAATTTCCTTTTGGTACAGTCAATCTTTTCTTTTGGTTTTGAAGTATGGTCTTGTTTGTTGATTCTGTCTGTACGTTCCCACTAGGGTGATTAGGTGTTGACAAGATCATTTTGATCTTATAGTCTTCGAGTGTTTTTTTACCTTGCTGCCGATGAACTTCTTCCTGTTATCACACACTATCTCGGCCGGTATTCCGAATCGACATATTATATGGCCCAAATAAAGTCGACGACTTATTTTTCCCGGACCTTCTCGAACGCTTGAGCTTCGACCCACATAGAAAACTAATCGGTCATAAATAGTATGAATTGAGCCTTATCGGGTGCCCATGGTAGGGGTCTGACAATGTCTATTCCCCACTTCATGAACGACCAAGGTGACAAGACCGAATGTAGTAGCTCTCCGGGTTGATGGATCATCGGTGCATGCCTCTGACTGCCGTCGCATCTCCGTACAAAGTCCTTTGCATCTTTTTCCATGTCGATCCAGTAATAGCCGGCTCTGATTATCTTATGAACCAAATATTTTGTCCCTGAATGGTTTTCGCAGGTGCCTTCATGAACTTCCCTCAAACCATATTTGGTGTCTCCTGGCCCCAAGCATATGGCAAGCAGGACGTCGAACATTCTTCTTAATAGAGTACCTTTGGACAGGCTGAACCTGGCCGCCTTCGTGCATAGAGCTCTCGATTCTTTAGGATCCTAGGGCAACTTCCCAGTCTTCAAGTAGTCTATATACTTGTTTCTCCAATCCCAAGTTAAACTTGTTGAGTTTATTTTGGCATGGCCTTCTTCCACTACTGATTTCATGAGCTGTACGACAATTTCTAAGATAAATTTCTCATCATCAACCGACAACCCCAAGTTAGCCAGAGCATCGGCTTTGCTATTTTGATCCTGGGGTACGTGTTGTAGGGTCCATTCCTTGAATCGATGCAACGTTACCTGCAATTTGTCTAAATACCTTCGTATTTGTTCTTCATTTACTTCGAAGGTACCATTAAATTGATTTAACAAAAAGGAGGGAGTCATACTTAGCTTCGATCATTTCGGTCCCAGGCTTTTAGCCAATTAGAGACCTGCAATCATGGCCTTATACTCGGCCTCATTGTTAGTCAATTTCACAGTTCTAATAGATTACCTAACTACGTTACCCGTGGGCAGCTTCAACACGATGCTGAGTTTGGACCCCTTTGCGTTCGAGGCACCGTATGTAAAGAGGGTCCATATTCCCAAGGAAGTCCCCGAGGTTAGCAACAATTCCTTTTTGACTTCGGGCATTAAGGCTAGTGTAAAATCGACCACGAAGTCTGCCAAAATTTGTGATTTGATGGCGGTTCGGGGTCGATATTCAATATCGTACCCGCTAATTTCTACGGACCATTTGGCAAACCTGTCCGAGATCTCGGGCTTATGCATTATGTTCCTTAGTTGGTAAGAATTTACGATGCATATGGGGTGGCATTGAAAATACGACTTTAATTTTCTGGAGGCGCTTAGCAAAGCAATCGCCAAATTTTCTAGGTGAGGGTACCTTGTTTCGGCCTCACCTAGAGTTATACTAACATAATAGATAGGAAATTGCGTACCTTCCTCTTCCCCGACTAAGACTCCATTTACTGCTACCTCGGATACCGCTATGTACGGGTACAACTGCTCATCCGCCTTCAGAGTATGGAGTAAGGGTGGACTCGAAAGGTACCGTTTGAGTTCTTCCAATGCTTGTTGGCATTCTGAGGTCCAAGAAAAATTATTATTCTTCTTCTTCAATAGCAAGAAGAAATAGTGGCTCTTATTGGAAGACCTCGATATGAACCGACCCGGGGCGGATATGCGCCCGGTTAGCCTCTGAACGACTTTGACACTATCCACCACGATGATGTCTACTATAACTTTGATTTTATAGGGATTGATCTCAATCCCTCGGTTGGACACCATGGATCCAAGGAATTTCTCGGATCCGGCCTCGAATACACATTTCTCCGAGTTCAACTTCATATTATATTTCTTCAGTATGTCGAAGGTTTCATGCATATGTTTCAAATGGTCCTCTGCTCGCAGGGACTTAACTAACATGTCGTCAATATAAACTTCCATTAATTTTCTAATTTGTTCTTCCAACTTCAAGTTTACTAGGCGTTGATAAGTGGCACCAACATTTTTTAGTCTGAACGGCATTACGTTAGAACAATAGGTGCCGAATTTAGTGATAAAGTAAGTTTTTTCTTGATCGCGCGGGTCCATACGGATTTGGTGTTACCCAAAATAGGCGTCGAGAAAGCTCAGTATCTCGTGCCTGGTTGTTGTGTCGATCATGCGATCGATGCTAGGCAAATGAAAAGAGTCCTTGGGGCACGCCTTGTTATAGTCTTTATAATCTACGCACATTTTTAATTTATTTCCCTTTTTAGGCACTACTACTACGTTGACCAACAAATCCGGGTACTTAACTTCCAGAATGGTACCTATTTAAAGGTGTTTGGATACCTCGTATTTGATGAATGCATGCTTGACTTCGGACTGAGGCCTCCTCTTCTATTTAACCGGGTGGAACTTCGGATCCAAGCTTAGCTTATGTGTGGTTATTTCTGGCGGGATACCTAAAATTTCAAGATGGGACCAAGCAAAACAATCTACGTTAGCTAAAAGGAATTTAATGAGTTTTTTCCTAAGCTCGGGAGTCAACCCCGTGCCTAGGTATACATTCCGATCAGGCAAGTTTTCGATCAATATGACTTGCTCCAGCTTCTCGACCGTTGATTTGGTGGCATCAGATCGTCAGGGGTGATGAACAATGTAGGAACTCTGTAATCATCGTCCTCGCCTGCTTCTTGCTTCTACGGTTCGGTCGGGTCCGGTGTCACTCGTTACTATTTAGTTTCTTCCTTCCTAACTGACTCTGGGTTTTTTGATGTTGAGAGTGCATACATCGGGATCACCTCATCGACAGTGAACATTTCTTTTGCGGTCGGCTGCTCTCCGTAAACCGTCTTTATCCCTCCCGACGTGGGGAACTTCACTGCCTGGTGTAGTGTCGAGTGTATTGCCCTCATGTTGTGAATCCATAGACTTTTGAATAGAGCATTATATCTCATATCCCCTTTAATCACGTAGAATTTCGTTTCCTGAATGGTCCCGGCGGTATTCACCGGCAAGGTTATCTCCCCTTTAGTAGTTTCGTATGTAATCTTGAATCCGTTTAAAACCCGGACTACAAGAACTATTTAGACTTGTAGACCCAGCTGCTCTACGACCCTCGATGTGATAATATTGACTGAGCTACCTGTATCAATTAACACACACTTAAATCAAGATTTATTTATGAGTACAGATATTACTATTGCATCATTATGCTGTCGCACGATGCCTTCAGCGTCCTCATCGTTGAAAGAGATGGTCTCCTACAGTATGCAATCTCGGGTTCATTTTTCCCCTGTAATGGACACCTTAGTGCGCTTTAGCATTGGCCCCTAGGGGACGTCGACTCCACCAATGATCATGTTAATAACGTAGTGAGGTTCCTCTTGCTCGGGCTGTTTGTTGGAGTCCCTATACCTAAAGTGATTTTTGGCTCGATCACTCAAAAATTCCCGGAGGTGACCTTTATTGAATAATCGAGCCACTTTTTCTCTTAGTTATCGGCAGTCTTCAGTCCTGTAGTCGTGAGTGCCATGATACTTACACATCAGGTTGTGGTCTTTTTGGGCAGGATCGGATTGCAATAGCCAAGGCCACTTGGTATCTTTGATGCGTCTGATGGCAGATATGATGCCGCCAGCATCGACACTGAAGTTGTATTCCGTTAATATCGATGCCTCCCTGGCCCCGAGTGGCCTGTCAAAACCGTATTTACTCATGAGTCCCCAGCTATTATAGCCGCGATCGCTCCTTTTTTATTTCCTCGCAGGGTTACGCCCGAATCCGCTACCCCTTTGATCTCCGTTATACGGTTGATACTAATCTCTGTTCGGTCTTGGTTCATGATTGACGACTCTTTTAGACTTGTCATTAGCTCTGATGGGATAAACGGACCCGGAGGGGGACCTGAGCTGATCATCCTCAACTCTGATTTTCGATTGGTACCTGTTATGGACGTCAACCCAAGTTACCGCCGGGTACTTTATCAAATTTTATTTTAGTTGGTGTGAAGCCAAGGAGATTTTGGGGTTGAGTCCTTGAGTGATTTCCTGAACGGATCAATCATCCGCAACCGGAGGCAGGTCCATTCATTTCATTTGAAATCTTGACACGAATTCCCTGAGCATTTCATTATCTCTTTGTTTTACTTTGAAAAGGTCTGATTTTCTGGTCTCGACATTGATGGCCCCGGCGTGAGCTCTTACAAAGGCATCTGCAAGCATAACAAATGAATCGATGGAATTAGGGGTATACGGAACTTCTTCGGGATTGGCTTCGGTACTGCGTTTGGGGGGTAAGGCTTTTGGACAAATTTCTTGGAATCCAGGCCTTTCAATATCGGGGGTGCTCCTGGGATCTTTTTCCTGGTTGGCCTCGAGTTCAACTTCGCCTAGCCTTCCCATGACCTGTTCATTTCTTCGAGTGTTTTTCGGGATGATTCGGGCTCAACTCTACTAGGGGCGCGACTTTGGTTCTGCAACTGGGATATCGCCGCTTATTGAGCTTGTGACATTTCAAAGATCACCCGTATATTTATCTCATCGCCTTCACCGTCGTGCGTACCCCGGGTTATTGATCGGGCTTCTCCGTAAACGCTGTTCTTGGGGTCGGTTGGCAGGTTTACATCGATGGCCACATGTGTGTTGGCATCGATCGGGTCCGCAACTGGGACCCCGTTGGGGTCAACAGGGGGCACCTCGTTGCTAGGCACTATATTGTTATTTTTGCCGTGATGATCAGATTCAATATCAACGTTCAAGTGAGCAGATTGAGAGTTTGACATTCTTAAGTTGACCTGAAATTAAAATCTCAAAGAACAAGCGTAAAACATAGTGCGTTATGGAAATTTGTATCAAATTACCACTATTATCCTTAGCCCCACGGTGGGCCCCAAACTATTTACCCTTAAAAATATAACAATTAAATTTTTGCGCGGTTTTAAGGATATGTGGATAAATTCATTACAAGTGATCAATGACGTTAGATTAAGCAAATAAAAGATGTAATAAATGACCAAACCAATGATAAGAGTGAGTCCGAACTCTGTTAATGGCTTAAGAGGAACCTGCATCCGGTTCCGAGCTTGCACTTATGAAGAACTTGTGAATAAAAACAAGAACTTTGAATAACTTTTAGAAAGAGAGAGAATAGAAGTATATTGCCTTGATATCCATGTTATAATGTGTTCAATGAATAATTAGTTTTCTCTTTATATATTAGGGGAGTTTTACCCTAAGTACATTATAAGAAAGGTAAAAATCTTCTTTTTCACTAGTCACTGATTTTTTGCTGATACGTGTCGAGATTCACGCAATGATATCCGGTTGGGCACGGATATCACGACCCTTTATTAGTCGTGTGCGGTCGCTTGGTAATGTTATCCGAAGTCTTGGGACTCGAACCGGACCTGGGAAACGTGGTCCTAATGGCTCGGGTCTCAGACGAGAGGCTCCTGGTTATGATTCTGATTGATACAATGATATTATCTTTTTAACATTATTGTTTATACTATGGCCAGCCATGTCAACTCTGAATTATCGGCACTTAACATCAGCTTGAGCACATTCTACGCACCTCAATTTCTGTACAGAGATCACATTATGTGATCTACAGGTAACTAATAGTAGGTTATTTTTTTCAATCATTTTAGAAATCAAAAGATGAAAAGTGAAACTCTGGAAGCATAACATTCTAAAGCTATTGAGTGATCACATTTTAAGATGAGGCAAAAACAACTGAAGACTACTCTAGTTGAAACGTGCATTAACTTAGATTTTGAAGCTACTTTACTTGCAAATAATTAAAGAGGGCACCAACCTACATCATCATTCTATGATCAGCTTTTGCAAGAGATACAACTAAAGATTAACTTAGATTAATACGTCTTTTTTCAACTTGAGATTTTCTGGATGAAGCATCTTATCTACCACCTCGCACATGGTAGGTCTTGCATCTCTATCTTCCTCTGAACACTGCAAAGCTACTTTCAATAGAATTTTCATTTTCTCCAAGTCATATTTACCACTTAAAGATGGATCCACAATTTCTTGAATCCATGATTTTGTTTCACTGGCTTCGCGTATCTTCTCTCTAATACAAGTGACCGACACCCTCCGTCCCAATAGAATCTCATATGCTTATTGAGTTGTTAGTAAGTGTCAGTGTCGATCCTTCTCACTGCTTATTCGAGACTAGACTTGATATTTACTAAGTATCATGGTATTGTACTCATACTATACTTTTACATATTTTGTACAAGTTCTGAGGCTGGTGTTAGCGGTACCCTTTGAGCCGAGTAGGAGCACTTTTATTGGAGACTTCCTGGTGAGCTTCCTTATACTTGATCTGATCTGCAGCACATGAAGTACCCCTTCCCTACTCATATTTATCTGTCTATGTATTTTCACTTCCGAACAAATGTTGTGGATTAGTTGAGACTATACTTTTATTAGATGCTCGTAACATTGTTGTGACACCTGTTCTTGGGAGAGTTGTGAGGCAGTTGTGGTCGTACTTTGATCATGATTGTGATTTATATACTTTGATGTTAAGACTCGTTTCACCTTATTATTTATATCATGAATACATTAAAAGATTAATAATTTAAATCATATTGTTGTCACTGAGTATTGACTTGCCTAGCAAGTAGGTTATGCACCGTTACAATCTTTCTAAAGATTTTGGATCATGACAAAAACAACACAAGCAAAAGCACAAGAAACTGTAAACACCCGAAGACAAATTGATTCATCACAATCCCATCAACAACCAATGTCAAACATGAGGAGGCGTAACATGTAATTTTTTTTTTCTTTTGCATTCTATGAGCAGTCCGTGCGACGATCAACAGATTTAGTGTTCGTACCAGAAGTTGATAAAGCAGTGGTTCCTAATTTTGGTTGCATTTTCCGGCAGTGCAAGCTACTGGAGTGATGAACAGGAGTAGATTTATTCCTCTATTTTACATCAAAGATACTATAGAAAATTTTCTATTTTGTTTGTTTATTTTTGGTAGAATAGCCTAGGAGATACCTATACTTATTTCAGCTTGACATTCCCGTCCCTGTACTCCACAAAGTTTCATCCAGATACCTCTACTCGTTCAAAACAACTCTTTTAAACCCTCTCGACCTCGTGTGCTCTTCAACGATCCTATGTGGATGACACATCCATGTCCACCTCAGATTTTTTATGCCACATCATTATTTTTTCACTTCATTTAAAAAATTTCTACTCCATCTTTTATTTTATTTTCACTTCACTTCACTCCTCCCCATTACTCTCTATCTCTCTGGTTATTCCCATCTCTATGCCGCCACCAGTGGCGGAGCCACCTTATAGGATGGGGTGTCAAATGACACCCCTTTACGGAAAAAATATACTGTGTAGTTAGTTAAAAATTCTCTAGCTCAATTAGCCCAAATACACCCAATAATCATTTTTCAAAATGCTCATTAATAAATGAAAACAGAAACAAAGAAAGAAAAAGAAGAAAATCAAATAGTTAATAGAATTAATACTTCCTAAATCCTTATAAATCGCAACCACCCCATCCAAAATAAAACACTTCGGAATCATGCAATTCTCACTCTTCTATGGAGATCTCAATCCTACTTATGATGATTTCAATATATTGTTTCAACAAGAAGACCCATATAATCTTTATCATTTTTATGAACAAAAAATATTTTAAAAAAAGAAAACCCATGTTCATTTGGGTCTTCAGCTTCTATTATCTCAATGAAATTTCACTTATTGGCCTACATTGTTAGCAAATTACGTGTTGTTTATTGACTTATCTTTAGATTTGGTTTTCTTCTTTTACAAACAAAATGGAAGCAAAAATCGGATGTGAGACAATTTTTTTTTTTTTTTGCGATGTCAAAGAGGTAAATCTTGGGACTGAACAGTATATGAAGGCAAGCATGAAGGGAGAAGAAGAAGAATATATGAAGGGGGGAGGGGTTAGCGAAAAAGAGCACTAACCACTAAGGAAGAAATTAAGGGAGGGTAGCTGGATTTGGGGGAAGAAACACCAAGGGGAGGGGAACTTTTTAATAATAAAGTAACAATTTCTTAATTTATTTTCTTTTTTAATTTCTTTTATTTAATCTTTTTTTAAATCAACTTCGTTGTTTAAACTCACTTTATATGTTTGCATTTTACACATTTCGTCCAACTCAGTATTTCACATATCCATACATTTTAAAATATCAGTTTTTATCGAGTAGAGATGCCTGAAGGAAACTTTGTGGAGTACAAAAACCTGAATTTTAAACCGAAATAAGTACAAATGTATCCCACGCTATTATGCCTCTACTTTTAAAACAGAACTCATTCACTAAGATCCAAATAACATGGTAATAACTTTCAAGCCATGACCTATAGATATAGAATACCAGTCTCACAATGACCGAAATACTTCTAATTGGCCATCCCTTTTTTTTCCTTCTCTTCATCACGTCAGATAGTCGTTTAACCAAGGTGGAGTTCCCACTAGCATAAACATATTTTAAAGTTAGTTCAAATCCCAGTTGAAGTCTGTTAGTGAGGAGGGGTATAATTGAATTATTTCAAAAGGAGAGTAAATGTAAATCTGTTAGAAAAGTACAAGGGTAAATTTGACCATTTTCTCAAAAATTCACATTTAAAAGGGTTGAGTTAAAATTAGGCGGGTTGAGTTAGACTACTTTTTAGCCCATCTAGACCCGTTCATTTTAGTCCGCTTAAATGTTGAGCGACCTATTGATCTGCTCATTTATTAATTTATCACATTTTGATCTACTTAATTTTAGCCCAAATCGCCCATTTGATACCCCTACTTATCATAGTTAAAAATAACATTAAAAGTACGTACGAATTAAAAACGGGTTAAAAATTAATATCGATAAAAATAACTCATGCGTTAAAAATAAGTATTATTTAATAACAATTATAAATAGGCAGGGTTAAATATGATTGAAAATTAGCCATCTTTAATGAACTCACATAGATGTTAAGATCAATAGAAGCTCGAATAACCATTGTTAGAAAGTCAAAGCAAAACAAACGGAAGAATCCACAGAACTAGAGAATGAATGAAAACTCATTGTATGGTTCATTGGGATGATTCTAAAGTAGAATACTCCATCACTAAATGTAGGTAACTAAAGGAAATAAAACAAAATTATTTTCAAATTAAAGAGCAAATAAATTTATAGTTTTATTACTAAACTAAAAGAAAGTGAAAATTCATAAAAGGAGGAAATTATGTTACTTTCCTTATAAATCCTAAACTAAAGGAAAGTAAATCTAAAAATCTTATTCCTAAATTTTTCTACCGCGTGTACATTACCATAATGGTATTTTTCCAAAATCAAACTTTGTTGTTCAGCATCTTGAACTAGCCATCCCTTAGAAGGTATTGTTAAAAGATCATCAATTCCTAATGAGGCCACCGCTTGCTGACAACGGAATGCATCGTCATTTAACGGGTCCTCGCCTTGGACTTAGTTAGAAAGGTAGGTGTTCGACATGTCCCTTGCTCGTTGGGGCTCCGCGCACTGGGAAAAGGCTTACGTGACGGGAAACCGACCACTAGTATTAATATTAATACCTTTTATCTTAATCTCATTTACTGAAAAATGGAGCCCTTTGATCACTTGAAGAGATTTTTAGCTAGAATTGGCATAATTATTACTGTGAGGATTGAGCTGCCAAAAGAGATTATCCTCCTTTGGGATGGAAGAGAAGATTTATGCCGTCCATAGAAAAATAAAAAGAATAAAGTATTTTGAAGCTTGGATTTGTTTGAAAATTACTAAGGTGGCATTCATTCAATCAAATTACTATCGGATCGGGTATTACTTAGATGTGAAACTTGCAAACTTCATAGGTTGTAATATTTTTCTTACAGGGGGAACGAAATCAAAGAATATATAGACAACTAGAAAAGGAGAGAGGCAATGAGTACAAGGCCCTGGAAGGAATTCACCGTCCTATGGCTCACCGGCGATTACTAGCGATTCAGGCTTCATGCAGGCGAGAATTGCAGGCAGGTTGAGTGGGAAGTCTAGCTAGTTTTGATTGAGCTCCTGGCCTTTGACTCACCTGATTCCGAAAGAGCTCCACTACTTGTGCAGGTCCCCGTCAATTCCTTTAAGTTTCGGTCTTGCGACCGTACTCCCGAGGCGGAGTGTTTCACGCATTAGCTGGGCCCACTCCTCAAAAGCCCGTAGGAACGGAGTTGATGCTCCTACATCCATAGCATGAGTAGTTAAAGCAAGTGAATGATTTGAAATTCGACAATTCGACTAGAGTGTAAAATTCTTTTTTTATTTTGACTTCTTTCAAAGGGCAATGAATGGGAAGAAAGGGGTTCAGTGGAGTTCAATTTCTCGAAATCTTTGAATGAATCTTCATTTTGGACAGTTCTTAGGTTACCCTAACAGACATGTAGGAGATAAATTTTCTACCATTAATGTAGATCCTAAACTAGAAGAAAAATAACTATCTTATAATATCTCTAAATGTATTTTAATAGTATTATTATTACACAAATCTTAATTATATTATATTTAATTCTAATGTAATTACTAAAATTCTCTCACCATTGTTTTATGGCCCTATAAAATGTGAAGCTCCTCCATTAACATAATCACAAACAACTTAAACATGGAGAGAAATATAGCCCTTTTTCTTGGTTTTCTATTTATTTCTCACTTCATGATTTTAATCCAATCAAAAATTTCATACCCTCCTTGTCAGCCATGCACCTGGCGTTGTACTTACAGTTGATTGTGTTGTTCCACAGGACGTGTGTTGCAATCGTGTGTGGCTTTGCCCGATGAACATGGTCTTATAAAAGTCAAGTCAAAGGTTGAGTTAAAGAGGAATTAGATCAAATTTTAGATTGAAATTATCATTCTCGGTCTTGAAATATATTATGCAAAAGTCTCTTTATTTTTGAATAATATCATATGGATATGATTTTGTTCTAAATGAGAGACATGAAAAAATAAGAAATGGGAAGTTTTTGGTGTGCAAACAAAATTTCACATTGGTAACTGAAAATATTGGGAGTCTACATATAAGGTGTAGGGATCTCTTAATAGTGTGGTGCCTTTTGGGAAAAATCGTGCAGACTTGGCCCAAAGCGGACAATATCACACCATGTTAAGAGTGTATTTGGGCCGATTTAGCCCATAAGGAAGGAAAAAAATCTACTAGCAATCGAACGTTAAATATATGATATTCACAATATTAACACTATCATTAAGCTATACTCTAGAACTTCCAGGAGTATAAGAAAAATTCCTACATGAAAATTTATTTTATTTTAAAATAATAATAATATCCCGAATTTACAATAAGAAAAAAATCCTTCAATTAAAAAACATAAAAGATATAGCTTCGAATTCTTTGGCAAAATTAAAGAAAAGGTAAAACAAAAAAACAAGTTTAACGAGAAAAAAATTAGGGAATATTTTCTCATTAGTATACAACTCTGTTGTAAGCTAAAGAGACCCTAGAATCCCATTCTTCATCTTTATTTTTCTTGATAACATGAGAAGGAGGCAAAAAGCAGTTCATTGCTATTTTCGTTAGATAATTCGATGAAATACTTATACTCTATGCGATATGTTACCAAACGACCTATTAATGATGAGTCAACTCATTTTATTTTTTGCAACTTTCTTTTATGATCATGGATACATATGTATAACATGCTATGTATGAATATAAGATCAAAATTTAGTTGAATCTCAATTCTTTAGGTGAATTTCAGGATCGAGCACTTAGAATAGATCAAAGTGAAATTAAGGTTTTGATAGCAACACAAACCCTCAGAGTCAAGGCTCTTGAAAAGCTATTCTGTAACGAGTAAGTAATTATAACTTTCCTTTGTTGTGCTTAGATATATAACCAAAAAGAGCAAAACTAGATAATACGAAAAGAATGAAAATAGTTTAATCCGCATAATATAGTATACTTCTGTAGTTGTGTTGGTAAAAGAACAATTTTTTTTCTTTCTATTAGTAGACTAAATTGATAGCACATTGTTAGTATTTGTTCATTTTTCCTGTATGTTAAAATCATAACATTCTTTTATACTTTTTCAGGTGCTGTTTACATATCTATACATGTTTAATTGAAAGAATAGAACGTAGGACGAGCTGTTGTTAAACCAATTGTTTAAAATTCACAACTAAAAGAATATCCTTTTCCAGTGGTACAAAATCGACAGAATTGGTTGGTCAAAACACCGATGAGAAAAACGACTGATTCAACCGAAGTTTGCAAATTATATATTTTTCAAATCGTTATTAAATCAACCAAAGAGAACTATTTATAGTTGAAAAAACTCGGAAAATATATTTTGTGACATATTTGATAAGTATTTTTAACAGGGAAAAACTTTTTTCAAGCAGTCGACCAAAATACAATTTTTATAAAAAATAATTAAAATTCTTTTTAGAAAATCGATCGACTCGGCCCATCTGGTATATAAAATAAACACTTAGAAATTTCTCCGTAAAATGACCGCAACGGCCGGTTAATTTGTAACGATCCAATCAGTCGTTCTAATAACCCGGACAATCGTTTTGTAAATTTGAGCCCCCTTCCCCTATTTGATGCTTCCCGTAGGTGTATTCGTTGTTCTATGACTTGCCTGAGTGATTGGTTTGGTTTCGGAGAATTTTGGAATAAATTAAGACACTTAGTCCCTTGGTTGGAGGCTTAAGTTATGAGGGTTGACCGGAGTTTGACTTTTGTGTAGATGACGCCAGAAGGGTGTTTTGATGGTTGCAATAGGTTTGTATGTTAATTTTGGACTTAAGTGTATGTCCGCATTTGGATTTGGAGGTTTCTAGGTTGATGTGGTTCTATTTAGCGAAAGTTGGAAACTTGAAGGTTTGGAAGGTTCACAGGTTTGACTGAGAGTTGACTTTGATGATATGGGGTTCAGATTGTGGTTCCAAGAGTTGGAATAGGTCTGTTATGTCATTGGGAACTTGTAAACAAAATTTAAGGTCATTCAGAGTTGTTTAGTCATGTTCGGCGTAAGTTTTGAATTTGAAAATTTGGATTAGTTCATTAGGCTTGAATTGAGGTACGATTCGTGGTTTTGATATTATTTGGTGTGATTTGAGGCCTCGAATAGATCCATATTATGTATTAGGATTGGTTGGTGTGATTGAACGGGGTCCCAAGCGCCTCGGGTGTGTTTCGAAGTAATTTCGGTCTTTCAGACCATTTCCCCTTGTTTTGAATCAACTGTCTTCTGGTGTGCAGTTCAATGCGATCGCGGAGGGTGTTTGACGGCTGGCATCTATACGGCGGTTTAGATTTCCATCTAGCAATGGGTCACAGCACCATAACAGTTGTTACATTGCACATGATTGTTGCGAAAATTTATCTTCATCTAAGGAGTTACATAATGAGATTCAAAAGTACATGCAAACTCAAGTTAGATGCTATTATTTTGGAAGAAGTTACTTTACATGGAATTAAAGAGGGTACCAACTTTACTATATCATTCTAAGATCAGCTATTGCAAGAGTTGATACAACTTGAGATTAACTTAGATTAATGTCTATTTTCAACTCGAGATTTTCTGGATGAAGCATCTTATCCACCACCTCGCACATGGTAGGTCTTGCATCTCTATCTTCCTCTGAACACTGCAAAGCTACTTTTAATAGAATTTCCATCTTTTCCAAGTCAAATATACCATTTAAAGATGGATCCACAATTTCTTGAATCCATGATTTCGTTTCACTGGCTGCGCGCATCTTCTCTCTAATCCAAGTGACCAACACCCCTTGTCCCATAGCATCATTATCTCTACAGCTACCATAAGCGCAAACTTCCGGACTCTTGCCTGTGATCATCTCCAATAAAACAATGCCATAACTATAGACGTCAACTTTTGAGGTGATAGGCATCTTAAAAATCCATTCAGGAGCCATGTATCCTCTAGTCCCCCTTATCGTTGAAAAGCTCGAATTATCCAAACCACCTCTATTTAATATTTTCGATAGCCCAAAATCAGCAACCTTTGGCTTGTAATTGGAATCTAAAAGTATGTTTTGAGGCTTCACATCACAATGCAAGACCCATTCTAAGCATTCTTCATGCAAGTAAGCAAGTCCTTTGGCTGTCCCCAAAGCAATTTCAAACCTTTTCTCCCAATCAAGTTTATTGGCATGCAAATTATCAGACAAAGAACCATACTCCATATACTCATAAACCATAAGCCTGTGCTTTCCCTCGGCACAATATCCCCATAGTTCTATCAAATTCATATGATTAAGGTTGCCTATAGTACTCACTTCTGCTAGAAATTCAGCTTCTCCTTGATAGTTGGCTCCTCCACTGAGGGACTTTATAGCTGCAACTCTGTCGTCAGACAATTTTCCTTTATACACAATACTACCGCCTCCTCGGCCTATCTCTTCACTGAAATTGGAAGAGGCCTTTTTAAGCTCAGCATAGGTGAATTTCTTGAATCTTGTTGAAAGTTGAAGGTAGCCTTGCTTGGTTTCATGTGAGCCTTTTCTTGTCTTAATCCAGTAAGTGAGAAAACAAAGAATCTCCAAAACTCCAGCTACAACAATTGACCAAATGAAGGACTTTATCCATCCATGTTGTTCTTTTCTTTTGTAAGCTCTGTCCAACATCACTTTTTCATTGTCACATTGGAGGTTTCCTTTATAATTCGCTTCCCAAGTTTGCCTTCCTTTAGGCAATTTTACATAAACAATATCCGGCCAACTTGATTGGACATAGCCATTGAATAAGAGTGTTTTTGGGTAACAACCATAGGTACCATTACCTCCAACAAACTTGTACTGGAAACCTTTGCAATCACAATGTTTCAAGCATAAATTCTTGCATTCTTGCAACGTTTTATTACGAAAGTATGCAATATCATACCCGTAAAACTCAACGTGGTGAAGCGGAAAGAAATCCATCGAACTAGTATCGTTGCA
Source organism: Nicotiana tabacum (assembly GCF_000715075.1). NCBI lineage: Eukaryota > Viridiplantae > Streptophyta > Magnoliopsida > Solanales > Solanaceae > Nicotiana > Nicotiana tabacum. The sequence continues at coordinate 21,027,583 of NC_134091.1, forward strand.
AGAAATCGCGAATTCTGGTTCACAACCATAGGACCAATCTGTGGGATTTCTCATCCTATATCCTGGTATACAAGAGCATTTTCTACCAAAGTAAGGATCATAGGAACACAAACTGTTCAATCCACAAACTCCATGAACCCTACAAGCTGCTATAAATAACTGCCAAGTAACTCTCCAAGTGTTACTCAGCATATCTAGGCTGTACAATCGAATATTGCCATCTACATCAAGGGTCAATCTTCTTCGCAATTCCACACCATAATCAGCAGATTGGAATCTAAATTCATCACTTGACACAAAATTGCCCAAACGGTCAAGAACTGCAGTTTTGCTGTCATTGTAGGTGGACCGACCTGCAGAGGCGAATGGACTATATAAGCAAACAGTTCAACTGAACCAAGACCAGTGGTATAGGTTTTGATGATTGACAAAAGAACACATGCATGAACCAAGTTCATGAACACTGTACGCATGTTACGACCAGAATCAAGCAAAAGGCATGCACGTGCAAGGGATAAGTATAAGTGGTTGTTACTGACCTGCATCCCAAACAATTAACCACGGGCTTGGCCAAAAAACACTTGTCATCTCTATGCCATCAAAGACAAGATGTAGGACATTATCCTCATTAAAATGTACCTGGTAAAATCCAGAAGAGAAATTGGTCGAGCTTCTACGTGACACAAGCTTTGAGGTCTTGGTAAGTGGTTGTTCAGGAAGAAGTGTGTCTGTAGGTGAATCAAAGCTTTGCCAAATTTCTTGACCTTCTGAAGTTACAAGAACAAGGTTGCCGTTATCCAGCAACCTTAATTCAACAGAGGAACTTGATTGTGTACCAGATTCCCAAACATTGATCTGATTCGCATCAATTAGTACGAGGTTGCCTGATTTGAGCAGGGAAAGATGTGATTTTCTTCCATTTATTGGTTGGTCACGGTTAGCCATCCAAACAACGGTGTTGTTTCCATTAGCCAATGGCTTAGTGAACCATATAGCAAAGAAATAAGCATTGTCACCAACAGAGTAAAAACCAGCAGTGAATTCTTCATTGGGGGATAAAAGAGAATCTTGTGGAGCAGAAAGAGAACCTTCAGATAAACTAAAGATTGTTGAGGATGATGAAACTGGCAATGCAACAAGTGAAGCCAAAACAAGAATCAAAATTTGTACATCCATGTAATACTTTGAGATTCTTAATACTTGAGTTTTGAAATATATAAATTCAGAACGAGACAAAAATGAGTAATGTTAGAAGGCGGCTAAGGTAGGGACAATATTAGTAGAGTAGTTGAAAATTGAATAACATTTTGAATCAAATAGGAGAAGACAGATATTAGAAGACTTTCTTCTACCTAAAGAGAATGATCCTTTCTCAACTCAGAATTATTTTATTTCTTCATATGATTTTTCTGTTGCTAAGCACAGTATACAATTCCACAGGCGGGGAGTTAGTTTTGTTATAGAGTGCAATTGAATGTTCAGATATTCATGGATATATATACTTACTGATGATTTAGTCAGTCTAAGTTTGTTAATGAATAAATAGCAAAGTTGTAATATTTAATAGAAATGAAAAACAAAAAAATACTGGTGGAATGGTTCATTCATTATTAATTTAAGAACGCCAACTAAGGATTATTTGGTCTAAATTCCAACTAATCAAAGATTCGTCTTCACTAAAAAATTTGTAAGAATTTCCATTTAGAAAGAGACACAGAAATATTAACAATTGAGGCTTCAGGAAATAGTGGGATGAAGTTACTATTTATTATTTGACCCGATTACTACGAGAACTCAGGCCACAACGTCCTTATACCTATAAAACTTGCTGCTAATTTCACTTTTCTTATCCGAAAGTTCCTTCTATTTTCTGGTTATTTATTTGGCTGTCATAAAAAAGGAAAAACAATAGGAGTATTACATACACATAAAGACATTTAGCCCGTCCAAAGATGCAAAAGAAATAGCAGGGTCCACTGTCCCCTTCAAACACTCACATCCACAGCTCCAATAGTGACAACTTACAAATAGTAGCATTCAACATATGAATTTATGGCAGTCTTATGTCCGCGCGATAAACTGAGTCTTTGATTATAATCAGGATAAATAATCTCATCTTCTACGTAGATAGGTAATCCCATGATTTTTAGATTGCATATTATATTCAACCAATAAATTAATCTTTTGGGCTAATCAAGTTTCAATTATAAAAATATAAAAATCAAATCGGGATTAATCAACATATTATTATAAGCAGTATATGCTTCAAACAGAATGAAACCAACTTCAAATTGCAGTTTTCTTTTCTCAAAATGAGGATAAAATATATCAAAAGTTCTAGTCAAGTACCAAACAACTTATTGACTTTTAAAACCCAGAATAGGACACTACATTTAATGGTCTGTGCACCCCCAACCCCACCCCCCACCTCAAACCCAAAAAAAAAACATACTTCAATACATCCCCTAAGTTCCAGGTTCATTTGGAGCAGTCTACGTCACACTAAATCATCTTCTAGAAAAATTCTAGTCTGGAGTATTTTAATTTTCATAAATTAGCTCTTCCCTAAGGAAATGATCTGGAAAAGTAAAATGGATCGATGACTTACTAAGTTGGTTTTCCTTAAATTAGATACAATAACAACTCCCAGATTGAAGTCTTATTTTTGCGTTATAAAGAACGAGAAGACTCAACTGAACCAAAAATAATATCTCGTACAGTGCATAGTTTACTGATATTGGATTATTCTATTGGAAATTCAAACATATATAGTTCGTTGTTTATTGTTGCTAATTCCCTAGACATTATGAGATATCTTTATAGATATAAATTCTGAAAGAGACATGAATCCAATTGCTGTAGATGGCGGCTAGTGAGGAAGAACTGTGTTAAAAGTAGGTCTCTAAATTTTGTGACTTGAAAAATAGATAAACAGAATTGTTCGACCAAAAACACGTAGATTTTTTATTAAACTAATTAATATTGTATGACGAAAGGTTAAACCTAGGTAATGATAATAACTTCAAATTTATAATCGATTAATACCAATCAAGCAAGAGCAGTGTTGAGAGAAGATTAAATGTGATGTACATTCAATGTTTCAAGATCATTAATGATGGGGAATATCAAGCAATAAATAACGATAAATGGCATTAAAGTAAATAAGGAGAATGATTCACTAGGTGGATGATTCTTCTTTCTGACAATGGTGACTGATAGACAAATACTAGAATGTTGGGACCCTTCTCGGATCTAATGGAAAAAGTGTGGAACAGTAGACAATCGAATCTCTTTAGAAAGGTAGTGATTGTCTTTTTTCTAGAGAGAAAGTCTGTTTTTTCAAGAATGTTCTTATCAGAGAATATTACCTCCGTCTCTCCCTATCTCTTTTTCTATTTATATGGGACATTCCCTAGTCAACCCTAATCAAGAATATTCAATAGAATATTTTCCTGAATATTCTATTACAAAAACTAGCCGTTAGCACTCGACCTCGGTCGTTATTGACTACTCGGCTACGATCCTCGTTATCTTCTAATCGACCTCGGCCAAATAGCTTTCTACGATACTGCTTCGTGTCAAATCTTAATGAAAGCAGATTTTGACCCATACAGTTAGTCTCTCCGCTTATTGATGTCGGCCCTGGGCGACCTTAATGAGCGGACTCTGTCTGTCAGGCTTGAGAAGTTTTATCCGAGCAGGTCGAGTAATAACGCTTCAGACGGGATGGAAACGTGGCCTTTTGTGATCCACAACCTAGGGTCACGTCGTTTCATTGTGACGTCATGTCACATTCGTCATTATTATGCGTTTCCCGATAACCTGTGTCGTTTCCTGTGCCTCTGCCGCTTCGATTTTTGAGTTGGGCAACTGCGGTTTGCTTCCTCGGTATTGATGTCCTAACTCTTATAAATGGGGATATTCAGTTCTTAGGTTCACTCTTTGCTTTCTAAAAATCGGCTTTTCATACCCTCTTCTTCCTCAATCAAAATCTCTACTTCCTTGACCTTATTTCATACTCCTGCCTTCACCGATTTCGGTGGTTTTTGCTACTCGACTCTTCTACGTTTGCACCCCCTCTATTCATAAACAAAAATAGTTAATGTGTCTTCCAGTTCTGGGGGGATACCTAATCCTGCTTCTTTGGTAGTGTAACATGGCTCCTTATGACGGTGGGGCTGCCATTGCCGTAGAAGATGAAAGTTTTCCTACGGTGGAGGAAATAATTTCCCGTAGTGATAAGGCTAGAACTGACTTCTCAAAGCTACCCGAGGATGACCCCGAGGCCTTAGAGTCTGAGATGGATGTGGATGCCCTTGCTAATTTCAGGGCGAAGTTCAAAATTCTTGTCCACATCGATCTGGTCCCGGCTGGACGCGATGTGGTGCAGATTCATCGCCCTGGATATTGCGCGTTCTATGCATATCCATTCTATGTGGGCTATTCTTTTCCCATTCTCCCATTGGCAGAGGAGTTCTGCCGCTGCTACGGTGTCTGTCCGGCTCAGCTTTCTCCTTATATCTACAAGCTCATTTCCATACTATCGAAGTACGCGGAATTGGCTGGCCACAGGGTCTCTCTTCGCCACCTGATGCACCTTTTCGCGATGAGTTTTTATAGAGGGACGATGTTGCACCTTCGTCACCGTGGAGGCAAAAGTTTGGTAGTAAAGATGGACGATAAAGCGAATCGTCAATTCTAGTTTAATTACTTCTTTGTCAAGACTGAGGACGTGGTGGCGAACGCGAACGGATTTCCTGAGGCGTGGAATTACGCTCGTAAGTATTTTCATTAAGTGCTCATTTTGCTCATTTTGGTCGTAGTCTAACCGTTCTGTCTTTTTCTCCTTCAACTAAGACCAAGCCCCCTCCATTGGTCGTGGATATTGACGAATGGGTTAGCCAGATCTTGCCCCACACAGTGGGGATTCGTGGGTGGCCGGCCTTTTTCTAGAAGTTCGGGCCTAAGCTTTCAATGACCGGTGAGTCTGTCCGTTCATATAGTAACTTTTTACTTATACCGTCCTGGCCTGGTGGCCGCGTGTTCGTCATGGCTTTGATAGTTGCCGTTCTAATCACTTTTGCAGGAGCGTCTTCGAAGAGGCGAAAAGCTCCTGCTCCGGCATTTCGTAAGAGGAAGGTCGTTTCTGTTCCTATTGCTGTGGTGAGACCTGCTCAGTCATCGACTACTGCGACAGGTGTCTCAACTTCGCCTCTACGTCATCTAGTTGACGAGGATGATGAGGAAGGATCGTCGCCGACTGATGATAATTTGCTTTGCTGCAAGAGGTGATCTGTCGGTATCGGCGAAGGAAGTGTCCGCGTGGGAAGTTCGATGATGGATAGTTTCGTCATCATAGAAACGGCGACTATAGATCTCAGAGTTGGTGTCGAGCAGCCATCCACGATCCCGCCGCAGTCGGGGGCCGAGGGATGTAATTTGCTCCTTGAGGCCGGAACGGGTTTTGAAGGGTCGTTCGCCTGATGCCTTGCAGGGGGTGAGACATCGATCTCTTTACCGACCGAGGGCCCTTCCTCTCGGGTTGACAACAAGGGCAAAAGTGTTGCCGAAGAGGATTATGAGACGTGCTCTGATATGGACGCCGAGGAAGTTAGGATGATGGGGGAATGACTTACCCGGCTTGAGGTGAGGTTGGAAGGGAGCACGCAGACCATTTTGATCCCTTTGGACCGGGACCCATTAGTTGATACAAAGGACGTGGTCCCTTCTCTTGGTCCACTCTGCTCCGATGTGGAGGGTAAGACCCTCGAGAAGCTGAAGGATTCCACTTTGTCGAAGAGCATAGTCGGCCTTGCTCTTAGGGTATATTTGGTATTCTGTTTCCTTATTCGCTTTTTATGTTGATTTTGACTTTGTTCTTACTCGCTCTGCTTTCTTTTCAGAACGTGATCTTGGAGATTGAAAGTTCCTGCTGAGAGGAGAGCCATAAGGCTATCTTCCAAAAGATGGAGCGGAAATATCGCGAATATCGTGATAAGCACCGTGAGCTTTGCCGACGAGTTGGTGGTAGCAGCAAATTCCGGGCCCTCCGAAACGAGCTAAAGGAGAAAGATGACGAATTGGTGAAGGTCATCAGAAAATGTAGTGAGCTCGAGGGGGCGTTGAAGGACAAAGAGGAGGAGCTCGAAGTGAGTAAGGTAGTTGAGGCCCAGTACGCTGACCTTCAGTCCCAAGTGGCCTCGCTGCGTGCTGCGCTGGAGGAGTGTCAATTTCTAGTGTCGGTTTTGAGTGGGGAGGTCGCCGAGAAGGAAGCAGATTTGGCGAGGGCGGAGTCGACCCAGTTATCAGCTGCGCGTAGAGCTGCAACTTTATAGGACGTGATCCATGTTATTCATTCTGAACGGGATTGCGGCATGGAGACGGCTAGGCTCAGAGAGGAGCAGCTTGATGGGGGGATTGGGGAGTTAGAAAATGAGACTGCGTACCTTAGTGATCGAGTTGTTACCCTCGAGGCCGAGAAGGCACAGTTATTGGCGCATCCATCCTCCTCATGCACTGATTTTCCTGATGTTCCTCGGGATCTGTATGAGGAATGGATTCACGTTGAGGCCCAGCTGGACATATTCAGGGATCTGATGGGGACGGGGGCTGTTTCGGAAGCCGACTTAGCGAATGCACGTGCTAAGGCACGTGCAGCTCGGTTTGTTTGTAGCTATGACCCCGCCACACCACAAGCTGGTGATGCTGAGGGAGACGTGGAAAGGATTGAGCAAGATGTCTGGTTCGACGATGAGTATCCCAGTGGTGAAGGTGGAGAAATGGGTGGAGATGTTGCTGCTGAGTTAGGTAGCACGTATTTGTTTTTCTTTCTTTTGCTTGTAATTCTTGTACATACTTTTGTTGGCATCTGTTTTAGCTTTTGTAAGGAATATATTTGAAGTAAGAAATGTCGTTTTAATCATAAAAATTTGGTTTTGGCCATGGTCGTCGATTAGCAGGTGTTAATTGTTGATACCCGATTTTTCCCTCATATCTTTTCATATATATATATATATATATATATATATATATATATATATATATATATATATATATATATATATATATATATATATATATATAGCGCATATGCATCATCATTTGATTTACAAGCATACACAAGTATTTTCATAATTTTCCATGATTTTTAAAGACTTTAAACCAATTTATTTCTGCATTTTTATTGTATAAATATCCAATAATTATCCTCCAAATTATTTTATGATGATTTAATCATCTAAACTTATCATTTACACCAATATGAGGTTTAAATATTTTCGGGTCATTTCTTATAATTACATTTGCATTTTTCTAGGGCCAAATTGCATATTTTGCAATAATAGCCCATATGCATGTATAATTATATTATTTATGCAGAAAATAATTTTTTATATTTTTATAATATTAAATAATTGTTTTTTTATCATTTTCATGCATAAATTATAATTTTTATATTTATTAATTACTTTTATAAATTATTTATTTATTAAACATTGGGCATTTAAAATCTAGCCCTAAATCCCTTTTAATTTCGGACCTAACTACCCAATCCCAGCCCATTAACCCTTGAGCCCAAACCAATTAACCCAACCCCATACCCGGGCGCGACCCATTTTACTAACCCGACCCAGAACCCCCGACTAATCGTGGTCGTTGATCTTTGAGATCAACGGCCCATATTACACCCGCCCTTTTAAATTATACCTGAACCCCCCTAAACCCTACACCATTCGTCCCTTCACCCACCGCCCTTGAACTCTCTCAAACTCCCCTTCTCTCTTTGTCAAACCCTAGCCATCCCCCCTCCCCCAGTTTTCTCTCCTAATCCCACCGATCGTGGGATTCCATGGTCGCTTGTTGCCATATTCGGCTCCCCTTGGTACTGGAACCTTCTATACACCGCTTGCCTAAATATGGCAAGCGAATTTCATCGATTTTGAACCAAAGCTGGTTCATTTCCTTGACCTTTTCTGTCTATGTTCGTTCTTGTTCGTTTATGGTATGAATCTCTGTGCATTTCCGTGATTCCTACTCACCCTAAAATTATGGTTTCAGATTCTTTTAAATCGAACCAAATCTGGTTCGATTCTTTGATTTTAAAAGGGATTTCTGTCTATGTTCATCTTATTCTATGCAACATGTGATTTTCACCTTTTATTTATTTTTGGTTTCTGCCGATTTTACACTTTTCCTAAAATTAGGGTTTGAGATTTTTCTTTTTTCCTTACTGATTTGATTGCATGCGATGATTCTTTCCTTTCTCGTGTTTGATTGATGATTTTCCTTGTTTGGATGTTAATTTCTACTACTATATAAATCCCTTCCCATTCCTTTTTTTGGGACAGACTTGAATCGTGAATGTTTACTAAACAACTGAAATTATCGCTCTTTGTTCTCTAAATACTCTTGTTTTATATTCTGGTTCCTGGCCGGCTGAAAGCCAAGTCCAGAAATTCTGGGTTCTTGCTACTGCGTACTTTGTTCTTTCTTGTCTCTTCGCTTAACGGCCAAGACCAGAAATTATGGGTTCTTTCTACTGTGGACTTTGTTCTTTCTTGTTTTTTCGTTTAGCTAGTGAGTTGCTGAACTTTCGTCATTTCATTCCTATTTACCTGTCATTAGCATGTGTTTTCACTTCTGAAGGTTGTTGTTCAATATATTTCTGGGTTGTTCTCGTATGCAATCCTGACTGTCTTTGTAACGACCCGGCCGGTCGTTTCGAGAGTTATAACCCCGTTTTTCCCATTCCTACTTCTTTTTGTGTTATTCAGCTATATTATGTTATATCGAGTTATTTGGTTCGAGTCCGGAAGGAACTTGGAGTGGACCGGATATGGACCTATATGTAAACGACCTCGGATTTGAATTTTGATGATTCCAATAGCTCTGTATGGTGATTTTGGGCTTAGGAGCGTGTCCGGAATATTATTTGGAAGTCCGTATAGGAATTAGGCTTGAAATGCCGAAAGTTTTATTTTTGAGAAGTTTGACCCGGGGTTGACTTTTTGATATCGGGGTCGGAATCCGATTCTAAAAATTGGAATACCTCTGTTATGTCATTTAGCACTTGTGTGAAAAATTTGAGGTCAATCGGATGTGATTGGATAGGTTCCGGATTTGTTTGTAGAAATTAGAAATTTCAAAGTTCATTAGGCTTGAATTGGGGTGTAATTCATGGTTTTAGCATTGTTTGAGGTGAATTGAGGATTCGACTAAGTTTGTATAATATTTTAGGACTTGTTGGTATATTTGGTTGAGGTCCCGAGGGCCTCGGGTGGGTTTCGAATGGTTAACGGATCAAAAATTCAACTAGAACAGTTGCTGCAATTTCCTTCTGTTGGAAATTGCTTCTGCCTAGATGTAAGCCCAGATCGAGCTCAGGGTCGAGGGCCACGACCGAAGCCCAGATCGAGCCCAGAGTCGAGGGCCACGATCGAAGGCATGATCGAGCCCAGAGTCGAGGGCCATGATCGAAGGCATGATCGAGCCCAGAGTCGGAGGCCACGATCGAAGGCATGATCGAGCCCAGGGTCGAGGGTCACAGTCAAAGACATAATCGAGAACCAGGACCGAAGTCCCTTGTGATCATTTCTACTCCATAATATTGAATTATCATCGAATAATCCGACTAGATTACATGATTTTGAGGTGTAAATCAGAGATTGGAACTTAGAAATTTGGAAATAAGATTTGTAGATTTGAGGGTCGAGTTGAGGTCGGATTTTGGTAAAATTGGTATGGGTAGACTCGTGGTTAAATGGGCTTTCGGATTTTGTAACTTTCATCGGGTTCTGAGACGTGGGGCCCACAGGCGATGTTTGAGCCAATTTCTGGTTTTGGTCTAATTTTGTAGTTTTTCTTGTGGAATTCATTCCATTAGCGCGTATTGATGGTATTGTACTGATTGTGAATAGATTCAGAGCATTTGGAGGCCGAGTCCAGAGGCAAGATCATTGCGGGATAGAGATTTGACCGGTTTGAGGTAAGTAACGATTGTAAATATAGTCCTGAGGGTATGAAACCCCCGATTTCGTATCATTCTACTATTTTGAAGTGACGCACATGCTAGGTGACAGGCGTGTGAGTGTGCACTGTTGGGGATTTGTGACTTGGTCTGTCCCATAGAAACTGTAAAGTTGCATACTTTGTTGAAACCATTTGATACTTATATGTTTTAGAAAGAATTTTTGTAAATTGGGTTGAATGTCATGTTTGGGCCTTGTGCCAATGCTGTTTGGACCCTTAGGAGCTGTTTCTTATCATCCTCTCACTATTTTCGATTGAAAATCTATACTCAATCATGTTTATACTTGTGTACCGCATAACTCAGTTTTATGACTCTATTTTGATGCATATAAATGTTTTGGGCCGAATGCCCTGTTTTACTAAAATGCCCGAGTGGCTTGATTTGTGAGGATGAGTGTGGATCGGGGCTGCCCGCCTGCAGCATACTTTATGACTGAGTGAGGCCAAGGGCCTGATTTGTGAGGATGAGTGTGGATCGGGGCTGCCCGTCTGCAGCATACTTTATTATTATGGCACGTCAGTTGTTCGTGCAGATTATAGCGCTTGGGCTGAAGGAGCCCCTCCGAAGTCTATACACACCCCCAGTGAGCGCAGGTACCTACTGAGTGCGAGTGTCGAGTGCCGAATGCTGAGTGAATGGGAGGCATGAGTGATTGTGAGGTATGCCTGAGTGGCAAGAGTGATTGTGAGGTATGCCCGTGTGGCACGAGTGACTCTGAGGTTTTCGTGAGGGGCTGTATATGAGTGATGTTTTGCCTGAGGGGCTGTTTATGATTTTATCATTTTTTCTCACCTTTGCATTGAGCCTTTATTTGAAAAACTGTTGGAAAAATGTCTTTAAATGATTTTTACTGGAACTGGGTTTAAACTAGATAATTCGATTCAAATCCTGATTTTTAAAAAGCATGTGGTATTTTACTGAGATTTCCTGATATGAACGTTATATGCTTTATTGCTCGTCACTACTGCTCAGTCTTTATTTATTGTTGTTACTTACTGAGTTGGCGTACTCACGTTACTCCCTGCACCTTGTGTGCAGATTCAGGTGTAGCTGGACACGGTAGCGGTTATTGAGTGTTCTGGTTGCAGATTTTCTTGGAGATAGCAAGGTAGTTGTTTGGCGATCGCAGCCCCTGCTCTTCTCCCTCTTATCTTCCTCTAGTTGTATTTAGCTATTTTTCGGGCTGAGTTAGCCTTGATATTGTTAGATAGATTGTAGTAGATGCTCATGACTAGTGACACCCCGATGTCGGGCTTTTCTTTTCTGCACTTCTGGTTTTCTTTGATTTGAACTCTTTAAATGGAGGTTTTATGTTAAATAACCTTGGAATTATCTTTAAAATGAAAATATTGGTTTGTTTTGGAAATGATTCGGCTTGCCTAGTTCCACGATAGGCGCCATCACGACAGGGGTTAGTTTTGGGTCATGACAGATTGGTATTAGAGCCTAGGTTACATAGGTCTCACAAGTCATAAGCGGGTTTAGTAGATTCTTGCGGATCGGTACGGAGACGTCTGTACTTATCTTCAAGAGGCTGCAGAACCTTTAGGAAACTTCACATTCTTGGATTCTTGTCGTGCGAATTTTTTGATTCTAGTAATTAAACATCTGTTGTTTCATTCTTTCAAAGATGGTGAGGACTCGTACTACCGGTCAGGAGGGCTAGCCACCAGTACTACCAGCCAGGGCCACGAGGGGCCGAGGCCATGGTAGAGGCCGTGGTAGGGGTAGAGGTGCAGCCCGTACAATATCTGGGGCAGTATGTGCAGATCCACCGGTTGTCCCAGATCAGGACCAAGTTCCAGTTGTTGATACACCAGTTCAGGCACCACCTATGCCTATTATGATTCCAGGCCTTTAGGAGGCACTAGCTCAGATTCTGACAGCGTGTACTGGCCTTGCTCAGGCGGTCTCTATTTTGACGGCCGCAACCACTTCTCAGGCCAGGGAGGCACTCAGACTCCTGTTGCTCGCACACCCGAGCAGGTCATTCAGGGACTTTAGACTCCAGAGCTACCACCAGCCCAGCCGGTTGCTGTTGCTCAGGATTATGTGGTTCCTACTATGCCTGAGGATGATCAGCGCAGGTTGGAGAGGTTTGGGAGACTTCAGCCACCACCTTTCAGTGGCACAGAGAGAGAGGATGCTCAGGACTTTTGGGACAGGTGTCAGAGGATACTCCGTGCTGTTGGTATTTTGGAGACATGTAGGGTCTCATTCACTACCTTTCAGTTTTCTGGGGCTGCACTCACATGGTGGGAGACTTATGAGAGGTGTAGGCCTGTTGGCACAGCACCCCTTACTCGGCAACAGTTCTCTATGGTCTTTTTGGAGAAGTTCGTGCCTCGATCCCGCAGAGAGGAGCTGCGTAGACAGTTTGAGCGGCTTCGCCAGGGTGATATGTCTATGACGCAGTATGAGATGCAGTTCTCCGAGTTAAACCGTCATGCTATCTGGTTGGTTCCCACAGACAGAGAGAGGATCATGAGGTTTATTGATGGCCTCACTTATCAGCTACAGTTGCTCATGACCAAGGAGCGGGTTTCGGGTGCTACCTTTGATGAGGTTGTCGACATTGCTCGACAGATTGAGATGGTTCGCGGTTAGGAGAGGGTTGAGTGGGAGGCCAAGAGGCCTCGTGGTCAGGGTGGATTCAGCGGTGCTCCTTTTGGGGGTCAGTTCCAGCACGGTAGAGGTCGTCATTTCAGACAGGCTCAATCAGCTCGGCCATTTCATCGGGGTGCATCATCTGGCCATAGTTCTCACAGTTCTCATCAGGGCCACTCATCACTTAGTGCCCTTCCAGTTCAGAGTTCATCCCGTGCTCCACCTGTTCAGGGCTTTTCCATGCCAGGTTCTTCTACCAGTCATCCCGGTGCTAGGGGTTCCCTTCAGTTTCCGCCGCCAGCACCGTGGAGTTGTTTTGAGTGTAGGGAGCTTGGGCATATATGGAGGCAGTTTCCTCATCGTCATGGAGGTCTATCTCAACAGAGGAGTCAGCCTCCGACTACAGCACCAACTACTTCACCACCCGCCCAATCAGCTCAGGGTGGAGGTCAGTCAGTTAGGGATCGTCCTAAAGGGGGAGGCAGATCAGGGGATGGTCAGGCCTGTTTCTATGCTCTCCCTGCCTGACCAGATGCTATTGCTTCAGATGCTGTGGTTACAGGTATTGTCTCAGTTTGCCACAGAGATGCCTCAGTATTATTTGACCCTGGTTCTACGTATTTATATGTTTCCTCGTATTTCACCATTTTTTGGATATGCCCTGTGAGTCCTTAGTTTCATTTGTACACGTATCTACTCCTGTGGGTGATACTATTATTATGGACCGTGTATATCGGTCATGTGTGGTGACTTTTGGGGGTCTAGATACCCGAGTAGATCTATTATTGCTCAGTATGGTTGACTTTGATGTGATATTGGGTATGGATTGGTTATCTCCATGTCATGTTGTTCTAGATTGTCACGCTAAGACAGTGACATTGGCTATGCCGGGAATTCCGAGGGTTGAGTGGAGCGGTTCTGTAGATTATGTACCAAGTAGGGTGATTTCATATTTGAAGGCTCAACGCATGGTTAAGAAGGGTTGCCTATCTTATTTGGCTTTTGTGAGGGATGTTAGTGCAGAGACTCCTATCATTTATTCTGTTCCGGTGGTACGTGATTTTTCGGATGTGTTTCTTGCAGACCTACCGGGCATGCCGCCTGACAGGGATATTGACTTTGGTATTGATTTGGTGCCGAGCACTCAGCCCATTTCTATTCCACCGTATCGTATGGCACCGGCGGAGTTGAAGGAATTGAAAGAAAAGCTTCAGGAACTCCTTGATAAGGGGTTTATTCGGCCTAGTGTGTCACCTTGGGGTGCACCAGTTCTATTTTTGAAAAAGAAGGATGGTTCCATGAGAATGTGTATTGATTACAGGCAGTTGAACAAGGTCACAGTCAAGAACAAGTATCCCTTGCCTCGTATTGATGATTTATTCGACCAGCTTCAGGGAGCGAGGGTGTTCTCCAAGATTAATTTGAGGTCCGGTTATCACCAGCTGAAGATTCGGGATTCAGATATTTTCAAGACAGCTTTCAGGTCCCGATATGGCCATTATGAGTTCTTGGTGACGTCTTTTGGGCTGACCAATGCCCTAGGAGCATTCATGCATTTGATGAACAGTGTATTCCATCCCTATTTGGACTCATTCTTCGTTGTATTCATTGACGACATCCTGGTGTACTCTCGTAGCCAGGAAGAGCACGCTTAGAATTTGAGGGTTGTATTGCAGAGATTGAGGGAGGAGAAGCTTTATACAAAGTTCTCTAAATGTGAGTTTTGGCTCAGTTCAGTAGCATTCTTGGGGCACGTGGTGTCCAGTGAGGGTATTCAGGTGGATCCGAAGAAGATAGAGGCGGTGCAGAGTTGGCCCAGACCGTCCTCAGCCACGGAGATTAGGAGCTTTCTTGGTTTGGCAGGTTACTACCGTCGCTTTGTGGAGGGATTTTCATCTATTGCATCTCCCTTGACCAAATTGACCCAAAAGGGTGCTCCATTCAGGTGGTCGGATGAATGTGAGGAGAGCTTTCAGAAGCTCAAGACTGCTTTGACCATAGCTCCAGTATTAGTTCGGCCATCAGCTTTAGGTTTTTACACCGTGTATTGTGATGCCTCGAGGATAGGCACTGGTTGTGTTTTGATGTAGGAGGGTAGGGTGATTGCCTATGCTTCACGCCAGTTGAAGACCCATGAGAAAAACTATCTTGTCCATGATCTTGAGTTAGCAGTCATTGTTCACGCCTTGAAGATTTGGCGTCATTATTTGTATGGGGTTCATTGTGAGATCTATACTGATCGCTGGAGTCTGCAGTATCTGTTAAAGCAGAAGGATCTTAATTTGCGTCAGCGAAGATGGTTGGAGCTTCTTAAGGACTATGATATCACTATTTTGTACCAACCGGGGAAGGCCAATGTGGTGGCCGATGCTTTGAGTCGCCGGGCAGAGAGTTTGGGGAGTTTAGCATATCTTCCAGTAGCAGAGAGACCTTTGGCATTAGATGTTCAGACCTTAGCAGGCCAGCTTGTCAGATTGGATATTTCGGAGCCTAGTCGGGTATTGGCTTGTGTGGTCTCTAGGTCTTCTCTTTATGACTGTATCAGGGAGCGTCAGTATGATGACCCTCACTTGCTCGTTCTTCAGGACAGGGTTCGGAGAGGTGATGCTAGGGATGTGACTATTGGTGATGACGGGGTGCTGAGAATGCAGGGCCGGATATGTGTCCCTAATGTATATAGGCTTTGAGAGTTGATTCTTGAGGAGGCCCACAGCTAGCGGTATTCCATCCATCCGGGTGCCGAGAAGATGTACCAGGATTTGAGGCAGCACTATTGGTGGAGGCGGATGAAGAAGGATATAGTTGGGTTTGTGGCTCGGTGTCTAAACTGTTAGCAGGTTAAGTATGAGCATCAGAGACCGGGTGGCTTGCTTTAGAGGTTAGAGATCCCAGAGTGGAAGTGGGAGCAGATCACTATGGACTTTGTAGTTGGGCTCCCACGAACTTCGAGGAAGTTCGACGCTATTTGGGTTATTGTGGATCGGCTGACCAAGTCCGTGCACTTCATTCCAGTTGGTACTACTTACTCTTCAGAACGGTTGGTTGAGATTTACATCCGAGAGGTCGTTCGCCTGCATGGTGTCCCAGTTTCTATCATTTCAGAAAGGGGTACTTAGTTCACATCACAGTTTTGGAGGGCCGTGCAGTGAGAGTTGGGTACTCAGGTTGAGTTGAGCACAACTTTTTACCCTCAGACGGACGGGCAGTCCGAGCGCACTATTCAGATATTGGAGGACATGTTGCGTGCTTGTGTCATTGACTTTGGGGGTTCATGGGACCCGTTTCTGCCACTCGCAGAGTTTGCATATAACAACAGTTATCAGTCGAGTATTCAGATGGCTCCGTACGAGGCTTTGTATGGGAGGAGGTGTAGATCTCTGGTTGGATGGTTTGAGTCGGGTGAGGCTAGGCTCTTAGGTACAGACTTGGTCCAGGATGCATTAGATAAGATGAAATTGATTCAGGAGCAGCTTCGCACGGCGCAGTCTAGGCAGAAGAGTTACGCGGATAGGAAGGTCTGTGATGTGTCTTTTATGGTTGTGGAGAAGGTTTTGCTGAAGGTATCACCCGTGAAGGGTGTTATGAGGTTTGGGAAGAGGGGAAAGTTGAGCCCCCGGTTCATTGGGCCTTTTGAGGTGCTTCAAAGAATAGGGGAGGTGGCTTATAAGCTTGCCTTGCCACCCAGCTTGTCGAGTGTGCATCCAGTGTTTCATGTTTAGATGCTCCGAAAGTATATTGGAGATCCGTCCCATGTTTTGGATTTCAGCACAGTCCAGTTGGAGGGTGATATGACTTATGATGTGGAGCCGGGGGCTATTTTAGATCGGCAGGTTCGAAGGTTGAGGTCAAAGGATATAGCTTTAGTGAAGGTACAATGGAGAGGTCAGCCTATGGAGGAGGCCACCTAGAAGACAGAGCGGGAGATGCGGAGCAGATATCCACGCCTATTCGAGACTCCAGGTATGTTTCTAGACCCGTTCGAAGACGAACGGATGTTTAAGAGGGGGAGGATGTAACGATCCGGCCGGTCATTTCAAGAGTTATATCCCCGTTTTCCCCATTCCTACTTCTTTTTGTGTTATTCAGCTATATTATGTTATATCGGGTTAGTTGGTTCGAGTCCGGAAGGAAATCGGAGTGAAATGAGACACTTAGTCTCATAATTGAAAATTTTAAGTTAGAAAAGTAGATCGGATATGGACCTATGTGTAAACGACCTCGGATTTGAATTTTTATGATTCCAATAGCTCCGTATGGTGATTTTGGGCTTAGGAGCGTGTCCGAAATATTATTTGGAAGTCCGTAGAGGAATTAGGCTTGAAATGCCGAAAGTTTTATTTTTGAGAAGTTTGACCGGGGGTTGACTATTTGATATCGGGGTCGGAATCCGATTCTGAAAATTGGAATACCTCTATTGTGTCATTTAGGACTTGTGTGCAAAATTTGAGATCAATCGGACGTGATTTGATAGGTTCCGGAGTTGTTTGTAGAAATTAGAAATTTCAAAGTTCATTAGGCTTGAATTGGGGTGTAATTCATGGGTTTAGCGTTGTTTGAGGTGAATTGAGTACTCAACTAAGTTCGTATGATGTTTTAGGACTTGTTGGTATATTTGGTTGAGGTCCCAAGGGCCTCGGGTGGGTTTCAAATGGTTAACGGTTCAAAAATTGAACTAGAACAGTTGCTACAATTTCCTTCTGTTGGAAATTGCTTCTGCCCATATATAAGCCCAGATCGAGCTCAGGGTCGAGGGCCACGACCGAAGCCAATATCGAGCCCAGAGTCGAGGGCCACGATCGAAGGTATGATCGAGCCTAGAGTCGAGGGCCATGATCGAAGGCATGATCGAGCCCAAAGTCGGGGGCCACGATCGAAGGCATGATCAAGCCCAGGGTCGAGGGTCACGGTCGAAGGCCGGGTCAAAGACGTAATCGAGGATCGAGGACCTCGATCGAAGGCCAAGATCGAGGCAGAACTGAGGATGTCTCGGTAGAATTATAAAAACAGGGACTTTGTCCCATTCGCCATTTTTGACAAATTGGAGCTTGAGGAGAGGCGATATTTGATATATTTTCAAGGAAAACTTGAGATAAGTCCCTTGTGATCATTTCTACTCCATAATATTGAATTATCATCGAATAATCCGACTAGATTACATGATTTGGAGGTGTAAATCGGAGATTGGAACTTAGAAATTTGGAAATAAGATTTGTAGATTTGAGGGTCGAGTTGAGGTTGGATTTTGGTAAAATTGGTATGGGTAGACTCGTGGTTGAATGAGCTTTCGGATTTTGTAACTTTCGTCGGGTTCTGAGATGTGGTCCCCACAGGCAATTTTTGAGCCAATTTCGTGTTTTGGTCTAATTTTATAGTTTTTCTTATGGAATTCATTCCATTAGCGCGTATTGATGGTATTGTACTGATTGTGAATAGATTCGGAGCATTTGGAGGCCGAGTCCAGAGGCAAGTTCATTGCAGGATAGAGATTTGACCGGTTTGAGGTAAGTAACGATTGTAAATCTAGTCTTGAGGGTATGAAACCCCAGATTTCGTATCATTCTACTATTTTGAAGTGACGCACATGCTAGGTGACGGGCGTGTGAGCGTGCACTGTTGGGGATTTGTGACTTGGTCCGTCCCGTAGCAACTGTAAAGTTGCATACTTTGTTGAAACCATTTGATACTTATATGTTTTAGAAAGAATTTCTGTAAATTGGGCTGAATGCCATGTTTAGGCGTTGCGCCAATGCTATTTGGACCCTTAGGGACTGTTTCTTATCATCCTCTCACTGTTTTCGATTGAAAATCTATACTCAGTCATGTTTATACTTGTTTACCAAATAACTCAATTTTATGACTCTATTTTGATGCATATAAATATTTTGGGCCGAATGCCCTGTTTTACTGAAATTCCCGAGTGGCTTGATTTGTGAGGATGAGTGTGGATCAGGGCTGCCCGCCTGTAGCATACTTTATGACTGAGTAAGGCCAAGGGCTTGATTTGTGAGGATGAGTGTGGATCGGGGCTGCCCGCCTGCAGCATACTTTATTATTATGGCACGTGAGTTGTCCGTGCAGATTATAACGCTTGGGCTGAAGGAGCCCCTCCGGAGTCTGTACACACCCCCAGTGAGCGTAGGTACCTACTGAGTGCGAGTGCCGAAAGCTGAGTGACTGGGAGGCATGAGTGATTGTAAGGTATGCCCGAGTGGCAAGAGTGATTGTGAGGTATGTCCGAGTGGCACGAGTGACTGTGAGATTTGCTTGAGGGGCTGTATATGAGTGATGTTTTGCCCGAGGGGCTGTTTATGATTTCATCATTTTTGCTTACCTTTGCATTGAGACTTTGTTTGAAAAACTGTTAGAAAAATGTCTTTAAATGATTTTTACTGGAACTGGGTTTAAACTAGATAATTCGATTCAAATCCTGATTTTTAAAAAGCATGTGGTATTTTACTGAGATTTCCTGATATGAACGTTATATGCTTTATTGCTCGTCACTACTGCTCAGTCTTTATTTGTTGTTATTACTTACTGAGTTGGCATACTCACGTTACTCCATGCACCTTGTGTGCAGATTCAGGTGTAGCTGGACACAGTAGTGGTTATTGAGTGTTCTGGTTGCAGATTTTCTTGGAGATAGCAAGGTAGCTGTTTGGCGATCGCAGCCCCTGCTCTTCTCCTCTTATCTTCCTCTATTTTTATTTAGCTATTTTCCAGGCTGAGTTAGCCTTGATATTGTTAGACAGATTGTAGTAGATGCTCATGATTAGTGACACCCCGATGTCGGGCTTTGCTTTTCCGCACTTCTGTTTTTCTTTGATTTGAAGTCTTTAAATGGAGGTTTTATGTTAAATAACCTTGGAATTATCTTTAAAATGAAAATATTGGTTTCTTTTGGAAATGAGTCGGCTTTCCTAGTTCCACGATAGGCGCCATCACGACAAGGGTTAGTTTTGGGTCGTGACAGTCTTGCTTCAATTCTAGGCCTTTTTAATCTAAAATGCCATTACGTTTGTAGTTTGAGACATGTTTAGACCTACTTTAAGTTGATTAATTTATTTTTAAGTCAGCCTAGCCTATATGTTATTGATGTGTAGAACCTTTGCACTTTAGCCATCTCTTTAGTGTTTAAATTTGCTATTAACCCTGTTACTTGAACATGCTTTCATACCCCCTTTTATGGATTAGATGACTAAGCATGAAGGTATTCACTAAGTGTTTAGCATAAGTCTGTTTCTGAACTTGTTATGATGACAAGTAGCATATTTGATCCTGTATGCTTCTACCATGTCTTGACTTCCCAACAGTGGCCTTAATTTGTTCTCATTCTGTTAAGTTCTATTGCCAATTGATATGATCCCTTCTTGGGACACTATCATCTACACTTTGAATAATCTGAACCCCCTCCCCCCCCCTTTTTTTAAAATATGAGTCTGTGTACATCAATCTTGCAAACCTGTCTTGTTAGTATATGCATTATGTGTTGAACTTGTTTCTCTAAAACTTTGCTAAGTCTGTTCTCAAATCCTAAGCATGTTCTACTACTTGTTCTATATGCTCAATTTGAATCTGTTTGTATTCTTCTGTGTTGTCCCCCTAACCTCAGTCTATTCCTTTACTACTTGGTCTCTTTGAGATCTTATTCTTAGCCGGCTGAAAGCCAAGGCTACTTAGATTCTATCATTTGACCTCCCTAGTGTGAGCACTGCTCGAGGTCCAATTAAGACCCTTGTGAACTCTGACACACTAGGATTTGGTCCTTAGGCTTTCTCTGAATTTCCCCTATCAACCTCCCTAGTGTGAGCACTACCTTGGGTTCTTGAAACCCTTGGGAACTCTGACACACTAGGGCCATGGTTCTAATGCTCAACTCTGCCCTGTGCCCACTGGGTGAATCACTTGATTCCTGGCTGCCTTATGCCCATGAGGATGTAATTTTGGGCTGTTATGAACTATGAGAATGAAGGCCTGGCCTGGCCAGGTATATCTATGGGCCTGCTGTAGGCTCCCTACAGCTATTCTACTTTATAATTCATTCTATTCATTCTAGGCCTGTAATAATTCTTGTAATAACATTTGGGGTATTAGTAAATTGGGAACTGGTTTTATTTTAACATTTGCATGAGAATGGGTAGAAATCCTACCTATAGGTGTTTACTTTGCTTATTCTGCTATTGTGTTAGAAATTCTGCATATAGATGTTTACTTTGCTCATTCTGCTATTGTGTTAGATAACCTACCTATAGGTGTTTACTTTATTCAAATACATTCTGCTATTGTATGTTAGATAACCTGCCTATAGGTGTTTATTTTGCTCGAATAAGCTCTGTGGATAACCTTCCTATTCTGTTTTTTTAGATACCATGCCTATAGGGAATAAAATAATCAAAGTCCAATTTGCATTGCAGCATATTCATTAGGCATCATGATCATAGGGTCATTTATAAATCTGCATTTTTTAGAAGTCATTCCCATAGGGTTCTTAATTGATTGATATGCTATTGTTATATTTGCTCATTTAGTATATAAGAACTAAAACCAGTTTCAATCATCCAGCGTAGGAATCATGTCTATAGGGTAATCACTATCTATGTTAAGCACTAAAATCAGGCTTTAGAACACTGCCTCGTTGAGCGCCAGTAGAAAGCATGCCTATAGGAACAACTGAATAATTCTGAATATCTCTCGTGTTTATTACTTCCAAATAATGAGTAAATCACCTAGATAGCATGTTTAAAGATTTCAACCGCTTATGCTTATAATCAGTAGACAATTGTGCAGTTACTTAGAAATTACTTTGCATAACTGCTCGCATGATTAAAATCCAGAATCATATAGAAATCATGTCTATAGGGCTTAACGACTTCAATTGCTGCCTAAGTGTGGAGGCTAACCTGAGCCCTTAATTGCCTTTACATGAAGTCCCAACTTATTTTTTTTGTATGTCGTCTAGTTTTTATCATTTTTGAGCAACCTAAGTTAAAGTCTAGAGCCCCCCTATAATAGAGGTCCAAATGCCTCGTGGACCATAGGTATGGGATGGGTAGTGCACGCATAGAGTACGACTTAGAATTGACTAGTGCGCTTTAGGTAAAAAAACTTAAAGATAGTAATCAGGTAGCAGGAGATGATAGTCTTTGCCCACTGAATAATATGAGTAACACCCCATCTTGAGGGAGTTACGAAGTATTATTTATGTTGCACGGGGTGATCCTTTGGGCTAAAAAACTTAGGACCCCCCACCTTTGTTAAAGTCAATCATTTTATTTGTCCAAATTGCTTCCCTTCCCTTAGACTAATTCATATAATTCGAGTTCGGCCGGGACCTACCGTTGTGGACCTCGAGGAGTGCCTAACACCTTCTCCTCGAGGTAATTTAAGCCCTTACTCGATCTTTGGTGATGCAAACTAGTTAAATCAGAGTTATCTACAAAATAGGTGCCCTAACACACCTTAATCCATTAGGAAACGACACTCTTTTAGTATCCTCCCATTTAAAAGAGTTGTCACGACGTCGAAGCCCGATTTTCACGAGAAAGAGGGGAGCGATAGCATGGCGACTCTGCTGGGGATATTCTTAGGCTCTTACCATAATGAACTTGGTCTGTGTGAATCAGTCTCCCTCGATAAGCGTGTCTTTATTATTTTATGCTCAAATTCACCGTTTATTTGCTACATGCACACCCTCTTCCCTATTTTCCCTTTTACATGAATTTACATGCAACTTTTCGTTTAACTTTGTTCACTGGCTTCAATCTTTATGTCTTTTCCAATCCCTACCCCTTTTACCGCTTTATTATAATTTTTCATTATGCGAACTAACTCCTTCTTTGTTTTTCTTTCTTTCCTGTCTTTACATTTATTAAATACCGCATTTATCGCTTTCATCATGCAAAATACTTGACAAGGTGTTGTTTTATTTTTTACATAATTACATGCTCTGCATCATATTCCACTCGTGCGCAATTAATACCATAGCGGCACTTGATGAGTATTCGCGCTCTT
The DNA here is from genome assembly GCF_000715075.1 of Nicotiana tabacum. Classification (NCBI taxonomy): domain Eukaryota; kingdom Viridiplantae; phylum Streptophyta; class Magnoliopsida; order Solanales; family Solanaceae; genus Nicotiana; species Nicotiana tabacum. Next base: position 21,050,225 of record NC_134091.1, read on the forward strand.
CCTATATTACCCCTTTTAAATTTGGAAAGTCTTATTTGCGGTAAAACTAGTCGATCAGCGGTGCAGTCGACGGTTCTGTGCCTTTCCCTCTCAAGTTTTCCGCTTGAGGGTACCGGTCTAGACTTCTATAGAAAACCCTTCTCTGATGTTAACTGTGCATGCATCATGTCCAAACCTAGCATGAGTTAGAATGTTGTCCGCATAATAACTCTCTAAGGAAATTCTTGTCCAAAGTTCATCGGGATTTCCATAATCCCAATGGGCACGATCATGATATGTGCATTATTTGGAGAAAACGTGCCGATATACTAATCATTAATGTGTAAGTAGTCAAACCCGGAAGGGGAAAGGGCTAAATTTATTTGTTTTGCATAAATGAGGCACGAAGTCCCCAGGTTCAGCATGGTCCGAAGTATCTCACCTCTATTGCTAGACTGGTGGGAAAATCTCTCGCCAAGCGACAAGAATCATGTGAAAAGAATTCGTGGAAATTTACCTTCTTTGCTGAACATTCAGCCAAACTATGTACTGATCGAGGCCGCTACTATGTTCTGGGATGAAAAGAGGGATGTTTTCCGTTTTGGTAACATAGAGATGACTCCCCTTATTGAGGAAATGGGAGGTTTTGCCGGGCTACCCTGGGATAGCCCTGGTCTGCTAGTACCGAAAAATCGTACTTCTAGGGGATTTCTAAAGATGATGGGTCTTAGAAAGAATGACGAGTTAGTCTGCCTGAAGAAGTCCTACATACCTTTCGACTTCCTCTACAAGCGTTATGGGCATAGCACATCCTACCGTATCTATCATGATGAGTTTGCCATCACTTTCCTGGGCTGGACTCATCATCGGGTTTTTGTGTTCATCGTTTGTTTTTTTGGGTATGATAGTATTTCCAATTCAAGGAGATAGGATTCACACTCATTTGGCTATGGTTACCAAGACCTTAATTGAAGGGATTGAGGGACAGACTTACACTACTGTCCCAATGATCGTGGCAGAGATATACCGAGCTTTGGACCGTTGTAAGAAGGGATTCAGACATTTTGAGGGTTGTAATTTGTTACTGCAAATATGGTTGTTGGAGCATCTTCAAAGAAGACAGTGCCGTCAGGAATTTCCGCGGCGACCGTGGAATGACCACATAGCCTTTCACCATCCAAAAAGAATGACTTTCATCCTAGACAGGTTTGCACAACCAGAAAGCGCCGTACTTCTTTAGCAATTTGACTGATGACAAGGTCTATTGGATGTTCGAGTGGTTCCCTACTAGCGAGTTCATCATCAGGTCCAGGGATGTTCCTCACTTAGCGCTGATCAGGTTGAGGGGTATCTATCCTTATGCTCCTATCAGGGCATGAGACAGGCTGGGAGAAAACAAGTCATACCGCGAGTTTCTAGGATGGTTCACTACAAAGCAGACTTTCAGGGTGGTGCCATTCCATCAAAGTGTGAGGCCCAACACATGTGGCATCTGAAGATTATTGTGGAAAAGGATACCATCGAACCAGATCGGTACCACGCCGGTCATGTGTATTTCTACCTATTATGGTTGAATGATGACATAGCAGGAGAAGTCAAGCCAGGGATCGATCGAGGAAACAGGGTCATAGACGATGCTGCTGAAGCACAAGTAAAACACAAGAGGTTGCGCAAGAGAATCCTTGAGTCTGAAGCCAGACATTTGGAACAACACAGGATAGACATGGAATCAATCAATAAATATAGGGAAGTTGCTGCAAAATCAACAGAGAGGTTGGAGTACTTAGAGAAGGGTCTGATGGAACTTGAAGGGAAGATGAAGAAAAGGATCGTGGATTGTCAGAATGCAGAGGGCAACAAAGGAGGACACCTAGCAAGGGCGTATTTGCTACTGGACATGCGCGACCTGGGGAATCTGATCGATTGGGCCAAGAAGGCCAAGCTTGGAGAGGGTCCCTCCGGGACCAAATAGAATAGAATTGTTATTTATTTGCTTTTCTATAGTCGTTTTAGAAATTGATTATAATAAGGCAGATGCCACTAGCAACTCTTTTAATTACCGTCATTTTAGAGGTTTGATCTATTTAATACATTAATGAAATGAGGCAGCTATCGGCATCAAGTTTCTCCAAATCTATGTGTCGTTAGGCCTACCTCAAGCACAATGAGGTCCCTAAAATTAGGACGCGAATTTATAATTCCGCAATACATGTTTAAATGCCGCAAATATCCTTCCAAAATTCCCTACTGACTTGTTTACCTTTTTGCTTTTCTTTGTTTTAATTATTCCCATCCGTTAAGGTTGGTTCTTGCATACTGGCATTATCAGCGTATCATACCAGATCCAGAGGCCCTCCACCTCCTCCTCCTCCAAGTGATCCTAAAAGTAAGGGAAAGGCTAAGATGGATGACATGAGTGGTATCAGGAAAGATAACATTGCGCATGCGGAAAATGTCGAAACTTCAGATGGTCGGAGTACTCTGGCACAGAATGATTTGGTTCTACGGTTGGAGCAGAAAATACTGGAATTGCAAGGGAAACTTGAGTAGGTCCGCAACTTGGCAAACCTCTCCCTCACCTTAAATGTCTCAGATATTAACCAACAGAACACCCAAAACCCAGTACCTCCTCAAAACACACCAAACCAACATCCACAAAATCCTCTCGCCTCATCAATACGCCACACCTCCTCAAAATCCTAACCCTCCACCAGTGCCAACTCCTTCTCAACACCAATATCTTCTGACTCAGTATCCACAAACTACTACCTACCATAATCCTCAAAATACACCACAACCTACCTCTAATCCGCAGAACTCAACCAATGATCACCACTCCACTCAAACTCCCGGCATCTACCAAAACAACCCTATATATGTAGAAACCCTACCTCACCCCACTCAACAAACCCTATACACACCGAAATCCGCCGAGAAGGACCTGCTCATCAAGAATATGGCAGAGGAACTTATGAAGCTCACAAGCCGAGTTCAGGGTGTCGAAGGGGTAAAGGCATTGAGGGTTTGAATTATGAAGATATATGTATTCAGCTAGATGTAGAACTCCCGGAGGATTACAAACCTCCTAAGTTCGAAATGTTCGACAAAACCGTTGATCCGAAGGTGCATTTGAGAACATATTGTGACAAGCTTGTAGGAGTTGGCAGGGATGAAAGAATCCACATGAAGTTGTTCATGAGAAGCCTCACTGGAGATGACTTGTCTTAGTATATCAGTCAGAACCCAAAGAAATGGGTTAATTGAGTAAGCATGGCATCGTATTTTATGGATCGGTTCAAGTTTAATACGGAGAATGCACCAGATGTCTTCTATATCCAGAATCTCAAGAAGAAGCCAACAGAGGCTTTTTGCGAGTATGCTACTCGATGGAGATCGGAAGCTACGAAAGTCAGTCCGGTATTGGAAGAAGAGCAGATGAACAAGTTCTTCGTCCGGGCCCAGGATCCACAATACTACGAAAGGTTAATGGTTATCGAGAATCACAAATTCTCTGACATCATCAATTTAGGGGAAAGTATTGAAGAAGGGATAAAGAGCGGAATGGTAACTAATTTTGAGGCATTACAAGCTACAAACAAAGCATTGTAGTCAGGGGGTATATCCAAGAAGAAAGAAGTAGGAGCCGTGATGGTAGCCCAAGGTCTAAAATCTCCTCTTACATACCAAACACCTCCACCCACATATCAGCCTTCACCTCCCAGATATTCACAACCCACCACTACCTACCATACTTATAACACCCAGCCAGGATATTATCACTCACCGCCAGCCCGCCAAAACTATCAAAAACGCAGACCAAATTTCAATCGCAGGCCACCCAAACAATACACCCCTATTGCTGAACCCATTGATCAATTATACGAGAGACTGAAAGCTGCTAGATATGTCACCCATATTCCCGCTGTTGCCATGGAAAACGCCTCTCAATGGGTCAATCCAAACAAAACATGTGCCTACCACTCCGGCATGAAAGGTCATACCATTGATGAATGTCGCACCCTGAAAGACAAGATCCAGACACTAATCGATACCAAGGTTATACAAGCAAAGGAGGTTTCACCTAACGTCTGTAACAATCCCCTCATGGATCATAGGGGCGAGGGAGTAAATGTGAAAGAGACTGATGAAGAATGGGACCCGGAAGGGTCGATTGGGCTTATTCGAGAAAGGATGACCCCAAGAGACCAGCGGTCACTCTTACTCCTATTGTGGTATAGATACAGCCACCAGTTGAAGTTGAAGTAGCCGCACCAACCCCATTCAAGGTGGAAACAACACCTGCAGCTGTACCTGCTCCATTCAAAGTAGAAGTAACCACACCCTTCACTGTGACGGTAGTATCCACACCGCCCTTTAAATCCAATGACGTACCCTGGGACTATGTTGCAGAAGCCAGGAGGAAAGGAAAAGCAAAAATTGAAGAATCTAGTGCAGCACAAGGGATGACCAGGACTGGTAAAATTTATACACCTGAGAATTTGGGAGTAATGAGTAGAGAAGCTGCTTCTAAGCAACCCATCATCGAAACTGGCCTGGATGATCTTTGGAGAAAGGTGCAAGCGAGAGAATATTCTGTGGTAGACCATCTGAACAAAACCCTTGCTCAGATATCCATCCTATCATTACTGTATAATTCTGAGGCACATAGGAATGCCTTGATGAAGGTATTGAATGAAGCTTACGTACCTAACAATATCACCTGTGGGGAGATGGATAACATGGTAGGGCAACTACTGGAGAGCCACAAGATCACCTTTCATGAAGACGAACTGCCACCAGAGGGATTAAGCCACAACAGGACGTTACACATCACGGTACAATACGAGGATAAATTCATTGCCAGGGTTTTGATAGATAGAGGGTCCAGTCTCAACATATGTCCGTTGACTACTCTGAAAAGGTTGGGTAAAGGTTTGCATGAAATACGAGCAGGGACTATGAATGTGAAGGCGTTCGATGGGTCTCAAAGGGCCATAATTGGGGAAACCAATCTATGCTTGTAGATGAGCCCGACCTAGTTTGATGTTTAATTTCAAGTGCTAGACATATCCACCTCATACAATCTGCTATTGGGATGACCTTGGATACATGCCACCGGGGCCATGGCTTCTACTTTGCTCCAGGCTGTAAAGTTCGAATGGAATCATCAGGAGGTGATCATTCATGGAGATGGGAGTAATCCCATTTATACCAACCAAATTGTTTCGGTCGTGGAAAATAGAAGGAAGTTAGGTAGGGAGACTTATCATCGCATCGAGCGCGTCAATACAATTGAGAAAGACAAGTGGTGGAGTAGAAAAATAGAAAGCATACTAGCGTGGGTAGGGTATGAACCCGGTAAAGGGCTCGAGAAGAACTTCCAAGGTATTACCAAACCGATACAGCTAAAACGTCACGGCACGACCTTTGGACTTAGATATCAGTACACCTGGCAGGAGTATGATGATTGGTCGCCACCATGGCGTGGTTCTTATTACACTCTTGAGCAACCAGTACCACATTTGAGCCACTCATTTCACCAAGCTGACATGATGTGGGAGCCCGAAGAAGATGAAGTTCTAGCCGGCATAAGGAATCTGTTTCTGGATGATGGAGACATGGATTGTTGTGCGATAGTTGAGGAGGAAGAGGAGGAAGGCCTCATTATTCAGACCGTGGAGAAGAGAGTTGTTCTAAAGAACTGGACTGCTGCACCATCAAAGGCCCATCGAGTTCCTGGGTAGCCTAGCAATTATCATCATTTATTTTAAAAGCAATTTTTATGAGCATTTAAGACGTTTTCAGAATTTTGTTTTAAGCATGTTTTGTTTTGAAATAATTGCTCGGGTCATCGAGCCGCACACGTTTGACGTTTTCAAGATTTATCTAAATGCATTGTTATTTTTAGTATTTATTATTATTCTTTATGTTTTTTCTCTACAGCATTATTATTACCTATCCCGATGAACTTACGACTGTGACATGTAATGAGATAACGCAACATAAGTATAATGATTCATAGGATCTGGAAGAGGATATAATGCCCAAGGAAATTGTCAGAGAAGTGGAAAACTTTGAAAACAAGCCTAAGTCCAATTTGGATGAGACTGAAACAGTTAATCGAGGAGACTCCAAAACAGTTAAGGAAACACGTATAAGCATTCACCTGTCACCATCCATATGGTCCTGAAAAAGTATGAAGACATTTTCATATGGTCGTATGACGATATGACTGGATTGAGCACATCCATAGTATCTAATAAGCTGCCTACCAATCCGATATGTCCACCTGTAAAGCAGAAGCTCAGGAAGTTCAAACCAGACATGAGTCCAAAAATCAAGGAAGAAGTCACCAAGAAAATCAAAGCTAAGGTCCTCAGGGTGGTTGAAGTCAGGGTGTGTGTCGACTATCTGGATTTAAATAGAGCAAGTCCCAAAGATGATTTCCCACTACCATATATACACATACTGATCGACAATTGCGCCAAGCATGAACTCCAATCCTTTGTTGATTGCTTCGCGGGTTATCATCAGATTTGGATGCACGAAGAGGATATGGAGAAAACAACTTTCATCACGCCGTGGGGAGTGTACTGTTACAAAATGATGATGTTTGGTTTAAAGAATGCCGGGGCCACCTACATGAGGGCCATGACAACCATTTTCCATGACATGATACACAAGAAGATAAAAGTATATGTGGATGATGTCATCATCAAATCCATGAGGGTCGCAGATCACATAGCAGATCTGAGAAAGTTCTTTGACCGGCTGCGGAAGTACAATCTGAAACTGAACCCCGCAAAATGTGCCTTTGGAATTCCTGCCAGAAAATTGTTAGGGTTCATTGTCAGCCGCCGAGGAATTGAGTTAGACCCGTCAAAGATCAAAGCTATCCAGGATCTACCACCACCAAAGAACAAGAAGGACGTGATGAGTTTCTTGGGACGTCTTAACTACATCAGCCGCTTCATAGCACAATCAACTGTAATATGTGAACCAATTTTCAAAATACTGAAGAAGGATGCCGTCACTAGCTGGATTGAAGACTGTTAGAAGGCTTTTGACAAAATCAAGGAATACCTGTCCACACCACCAGTCCTAGTCCCGCCAGAACCTAGTAGACCACTGCTACTCTATCTCTCTGTATTAGATGGGGATTTCGGTTGTGTCTTGGGACAAGACGATGAGACAGGGAGAAAAGAGCAGGCCATATATTATCTGAGCAAGAAGTTCACACCCTATGAAGCACGGTACTCTCTGCTAGAACGCACTTGCTGTGCTCTAACATGGATAGCCCAGAAATTGAGGCACTACTTTTGTGCTTATACCACATATCTCATATCGAGAATGGATCCACTGAAGTACATCTTTCAGAAGCCTATGCCTACAGGAAAGCTGGCCAAATGGAAAATATTGTTGAGTGAGTTTGACATCATCTATGTAACTCAGAAGGTAGTCAAGGGACAGGCATTAGCAGATCATCTTGCAGAAAATCCTATAGGACGAGAATACAAACCACTGAAAATGTATTTTCCTGATGAAGAAGTGTCTTTCGTAGGAGAAGATATCGCTGAAGCCTACGACGAGTGGAGAATATTTTTCAATGGAGCCAAAAACATCAAAGGAGTGGGTATTGGAGCCGTTTTGGTGTCAAAAATAGGTCAACATTATCCGGTATCCGCGAAACTCAGATTTCCGTGCACCAATAATATGGCAGAATATGAGGCTTGCATATTGGGGCTCAATTTGGCCATTGACATGAATATCCAAGAATTACTGGTAATTGGTGATTCAGATCTGCTAGTACATCAGGTGCAGAGAGAATGGGCTACAAAGAATACCAAGATATTACCATATCTATATCATGTGCAAGAGATGATGAAGAGGTTCACGAAGATAGAGTTTAGACATGTCCTGAGAATCAAGAATGAGTTAACAGACGCATAGGCAACTTTGTCCTCCATGATACAGCATTCGGACAAGAATTTCATCGACCTAATTCCGGTAAGGATTCATAATCAGTCGGCTTACTGTGCACATGTTGAAGAAGAAACAGATGGGAATACATGGTTCCGTGATATCAGGGAATATTTGACAAAAGGAGAATATCCAGAGCACGTAAGCCACACCCAGAAACGCACACTTCAGAGGTTGTCTAACCATTTCTTCCAGAGTGGAGAAATTCTATATTTAAGAACTCCAGATCTAGGGCTATTACGGTGTGTTGACGCCAAAGAAGCCTCCAAACTACTTGAAGAGATACACACCGAAACCTACGGCCCACATATGAATGGTTTCGTCCTAGCCAAGAAGATACTCAGAGCCGGATACTTTTGGATGACTATGGAAATAGACTGCATCCGGTATGTCCAGAAATGTCATCAGTGCCAGATACACGTCGATATGATACAAGTACCTACAAATGAACTTAATGCAACCAGCGCACCTTGGCTTTTTGCTGCTTGGAGAATGGATGTCATTGGACCAATCGAGCCCACCGCTTCAAACGGGCACAGGTTCATTCTAGTGGCCATCGACTATTTCACAAAGTGGGTTGAAGCTGCATCTTAAAAAGCTGTAACCAAGAAAGTCGTCGCAGATTTTGTTAGGGACCGTATTGTTTGTCGATTCGAGGTTCCAGAATCCATCATCACTGACAATGCTTCCAATCTCAATAGTGATCTAATGAAAGCCATGTGCGAAACCTTCAAGATCAAGCACAAAAACTCCATAGCATACCGACCCCAAATGAATGGAGTTGTGAAAGCCACCAACAAGAACATTAAGAAGATACTAAGGAAGATGGTAGAGAATCACAAGCAATGGCACGAGAAGTTACCATTTGCCTTATTGGGATACCGTACCACAGTTCGCACGTCAACCGGGGAAACTCCTTACCTATTGGTCTACGGTACTGAAGCCGTCATCCCCGCCGAGGTAGAAATTCCTTCCTTGAGAATTATACAAGAAGCTGAGCTCAGTGATGCGGAATGGATAAGAAGCCGCTACGAGCAGTTAGCTCTCATTGATGGGAAAAGAATGAATGCGGTGTGTCATGGTCAGCTTTATCAGAACAGAATGTCCAGAGCTTTCAACAAAAGGGTTAAACTTAGACAGTTCGCACCGGGGCAGCTAGTGCTGAAACGGATCTTTCCACATCAGAATGAAGCCAAAGGAAAATTCTCACCCAACTGGCAAGAGCCTTATATAGTTCACAGGGTACTAACAGGAGGAGCACTCATACTCGTAGATATGGATGGAGAAATTTGTCCAAACCCTATTAATTCAGACGCAGTCAAAAGATACTATGTCTAAACTTTTTGCATATGATGTAACTGAACTACGCTTGACCTGATTCCCATTTAAGAGGGAATACGTAGGCAGCCCTGTGGGTTCGGTCACAATTAAATTAAAATTTCCATTTTCCCCATAATCGGAAATTGGGGCAGAATTTTGAGGAGGGCCCTCAAAATTCCGAAGCAAGTTCAGCCAACGGCACTGTATACGGAACAACTAGAGATTCGTCTAGGTAACTGGGGCAGAATTTTGAGGAGGACCCTCAAAATTCTATGGCAAGAAGGTCGCAATGTATCTAACAGTGTCGCAGTTATTGGTTCATCTAATCAATTTTTAAATTGCACATTACTATGTTTTCAATAACTATGCATGCATATATTTTTTGAAAACTTTATTCTTAGCCAGATGATACCCATGGTAACTCAGACAGGATTTCAATGCGGAACAGAGCAAAGCAAGCAGAAAAGGCACGAACCAACCTCCCCCGCAAAACTCATGATTTTTCTTTGAAAGCAGGAACAAGAGATAGTTGCCAGTACGTGCGCACCTTAGAATCACTGTCTTCACAATAACAAGGGTACCGAACTCATCCACAGCTAAGAAATACTCCGCTATCACTTATTATTTATTCGTTGCATGAGACTAAGCATTGTCTCCATCCTACATAAGGCTAAGCCCTGCCTCCTCAACTGCATAAGGCTAAGCATTGCCTTCCATTTGCATGAGACTAAGCATTGTCTCAAATCTTGCATGAGGCTATGCCCTGCCTCCTCAATTGCATAAGGCTAAGCATTGCCGTCCCCTTGCATGAGACCAAGCATTGTCTCCATCCTGCATGAGGCTAAGCACTGCCTCCTCAACTGCATAAGGCTAAGCATTGCCTTCCATTTGCATGAGACTAAGCATTGTCTCTATCCTGCATGAGGCTAAGCCCTACCTCCTCAACTGCATAAGGCTAAGCATTTCCTTCCCCTTGCATGAGACCAAGCACTGTCTCCATCTTGCATGAGACTAAGCCCTGCCTCCTCAACTGCATAAGGCTAAGCATTGCCTTACATTGCATGAGACTAAGCACTGTATCAGCCTTGCATGAGGCTAAGCCCTGCCTCCTTAATTGCATAAGGCTAAGCTCTGCCTTCCCAATGCATGGGACTAAGCATTGTCTCAAATCTTTGCATGAGGCTAAGACCTGCCTCCTTAATTGCATAAGTCTAAGCTCTGCCTTCCCATTGCATGAGACTAAACATTATCTCAAATCTTGCATGAGGCTAAGCCCTACCTCTCAACTGCATAAGGCTAAGCTCTACCTCCCTCCCCCACGAGACTAAGCATTGTCTCTCCTTGCATGACCACAAATGTTGCTCTATTCCAAAAACCTTGCATCATTCTCTTCTCTCGAGGCTGAGCTCTGCCTCCGACCTTACACAAGACTAAGCTCTGTATTGTCTTATCTCAAGCATCATGTCTCATAGGCTGATACATAGCCAAATTTTCCAAGGGCGTCATAGTCCGAAGGCATCATCTTCATAGCATGAAGACACCATGCCATGGCCTGAGGATCTCTTAATATTTCACATCATTATTCAAAGGCATCATAGTTCAGAGGCATCACCTTCATAGCTCGAGAACATCATTTCATCGCCTGCAAATCCCCTATCTCACAACTCATAGCTCGGGACATCATGGTCTAAAGACATCATCCTCACCGTCCAAAGACGATCTCCATGGTCCAGAGGGAATTTGCATCATGTTTAAATTCTTGCAATAATCAAAATATATATTGTGCATACATTGTGTTTTGAGTTTGCAGGTGATCCAGGAAGTAACCGTTCTCTTAACGGGAGCAATCTTCGCTCTAATTTCCATTCAACGTTCATATCCTTCAATTATTTCAAACATAACCAATCACATACCCATTCAAATATCCATAACCATTCTCAGACACATCCATTCCCAATCCCGATATTGTCCTATCCAGAATATCTTGTCCGTTCTTACAATAACTCTGTCGGTTTATTCCACAGTTGGATCCGGAACTACACATGGCCTGATATGTAGGCAGCTCAGAGACCAGGGTCCGGCCAATATATTTTCAAATCACCCCATTCGGTCAAAATCGGTCATCATTTCTTTACCCGATAACTCTTTCATCCTTCCCCGGTAAAGAGGGAAGCTGTTGATACCCGATTTTTTCCTCATATATATATATATATATATATATATATATATATATATATATATATATATATATATATATATATATATATATATATATATATATAAAATTCCAAAATAGTGCATAAGCATACACAAGTATTTTTTTATAATTTTTCATGATTTTTAAAGACTTTAAACCAATTTATTTCTGTATTTTTATTGTATAAATATCCAATAATTATCCTCCAAATTATTTTATGATGATTTAATCATCTAAACTTATCATTTAAACCAATATGAGGTTTAAATATTTTCAGGGCATTTCTTATAATTACATTTGCATTTTTCTAGGGCCAAATTGCACATTTTGCAATAATAGCCCATATGCATGTATAATTACATTATTTATGCAAAAAATAACTTTTATATTTTTATAATATTAAATAATTATTTTTAATCATATTAGTGCACAAATGATATTTTGATATTTATTAATTACTTTTATAAATTATTTATTTATTAAACATTGGGTATTTAAAATCTAGCCCTAAATTCCTTTTAATTCCGGACCTAACTACCCAATCCCAGCCCAATAACCCTTGATCCCAAACCAATTAACCCAACCCCATACCCGATCTTGGCCCATTTCACTAACCCCGACCCAGACCCCCCGACTAATCGTGGTCGTTGATCTTTGAGATCAACGACCCATAATACACCCGCCCTTTTAAATTATACCTGAACCCCCCTAAACCCTAAACCATTCATCCCTTCACCCGCCGCCCTCAAACTCTCTCAAACTCCCCTTCTCTCTCTGTCAAACCCTAGCCATCCCCCCTAGTTTTCTCTCCTAATCCCACCGATCGTGGGATTCCATGATCGCTTCTTGCCATATTCGACTCCCCCTTGGTACTGGAACCTTCTATACACCGCTTGTCTAAACATGGCAAGCGGATTTCATCAATTTCGAACCAAAGCTGGTTTATTTTCTTGACCTTTTCCGTCTATATTCGTTCTTGTTCGTTTATGGTATGAATCTTTGTGCATTTCCGTGATTCCTACTCACCCTAAAATTAGGGTTTCGGATTCTTTTAAATCGAACCAAATCTAGTTCAATTCTTTGATTTAAAAGGTATTTTTGTCTATGTTCATCTTATTCTATGCAGCATGTGATTTTCACCTTTTATTTATTTTTGGTTTCTGCCGATTTTACACTTTCCCTAAAATTAGGGTTTGAGATTTTTCTCTTTTCCTTACTGATTTGATTGCATGAGATAATTATTTTCTTTCTCGTGTTTGATTGATGATTTTCCTTGTTTGGATGTTAATTTCTACTACTATATAAACCCCTTCCCATTCCCCTTTTTGGGACAGACTTGAATCGTGAATGTTTACTAAAAAACTGAAATTATCGCTCTTTGTTCTCTAAATACTCTTGTTTTATATTCTGGTTCTAGGCTGGCTGAAAGCTAAGGCCAGAAATTCCGGGTTCTTGTTACTGTGTACTTTGTTCTTTCTTGTCTCTTTTCTTAATGGCCAAGGCCAGAAATTCTGGGTTCTTTCTACTGTGGACTTTGTTCTTTCTTATTTTTTCGTTTAACTGGTGAGTTGCTGAACTTTTGTCACTTCATTCCTATTTACCTATCCTTAGCATGTGTTTTCACTTCTGAAGGTTGTTGTTCAATATGTTTCTGGGTTGTTCTCGTATGTAATCCTGACTGTCTTACTTCAATTCTAGGCCTTTCTAATCTAAAATGCCATTACGCTTGTAGTTTGAGACATGTTTAGACCTGCTTTAAGTTGATTAATTTCTTTTTAAGTCTGCCTAGCCTATGTGTTACTGATGTTTAGAACCTTTGCACTTTAGCCATCTCTTTAGTGTTTAAATTTGCTATTAACCCTGTTACTTGAACATGCTTTCATATCCCCTTTTATGGATTAGATGACTAAGCATGAAGTTATTCACTAAGTGTTTAGCATAAGTCTGTTTCTGAACTTGCTGTGATGACATGTAGCATGTTTGATCCTGTATGCTTCTACCATGACTTGACTTCCCAACAGTGGCCTTAATTTATTCTCATTCTGTTAAGTTCTGTTGCCAATTGATATGATCCCTTCTTGGGACACTAGCATCTACACTTAGCATAATCTAAACCCTTTTTTTTTTATTTAAATATGAGTCTGTGTACATCAATCTTGCAAACCTGTCCTGTTAGTCTATGCATTATGTGTTGAACTTGTTTTTCTAAAACTTTGTTAAGTCTGTTCTCAAAACCTAAGCATGTTCGACTATCTGTTCTATGTGCTCAATTTGAATCTGTTTGTATCCTTCAGTGTTGTCCCCCTAACCTCAGTCTATTTCTTTACTACTTGGCCTCTTTGAGTTCTTATTCTTAGCCGGCTGAAAGACAAGGCTACTTAGATTCTATCATTTGACCTCCCTAGTGTGAGCACTGCTCGGGGTCCAATTGAGACCCTTGTGAACTCTGACACACTAGGATTTGGTCCTTAGGCTTTCTCTGAATTTCCCCTATCAACCTCCCTAATGTGAGCACTGCCCTAGGTTCTTGAAACTCTTGGGAACTCTGACACACTAGGGCCATGGTTCTAATTCTCAACTCTGCCATGTGCCCACTAGGTGAATCACTTGATTCCTGGCTGCCTTATGCCCATGAGGATGTAATTTTGGGCTGTTATGAACTATGAGAATGAAGGCCTGGCCTGGCCAGGTATATCTTTGGGCCTGTTGTAGGCTCCCTATCGCTATTCTACTTTGTAATTCATTCTATTCATTCTGGGCTTGTAATAATTCTTGTAATAACATTTGGAGTATTAGTAAATTGGGAACTGGTTTTATTTTAACATTTGCATGAGAATGGGTAGAAATCATGCCTATAGGTGTTTACTTTGCTTATTCTGCTATTGTGTTAGAAATCATGCCTATAGATGTTTACTTTGCTCATTCTGCTATTGTGTTAGATAACCTGCCTATAGGTGTTTACTTTATTCAAATACATTCTGCTATTGTATGTTAGATAACCTGCCTATAGGTGTTTATTTTGCTTGAATAAGCTCTGTGGATAACCTACCTATTCTGCTTTTTTAGATACCATGCCTATAGGGAATAAAATAATCAAAGTTCAATTTGCATTGCAGCATATTTCTTAGGCATCATGATCATAGGGTCATTTATAAATCTGCATTTTTTAGAAGTCATGCCCATAGGGTTCTTTATTGATTGATATGCTATTGTCATATTTGCTCATTTAGTATATAAGAACTAAAACTAGTTTCAATCATCCAGGGTAGGAATCATGTCTATAGGGTAATCAATATCTGTGTTAAGCACTAAAATCAGGCTTTAGAACACTGCCTCGTTGAGCACCGGTAGAAAGCATGCCTATAGGAACAACTGAATAATTCTAAATATCTCTCGTGTTTATTACTGCCAAATAATAAGTAAATCACCTAGATATCATGTGTATAGGTTTCAACCACTTATGCTTATAATCAATAGACAACTGTGCAGTCACTTAGAAATTACTTTGTATAACTGCTCGCATGATTAAAATCCAGAATCACATATAAATCATGTCTATAGAGCTTAACGTCTTCAATTGTTGAAATTGTCAAAGCGCCTAATTTATTTGAGTGCATTTGCTGCCTAAATGTGGAGGCTAACCTGAGCCCTTAATTGCCTTTACATGAAGTCCCAACTTGTTCTTTTTGTATGTCGCCTAGTTTTATCATATTTGAGCAACCTAAGTTAAAGTCTAGAACCCCCCTGAAATAGAGGTCCAAATGCCTCCTGGACCATAGGCATGGGACAGGTAGTGCACGCATAGAGTACGACTTAGAATTGACTAGTGCGCTTTAGGTAAAAAAAAAATTTAAAGATAGTAATCGGGTAGCAGGAGATGATAGTCTGTGCCCGCTGAATAATATGAGTAACACCTCATCTTGAGGAAGTTACGAAGTATTATTTATGTTGCACAGGGTGATCCTTTGGGCTAAAAAACTTAGGACCCCCCCACCTTTATTAAAGTCAATCATTTTATTTGTCCAAATTGCTTCCCTTCCCTTAGACTAATTCATATAATTCGAGTTTGGCCTAAACCCACCGTTGTGGACCTCGAGGAGTGCCTAACACCTTCTCCTTGAGGTAATTTGAGTCCTTACCCAATCTTTGGTGACGCAAACTAGTTAAATTAGAGTTATCTGCAAAATAGGTTCCCTAACGAACCTTAATCCGTTAGGTGGCAAATCGCTTTAGTACCCTCCCATTTAAAAGAGTTGTCACGACGTCGAAGCCCAATTTTGCGAGAAAGAGGGGAGCGACATTAATTTGAACGAGGTCGAACGTAACCTGTATTGAGTTGGTTCGAGTGAGGTCGAATGTGAATCGATTTGAACAAGATCGAATGTGAGTTACTTCGAATGAGGTCGAATGAAAGTTAATTCGAACGAGGTCGAATGTAGTTTAATTCGAATGAGGTCGAATGTGAGTTAATTCGAACGAGGTCGAATATATTTTAATTCGAACGAGGTCGAATGTAGTTTAATTCAAACGAGATCAAATGTGAGTTATTTTGAACGAGGTCGAATGTAGTTTAATTCGAACAAGGTTGAATATGAGTTAATTCAAACGAGGTCGAATGTAGTTTAATTTGAACGAGGTCGAACGTAATTTAATTCGAATGAGGTTGAATGTAGTTTAATTCGAACGAGGTCAAATGTAGTTTAATTCGAACGAGGTCGAATGTAGTTTAATTCGAAACGAAGTTGAATGTAGTTTAATTTGAACGAGGTCGAATGTGAGTTAATTTGAACGGGGTCGAATGTAGTTTAATTCAAACGAGGTCGAATGTGAGTTAATTCGAACGAGGTTGAATGTGAGTTAATTCGAACGAGGTCGAATGTAATTTACTTAATTATGGCCAGTGACCGGGTTGATATTGAGGCGATGTTGTTCTGGCGAGAACATAGGCAGACTTTATACATTTGTGTTTTGCTCATACTTGGAGAAATTTACATGTTTTTCGGGCTGGTATTCCAGTCCCAGTCTATCTAGTCCCTTTATTGGTTGATCTGGAGACGTGTTAAGAGGTTGGGCAATGAACTAACCGTCCGGTGTCTCTTTCTGTTCGTATTTCAACTTGGAAGTGTCCCCCTTGTCGCCTTGTTAAAAACCTCCTTGAGAAAACCCGATTGGGACAAAACTCAAGTGAGGGAAAAACAGTGCGACTTGGAGGACGCTTTTTCATAAAAGTTGAAATACTTGAGGTGGGCGACGTTCCAGTTGTTTGGCAGTAGTTTTCCTTCCATTGTTTCTAGTTGAAATGACCCTTTATTTGTTGCTGCCATGATTTTGTATGGGCTGTCCCAATCCGTCCCTAGTTTGCCTTCCCGCTGGTCTTTACTTGTTTGTGTTTTGGCCTTGAGCACGTAATCCCTCACTTTGAGTGGTCTGATCTTGGATTTTTTGTTATAATAGCGTTCTGCCTGCTATTTTTGGGCAACCATCCTTATGTTGGCCATATCTCTCCGTTCTTCGACTTCGTCGAGCTCTTGCCTTCTGCTTTCATTGTTTGTCGGCCCACTCTCACGGGAGTATCACAAATTGGGCTCTCCAACTTCGACTGGTATTACCGCATCAGTCCCATAGACTAAAGAGTAGGGTGTCTCTCCTGTACTTGTCTTTGGCGTTGTACGATAGGCCCAAAGCACTTCTGGTAACAGCTCCGGCCATAATCCTTTGGCGTCCTCAAGCTTTTTCTTCATGATGTTCAGTATTGATTTATTGGAGGATTCCGCTTTTCCGTTTCCCTTGTGGTGGTATGGTGTGGAGGTTATTCTTTTGATATGCCACTTCTCGAAAAATTTGGCGATCTTTTTTCCAGTAAATTGGGGTCCGTTGTCGCAACTGATCTCTTTAGGGAAACTGAAATGGCACACAATGTTTTTCCAATTGAAGGCGATCACTTCCTATTCGCGTATTTGGGCGAATGCTCCTGCTTCTACCCATTTTGAAAAATAGTCAGTTAAAACCAAAAGAAATTGTACGTTACCTCGCCCCGCAGGCAGGGGGCCGATAATGTCTATTCCCCATTTGATGAAAGGCCAAAGGGAGGTGACCGAGTGGAGATGCTCGCCCGCTTGATGGATCATTGGGGCTTATTTTTGGCATTGTTCACATTTTTTTACGAAGTCTGCGGCCTATTTTTTCATGGTATGCCAGTAGTACCTGCCCGCATGAGACATCTGACCAGATCTTGATTTCTTGAGTGAGCTCCGCAGTGGCCTTCGTGGACTTCTTCCAGTACGCGTCGCGTCTGATTCGGGCCTAAGCATTTTGCTAGAGGGCCGCCATACGTCCTTTTGTCTAGATCGTTGTGAATGATGTTGTACCTGGCCACTTGCATCCGGAGCTTCTTGGCTTCCTTTTTATCATCTGGGAGTACGCCGTCCTGCAAGTATGTAACAATACCGTTGCGCCAGACCCAGGTTAGATTTATGGTCCCTACCTCGATTTGATCTATCGATGAGTGAAGGAGGGTGACCATGTTTCCTTCTCCTGTTATGCTTTTAGTTACTGCCGCTAATTTGGCGAGGTCGTCTGCTTCGATGTTTTGTGCTCGAGGGATTTGGTCGAACTGGCACTTGTCGAACTCGGACAATAGTCTACAGATCTTGGCCTGGTATTTTTGTAACCTTTGCTCTTTGATTTGGAAAGTCCCTGTGACTTGGTTGACGATGAGTTGAGAGTCGCAGTGTAGGATGACCCGCCTCGCCCCGTACTTGAGTGCTAGCCTTAACCCTGCAATCACGGCCTCATACTCGGTCTCGTTCTTAGTCATGTCCGGGCACCTTATGGACTAGCGAACCACTTCGCCTGTCGGGACTTCGAGTACAAGTCCCAGTCCGGCCCCTGACGCATTAGAGGCACTTTCTGTGTACAAAATCCATAGATCTTGTGTTCGCGGAGAAGCGTGGGCGACTTCTTTTTCGACTTCGGGCATTATTTTTGTGCTGAAGTCGGTGACGAAGTTGGTGAGGACTTGTGATTTTATCATCGTCCGCGGTTGATATGTGATATCATGCTCGCTCAATTCTATGGCCCACGTAGCTAATCTTCCCGATAGCTCGGGCTTATGCAAGATGCTTCTCAAGGGGAAAGTTGTGATTACTGAGATCATATGGCATTGTAAGTAGGGTCTAAGCTTTCGTGAAGCTATGACCAAGGCCAAGGTTAGTTTTTCGATGTGGCGATACCTCGTCTAAGCGTCGACTAGGGTTTTGCTAATGTAATAGATAGGAGATTGCGTACCTTTGTTTTCTCAGACTAGGACTGCACTCACCGCTACGAGTAGACGTTCCCCTGGTTCAGCTTTGGCAAGCAACGGTGGCGATGATAGGTAGGCTTTTAACTCCTTCAGGGCTTGAACGCACTCGGATGTCCATAGGAGGCCGTTGTCCTTCTTGAGCACGCCGAAAAACTTGTGACATCTATCAGATGATCGTGAGATGAATCATGACAAGGCGTCGATGCGGCCGGTCAGCTTCTGAACTTGTTTTTTGCTGGTTAAGTGTTCTGGTATTCCCTCAATGGCTTTGATTTGGTCGGGATTGACCTTGATGCCTTTTTGTGATACTAGGAAGCCTAGGAAGTTTCCTGAAGTTACACCGAATGCACATTTCTCAGGGTTTAGTTTCATCCCATATCGCCTGAGTATGTCGAAGGCCTCTTTTAGGTGGTCGATGTGATCTTCTTTCCTTTTGGACTTGACAAGCATGTCGTCTATGTAGACTTCCACGGTCTTGCCAAGTTGGTCTTTGAACATTTTGGTCACCAACCTTTAGTATGTCGCCCCCGCATTTTTCAGTCCGAAGGGCATCACCTTGTAGCAGTACGTTACTTGGTGGGTGATGAAGGTGGTCTTCTCCTGGTCCTCCTCGTCCATAAGGATCTGATTGTAGCCCGAGTAGGCATCTAATAAGCTCAGCAGTTTATGCCCGGCCGTTGCGTCAATAAGTTGTTCGATGTGTGGTAGCGGGAATGAATCTTTGGGACATGCTTTGTTTAAATCCGTGGAGTCTACGCACATCTGCCACTTTCCGTTCTTCTTTTTTACCATGACCACATTGGCGACCCAATGGGGATATTCTGACTTCCTAATGGAGCCATTTTCTAACAATTTTTCGACCTCCTCGCGGACTGCATCGTTTATTGCGAAATTAAACTTTCGCCTAACCTGCCTTACCGGGGGGTAGAACGGGTCGATGTTCAACTTGTGTGTGGCGATCTCCTTCGGGATACCTGGTATGTCTGCATGGGAAAAATCAAACAAGTCCTCTTAGCAGTTAAGAATTCCCGGAATTTACCTGGTTCTTGAAGCTTGCGGACGACGTAGGATTTTTTGCTGTGGTTGTTTTCATCAAGTTGGACAGGGTCGAGGTCTTCTACAGTTGACCTCATGTCGTCTATTATTTCGGTATCTATGATGACGGCCGCCTTTTCATCACAATTCGACCTCGACACAGTTAATTGTTATGCATCCTCTGTTTTGCCCTTTATTTGTTAGGTGTATGTACAATCCTGGGCGATGCGATAGCATTCTCGGGATATGCGTTGTTCTCCTCGTATGCTGAATACTCCCCATGGGATTGGAAATTTGATAACTTGGTACAAACTGGAAGGGATAGCCCTCATGGAGTGTATCCAAGGTCGAACTATTACAGCGTTGTATGTCGTATCCTGGTCCATGATGTGGAATGTGGTTTCTAGAATGACGCCACCGGCTAGGACGGGGAGTGTGATTTCCCTGGATGTTCGTTCAATTGCATTATTAAAACCTGTTAGTGTGATACAGCACGGTACTATCTTATCCTCGAGTTTCATTTGTGCAAGTACTCGAGGATGGACAATCCATCGTCCACCATAATGCGTCTTATATCTGTATCTAATATTCGTAAAGTGATAACGAGGGCATCATAGTGAGGGAAAACCAAATCGTGGGTATCTGACTTATCGAAGATGATACTTTCTTCTAGTTCGTCGTACCGTTCATGAGTGATTGACCGTTTGAGATTGTGGGTTGTGGCAAACTTCACGTTATTGATCGAAACGTCGACACCGCCCCCGATGATCATTTGAATGGTACGAGTCGGTGAGGGTGGTTTCGGTGGTCCCTGGTGTTGTTCACATCCTGGGGCAAAGTTGGTCCTTCCTCGGTCGCTCAACAATTCTTTGAGGTGTCCTTGATGAAGCATGTTCACGACCTCCTGTCTTAGGGCGATACAGTCCTCAGTTTTGTGACCTCGCTCTTGGTGGAACTCGCAGAGGGCGTTTAATTTTCTAGTGCTTGGATCTGACCTCATATTTTGTGGCCACTTTACTTTTGGTCTGATCTTCTCCAATGCATAGACTATTTCTGAGGGTGACACACAAAAATTGTGAGCAGATAGTAAAGGGGGCATACCTCTCTTGTTCCAGTGAGTCCTTGTCCTTGGCCTAGATGGGCCATCTTCATGGCGGGAGAGGGGCATGATGGCGCTTCTGACATATGGCTGATGCCTTTCTCGGTTGGATCGTGGACCTGCAAGATCTCTCTTGGCATCATTTCTTTGATCCTTCCTGGTTTCGGCTTGTACCGAGGTCAATCGATGAGTCGGCCTATTCAGGTCATCTTCGTCGGCACAGACTCGGCACAGTAGGCGTTGTGTATTTCATCCCAAGTGGTTAGAGGATATTTCATAAGCCGGTTTAATAGTTTTCTGGTCAACCTCGAGCCATTCCTGTTCAGCCCGTTCTAGAAAGCTGGTACAGCCATTCCTTCCGACATTCGGTAAGGTCATACTTACTCTGTTGAATCAAGTGAGGAAGTCCCTCAATCCCTCTTCGGGTGATTGTTTGATGGAAAATATATCGTTCACTCTTGCCTCCGCCTTTTTAGCCCCAGCATGGGCCGTTACGAACTTGTCGGCCATCTCTTCGAATGTTTCAATGGAGCACGCGGGCAGTTGTGAATACCAAGTCAATGCTCCTCCGGTAAGGGTCTTGCCGAACTTTTTCAACAAGATGGAGAAGAATTGTTCTTTGGCAAGATCATTGTCCTTTACCGCAGTGACATAGTGAGTTACATGATCTTCGGTGTCGATCGTACCATCATAAATTTTCAGATAAGGTAGCATCTTGAACGTCTTGGGTATGGCATGTGGGGCGGCTTCATCACTGTAGGGTTGCTCGACGAACCGACCAGCGTCTCTTTTTGGCAAGAGTTTTGGGACACCCGGTATTTTGTCGACTCTTTCTTGGTATTCTCTTATTTGATCCCAAAGCATTTTGTTTTCATTTTCCATTTCCTCCATTTTCCTCAGAATGGCCGTGAGGGTGTCGTTACCGGTATTATTAATATTGTGAGTAATACCTGTTACTGAAGTGGGAGGGTCGTGCTGCTTGGCCTTTGCTGGTGCAATGAAAGTCCTTGCATTTTCTCTAACTGCCTCCTGAGTGGGCTTGTTAAGAATGTCAGTCAGCGTATTTGTCAGCCAAGCTTCGAGTAGCTGCTTCACCGCTGGTGGCGCCTCTTCTGCTGTGGACATGGAAGCTCCTTTACCACGGAATGTTGTGATACTGCCATGGGGGAGGGGTGATCCACTCCTTCGGGGAGAGGTGTTAGGCGTTATGCCTTCGCCTTCTATTTCGGAGACCTCATTGATAGTGTTTAAGAGGTTGGTAGTGAGAACGGCCACTACCTTCATCCTTTCTTCTCCCTTACCTGCCATATCAGATCTGGGTGTACAAGGAAGTAGGAGCTTCTCTTCTTTGTTTTGTGAACTGTGCCAGTTATAGATCTAGAAGAAACTAAAGATTTAACTAGGTATCCCCACAGACGGTGCCAAATTGTTTGACCAAATATGTAGACTTTTGATTAAACTAATTAATATTATATGCCGAAGAGCTAAACCTAGTTAATGATAATAACTTCAGATCTATAATCGATTAACACTAATCACGCAAGAACAGTGTTGAGAGAAGATTAAATGTGATGTACATTCAATGTTTCAAGATCATTAATGATGGGAGAATATCAAGCAATAAATAACGATAAATGGCATTAAAGTAAATAAGGAGAATGATTCACCCAATATTGAATGAGGTGGATGATTCTTCTTTCTGACAATGGTGACTGATAGACAAATACTAGAATGTTGGGACCCTTCTCGGATCTAATGGAAAAAGTGTGGAATAGTAGACAATCGAATCTCTTTAGAAAGGTAGTGATTGTCTTTTCTCTAGAGAGAAAGTCTGCTTTTTCAAGAATGTTCTTATCAGAGAATATTACCCCCGTCTCTCTCTATCTCTTTTTTCTATTTATATGGGATATTCCCCGGTCAACCCTAAAAGTACAGACACCAAGAATATTCAATAGAATATTCTCCTAAATATTCTATTACAAAAACTAGCCGTTAGCACTCGACCTCAGCCGTTATTGACTACTCGGCTACGAGCCTCGTTATCTACTAATCGACCTCGACTATATAGCTTTCTATGATACCGCTTCGTGTCAAATCTTAATGAAAGCAGATTTTGACCCATACAAGAATAACTATCTTAAATTTTACTATCAATTAGCACCTGGAATATTCTTCATAACTTCTCTATTGTGTACCATTAACATATACTCAACACCGTAACGGTCTACCAAATTTGGTTGCATATCATATGTTATACTTATCCACGACCTCGTTAGTTAAGGATTGGTTTAATTATAAGTAGTTAATTGTTTACCCGAAAATTAGGTAACAATTAAATTTGTATGCGGTTTAAAGGAAGCATGGTTTAATTCAACACGAACAATTAAGAATAGCAGATAAATGAATTAAAGACAAAATCGATGATCAAACCAATCGCAATGATATGATTAAGCATGATCTTAGATTGAACATCAACCTTGTCATCAGTTGGACCCTCGGTTCGAGCCTAGTCGTGAATGAAGAACAATACAAGTGAGTAAAGTTCTTAACAATAGCTAGGAGGTAAAAATAAAGTTTATTGCCTTGAATTGCGTGTTACCATGTATCATACTAAAGAAAAACTTCCCATTTATATAGTAGGAGAGTTTCAATCCTAGTACAAGTCTAAAAAGGGTAAAAATCTTCATTTGCTGGTAATTGTTGATCCATAATCAACATCGAGCAAGATTCGCGCCATGATATCCGGTTGAGGGCGAGTATTGTGGCCACTATCAGTCGTGCATAACCGTCCACCGCGTCTCTCGAGGTCTAGAAGTCATACTCGGTCCGGGGTGCATTGCTTTACCGCGTCCGATGTCGGATATATCGTTCATCCTTCTCAAGTCTCGATGGGTCACTGGCCCCGATTACAATCTCGCGGATCATTGTTCCCTCTTCGTTCTTTCATCGGGGAATCAGGGTAGACATTGCCCCCGGTTTTATCCGTATACAAACAGTCTCCTCATTTTTTGAAGGGTAGATTTATCGAATCAATGGAAAATGAAAAGTGAACCATGGTTCCTTCCTTCGTACGTTATGACCAAGTTGTTGGGTCAACAAAACATCCCATCAGTCATGTCGTTCTGACTTCGGACACGTGACAATCACCTGTTGACTGTCCTCGAATGCGAAACGTCGCGCATTGATTGTTCTTCCCCTATAAAAATACGACCCTTTTTCACTTCTCCACTTTTTGATTCCAGAACTCTTCGACTTACCCTCGAATTCTCTATTTGCCTTTAACTCCTTCAAATCTTCATACATTGCTCCTCGGACCTTTATATATTCATCCTCAATCTCCATACATTCTCTTTGAATCTTCAACCCATATCTTCATATCTTCATCCCATCTTCAAATCATTATATTTTTCTTCAAACCTTCATATTTCCCATATCCCGATGGAAATAAACTTCCAAATCCATGCCTCAGCAAACCGCTCATTCATCTTCTAACCCCGACTGCAGATGCCGAGGTGACCATCCTTGAGGTGGCCCACGAGCCTCCCTTGAAGAACTTCGTACCTGGGGGTTGCTCTATCGAGAACGGCTTTAACATCGAGAAGGCCTCCAGTCAACAGGACCGAGGCGAGGGAGCATGGAGGTATATATGCTCCCTTACTAAGGAAACACTACCCACAGTTCGGATAGACTATAACTAGGAGGGAAAGGAAGTGGTCGCTCCCGGGCCCAATGACAATATCACCACTCACGTGGAGGGGTACTTAAGTGTTTACACTCACCCTTCACACTCGCCCTAGTGGACCCCATAGTCCTCAACTTTTGCAAAAGGTATGAGGTCTGCCTTGGGCAGACTCAACGTCCTTTTGGAGGATTGTAATCCTCCTCCGACACTTCGTAAAAAATACCGAAGCACCTCGGTTCACCCTCAACCATTTGCATCTATATAGGCCCCGAATTGTTTGAGGGGGGTTGATCAAGCTCGTTTGCCACGCAAGTAAGGCGCAATTCTCGAGCATCGGTAAGGACCGAGATCGAGGCTGGCAGGGAAGGTTCGTTCGGGTGGAAATCGAAGACCTCATCCCCTCTAAATTTCTACCTTTCCTGGAGAAATGGAACGCCTCCCGTAAGTCTTTTGCTTTTCGAGTATTTGGCATTCCCTTGTATTTTTTTTCTAATTGCTTGTGTTTGTCATTGTGCAACGGTTCCCAAAGTTCATAGTGCATCCCCCCCCCCTCAAGGGGTGGATCGAGGGGATATACAAACAGATACCATACTCCGAGCGCGCATGGTGCAAGCTCTCGAAGGCAAGTGGGAGACCTGTTCCCATGGTGAGGCTCTCTCCCGAATGATTACCTTCATACTCGTGGTTTACACATCACTAAGTCTCCTTTTTTCTTACAGTGTGCCCAAGACCATCGATCTCAGGTCGTCGGATGAGGAAGAGGATTCGTCCTTGCTTGCCGAGCCCTTCGCTTCGGGACAGCCTGGGGCTGCTGCAAAGGAAGAGAAAAGGAAGAAAAAAAGGAAATCTTCGATCTCCCCGGACGCCGAGGTCAAGAAGAAGAGAGTGACTATTCGAGTTCGGAAAATCAAAAAGAGTACCAAGTCCAAGTTGCCGGACTCTGATTCCTTCTACGGGCTCAGGGATTATCCCGAGGATGACAACCTTGAGTTTATTGCTTATGAGTCGATCCTCAATGAGGGGGAGCAGGCGGCAACCGAGAAAGGTGACCACAAGTCGATCCCCTTCTAGCTCGGGAACCAGAGGGAGAGACCTCCCAAGAAGCTGATCCCATCCCGAAGGAGGTAGCTAGTGTCATTGACATCGTGAAGACGTCGTCCTATACTGAGTCCATACTCGAAGAGGCTCAAGCGTGCAAAGAGAAATCAAACGAGACTGCGATGAGCCCAGATGATGCTCTCAACATGTTCTTTGATGGCATAGACATGGCCGCGTTGGAGGAATATTTCGGCCTTGATCACCTAGAGGTCCCAAAAGAAGATGTTTCATAGGGATCGGGTGAGCCGATCTCGAGACCGAAACTAGTGAAGCAATCCCCTGGCCCCAGTGTGGACCCCGACTGTAAGAGAACGGCCATTCTTACTATCTCCGCGGATGCCTGGACCCTGTCCGCTCCGGTGGGCATAGACAGCTACCTTCGTTGCCTGGTGACCGAGGAGGACCAGGCAAATATGAATGAAGCAAGCATGTCGAGACTCTTCAATGAGGTGCAACAGGCACTGAACCGGGTAAGGTGTCTACTCTTCCTACCCTCTGTGATTTTTGCTTAGTTCTAGACATGTTCTAACGACTTTATTATTTTTCACGCTTCAGTACTTCATCATGAAAGCTTTCTTTGATCCCTCTTGGAGATCAGTCAGCTCGAGTTCGAGCATAAAGAGAAAGTCCGGAAGAAGGACATGTACAGGGCTCTTAGTGAACAAGAAGACGAGGCCCTCAAAGACCTCCTAATTCTCCAAGCCGAGCGATAAAAGGCTCAGAAGGAGGCCTCGTTCTTGAAGCGGGAGCATGTCGACCTAGTTGAGAATGTAAGGATCTTTGAGGCTAAAGACAATAAGCTACTCGTGTTGAATAACAATGCAACTTCGCAGGTCCAAAAGAAGGTATGCCTGATCGACCAGCTTCGGACTGAGATGGATGAGGTCAAGGCCACGAATGAAGCGTGGAAGGGAAGGATAGACCTGATGGCTTTGGAAAAGGAGGCCGCAAAAGAGGAGCTGGCATTGGCCAAGGATCAACTCCGGGTGGCAAAGGACAAGGCCGACAAGTAGTCTTGGCTAAATGATGAACTCCAAGAACAGTTAAACTCGGTCGTCATGAAACGGGATGCCCTCGACCAAGAATATGTGGTGCTGAGGTCCAAATTGGAGGCAACTTCATTGATTCCTCTGACATCAAGGAAATGTTGGCCCAGTATAAGGCTGATATAAAGATAGCCGAGGTACGCTTAAAGATGAGGACCGAGTACATAAAGCGGCTATTCCGGAGAGATACCCTCGAGGAGATCCACGACCGAGGTTTTGACCTATCGGTAGGGATTGAGGAAGCCAAGAGACTCGAGGCCGAGGCAAAGGAACTTTATGAGCCTGAGGGTCCCGAAGGCTGCGAGGGTTCCGACGGTTCCGGTGATGGGTCGAGCCCTGGTGAAGACCAGGCGTAAATGCTTTAGTTCTTTTTAGTTTCTCCTTATATATCTTCTTTTTTGTTTATTTTGAAGTCGTTTTATTGTGCCTTTGTAAATATTTTTGGAATAAATAAAATTTTCCCTATTTGGTAATATCGTATCTTTACTTTCCAGCATCTATTTGCAATTTGTTATTTGCGTATCATTTTTAATTCCTTAGCATAAAATCAAATATAGTCTAGAGCATCCGTTCTTCAGAGGCCCAAATGGAGCCCGATTTCGATGACAACTCTGGATTACTTGTGGCTTCGAGTCTTTGAAAAAACTAAAGGCCTTTAAGATGCTTAAGTGTCTTAGATGATGTTTTTGTCGAGGGTAACCTTTTAATAGGTTTCGATTTTTCATAAGGGCCTTACTTTATGAGTATGGACTTGGGACGTCTATGAGCCATTTTTAGGGCAGCCGTAGCCTTTCGTATTCGGGCACTGCTTAATAGGCTTGGTGCTTCGGGGATTTAGTGGCCCGGGTCATCCGAATTTTATCGGTCGATAGTCCCCGAGTATTGGTAGCCCGTGGGCTTTAGGATATAGGATCGAAGAAGTGAAATGCGTAGTAATAAAGTGTAACGGAAGTAGAGGTTTCTTTCATTGTTTAATATGCAAGGTACATGATCGAAGGCGCATAAGCCTTATGCCGTGGCTAGAGTGGACTATGTGGGCACGGTTTGCATGACCGTTTAACCCTTACAAATGAATCCTAATCACTAAGCCTTAGATTTTGACATATAGAATTCTCCTTTTCTAAGAATACTAACCTAGGGGATGGCCCCGACATTCGAGGCCGAACTTGTGAGGGCTCGAATATCGTTGATTCGGTGCAAATGATCATCAATTTTGGTTTAAGGACGGTCTTCAAAACTAATGTAGCACATTTTATTGTTGCTTCGTTAAAAACCTTGCCGAAAAACCCACTTTGGGACAAAATCAGTTCAAGGAAAAAAGAGTACAACACGTGCTTTCAGACCTAATAGTCACGTGCGTCCCTGGCCAAGTACCTGCATATGTTAGTCAGTAATGTAACTAAATTATAAGGGAATTAAGTTCGTACCTTAGCAGTAGTACCGCTTTAACTGTGTCATATTCCAGTTGTTTGGTAGTTATGCATTGTTTCCCGCTTCGAGTTTATATGAGCCTTTGTCGGGTATTTCGACGATTCAATATGGTCCTTCCCAATTCGGACCCAGTTTTTCTTCATTTGGGTTCCTGGTGTGTAGTTCTACCTTTCTCAATACCAAGTCCCCGACTTGAAAATGTCGGAGGTTGGCTCTTCGGACAAGGGCAGCTTCCTGCCTTTCACCTAACAATTCTATGCTCGTGGTCATGGATTCGCCGTTTGAATCTTTGGTAGCATAACCTGAGGCTTGGTGCCCCTACCTCGACTAGTATTAAGGTTTTCTCTCTATAGACTAGAGAGAACGGGGTCGCCCCAGTACTTTACTTCGAAGTCGTGCGGTATGCCCATAGGACTTCAGGCAAGATTTATTTCCACTTCCCTTTAGAACCGATCAACCTCTTTTTCAGGTTTTGGAGTATAGTTTTGTTCGTTGATTCCGCATACCCATTCCAACTATGGTGATAAGGTGTTGATAATATATTCTTGATCTTATGATCTTCAAATAACTTACTCAACTTGTTGCCGATAAACTGTTTCCCGTTGTCGCAAACGATCTCGACAGGTATCCCAAATCGACATATTATGTGACCCCAGATGGAGTCGATGACTTCTTTCTCTCGAAACTTCTCGAACGCCTGAGCCTCGACCCATTTGGAAAAATAATCGATCATGAATAGTATGAATTGAACCTTACCGGGCGCCCATGGCAGGGGACCAACGATGTCCATTCCCCACTTCATAAATGGCCACGGGGACAGGATCGAGTGGAGCATCTCTCCCGATTGATGGATCATGGGGGCGTGTCTTTGGCACTCGTCGAATTTTCATACAAAGTCTCTCGCATCCTTCTCCATTTCATTCCAGTAGTGGTTGGCTCTAATTAGGTTCTGAACTAAGGATTCTACCCCCGAATGGTTCCCGCAAGTGCACTCATGAACTTCTCTCATGGCATATTCGGTCTCTCCCGGCCCTAAGCATCTGGCCGGTGGACCGAAGAAGGATCTCCTGGATAATGCTCCTTCGACTAAGCAAAATCCGGAAGCCTTGGTGCGCAGGGCTCTCGATTCCTTGGGATCCGAAGGAAATTTTCCTGTCTAGGTAGTCTATGTATTTGTTTCTCCAATCCCAAGTCAAAATTTTCGAGTTTACTTTGGCGTGACCTTCTTCTACCACCGAGTTCATCAGTTGTACCACTTGCCCCGAGCTGAATTCATCGGAGTCAACAGATGACCCTAAGTTGTCAGTGCATCGGCCTCACTGTTTTGATCTCTGGGTACATGCTGCAGAGTCCATTCCTTGAATTGGTGCAGGGTCACCTGCAATTTGTCCAAGTACCTCCGCATCTGTTCTTCTTTTACTTCGAATGTTCCGTTGACTTGATTTACGACAAGGAGGGAGTCGCATTTCGCTTCGATCACTTTGCCCCCAAGGCTCTTAGCCAGCTCTAGAACTTGCAATCATATCCTCATACTCGGCTTCATTGTTAGTCAATTTTATAATTCTAATAGACTACCTGATTACGTTACCCGTAGGTAAGTTTAATACAATGTCGAGCCTAGACCCTTCACGTTGGAAGCACCATCCGTGAATAGGGTCTAGATCCCCAAACTAATCCCCAAAGTGAGCAGTAATTCCTTTTCGACTTTGGGTATTAAGGCTGACATAAAGTTGGCCACGAAGTCTGCCAAAATCTGAGATTTTATAGGAGTTCCGGGTCGGTACTCGATGTCGTACCCGCTAATCTATATGGCCCATTTGTCCAATCGGCCTGATAGCTCGAGCTTATGCATGATATTCCTCAGCAGGTAAGAGGTTACAACACATATAGGGTGGCATTGAAAGTACGACTTTAGCTTCGTAGAAGTGCTTAGCAAAGTGAGTGCTAACTTTTCCAGGTGAGGATATCTCGATTCGACATCGCCTAGAGTTTTACTGACATAGTAAATAGGAAATTGCGTACCTTCTTCCTCCCGGACTAAGACACCACTTACTGCCAACTCAAAAACTGCCAAGTAGAGATACAATTGTTCGTCTGCTTTCGGAGTCTGCAGCATAGGGGAGCTCGACAGGTACCGCTTGAGCTCTTCCAAAGCCTGCTTGCATTTCGGAGTCCAGGAAAAGTTATTCATCTTCAATAGTGAAAAGAACCTATGGCTCTTGTCTGTGGACCTCGAGATGAACCGGCCCAATGCGGTCAGTCTTTGAACTACCTTGACGTTTTCCACTATGGTGATGTCCTCTATGGCCTTTATTTTATCGGGTTTGATCTCTATCCCCTGAATGGATACCATGAACCCGAGGAATTTACCCGAACCGACCCTAAATGTGCACTTCTCCAAGTTTAGCTTCATGTTGCATTTCCTTAGTATGTCGAAGGTTTCCTGCAAATGTTTCAAATGATCCTCTACTCGCAGGAACTTGACCAACATATCGTCAATATAAACTTCCATTGATTTCCCAACTAGGCGTTGGTGGTTGGAACCGGCGTTCTTTAAACCAAACAACATTACGTTATAGCAGTAGGTGCCGAATTTGGTTATGTAAGAAGTCTTTTCTTGATCGTCCGGGTCCATCCGAATTTGGTTGTACCCGGAGTAGACGTCAAGAAAATTTAGTATCTCATGCCCGACTGTCGTCTCGATCATGCGATCGATATTAGGCAAAGGGAAAGAATCCTTAGGGCACACTTTGTTTAGGTCTTTATAATACACACACATCCTTAGTTTATTTCCTTTTTAGGTACTACCACTACGTTAACTAGCCAATACGGGTATTTAACTCCCGTATATCCTATTTTTAGAAGTTTAGATACATCATCTTTGATGAATACGTGTTTGATCTCGGATTAGTGGTGTTCGTCGGTCGGTATTGTATGGTATTTAGACATTTCGGTTCGGTATTTTCGGTATTCGGTATCCTAAAATGCTATACCAATACCATACCTAATTAAATTCGGTATGGTTCAGTTTTTCATCTTTCGGTTTTGGTTTATTCAGTACGGTAACTTCGGTTTATTCGGTTCTAAAGCAGCTTTTGAACGTTATATTTAGGGGAGAATAACACCTTAACTAGACGGCAAAATTAAAATTATAACTAGCCAGTAAAATCAATCTTATGAATGCAGCAACATTACACATCATATATGGGACTTCTATAAACAGAAGCATAAGAATAGAATAACGTTTACAAACTTCATCAACATGTAAGTATGTATGGTCTAAAGCTCTAACTTGCATCTCCGTAATATACCAGACACCAGTAAGCTTCTCAAATGTGACCAAAATAAGTTTTTCATAAGTGTTATTTACAGAAATCATTCGGGTAACATCCATTAACCACATAGACAAAAATAGGTAGCGCACAGGCTTTAACAAAAGAATATGGAACTAGAAACATTCTCGTGAAGCTCTCTGGTAACTAGGGGCTGCAAGGATGACATGATATTTAAAATTAATCTAATATATATTTCGGTACGGTATCGGTATTTCGATATTTTTTAAAAAATACCAAATACCATACCTAATACCAAATATTTTTAAAATGTAAACCAAATACCATACCAAATACCAAAAGTTTTTATTTTGGTATGATAATTCGGTATTTACCAAATTATGCACAGCCCTATCTCAGATTGTGGTCTCCTTTTCTACTTTACCGGATGGAACATCGGGTCCAAACGCAGCTTGTGAGTGGTTACCTCCGGTGGGATTCCTGTCATGTCAAGATAGGACTAAGCAAAATAATCGGTGTTAGCTTTAAGAAAAATAATAAGTCTTTTTCTAAGCTCGGGGGTTAACCTCGTACCCAGGTATACCTTTTGATCCAGTAGATGCTCGATTAATATGACTTGTTCCAACTTTTCAACCATTAATTTGGTGGCGTCGGTGTCATTAGAAGCTATAAATGATCTCGAGATGCCATAATCGCCCTCCTAGTCTTCTCTCTGTTCTTCATGTTTCTCCAGTTCGGTCGACGTCAGTATCAGTGATTGCTATTTAACCTTTTTCTTTTTGTTCGGTTCCGTGTTCCTTGATGTCAAAACCGTGAGCACCGGGATTACCTCATTGACGGAAAAAATCTCCCTTGCATCCGGCTATTCTCCGTAGGCTGTTTTAACTCCCCCCAGTGTGGGAAATTTCAACGCCTAGTGTAAGGTCGAGGGTAGAGCCCTCATGTTGTGGACCCATGGCCTTCCTAATAGAGCATTGTACCTCATGTCCCCTTCAATCACGTAGAACTTCATTTCTTGGATTGTCCCGGCATTGTTTACTGGCAAGGTTATCTCTCTTTTCTTGGTCTCACACGCCATGTTAAATCTGCTCAATACCCCGACTGCCGATGCGATTTGGTCCTATAACCCCAATTGCTCTACGACCATTGATCTGATGATGTTGGCCGAGCTACCTGGATCAATCAACATATGTTTAACTCGTGATTATTGATAAGTACGGTTATTACCAGTGCATCGTTGTGAGGCTGTACGATGCCCTCGGCATCTTCGTCACTGAACAAAATGGCTCCCTCCGGAATATAATCCCGGGTGCATTTTTCCCTTGTGATAGATACTTTAGTGTGTTTTATCATTGGTACTTGGGGAACATCGACCCCTTCAATGATTGCGTTGATCACGTGCTGAGGCTTCTCTTATTCGACCTATTTGTTGGCGTCCCTATTCCTGAAGTGGTTTTTGGCTTGCTCACTCAGGAATTCTCGGAGGTGCCCATTGTTGAATAATCGGGCAACTTCTTCTCTCAAATGTCGGCAATCTTCGGTCATGTGACTATGAGTGTCGTGATACTTACACATCAAATTAGGATCTCTATGGGTAGGGTCAGACTGCAATGATCGGGGCCACTTGGTCTCTTTGATGCGCTTTATGGCTAACACGATGCTGGCAGCGTCCACGTTGAAGTTGTACTCCGATAATGTGCTTCCCTACTCCCGAGCGACCTGTCGAACCTATTTTTCCTCATCAGACCTCGGCCACTGGGTCCTCGATCGCTTATCTTCTCATTTCTTAGGGGTGACGCCCGGATCCATTTCCCCTTCGGTCTGCATTGTATGGTTGATACCGATCTCGGACCGGTCTTGGCTCTTGATCAATGGCTCTCTTAGATCTATTATCGGCCCTGAGGGGGTAAACAGATCCAGAAGGGGGCCCGAGTTGGTCGTCCTCGACCCTGATCTTTGATTGGTACCTGTTGTGGACATCGACCCAGGTTACCGCCGGGTACTCCACCAAATTTTGTTTTAGCTATTGAGAGGCCAAGGAACTTCGGGGGTTGAGCCCCTGAGTGAATGCTTGAACGGCTCAATTATTTGCAACCGGTGGTAGGTCCATCCGTTCCATTTGGAATCTTAACACGAACTCCCTGAGCATCTCGTTATTCATTTATTTGACCTTGAAGAGATATGACTTTCTGGTCTTGACCTTGATGGCCCCGACATGGGCCTTTACGAAAGCACCTGCAAGCATAGCAAACGAGTCAATGGAATTTGGGGGCAAGTTGTGATACCATATCATTTCTCCCTTGGACAAAGTCTCCCCAAACTTCTTCAGTAACACCAACTCAATCTCATCGTCTTCCAAATCGCTCCCCTTGATTGCGCATGTATAGGAGGTCACATGCTCATTTGGATTTGTGGTCCCATTATATTTGGGGATGTCGGGCATGCGAAACCTCTTTGGGATCGACTTTGGTGCTGCGCTGTAAGGCCCCATTAAAATTTCCTAATGATTTAAGATTTTAAAGTGCACCAACGGTATTTGGGAATAACGTGTTCGAGTATAAAAGGAGACCCATGGGATAGAACCATATTATTTTGAAATGAAAATATATGTTTAAGGTGTGTTGGAACATACTAAGGAGTTCTATGAATGACAAGAATTTATGTGGAACAAGTTGGATACATTAAGTGAAAAGGATGTCTCAATTCGAACAACATCCTATTTCAAACGTATGCTTCTACCAAAACATAAATACTTAGGATGTGATCTACCTATCAAATTAAACCCTTTGAGTCTAAATTACCAAAGGCTGGCGGAGGAGTCTGCAGATGCGAAGCATCCAAGGCCGCGTCCGAAAGAAAGGCTGGCAGTGAAGTGCTGCCATAGCATCCAGGTCCGCATCCGAGCTTCAAAGAGGAGTGAAGTGGGCATGCGAAGCATCTAGGGCCGCATCCGAAACCCAGAATTATGGCCTTATAAATACAAAATCGGGGGAAGAGAGTATTTTGTGTATTGGGGGTTAGGGTTCTTGATGGTGAAGAGATGATTTTGAGCTCAAATCAAGTCCAATCAACTAAGGTAAGTTTTTAATGATGTTTTGGGTTTATTATTACTCAATATACATGAGTTCTAACATCATTCTTATATCCAAATAATAGATTTCATCATCAAATACTCAAGAACACAAAAATCACTAAAGTTGTGATTTTTCAAGATTGATCTACTAAAGGTAATTCCACTGCTTCAAACTCGTTTATTATGAGTAGTTAGAAGTATTTGAAGCATTTATTACAAGTTTTAATGGTTGAAATATTGGATTATAAAACTCTAGTTCATGGCACGAATAGTACTTTTGAGAAAATAAGAGAGAAGATAGAATGGTAATCTTGGCGATGAAATTTATGAATACAATGAACCTATGGAATTTGTTACTAATATTGGTCTCATTGGATGTTGTTATTTTTTTTATTGAAGTTGCTTAGTGTAGTGAATCGTTGTAGTATTATTAAGGGATGAATTTGAGGTATGTTGGCTAAACTCCTCTCCTAGAATTGAATCCCATGGTATTCATGTAATTTATATAAGTCCCGAATTGTTCGTTATGAAAGTGGCTATTCTGAATAAACTTATGTTGAAATATATATGTTCAATATGTATCCCAAAATGCTTTTATCATGTTATGTTATCAATTGAGAATATATTCAAAGTATGGCTTGTGCATTAATAATGTTGCGACTTCAAGTCAAGTTCAAACGAAGGCTATTATGCCAAATTTTGTGAAACATATCTATGTGCCTAAGACTCTCAATTGCTCATATGTGTACTACAAATCTTGAATTGAATTGTTGTTGTTGTTGATGATGATGATGATGTTTGAAAGTGAAAAAGTTGAGCATGAATTACTAAATACGACTGACGTGCCAAGAATGATTTTTTTTCTAATTGTTGCCACTAGTGCCAATAAAATGAAAATATGGGAAAGAAGTATGAAATGAGATGATTGGTATAAAAAGTTTGATGTGTGGTGAGACGGCCTAGCCGATCGGGTCGTGATCGGACACCATGCCGCACACATGGTGGTGATTGTGCTGGAAATTATGATTTTGATTGATGTATCAAAATAAGATGGCCTAGCCGATTGGGTCGTGATCGGATTCCGTGCTAAAAGTACGATGGTATTGGTATTATGAATATTGATATCGTGAATGGTGGCATACGGGTACTAAAGACCTCCCAACTTAAGATATGGAAATTTATTTGAACATTGTCTTGATCCTAATTTGAGGTTTGATGTTGTTTGAGACTTCCACTGATATTATGATTGTTCTTACTTGTATTATCAATTGTTCTATTGAGAGGGTGTTTTGTCACTCATAATAGTACTATTTCACATGTACTAACGTCCCTTTTTGCTGGGAGCGCTGCATCTTCAATGGATGCAGGTGGTTCCACAGCAGGAGACACTGATCAGTGATAGCGGTACACCCTCTTCCTAGCAGACTTGGTGAGCCCCACTTTATTTCGGGGTCATGTATATTTTGTTCATTGTGTATTATGTTTAAGGTATAGCCGGGGCCTTGTTGCTGATATTATCATAATACTCTTCTGTATCTATTAGAGGCTTTGTAAACATAGTGTGGGTTGTATACTAGTTTTGGGAAAGTCAAACTAGTTATGTTGTGCTTGGATTGTTTGTTCCACTACAGACTTTGAAAAACGTGTGTGAAAGTTGAGACTTTAAAATGATGAAACTATTGAAAATGAATTGGTATTGTAGACATGATCACCGTATTGTCTAATTAACAAAAATATGTGTTCTCTTTATTCAAGGACGAGTTTGGGTAGAAGGAATCTAATAGGATTGCTCGGCCGGGTTTACTCGGTTGAGCGCCGGTCGCGCTTCCCGAGTTCAGAGCGTGACACGTGTATGGAGGGAAGGGCTTCTAGATAAATTTCTGGGAGTCCAGCCCCTTTAATATCGGGGGTGCTCCCGGGATCTGATCGACCCTGAAATTGTATGTTTCCACCTTCTTGTCATTAGCCTCAATCTTTTTCTCACCCGAATCCACCTGTTTAGGCAACGCTTCGAACATTTTCATTACCTCAAGATTTACCCCGGGCTCGGCTTCACCCGGTCTCTCGATAATTTGTTCGTCTCTTCGGGTGCTTTCCCGGGATTGTTCGGGCTCGACCCTGTTGGAGGGCGTGACTTTGATTCTGCAGTTGTGTTATTGCCGCTTGTTGAGCCTGCAGCATTTTGAAAATCAGTCGTAGGCTCACCCCATCACCTGCACCTTCGGGTGCTTCTCGAACTGTTGGTCGGGGTCTCCCGCGAACACTATTTTTGGGATCAGTTGGCAATTTGATATTAATGGCCACTTGCGAGTTATCATTGATCGAATCGGCAGTGATGGCCAGACTCAGCGTCTACATTCAAGTGAGCAGATTGAGAGTTTGACATTTTTGGGCTGGCCTAAAATTAAGATTTCAAAGAGCAGGCGTAAAATAGGGTGTGTTATGGAGATCGTATCAAATCACCACTATTATCCTTTGCCCTACGGTGGGCGCCAAACTATTTATCCTAAAATTAGATAATAATTAAATTTGTACGCGATTTAAATGATGCGTGATTTAATTCAACACGATTAATTAAGAATAATATATAAATGAATTAAAGACGAAATAAACTATTAAAGCAATCGCAATGATATGATTAAGCCTGATCTTAGATTGAATAGCAACCTCGTCCTCGGTTCGAGCCTAGTCGTGAATGAAGAACAACTTCCCCTTTATATAGTACAAGTGAGCAAAGTTCTTAACAGTAGCTAGAAGATAAAAATAAATTTTTATTGCCTTGAATTGCGTGTTACCATATGTTAGATTAAAGAAAAAAATTTCATTTATATATTAGGAGAATTTCAGTCCTAGTACAAGTCTAAAAAAATGTAAAAATCTTCTTTTGCCGGTAATTATTGATCCATAATCGACATCGAGCGAGATTCGCACCGTGATATCCGATTGAGGGTAAGTTTGTGGGCCCCTATTAGTCGTGCATAACCGTCCACCGCGTTTCCCGAGGTCTAGAAGTCATACTCGATCCAGGGTGCATCGCTTTACCGCGTCTGATGTTGGATATATCGTTCATCATTTCCGAGTCTCGACGTGTCTCTGGCCCCATTTACAATCTCGCGGATCTGTGTTCCCTCCTTTGTTCTTTCATCGGGAAATCGGGATAGACATTGCCCCCGATTTTATCCATACACATTAATAATTGTGAAAAATGATGAATAGTTATGGAGTTTAAAGAAGGATGCCGGGTCCTCTAATGTGCTAAATGATTACTTGACCAATAATTAGTCTCGTCCTAATTAAGGACTAACTGGTCTAAGTTATAAAACCATCATGATGATTATTAAAAGAAATTGTTGATGAATGATCGATTTTATATGAATCATACCATTAAATATAAATAATAATTTTAAAGTAATGACCAACCGGTTGATCCTTAGATTTCTGATTAATACAACTGATTTATTTGAAAAGTGCTTAACTCGGATGATTAAAAAATTCAAACAGAAAATGCTCTCAAATTTTACTTTTCATTCTCGTGGATCAAGGTTCAATTCTAACTTGATCCTTAGATTTCTAACCACCTCTTTATCTTGGGCACCTCACCCTCATAATTATCATAAACAAAAGAGGAATCATTATCAATGTAAAAATTTCACGGGTCACCTCATTTAATCTATACCCACTTTTTAAAAAAATTTAATTTGTACTCGCTTTTTAAACAACTCCAGGCATCTTTCTCCTCCTCCTTCTCCTCCTTCGTTTTCTTCTTCTCCTTCTTCTTCTTCTTCTTCTTCTTCTTCTTCTTCGGGTGACAATAATTTTATATGATGGTTATGAACATATTTTAATGTAGTTTATGATGTCTTACAATAGTGAGCTGTTATGATGCTTTATTTTTTGCTATTGCTTAGGGTTTCTTCTTCTTCTTTTTCTTAATTGCAAAATGTGTTCATTAGATTTATTGTTGTTTTGACAAATTGATGATTGGGGTTTGTTCCTGATGATATTTGGAGGTTATGTTTCAAATTTGAGCTCATTTGGAGTAGATTTAAGTATTAAATTGTAAATTGGATTGTTATAATTCGAAGAACAAATTTCTGTTTCTAGGCAATTTGCACTTCAGGCATATTTGGCCTTAAGTGCATAAAAACGTTGGTCGCACTTCAGACCTTTTGGCCTTAAGTGCATCTGAAGAGTACAAATTTTCACTTCAGACTTATTGGCCTTTAGTGCATCTGAAGTGCAATTTTTCACTTCAGACTTATTAGTCATTGGTTGCACTTCAGAGCTGAAGTTTGTGTGCAGACTTAGAACTTCAGCTTCTAGAATGCTGAAGTTCAGAAAATATAAACAAAAACTCCAGCTCCTAGAATGCTGAAATTCAGCAAATACAAAATAAACTTCAGCCCTAGAATGCTGAAGTTCAGCAATTACAAAACAAACTTCAACTCCTAGAATGCTGAAGTTCAGCAATTACAAAACAAAAATTTCAGCCAAAACATATTGTAGTTTTATTGATTAAAATGATTAAAATGTATAAACTATTTAAAATTTTAAAAAAGATATTATAATATATATATAAGTAATTATTAAATTTTGTATATAATTTATTGGTTTGGTTCGATTTCTTTTTTGGTTTTTTTATAATGGAACTAAAACCAAACCAAATGTTAACGATTTCTAAAATTTAAAACAAAAACTAATCTAAATCAAAAACTAAGTCTGTTTACTTAATCGGTTTTTCGTGAAACTGTGAACAGCCCTAAAATTAAGAAGTACTACTAACAAAAGAAAATTGGATGGTATGAGTAATTATTACTAAAAATTCAAGATGTCAAAGGTCAATCTACATTCCCACACACAGCTTCGTCCTACGTGGAATTAAGTCATTGGTTAAAGAAACAAGCAACTCAATAATTAGCTGCTACTATCAACGTGGGATCTATATTCTGCGTGTAGCTCCCATTACCTGGCAAATTAGCGGTCGGCCCTTCACCGTTAGATTCCCTAATCGAACGGTGGACATGCCCTGCCAACGTCATCTTACATCAATGAAAAAGGTAACAGGCTGTGACTCACAGCTACCTTCCTTAACTGAACACAACATTCTACTTCTATTTTAAAATAATTTTAAAAACT
Organism: Nicotiana tabacum; assembly: GCF_000715075.1. Lineage (NCBI taxonomy): Eukaryota > Viridiplantae > Streptophyta > Magnoliopsida > Solanales > Solanaceae > Nicotiana > Nicotiana tabacum. The sequence continues at coordinate 21,089,897 of NC_134091.1, forward strand.
GGACGATCTTTGGCAGCACAGAAGTATTTTTCAGTGTGTTAAATTCTCAATCCTTTTTATTGATACTTTAAAGTTTTTGGTGAACCTAGGGTTTCGAGGTTCCTTCAGTTTTTTCTTTCAATGGCTTCTATCTCTCATAGAGGCGGTGATTTCTACGGTGCTGCTTCCCACAGATCCAGGTATCTATGAAAAACGGAAAAAAAAATTATCGTCTTCTTAAATTATAATTTGTTATTGTCTAATTGCTTGCACAATTTGAATTGTGATAGAGAAGTGTTATGTAACAAAAAATTACCAAAAGTATAACCTAATTAGGAGAAAATTAACAGAAATACACTTTTTTGCATTTTTTGGGTTAATTTTTGAGAAATTGAGTTGTTTTCTTTTGTTGTTTGATTGATCAGAGATGGATTGAGTACGAGGCAAGTAGGTGGTTCAGATGAGATACAGGTGCGGATTGATCCGATGCACGGAGACCTAGATAACGAGATTACAGGTCTTCGCAAGCAAGTGAAACAGCTTAGAAATGTATGTTTACCTATCACCTTGTCTGTGGCTCTATATTTTAGTATCTTGTATTTTTTGTTGGAGGATATTTTTTTTGCATAACCGGTGGCGTCTTTAATATGTATGTACATGTCAAATTTGGTGATGTGTTATGTCATGGATCCATTTTAAATAAGGTGATGTGTTGTGTTGGGACACTAATAACAATATTTCTTAGAAAACATTGTGAAACTTGTTAGGCATAGAGGTTGAAGATAGTTGAAGTCTCTTCCATGAACAAACGAAAGTGTAATGACAATACAGCATTCAGGATTCAACTAAACCACACAATGTTGCATTCAGGAATGTTGCTCTCTATCCTTTAATTTAGGATTTTACCTTAGAATTGGGAACGGAAATGTATATTTTACTTTTACCATTAATTTTTCGTATCGTACTGGATTGTTAAAGTTGTTAATCAACCCAAGATTGTCGCTTAGTGGTCAATGAAGTGAGTTCAAACCTTGGAGCTAGGGTTCTAGTCCCCGCAGAGACACAAAAATACTAAGTTATTTATTTCCGTATGCCTAAGCCTTGGCAAGTAGAGTTACCCGATACTTGTGCCAATTGGAGGTAGCAGGTACTCGGTGAAATGGCTGAGGTGTGCACAAGTTGGCCCACACACTCTATTATGAGAAAGATGTTAATTCACTCTTTGGAGTAATCTTAAGCCTAAATCCCTTCTTTTCTGGTCTAAATCAACTTGGCCCAAAAAATATTGATTTCTGAATTTGCGCTCAACATTGAGGTTATATCTTTTACTTCTGCTGATGTAATACGACTTCCCATTTTTCATAGTCGACTGCCAAGTTGGCCCACACACTCTGTTATGAGAAAGATGTTAATTCACTCTTTGGAGTAATCTTAAGCCTAAATCCCTTCTTTTCTGGTCTAAATCAACTTGGCCCAAAAAATATTGATTTCTGAATTTGCGCTCAACATTGAGGTTATATCTTTTACTTCTGCTGATGTAATACGACTTCCCATTTTTCATAGTCGACTGCCAATGTAGTCTTCTTGATCTCCCGGCTATCTGGTGAGTACATTGATGCCTGGACACACGCTAATACCGAAAAGCTGCAAATGGCACCAAAAGACATGGCTAGTGTGATGCTTCTCTGTCTCCAGTTTAAGTTGGATTCGATGTGTGCCTAACTGTTGCTGTCCCGATAAGGTATTAGGAACGATCACTTCTTGACTTGATCTTATTTGAAGAAGGTAAGAAAATTAACCATCTGATTGTCACTTGCATATTTCGGCAGTAGAACAAAGACATCATCTCTCTACCTCCCACTGTCCCCTTTTCTTGTATCTAGCACTGGCACTGATTGTTGACCTCCACATGCAGATGTGTTAATAATTGCAATGTCTTAGATTGAATTTTCAAGCAGCACTAAAGTTTTGTATTTCTAGTTGAACATTTCTTTGGGTGTAAGTCCTGTTGTAGGAGTCCCGGAATATCTTTATACTATATGTTCCTTATAGGTCATCTTTTCCAATGACTCATTTGTTGGCCTTACTTGTTTCATCTTTGTCAGGGTTTCAGATTTTTATTCCTACTTACCCTTTGCTAGTACTTATAAATATTTCATGTTGCAGGTAGCCCAAGAAATTAAGTCTGAAGCAAAATATCAGAATGATTTTATTAACCAACTGGTATGCCATGAACTTTTTCTCCTTTTCTTCCAAGTATATTTGATATTCTGTAAGTCCTTTTTAGTCACTTTTCCATATATTTATATACCTTAACAATCAAGTTTTTGTATATTGGAGCTTGTTTGGTATTTATGTTCGTAACACTGGATAACAATCTAACACTCTCTCTCCCTCTATAGTTGCTGGGAATTGTAATTGTTATTACTGTAAATATTTTGGGAATGACAGTGTACTCGTAGCCTTTGTTTGTCTTACCTACTGCCATGCCAACCTGCCTGAATGTCTCTGTCTCTCTATGCTTTTCTTATAGGTCTTCTAGTGATTTGAAAGATACATCCTTGTTAGATCTAATAATAAGCCCAAACTTGATTCCATTTTTCTCTTTTTTCTTTGTTCTTAAGGGTACTTTGTGCGGGGATATGTTGGACTATACACTGCATATTTTCAACTGATTGTAAATTTGAATGGTGTATTTCTAATAGTTATCCCATTCAGCAAATTGCTGCAATAGATTGCTTCAGGCCGTTAGAAGTAGTAAACTTTCCTAGAGTTAGTGTGGTATTGTTTATAAATGTGTTGGTTGGTCGGTCTATCTGAGATTCTCATGATTATGGAATCATTCTTGTAAGTTATATAACTTCCCTATTTCCTTCAAAGCTCACACTTTTCCCATTATAACAGCAAATGACATTGATCAAAGCTCAAGCAGGGGTGAAGAACAATATGAGACGGTTGAACAGGAGTATCATCCAGGAAGGATCAAACCATGTGATGCATGTTATTCTTTTTGCACTATTTTGCTTTTTTGTGATATATTTGCTGTCCAAGTTTTCACGGAGATAAGGGCGATCTTCTGCGCTGTTTTGCTGTTTTTGGTGCAAGTCTTGATGAAGATGAGAGATACACATCTATTCAAGGCATCATACAAATTGCAATGGTTAATTTTTTGTGATTGGGGACAGCAAGGGTGCAACTGTAGAAACTCCACATATTAGTCTTGTGTAAAGTTTTCTAATCTTTAGAAGCACTGAGGATTGTTATTAGTTTCTGGTTCTCTTTTCACTTTTGTTTTTCTTTTTAATACTTCCTATATGACAAATGACAATGATCATTATGTGCTTATCCTAGGAAAAAATTGATTATTGCCGATGGAAGATGCTCTATACTTCATTTGTTTAAACAGCAGAGCCTGTTTTGGAGAAAATGATGTTCGGCAAACAGTGTATATATTTGATTTTAACTCTTACAAAGTCCACCCTTAATTACAATATTCAATGATTTAATAGAAGGCTAGCATACACATGCTTTTGAATCATTCTGTTGCTTTTTTGCTTGATCAGCAGAGGCTTGCTCCACCTTGCTTAACCTAACTTGATCAATGACTCTTCTAGCCCATTCAATGACTCTTCTTTCGTTGTGTCCAACCATCCCATCTTTATGATAACTTTATGGGCATCATTATCAACCTACGTTCCACTCTAGCAGTCCACATCACAAAAAAGGGAAAAAAATATCATCTTGCAGAAAAAATCTAACGTGCAGCAGCATTAACTTTTTAGTAATAACAGATATGGTAAAAGTAGATAAATTATTTAATATAAGCTTAATACATAATTTACGGACTAAAGGGATGAGCGTAAGATGTCATGCCATGAAATAGGAAATACGTCTTATGTAAAGATAACTCAATGCACCTCAACATTGTCGACACCTATCGCAGAGCAAATTTCTTTCCCATATGTAACACAAGTTAGTTGTACTCAAGTACCTGTTTTCAAGAGAATAGATTTGAACACTGGAATAGCCACTGCACAGGCATTAAGTAGGAAAACATGTGCGAGCTACTATGCAGCAAAATTTACTAGTAACATCCCTAGTAATACAACATAGTTCTGCATCGGAGAACAGAGAATATACATAGTAGGTGCGATATAGAATGTACAATAGAGAAGAAAAGTTCCAACTCAGTTATCCTGTTTCTTGTCAGCCACATCAAAACCTTCCGCAGAATGGTACATGGACAGGAAAAATGCACTTTGATTCTTCTGCAGGAATCTGCAAGGAAGGAAGATTAGTTATTGGCGGGAATGTAACTACATTCAAAATGAGCAACAAACTTCCATTATCAGAAGGCAATTGCAAAATAATAGTTCTTAGTTTAGGAAAGAATTAGACTTGTACTACTGGCTATGGAGTAAGGAGATTTCTGCACAAGATAACATAATAATCATGGTAATCCATTTGATAGCAAGAATAAAGTTACCGAGGGGAGTTTCAGCTAAAGATTGATCTTCCTTCTTTTAAGGGGCATCTACATACTAAGGAGTTTCTTGATTGGATTGATAGAGTTGATAGAATCTTCAATTACATTGAAATCCCGGAGGATAAGAAGGTACAACTGAAAGCCTATAAATTAGAAGGGGAACATTGAATGGTAGGAACAAGGACAAAATATGATGCATAGCCAAGAGAATCATCCTGTTCACCATTGGTCAAAAGATGAAAATGGTTTCTTCTGCTCAGCTATGACCACTATTTGTTGTAGCAGTACCAAAGTAGGAACTATGATTGTGCGTCTGGACTCTGGTAGGGATAGAATCGAAAGTCACTCACAAATTGCCCATCAATCACACTAATTCCTCAATCCTAAATAACAAGTTCTTAAATAACCAACCGGGAAGCTGAACTGAATATTTAGGAGGACATGGAAGATGATTAATCATTTTTTTAATATATAAATGGAAGATGATCAATACTATGAATCTGTGATATCATGGGTTATTCAATGGGGATTCTAAGTATGAATATTAATCCGCCCATATTGATGCCTTGCCTGCTGATGGTAGCCTTGAAGATGAGAAATCGGTATTTAAGGTCTTAATTTACAACCTAATGATTTCAATTAATATGCCTCTACCTTCTTTTTACCGAAAGGGGCTATATGTGTCCCTGTACTATCAAATATTAGTTATATGTACGGTCCATTATACTATTCGACACTATCTACCCCTAGCGTTACCCATTTAAACATATCTACCCCTCCATCTAACGGACCCATTCTTGGTGGACACGTGGCAGCATTTTAAACACCCTAACCCATTTTCTCACTAATACCCAAACCCACCCGAAAAGACCCGAACCGATTTAACACCCCATTACCCGAAACTCGTTTCTAACTCTTTTTTCTCTCAATGGCGGCCTCTTCCTCCACCTGACTATCGATCACTTCAGGATCTCTCTCCTCAGCTGCCTTCTCATCATCTTCTCCTCTTTCCTTGTCTTCATCAACAATATTCTCTTCTTGATCAACCTCTACATCAAACTTTTCTTGATCGTGATCATCGACCTCGTCTTCTCCCTCTTCTTTGTGTTCATCATTCTTCTCTTTAGTCTTGCTCTCCTCTTCTAGATCCTCTTCCTCAGATTTATTCCCTTTTTCATCTACCACTGATTCCTCTTCTGGTTCCTCTCTATGCTTCTCATTAACTGTATCCAATCCCTCAATTACACTAATTCCTCAATCCTAAATAACAAGATCTTAAATAACCTCCCGGGAAGCTGAATTGAATATTTAGAACATGGAAAATGATTAAACATTTTTTTTTTGTATAAATGGAAGATGATCAATACTATGAATCTATGATATCATGAGTTAATTTAATGTGGGTTCTAAGTATGATGATTGATCCTCCCATATTGATGTCTTGCCTGCTGATGATGGCCTTGAAGATGAGAAATTGGTATTTAAAGTCTTAATTTACAAACTAATGATTTCAATTAATAAGCCTCTACCTTCTTTTTGTGAAGAGGTGGCTTTTATTTGGAAGAATTTCTTAGCAAAGAGATCTAACACGGATATGACAATTCTACTAAGAATAGCAACTCAAATGTCCACTTTTGCCATTTGTCTTGAGTTATGTTCAAATCAACTATCCTTGGAACTCCATGAATATAAAGAAGCATCGAGAAAATTACATGGATTCACAATTAATCACAGAAAGCCAAACTAAGGACAAAATTTTATTTTTTCAACCCGAAGAGACTAGACGAGACAGCAAAGGGGGCAAAACAATTTATTATAGTAATGTTTAATTATAATTCATTCTATTAATTCTAAGGTAATACAACTGTAGTTTCCAAGTTATTAGATGGAGTACTCTTTTCTTTTCTTTCCCTTCATAAGTTTTTTATTGACAAGATTAAGTACTTAGTTTAGGTTTAAGGTTGCCATTATATATTCTCCTACGCTCATTATTTTAGGTGGACATACACACTTCTCAAATTCTTTGCAAGTATTCCAACGGGATAAAATCAAGTTAAGAAAATCTGTGTCACCACGTCAGAAACATAAGATATCTAAACCTGAGAAAGTCTTGTAACTTCTGCCTTAACTCTGTTAATGTTTCATCTTCAATACTTGCGTAGAACAGAATCTCTGGCAACTTAACTGCAGATAACAAGAGAAGTGGCTGTTAAGGGTATGTAACGATGTTGGATGTGAAAGTCAAGTTTAAACAAACATTAACTTCACAATCATAAAGTGACATTGAAAGCTCAGAAAAACCATTCACAAGCATCTGTATCACTCACTTAACACATATAATATAATAAGGCTGCAAAAGCTTTTACTACTCTGCGCCTCAGCAACACTGAATTTTGATGCAAAAAGTCTAAAAAAAATTATTTTACACCTTGACATAGGATTTAGTCTTCATTACTTATGGCTTCAGTATAGCCAAATAATTAATCTACAAATATTCATGGCTACTTCATGTAATTTACTACACAAGGTATTAGATTAAAGCAGAAGGTTTCCTTGACCTCAGAAACTGGATGATTGTTGTATAGCCAGATGGAACAAAGTCAGCAAACACAAAATTTTAGCTCATTCCACACCCACAAATGAGGACTTTGAAGTCAACGAATATAGGTAGCTAAGTTTCAAACATAAACACGAAGCTAAACTGTCACATGAAACATCAACTGCTTGAGAATTTGATAAAAATGCACATACCAAAAAGCCGTAATAAATGCTCAGCTCCATATATAGAGGAAGGAGCGGCATCATCTCTAATTGATTCTTGGTATTGTTCCCGCTCGTTCTTGTAAAGGAGCATAGCAGGCAGTGCTTTGTCGAAGTAGCATTGCAAACCACTAAGAATCTCTCCAACAGAATCAGATATCCTTCACCCAAGATCAATTAAGGTAAATTCAATTTACTAGTTATTAAGCTTGTAATAGTGATGAACAGAACCATTGTTACTCAATAGATCAATATATTAAAACTCCATAAGAATTATCAGATTCTTGCATCTTCAGAAGATAAATGAAAGATATGAAGCTGATAACGCAAGGTATATCTGCAATATATTCCTAAGAGTTCGGTATCAACAAAAATCAACTAGGGATAAGTTTGCAGTCCAACTCACAGATCGACTAAGAAGATTCTTTGCAACAGCGAAAGCATTTTTATTGATAACAATCAAGTTAAAAGAACAATACATAAAACAGTGGCCCTTTTTCTACTATTATTATCAACAGGATAGAGATTCTAAAAGGGTAAAATATAATGAAATTAAAGGAAATAGCATAGACAACATATCAATTAGTTAGAGAAACATTCAAGTTGACGTAAATGATAGAGAGCTTACACTCCATCCTTTTTCAGCCGATAGTCATGATACTTCTTTAGTATTTCATCTACATTTGGAGAACGTGGAAGTTTGACGAGCTGCAAAATTATATTCCCTCAACTCAATCAACTTAAGAGGATAGAGACATGTTAATTGTCCCCCCCACCGCACCCCACAAAAAAAGGAAGAACCAGACACATCAGATTCACAAAATTTGAACAGAAAAGAAAGCACTGTATATGTTATTCACGAAGTGAAGTCAAGTAGGTTAATAGCATCTTCTTTTAGGTTTCAGTAATATTTGTTTTTAGAATAAGACATCCTTTTCACCAGAATGAGAGTTCTGAGAAGGATCAAATAGGATATTTCTCCTTCTCCTGGTCATGTCAACTAAGTTAAATATCTAACTATTTCAGTATAAACTTAGATGAAGTGCTCAGATTTATGTTGCAGTCCTACAAAAACTCTTTTGATAACGTCAATTACACGTCAACTATCTCATTCAGCCCCAACTTGCAAGAATAAAAGAGGTGACAATGGAAATAAATGCTAGCAGTGCAGTCATATCAAAAACATTGTTATTCACATTTATATGTATAATTAATCCTTTAGCCACAGCGTATCAGTTGAATCACAATGAAGTTGGGAAAAGTTTGTTTAATGACCATCTGCCACTTTCATTCCACAAGACATGACCTACTTTGACTAACATACACTGTGACTAAGATGTTTGAATAAGTCATTACACACTTTGAAATAGGGAGATGTTCAGAATTTTAATTATATGAAAGTAGAGTTCTAACTAAAGAGGTTTCACGTCAATTCTGAAGTAACAAAGTAGAATCAATCTATTACTTGTATTGTTGGAGAGAGAAAAACGATCATCAAATTAGCTTGAATCATTGGAGGGAGAATTAAATTTAGCATTTATTGAAAGAGATCAGGTGTTTTGCATGAACAAAAAGAAAGTAACTCAAAGTCGCAAAGTATTTTGGAGATAAGAGGGTGTAATCACTAATCCCTCTTTGTTCATGGACAGTGATTCAACATTCATTTTCACATCAAGCAATTCATTGGAGATTAAGAAAGCGATGTACACCTTCGTCTAGATTATGAATTGACTCAAGGCCCACAACAAAGGAAAATTACATATGAGTTTAATAAACAGCAGTTCATAGAGTAAACCCCAAATGCTCGATGTTCTAACTTAAAAAAAGAAGGAAAGAAAGAACTCCCAGTCTACACCAAACTAATTACAAGTACAAAGAAACAAAAGAGAGTAGGATTGAGAATATGGAGATATTTCAAGGAAAAGTAATCAAGCAAACATGGCATAGCAAATATCCTGTCAACAAATTTAGGAGACAGCTAAGAAGTTGGAGCATTTAGCATGTCTTTACCTTGCCCAAGTGGTTGACAAATTCACAATCATCAATCAGCTGTTTCTTTAATTGTGGTGGTATTTGGATATTGACAAGCTTTTCTGGAGGAGGAGCATACTTGTCCTGGAAAACAACAAGATTATAATCTAAATGAACATCTAAATTGATAAAGAAAATACAACAAAGAGACCTATCGGGATAAAGGAAACCAAAGCTAAACAAACTCTTGCTTTTATAAAATGAAACAAGAATTACTTGCAAACCAGCATTATACAACCAAGTGTCGTTGACCAAGGAAATTTTGATAGCACGGAAGTAATGGGGATCAAGAAAAACGAGGCCTTCCTTCAAGAGATTACTCAATCCATAATCATTTAAAGATGACCTTTGAGAATTTATCAATACATGAAGTAACTAATTAGCTTCTAAACCATGTAATCTTTATCATTAGCTACCCATCTCCGCAAAGTTGCATCATTTCATTTGAGATCAACAACAAAACAATGCTTTTTAAAAATATTTAATTGCATTCAAATTTTTAATATAGATCTTCATCCAATGATATCAACTATGGCCAATTGGAGCCACAGACACCGAATAACCTTAACTTACTGGGTCCTAGTGTAGCAATCAATGCGAATGTGCTGCTCCCAAACAGCATTAAGTGTGACTAAAATATCAGATGTGACATCCTTTTCAATATGTAAGTTTAACTTTCATTTTTTTAATCAGATACAAACAAGTAAGAGTATAACTTCTAAGTCGATTATTAAGAAGTGTTAAAAGACTAGACAAGATAAATGAACATTTTTTCACAGAAAAAGTATAGTTAAAAAGGACTCTCGCTTCATTATTGCAACCTTCATTTGTGTTAGGCAATAGAATGTCAGTACTACAGTGGAAAAGAAACCTGAATAGAGATACAGAAAGAAAAATAAGCATCTGATCCTTAGAACAGAAAAGGCAAACTAGACCAGAAATGTACCTTCTGCGGAACATCACTCTTTCGCTTTCTGCCTCTTCCCCCTGTAATCAATCGAAAACTGAATGCATTCAAGTAATTCTAAAGTTCATTCCCGTGTTAAGAAGGAAATAGATAACCATTTAAGAAGCATGAGGAAAAATAAGATAACAGCAGAAAAAAGCATGTATTCCTGGAAAATCCCATCAAGCACATCATAATAGGGAATATTTCAAACCACAGGTGGTTAAACATGTGCAAATGAATTAACACCTGGAGAATGAAAAGAATGCTTTTGTCAACCTAAAGAATCTATTTTTCTTCAAAACCCAACAGGTGGGCTCTTCTAATCGCACAAAAAATGAAGTAACTTAACATGTCCGCCACGAAAAGAGGAGGGGAGGGGTAGAAAAGAATCACCCTATAGCTAATTCAGTAGAGTACAAGTGATCTAACCTGTATAGCCTTTTGTTTTCATTTGTGATCCACGTCCACCCTTTGAACTCTTATCTGTATCCTGTTTTTTCTTAAGCTCCTGCTGCTTCTGAATATTCTCTTCTGTGAGTTTCATCAGTCGATCTATGCCCACCCATTCATCCCAGCTGTTAAAAAGTGAAAGAGAAATAAAGATATATGTGTTCCTTGAGAAATGCATAGAAAGTAAATCAAATAAACCAATCTATGGGTGACCAAGTAATAAACCAAGATTTCTACTTGCAGTCACCAATACCAAACCAATAATCAGACAGCATTGACCTAGAATACAGGCTAGAAGCATACAAAAAATTCTGATTTCAGTAAACTTATTTAAGAAAGGAGGGAACATTAGAAGCAGGTCAACAGTTTATAAAGAATGAACCTGAGTCAGTTGAATGGAAGGTGAACTAGAATGAGGGGAGGTTTTAGACTACGCAATTGACTTTAAAGAACCATATGTTATGGAACTTATCAGATAATCAAATGCACGTCAATTTGAAAATTCGCCGCCAGCAAGAATTTTATTTAGAACAAATTAAACTTCTGCTTGAGGAAAAACTTGACAATGATGTACTCACTTTTTGTTCCAACCCTGAAAAAGGAAAAAGAAGCATGGTTATAGCACATATCTAACAATCACCTTCTTTCACTCCCATGCAACGCATTCATATCCATGAGGAAGTACTCTCTACCAACTAAACAGAAGATGGATGACAACAATGTTTTACTGTAAAATAAATGGAGCTTTTAAAAAGTTATAGAGTTAGGGAAACTGATACTTACAAGATAATGAACAAAATATCTCCACTCCCTCATTTGAAACTCAGCTTTTTGAATCTTCCCACCCAAAAAAAGAAAAATTAAAATGCAGTAGATGAGTACAAAATTCATGGTTAAAATGGCATTAACCATAAGATCAACTAATCTAACTGGTAAAACAAATTATTATAGACTGGAATTTAAACCACGAAGAAACAAAAATCATCTGGAAAGGTTAAATTTTGATACCAGCAATGTGGTTCATGAACCAAACCCCTTCTCAGTCCACGTGATCAACGACTTATCCTATAAATAAATAAGTGTCTACTTCACAAGTATATTTTATTTTCTCACCAATTTTCTCTTTGCTACAATATAATTTATGGTGTCATTTGATCTAAAGAGTTGTATGATATTAGGCAATTTTCTTCAAGGGACGAGTCCATAGGGTACAAAAGAGTCAAAATTGATTCTGAAATAAATGATTCAAGATGCAGATGACAAGAGGTTGTTGACGTAGCAGATTGATGCAAAACTGGATTCAGCAATTTTTAAAATATCAAATTACCTTTCCAACACATCCACAAAATGAGTGTTGCAGAGATGTGGATGTCAAGATGGCGTGCTGCCATACAAGGCTAGACAAACACATTTGTGATTTAAGGTTCAAGTAGCACACATCAAGGATAAAATGAGACGAGGTCGCTTGAGATTTGTTCGGTCATGTCCTACGTCGACCGCCAGATGCACCGGTCTTAGTGGAGGTGTTATAACGGGGGGGACGAGATAGCCCTAAAATCACCCGGAAAAAAGTTGTTTCGAAGGACCTACAATCTCTTGGGATCCAATAGAATAAAAAGATCTATATGAGCAATACCTAGTAGTTGAGAATATGTTCTAATCATGTTATCACTTTTACCTTACATCCTATGCTTTCTAGAGATTTTGAACTCTAAGGGGTTGTTTGGTTGGGAAACAAGTTGTCCCGTGATTAATTATCCCAGAATTAGTAATCCACCCTTCCATGGGGATAAAAAAAATACTATGATCCCATGGGATTAGTTATACCACGATTTTATCCCAACCAAACGTAGGATAAACTCATCTCAAATTTAATCCCAGGATTAATTATCCCTTATCTCTCGTACCAAACGAGCCCTAAGGGTCTATTGGTATATCTTCCTTAATCATATCCCATGTGATCTTCTATCTCTCTCTTGTAACCTTATATTTATATCTTATAATCTTATACCTTATAAAGCCTTCTCACAATCCCACTCAATCAAATTTCTTATTTAAATCATTAGTTGAAAAAAAGAAGGGGAGTCTTGGCGTGACCGGTAAAATTGATGCCATGTGACTAGGAGGTCACGGGTTCGAGCAGTGAAAATGTAGGGTAAGACTGCGTACAATAAATACTTGTGGTACGGCCCTTCTCCGACCTCGTGCACAGCGGGAGCTTAGTGCACCGGGCTGCCCTCTTTAGTTGAAAAAATAACAATCTACCCTTAGATAGGAACAAAATTAAAAACATACAAGTCAAAACAAAATCCATGTTTATTTTATTTTTACCCAAATGCAAAAATTGCTCAAAGTAAGAAAAGGTAGGAGGAGTGTGTACCTTAGCTTCATAAAGTTGTTGGCTATGAAAGGCGAGTACTTTTTCACCTTCTTGAAAACGACTGGAGTCAACCACGTCAATGTCAGTATCATGAGTGGTGCCACCAACTTCATCAGAGATGGTTGTGGAATTGTCCGATACCCCAGCATTTGAGCTCCCCATTTTCTTTGATTTTCTGTAGAATAATAGTGCCAATGAATCAAAAGGGTTTATTGTAAATAAGAAGCTCAACCGATCAATTTGTATAAAGAGTTGAGGTTCTTACCCGCTTCTTTTAGTTGTGGGTTATCAGAAATCTAGAAAGGGCGGGAGGGAGGGAAGGGAAGGAGGGAGAGGAAGTTTACGGGTCGGGTCGGGTAGCGGAGGAGATGATGATATGATGTGGCGGCACTCTGATAACTGATACCTGAAATCCCACTTTATTCTTGTAACGTGTAGCTGGCCAATTACTGTAGGAGGAGGTCATTTTGTTTGAGTGTAAAATTCTTTTTAAGAAATTTAGGAAGGGAAAGGGAGCAAAGGTAAAAGTAGTGTGGTAAATTTGAACATTGCATGCCCCTAACTCCAAAGTGGAATCTAGGATTTAAACTCTATTGGTTCAGTTTTTAAGATTTTTAGCATTGAACTTGTTATATTTTTAAAGTTATAGATTTATATATACTTATTTTTTGTAATTTTCATGAACTTTTGCACATAACTTATTGTTCCACGTCGAAAATTATAGATTCAATTGAACCCGTCACTACACCACATCCGCTCCTCCCAAACCTAATTGATGAATATAAAGTTAATTTTTTTTTAGTTTCGCGTTTTTGGTTAGATGGAGATATTTGGTTTTGAGTATCGGTAAATATTTATTCATTTTCCGAATTTATACTAAATCATACTAATTTATTATTGTTAAATTATAATTAAGGTAAGAATGTGTATTAATTTACTTTATGACTAATAAAAGTTTATCGCCGGAAAATATGTAAAATGTGTTAATTGGATATGTGTAAGTATTGTGTGTTTTACCTTTGATTTTCGAATTGTAAATTAAAATCAACTTTTTCTTCAAGAAAAATATAAGTAATTTTTGCTTGTATTGATAGTAAATATATTACGTATTTATATATACCCATATATAAACTTTTGGTCAAATATCTAGGCGGCCCCTTAAAGTTGGCTCCAATTTTCATTTTGACACCTCAATCAAGCTCAATAAAAGTGTACCAACCAAATACCTATTGAACACTTCAACTTTAATAAAAGTGTACCGATTAAACACAAATTTAAAGTTGACTCCAAATTCTATTTTGACACCTCAACCAAGCTCAATACCTATTGAACACTTCAACTTCAATAAAAATGTACATGTCAGCAAGACAAAAAAATCAAATTTGAAGAGAGAAAAAAAAAAGAAGAAAAAAGGCCCACCACAACCCCTTCGTTGCCCCCTACCTACCATCATCCCCAATTCCTCACCGACCTGATCATCGTCCCCAATTCCTCACCAGCCTAATTCCCTAGCTGATCGTTGAACCCCTTCTTCGTTTTCTCCAAATAACAAGTAGAACCACACACAATCACCAATCTGAGCAAACAACAACCAATTGAAATAAAGATATTCGTAAATTCGAACATAAATCAGTGATTAAATTCAAAAAAAATAGGTACGAATTCAAGGAAGTCAAGTCGTCTTTCTCGTAATGAAGGCTCCGAAAAATTTGAACCAAAACCCAATTCGAACCACCTTAAAATGCACTCAAAAATTAGATTCAGATTTTTAAAAATATTTTCAACAAGAATCTATAACATCCAATTGATTTTTAGTCAAAGTTTTAGATTTTTTTTTTTAATTCAAGCTCGAAACTCCTTTAATGAAGGTCAAATTTTCTCCTCAAATTAATTCTCTTGCATCAAACAGTTTCGGCCAACAAATTCCAACTCAAATAAAATTAGAACTCCAAATTTATTCCCTAAATTTCAAAATCGAGATAGACAGTAATAGTCTATGGTTGACCCCACGAAGTTAGAGTTCAAAATTTTGATTAAACTTAGATTGGAATATTACTACAGTAGAGTAAGATTCTCAGCAATGGAGAGGCTTCTGAGTTTAGGTGGTTTGGCAGTGATAGACCGGTAGGGATAAAATTTGGTGTCAAAGCCCGTGGTTATGGTGGAGTCGTTCTAGAGATGATGGTGGCAAAAAAATAAGATTAAGGAGAGAAGAGAAAAAAATTAAAATTAAGGAGTATTTTCTTTGCTTTTTCTTTCCACGCTCTCAAAAGAGCATGTAATTACAGACACTATGTCATGTCAGCATATGCGTTCAATAGGTACATTTTTATTGAAGTTAAAGTGTTCAATATATATTAATCATAGTTAAAGTATTAAAATGAAAACTGAAACCAACTTTAAGGGGCCGCTTACATATTTGGCCTAAAGTTTTCTTCCGCAAGTATTTATATTGGGGTATAGCTTTTGTCGAAAGTAATATGTATACCTTTATTTTACAATCAACGTCTAGCTTTAATGTCAATAACCTTAGATGGACATAAAGGGAAAAATGAAAACTTGTAACTTGTTGCAAGTAAAAGTTAGCAGTAGTTTTTTCGAAAATTGGTGCATGTAATTGTAATCCTTCAACTATAATGATCATTTACTTGACCAGCAAGACAAACAAACTAAATTATGTACTAATTAATTGTAACTATATATATTCATATCTGGCTAGTTCCCGCATAATATTCCAAACACCCTTTTAAGAAATTTAACATCACGTACTCATGTTACCTTCGACACCTGAGGAGGGGGAAAAGTAAGGATGGCAGAAATAATTTCTTACTCCATAAGGAATGATACAAGACTATCTAAAATTAAAGGAATAAACAAAAGAATCAAAGAACCGTGTAAGCTAAATGACTACATATGTAACCAGGGGCGTATGCCGCTCTATAACACCGGGTTCAATTGAACCCATAACTTTCGACATGAAGTATAAATTTATATACAAAAAATCACTAAAATCGCAATAAATTATAAATATGAACTCATAACTTTAAGGATATAAGTTCAGTGGTAAGAATCCCAAAGATTGAACCCATAAAGTTTAAATCTTGGATCCACTTTCTTTGGCCAGATCTTCCAAAACAATTACAGTTCACTGCGCCGGCTCCTTTAAAGGGTATGTAACAATATTTGAGTCCCACCACAATGTATTGGAATATACTATAATGCCTAGTGCCCTGCATCAGGACTTGGACCAGAGTTGTTGATTTCCTCCATAGGTAGTTCACTTTCAAGCTGCAACTCTTGATTCAATGTCCTATTATCCGCCTCAGCAGCAGAACGAAGAGAGCGAGCTTCGTAATTCTTGACAAGTAAAGAACTACAAAGTAGAAGAAAAATGATGAACAATTCTGATGATGAAGTGAGACGACTTCCTCCTCTAGCCATTGTGTTTGATTGTATTACAGTTGCTTATAAAATAGCTAATTAGAAAGCGAGCCACATATTAATTAGGAGTAGTATATACCTATATATAGCCACGTACTGCTTGGAATATTAGGTTGGCAATTTGACTTGACCAAGTTCATGAGGTAGATCGAGGAAGTCCTATTCAAACATTTGGGACGTGAAAGAGAACTCAGAATATGCCGCCACAATATTTAAAGTTCTTTTAAATGGAAACGACAGAGAATTTTAAATTTTTTTTATATTGGAGTTGGGTTGGCAAATTATCGAATCAACAGAATACATACTAATATACAAGTTATAACTACTACTCGACCTTTCTCGGCCTTTGGCTAAGATCAAATATAGTATTTGTTCTTATCAGTTTATTATTTGATATGTGGGAGAGTCCGTTAAGGTAGCTTGCTATCTGGGCTCTCGAGCGTCGCCTATGCGTTGCACTACAGCATGGGCCTAGCGCACCCCACCTAAAGAAAAAAAAAATTACTACTCGATCCAATAGACACTTTTGGACTTGCTCCGCGAAGTTGCTTGTTGTATAAAGGTAAAACCGAGTCCACTGAATATCCCGATTTTCTGGTGAGAAAAACGGAGTAGGAACGCGACCGTAACGAATCGGAGTCAGAGTGAGAAGCCCCTTGTATCGGGGCTCGGGCAAAACACCTGCCCTCGGGGGTATCAGGGCCATATCCTCCGGGTCCGGTTCGAGGATCAAGACTTCGGAGAGCATTGCCAAACATCTGCACACGACTAATAAAGGGTCGAGATGTCCGTGCCCAACCGGATATCACAGCGTAAATCTCGGCAGAAATTCAGTGATTAGCGCAACAAAAGATTTTTACCTTTCTTAGAATGGTACTTAGGGTAAAACTCCCCTACTATATAAAGGGGGAAGCTTATTATTCATGAGATACATTTTAACACGCATACCAAAGTAATTTATTTCAATTCTCTTTGTCATTCAAAGTTCTTATTTTTGTTCTTAAGTTCTTCATAAGTGCAAGCTTGGAATCGAGAGCAGGTTCCTCATTGAGCCATCAACCAAGCTCGGAATCACTCTTATCATTAGTTTGGCCATTTATTACGTCTTTCATTTGCTTAATCTAACGTCATTAATCACTCGTATTAAATTAATCCACATATCCTTAAAACTACATATAAATTCAATTGTTATCCGTTTTTAGGGTAAACAATTTGGCGCCCACCGGGGACTAAGGATAATAGTGGTAATTTGATACAAATTTT
Organism: Nicotiana tabacum; assembly: GCF_000715075.1. Classification (NCBI taxonomy): domain Eukaryota; kingdom Viridiplantae; phylum Streptophyta; class Magnoliopsida; order Solanales; family Solanaceae; genus Nicotiana; species Nicotiana tabacum. The sequence continues at coordinate 21,107,636 of NC_134091.1, forward strand.
CACAACGCATTCTGTTTTACGCTTGTTCTTTGAGAGATTTTAATTTCAGGTCAAATTAAAAATGTCGAACTCTCAATCTGCTCATTTGAACGTTAATGCTGAGTCTGGCCACCATGGCGAGAACAACAAATTTAGTGCACAACAACGAGGTGCCTCCTGTCGACCCTAACGGAGTTCCAGTCGCGAACTCGATCGATGCTAACTCGCATGTGACCATCGACGCAAACCTGCCTACCGACCCCGAATACAACGTTCGCAGGGGAGCCCGATCGATAGTGCGAGATACTGTCACGACCCAAAATCCCACCACAGGCGTCGTGATGGCACCTAATCTCTAAGACTAGGTAAGCCGATTTTAATTACCTTTCTGAAGCTATTTTTTTTAAACTAACAGCGAAAATAATCACAATATACAACCTCTCAAGACTGGTAGTACTGAGTCACGAACTCTAACTGAATACATGGAATGATCACGATGACCGAATATACAATACTGTTTGATTATTAAATAACAGTACAATGAAATGAAAAGACTCCAAGGGACTGCGACGGCCAAGTAGCTCTACCTTGACTCCTTACGATCCTGCTTTAACTCTACTCAAGTCTGATATCTCCAATACTTGGCTCTGCATAAAAATGTGCAGAAGTGTAGTATGAGTACACCACGGTCGGTACCCAGTAAGTATCAAGACTAACCTCAATGGAGTAGAGACGAGGTACAGTCAAGACACTCACTAGTCTAATAACCTGTGCAATATAGTATACAAAATAATATGAAACAAATAACGATAAGGGCAACATAAAACAACCGATGATATGCACAGTAAGACAATAAAATCACCATTTAATATCGCTCAACAATTAATAAATATAAATACACCCAGTTAAATCAAGTTTTTCAATTAAATATCTTTCACATATAATTCTTACGAATAAAAGTCTTTTTCAAATATATTTTCGTCGAATAAATATCTCTCAAATATAATTCTTTCATATAATTCTTCTTGAATAAAAATTCTTTCAAATAAATATTTTGAATATAATTCTTTCGATTAAAGAGTTACCATGTGACACCTCATTTCAAAATCATAAAAATACGGGTCTCAGCCCATTTTCATATTTTTCTTAAACACGGGTCTCAACCCATTTTTTATATTTTCCCGGCACCTCGTGCCCATAATTAAATCATCATATTTTTCGGGTACCTCGTGCCCTCATTTCATATCACAACTGCACGGACAATTCACGTGCCAAATATCATTATCATTTCATCACAACACCTCGTACCCACATTTCATATCACAACTGCACGGACAATTCACGTGCCAAATATCCTCATTATTTACTAACGACACCTCGTCCTCACAATTCATTTTATAATCCGCATGGCAATAGCCACAGGCTCTCAATTTCAACATAAATCAGATTGTTATCAATTTACCAACAACAAGACAAATTGCACAAGGTATAAAAATAAACACAAAAAAATCACAACATCACATGAAAATCATCAACTCCACCACCCCCACATCATCACATATCGTCCCTGGCAATAACCACCATTATCGCTCCTATAGCCACCCTTATCGCTCCGCCCAGATAATATCAATAGCCACCCTTATTGCTCCTATTGCCACCCTTATCTCTCTTATAGCCACCTTTATCGCTCCGCCCCGACAGTATTCCAACAACACGACAACAGTGAAATGCCACCCTTATACCAACATAATATCAACGGTGAAATGCCGCCCTTATCTCCTCAAAAATAATAATTCACACAACACGACAATTTACACGGCAATATAACAAAATCAATTCACATTATAGTTTGACAATGACCACAACAAATTCCAAGGATATAACAAAATTAATTAATTTCACAACAAATAGCCAAAAGCTCCAAAAAATGTGTACAACACCCAAAAGCAACCAATAGAGATAGAAATTACTCAACATAAAGCAAAGTCTTCATTAAATTCAAATTTTCAATAATTATATAAACACCTCTTCTTAAGCTCATTTAATTAATTATTTGCAGAGGAAAATCCATAATGAAATTAAATTACAATAATTATCAAACCAACAAATTCACGGAATTACATAAATAATCAAGTAACAATCACATCAAATTGTCATATAAAAACAAATTTAACAATAAGGATTTAGGCATAGCAAATAGATGATTTAATAATTTTCTACAATTTTCCAATTTACTACACAATAATTCCTAAGACTCAATGAATTTTGCACGTATAAGCCCGAGTACGTACTCGTCACCTCGCGTACACGGCTTTTCACATTTCACAAAATGGCACATAAAACTCAATGCCTAAGGGGTAATTCTCCCACTCGAGGTTAAGCAAAACACTTACATTTTTGAAGTTATGCCGATATTCCAAAATCGCCTTCTTCCTTGAATTGTCCTCCAGACAACTCAAATCTATCCAAATTAATTGTATAACTTCATTAAAATTTCTCGAAAATAATTTCGGATAATAATACGTCGACTTAAAAATTTATTCCAAAAAGTCAACAAAAGTCAACGCGAGACACGCCCCTCGGAACCCGACATAATTTTTATGAAACCCGAACACCCATTTCGATACGAGTTAAACCATACCAATTTTATTGAATTCCAATAACAACTCGAACTCCAAATCTTAAATTTTCGTTTTTGGAAGATTTTATAAAAATCTTGATTTCTTTCATTAAAATCCGAACTAATTGATGAATATAATCATAGATTCATGAAATATAATCACTTTAGGATATAGAAAACTTACCCCAACCAAGCTTGTGAAAAATCCCTCCAGAATCGCCCAAATCTGACCTCCAAAAATTCCAAAACGAAATGCCAAAAATGACCATTTTTGGTCCTTATGATTCTGCCCAGTTTCGCATATGCGGACTAATTTTCGCACCTGTGTGCTCGCTTTTGCGAGCAAAATCTCGCTTCTGCGAAGGCCACTGCCAACAAACACATCGCACATGCGGAATCCTTTCCGCTTCTGCGCATTCGCAGGTGCGATGCAACATCCACATCTGTGCAAACAACCGCTTTTGCGCCTTCCTTTCCCGCTTCTGCGTTTCCGTAGGTGCGGGGTTTTCTTCGCACCTGCGACCACTACCATGCCCTTCCATCTTCGCTTCTGCGATGGCTCCCTCGCTTCTGCGATGGCTCCCTCGCTTCTGCGTGGTCGCACATGCGCCCAAAATTTCGCAGGTTCGAATCCAACAGCTGCTGCCATTTTCCAGCAGCTTCTTCCAAGTCTGAATTGCTTCGTTAACCTTTCGAAATCCACCCGAGGCCCCCGAGACCTCAACCAATTATACCAAAATATCCCAAAATACAATACGAACTTAGTCGAGGCTTCAAACCACATCAAACAATGCCAGAATTACGAATCGCGCATCGAATCAAATTATATCTTTTCAAATCACTCAACTTCTATATTTTTGCGCCGAAACGTATCAAATCAATCCGGAATGACTTCAAGTTTTGCACACAAGTCATAATTGATGTAAGGGAGATATTCCCATTTCCGGAATCGAAATCCGACCTCGTTATCAAAAATTCACTCTTCGGTCGGACTTTTTCCAAAATCTTATAATTTTCCAACTTTCGCCAAAATGTGTCGAATTGTCCTACGGACTTCCAAATCCAAATCCGAACATACACCTAAGTCCGGAATCATCATACGAAGCTATTGCCATCATCTAAATTCCATTCCGGGGTTGTTTGCTCAAAAGTCAACTCTTCAGTCAACTCTTTCCATTTAAGCTTCTAAATAAGAATTGTTCTTTTAATTAAATTTCGAAAATCAAACTCGACCACACCCACGGGTCATAATACATATTACGAAACTTCTCGAAACCTTAAGCCACTGAACGGGACGTAAATTCTTAAAACGACAAGTCGGGTCGTTACATTCTCCACCTCTTAAACAAACGTTCGTCCTCGAACGTTCTAAGAATTATTCTGAGGTTACCAAATTGATGATTTTACTTTTACACATATACTCACGGTTGATTCCACGTTACCTTATTTGAGATAATCCCGACAACATCATTTCATTTGAGATTATTTCTTTTATCCATATTTGTAGACTTTAAGATCAATTTCTTACACTCCAACATTACAAAAGGTCTGATTTTTTCCATCGACGCACGGTATTGGTCTCAACTGGCTATAGCAACTCATGCCTACACACACATCAATTTTCTTGATAGTGTTGAAGTACTTCAAAAACAAATTCTGGGGTGTTATATTCTCCCCCGCTTAGGATCATTCGCCCTCAAACACATAACATAACTTATCTCTTCCTTTGCAAATCTAAATCCTCCAAATTTTACTAACTCCCAAATTTTTCAAAAATTTCGGCAGAGTCTCCCCTGTAATTGGGCATATCCACCTGCCAGAGTAACACCAAAACAACTCCTAACAACACATCCACAACCCAACATAATACCACAAGGTATATATCAATAACACCAATCTCAGCATTACAAGCACTGCATTATCATAATGATATCAGGACATGAAGCACATCATATGTATGCTCATCACCACATTTCTGATCTTAAAAGATGTTTATAATTAATTCCAACATCATCAATTAATCTCATAATAACCATCACCTCATTTTGAATTTTCACAATACTGACAACGGAATGTGAAGCATGAAGACCTCATGATTACTTACTCGGATTAATGAGTCACATTTAACGCCATCTGGGCACTCATCTCATAGGTCAAACTCAATGTTTACAGCACGAAAATGGTTGAATATGCACCGAAAAATATACAAGAATTATCAAATAAGCCTAACATGCATGACTCCCTATTAATACTATTGTACAATTAAATTTCACAAAGGAAAAATTTTAAACTCATAAATATTTCACCACAAGGACCTCGTCCTTACATAATTTCCATCGCGGTTTGCAACTCGGTTTAATTATTTTACATCATATATAAAATGCGCGGATTTCGTCCTCAACTCCGAATCACAAGTATTTTGCACATTGTGCCAACTGAAATTTTCAATTTCTTTTCTTTCTTCTTTTCAATATATTTCATAAATAATTTTCACAGCATATAATGAACCCTCCTACCGGTAGGGCATATAATTCATAAAAATTGAAATCAATTATTCTGAAACACATTAAACCCACTGTAATGAATAATAAAAATTACTTTTGGGATTATAGCCCTCAATTGTGTACCAAAAATAAAATGACAGATACGGGTTCACATCTTTAAATCTCCCAACAGGGATAAACATATAAGTGAGTCACAAATTTACGAAGCTCACCCATAAGTGAAGCATAATAGGAGGACTTCACCTCAATATTCAGAACCGAATCAAATTAAGAAAAATATCATTTTTAATAAAAATCAAGATCGTACATGTGTCGACACCATCTGGTGTATTGGCCTCAGCCAAATCATAGTGATTAAATCAACGGGTCGAACCTCCACCTCTTAAGCGCCCACTACCCGCCTGTCCTCCACCTCTAGCTGACTGTGCACGTGGAGTATCAATTGGAATAAAGCTTGTAGCTGGAGTGCTCTGATGAAATCCACCCCCCTCAAGTCTGGGACAATCTCTCATGATATGCCTAGTATCACCACACTCATAACAACCCCTCTGAGGTCGCGGCTGCTCGTATTGAGTTTGTGTCGGATAACTGGAATAACCACTGTAAAAATCTCGTATCGGTGGTGCACTGTAAACTGGAGCACTCCGAGTAATCTGATGTGCGGACTGAGCTGACCGACTGCTCGAGCCTCCGCTATAATGGGTTCTAGCTTAAGAGTAAAATCCACTGAACCCTCCAGATCTTCGAGACCTTTTGGCCTCCTTAGACTCCCTTTCCTCGCCTAAAACACCCCCAATCTTCCTTGCAATCTCTACTACTTGTTGAAATGGGGCATCAGTTTGCAACTCTCGAGCCATACATATGTTAATATCATAGTCGAGCCCCTCAATGAATCTGCGGACCCGCTCTCTGATTGTAGGAACCAAGATAGGTGCATAATGGGCTAACTCACTGAACCTGATAGCATATTCTGACACTGTCATAGTGCCCTGACACAACCGTTCAAACTCTGTGCGCCACGCATCTCTGAGAGTCTGGGGAACAAACTCTTTCAAGAACATTTTCGAAAATTGAGCCCAAGTTGATGGTGTGACATCGGCTGGTCTACCTTCTTCATAGATTTGCAACCACCGATACGCTGCGCCTGACAGTTGAAATATAGTAAAGGAAACTCTGCTAACTTCCACAATACCCATGGTGCGGAGAATACGATGACAATTTTCCATAAATCCTTGGGCATCTTCTGCAGTTGTGCCACTGAAAGTTAGTGGATCATATTTCTTAAACCTTTCAAGTCTCTTTTGTTCTTCTTCTGATGCCTCGGGCCTGACCTCAGGCCGAACCGGAATAACAGATTGTACCAGTACTACACCCGAAACCTGACCAACGTGAACCTGCTGCTCTGGAGTTGTGATAGGCGTCTGAGCTACTCCCCCAATCTGCGGAATGTTTGGTGCAACAGAGATCAATCCCGCCTGAGTCAATGTACCAAACATACTCAGGAACTGTGCTAAAGTCTCCTGAAGTTCGGGGGTAACAACATGTGCTTCTGGTACCTGTCCCCCAACTGGAGCTACCGGTGGCTCCACAGCTGTTGTTTTGACAGGTGCTCTAGTCGCGGCATGTGCCCTTCCTCGACCTCTACCTTGGCCCCGGCCTCTTGCAGCCCTAGCAGTATGTGCAAATGCCTGCTCAGCTAACCCAGTAGTACGTGTCCTCACCATCTGTGAGAGAATAGAGATTCAAAGGTTCAAATTCCAAATTCAACAAATTTCGCACGACGGGAATGAAAGGAAAGGAAATTTCCTAACAGTTCCGTAGCCTCTCGAAGATAAGTACAGACGTCTCCGAACCGATCCGCAAGACTCTACTAGACTCGTTCATGACTCGTAGAACCTATGAACCTAGAGCTCTGATACCAACTTGTCACGACCCAAAATCCCACCACAGGTGTCGTGATGGCACCTAGTCTCTAAGACTAGGTAAGCCGATTTTAATTACCTTTTTGAAGCCATTTTTGTTTTTAAAAAAACTACCAATGGAAATAATTATAATATACAACCTCCGAAGACTGGTAGTACTGAGTCACGAACTCTAACTGAATACATGGAATGATCACGAGGACCGAATATACAATATTGTTTGATTACAAATTAACAGTACAATGAAATGAAAAGACTCCAATGGACTGCGACGGCCAAGTAGCTCTACCTTGAATCCTTAGGATCCCGCTTTAACTCTACTCAAGTCAGATATCTCTAATACCTGGCTCTGCACAAAAATGTGCAGAAGTGTATTATGAGTACACCACGGTCAGTACCCAGTAAGTATCAAGACTAACCTCAATGAAGTAGAGATGAGGTACAGTCAAGATACTCACTAGTCTAATAACATGTGCAATATAGTATACAAAATAATATGAAACAAATAACGATAAGGGCAACATAAAACAACCTATGATATGCACAGTAAGACAATAAAATCATCATTTAATATCGCTCAATAATTAATAAATATAAATACACCCAGTTAAATCAAGTTTTTCAATTAAATATCTTTCACATATAATTCTTACGAATAAAATTCTTTTTCAAATATATTTTCGTCGAATAAATATCTCTCAAATATAATTCTTTCATATAATTCTTTTTGAATAAAAATACTTTCAAATAAGTATTTTGAATATAATTCTTTCGATTAAAGAGTCACCATGTGACACCTCATTTCAAAATCATAAAAACACGGGTCTCAGCCCATTTTCATATTTTTCTTAAACACGAGTCTCAATCCATTTTTCATATTTTCATGGCACCTCATTCCTATAATTAAATCATCATATTTTCCCCGCACCTCGTGCCCTCATTTCATATCACAACTGCACGGACAATTCACGTGCCAAATATAATTATCATTTCATCACAGCACCTCGTGCCCACATTTCATTTCACAACTGCACAGACAATTCACGTGCCAAATATCCTCATTATTTACTCACGGCACCTCGCCCCCACAAATCCGAACTAATTGATGAATATAATCATAGATTCATGAAATATAATCACTTTAGGATATAGAACACTTACCCCAACCAAGCTCGTGAAAAATCCCTCCAGAATCGCCCAAATCCGACCTCCAAAAATTCCAAAACGAAATGCCAAAAATGACCATTTTGGTCCTTATGATTCTGCCCAGTTTCGCACATGCGGACTAATTTTCGCACCTGCGTGCTCGCTTTTGCGAGCGAAATCTTGCTTCTGCGAAGGCCACTGCCAACAAACACATCGCATATGCGGAATCCTTTCCGCTTCTGCGCATTAGCAGGTGCGATGCAACATCCGCATCTGTGCAAACATCCGCTTCTGTGCCTTCCTTTCCCGCTCCTGCGCTTCCGCAGGTGCGAGATTTTCTTCGCTCCTGCGACCACTGCCATGCCCTTCCATCTTCGCTTCTGCGATGGCTCCCTCACTTCTGCGTGGTCGCACCTGCACCCAAAATTCCGCAGGTGCGAATCCAACAGCTGATGCCATTTTCCAGCAGCTTCTTCCAAGTCCGAATTGCTTCGTTAACTTTCCGAAATCCACCCGAGGCCCCCGGGACCTCAACCAATTATACTAAAATGTTCCAAAATATAATACGAACTTAGTCGAAGCTTCAAACTACATCAAACAACACCGGAATTACGAATCACGCATCGAATCAAATTATATCTTTTCAAATCTTTCAACTTCTATATTTTTGTGCCGAAACGTATCAAATCAATCCGGAATGACTTCAAATTTTGCACACAAGTCATAATTGACGTAAGGGAGCTATTCCCATTTTCGGAATCAAAATCAGAGCTCGTTATCAAAAATTCACCCTTCGGTCGGACTTTTTCCAAAATCTTATAATTTTCCAACTTTCGCCAAAATGTGTCGAATTGTCCTACGGACTTCCAAATCCAAATCCGAACATACGCCTAAGTCGGAAATCATCATACGAAGCTATTGCCATCATCTCAATTCCATTCCGGGGTCGTTTGCTCAAAAGTCAACTCTCCAGTCAACTCTTTCCATTTAAGCTTCTAAATAAGAATTGTTCTTTTAATTAAATTCCGAAAATCAAACTCGACCACACCCACGGGCCATAATACATATTACAAAACTTCTCGAGACCTTAAGCCACTGAATGGGACGTAAATTCTTAAAACAACAAGTCGAGTCGTTACAGACACACACAACGGTGAAGGCGATGAGATCAATTTACGGGTGATCTTCGAAATATTACAGGCTCAACAGGCGGCAATAGCCCAGTTGCAGAACCAAAGCTGCGCCCCCAGCAGAGTTGAGCCCGAACCATCCGGAAAAACACCCGCAGAAATGAACCAGCCACAGAAAGACTGGGTGTTGAACCCGGGACTAACCCCTAGATAATAAAGGTGCTCGAGGAACTGACAAAGCGATGGAATCAGGAGAAAAGAAAATCGAAGCCAACGATAAAAAGGTGGAGATTTGTAATTCCAGGGTTGATCAAATCCCAGGAGCACCCCCGATATTGAAGGGCCTGGATTCCAAGAAATTTGTCCAAAAACCTTTCCCTCTGAGCGCAACTCCGAAACTGATCCCAAAGAAGTTTCGTATGCCCGAAATTCCAAAGTATAACGGGACCTCGGATCCAAATGAACACCTGACCTCCTACACGTGTGCCATCAAGGAAAATGACTTAGAAAATGACGAAATTGAGTCGGTTCTGCTGAAAAAGTTCAGAGAGACCTTGTCTAAGGGACAAATGATATGGTATCACAACCCTGCCCCCTAATTCCATTGATTCGTTTACTATGCTTATAGATACCTTTGTAAAAGCTCATGCCGGGGCCATCAAAGTCGAGACCAGGAAATCAGACCTCTTTAAAGTGAAACAAAGAGATAACGAAATGCTCAGGGAATTCGTATCGAGATTTCAAATGGAAAGGATGGACCTGCCCCCGGTTGTGGATGATTGAGACGTTCAAGCATTCACTCAAGGACTCAACCCCTAAAGCTCCATGGATTCACAGTAGTTGAAACAGAACTTGATAGAGTACCCGGCGGTAACTTGGGTTGACGTCCATAACAGGTACCAATCGAAAATCAGAGTCGAGGATGATCAGCTCGGCCCCCCCTCTGTGTCTGTGTATCCCATCAGAACTAATGAAATGTCTAAAAGAGTCGTCGATCATGAACCAAGACCAAGCAGAGATCGGTATCAACCGTATAACGGAGATAGAAGGGGCAGCGGATATGGACGTAACCCTGCGAGGAATGAAAAAAGAAGCGATCGAGGTCATAATAGCCGGGGACTCATGAGCAAAAACGGTTTCGACAAGCCAATCGGAGCCAGGAAGGCACCAAGGTTATCGAAATACAACTTCAGCGTCGATGTTGCTGGCATCGTATCAGCCATCGAACGCATCAAAGATACTAAGTGGCCTCGGCCATTGCAGTCTGATCCCGCTCAAAGAGACCTCAACCTGATGTGTAAGTATCATGGCACCCACGACCACAGGACCGAAGACTGCCAACAGCTAAGAGAAGAAGTGGCACGGTTATTCAATAACGGACACTACCGGGAATTCTGAGTGATCGAGCCAAATATCACTTAAGGAATAAAGACTCCAACAAGAAGACCGAGCAAGAGGAACCTCAGCACGTCATCAACATGATCATCGGTGTAGTCGATATCCCCCAGGGGCCAATGCTGAAGCGCACTAAGGTGTCCATTACAAGGAAAAAGCGAACCCGAGATTACATGCCGGGGGGACCATCTCTTTCAATGATGAAGACACTAAAGGCATCGTGCAACCGCATAACGATGCACTCGTAATTTCTGTACTCATAAATAAATCTCAAGTTAAGCGTATGTTGATTGATCCAGGTAGCTCGGCCAATATCATCAGATCGAGGGTCGTAGAGCAGCTGGGTCTACAAGACCAAATAGTGCCTGGAGTCCGGGTCTTAAACGAATTCAACATGGCATGTGAAACTACTAAAGGGGAGATAACCCTGCCAGTGAACACTGCCGGAACCATTTAGGAAATGAAGTTCTACGTCATCGAATAGGATATGAGGTACAACACTCTATTCGGAAGGCCATGGATTCACAACATGAGGGCAATACCCTTGACACTACACCAGGCATTGAAGTTCCCCACACTGGGAGGGATCAAGACAATTTACGGATAACAGCCGGCTGCAAAAGAAATGTTCGTGGTCGATAAGGTGATCCCGATGTCTGCACTCTCGACATCAAATAACCCGGAGTCAGTTAGGAAGGACGAAACTAAATAGCAATCATCGACACTGATACCTGCCCTGATTGAACTAGAGAAACAAGAGGCAGGTGAGGATGATGATTATGGAGTTCCTAGGACGTTCATTGTCCCTGATGCTTCTGATGCACCAAGTTGACGATCTAGGAGCTGGAGCAAGTCGTATTGATCGAACACTTTCCCGATCGGAAGGTATACTTGGGCACAGGGTTGACTCCCGAGATCCGAAAAAAATTCATTAAATTACTTATAGCTAACGTGGATTGTTTTGCTTAGTCCCATCTAGATATGATAGGGATCCCACCAGAAGTAACAACTCATAAGCTTGGACCCGAAGTTCCACCCGGTTAAACATAAAATGAGGCCTCAATCCGAAGTCAAGTATGTGTTCATCAAAGACGAGGTATCCAAACTCCTTAAAATAGGTTCCATTCGGGAAGTTAAATACCTGGATTGGTTGGCTAACGTGGTAGTAGAACCTAAAAAGGGAAATAAATTAAGAATGTGCGTAGATTACAAAGACTTGAACAAGGCGTGTCCCAAGGATTTTTTTTCTTTGCCTAACATCGATCGCATGATCGACGTAATGGCTGGGTACGAGATACTCAGCTTTCTCGATGCCTATTCTGGGTATAACCAAATCCGTATGGACCCGTGTGATCAAGAAAAAACTTTATTCATCACTAAATTCAACACCTATTGTTATAACGTAATGTTGTTTGGACTAAAAAATGTCGGTGCCACTTATCAACGCCTAGTAAACCGGATGTTCGCAGAACAAATAGGAAAATCAATGGAAGTTTATATTGATGACATGTTAGTTAAATCCCTGCGAGCAGAGGACAATTTGGATCATTTGTAGGAAACCTTCAACATACTGAAGAAATACAATATGAAGCTGAACCTGGGGAAATGCGCATTCGGGGTCGGGTCCGGGAAGTTCCTTGGATTCATGGTGTCCAATCGGGTGATCGAGATCAATCCCGACAAAATCAAAGCTATAGAAGACATCACAGTGGTAGACAATGTCAAGGCCATTTAGAGGCTAATCGGGCACATAGCCGCCTTGGGTCGGTTCATATCAAGGTCCTATGATAAGAGCCATTGGTTGTTCTCATTATTTAAGAAGAAGAATAACTTTTCGTGGACCCCGGAGTGCTACTAAGTTTTGGAAGAACTCAAACGGTACCTTTTGAGTCCACCCTTGCATCATACTCCGAAGGCATACGAGCAGTTATACCTGTACTTAGCGGTATCTGAGATAGCAATAAGTGGAGTCTTAGTCCGGGAAGAGGAAGGTACGCAATTTCCTATCTATTATGTTAGCATGACTCTAGGCGAGGCCGAAACAAGGTACCCTCACCTAGAGAAATTGGCGCTCTCGTTGCTGAGCATCTCCAGAAAGTTAAAGCCATATTTTCAATGCCATCTCATATCTGTCGTAACTTCTTACCAACTGAGGAATATAATGCACACACCCGAGCTCTCGGGACGATTGGCCAAATGGGCCGTAGAAATTAGTGGGTACGATATCGAATATCGACCCCGAACCGCCATCAAATCTCAAATTTTAGCAAACTTCGTGGCCGACTTCACGCCGGCCTTAATACCTGAAGTCGAAAGGGAATTGTTTACGGACGGTGCCTCAAATGCAAAGGGGTCCAGACTTGGTATCGTGTTGAAGCCGCCTACGGGTAACATAGTTAGGCAATCTATTAGAACCGTGAAATTGACTAACAATAAGGCCGAGTATGAGGCCGTGATTTCAGGTCTCAAATTGGCTAAAAGCCTAGGAGCCGAGGTGGTCGAAGCTAAGTGTGACTCCCTCCTTGTGGTAAATCAAGTCAACGGGACATTCGAAGTAAAAGAGGAATGAATGCGAATGTACTTGAACAAATTACAGTTAACACTGCATCAATTCAAGGAATGGACCTTACAACACGTACCCCGGGATCAAAATAGCAAAGCCGATGCTCTGGATAACTTGGGGTCATCGGTTGATGACGATGAATTCACCTAGGGAATGGTCGTACAACTCATGAAATTAGTAGTGGAAGAAGGCCATGCCGAGATAAACTCAACGAGTTTAACTTGGGACTGGGAAAACAAGTATATAGACTACTTGAAGACTGGGAAGTTGCCCTCGGATCCTAAAGAATCGATAGCTCTGTGCACAAAGGCAGCCAAGTTTAGCCTGTCCGAAGGTACTATGTTCAGAAGAACGTTCGATGGCCCACTCGCCATATGCTTGGGGCCGGGAGACACCGAATATGTTTTGAGGGAAGTTCACGAAGGCATCTGCGGAAACCATTCGGGGGAAGAATCTTTAGTTCGTAAGATAATCAGAGCCGACTATTACTGGATCGACATAAAGAAAGATGCGAAGGACTTTGTGTGGATATGCAATGGCTGTTAGAGGCATGCACCAATGATCCATCAACCCGGGGAGTTACTATATTCGGTCCTTTCGCCTTGGCCGTTCATGAAGTGGGGAATGGACATTGTCAGTCCCCTACCATGGGCACCCGGTAAGGCTTAATTTATACTATTTATGACTGACTATTTCTCTAAGTGGGTCGAAGCTCAAGGTTCGAGAAGGTCCTGGAAAAAGAAGTCACCGACTTCATTTGGGATCACATAATATGCCAGTTCGGTATATCGGCCGAGATAGTATGTGATAACGGAAAGTAGTTCATCGGCAGCAAGGTAAGCAAATTTTTCGAGGACCATAAGATTAAAAAGATCTTGTCAACACCCTATTACCCTAGTGGGAATGGATAGGCGGAGTCCACGAACAAGACCATACTTCAAAACCTTAAGAAAAGGTTGACCGATGCCAAAGGAAAATGGAAGGAAATTCTTCCCGAAGTCTAGTGGGAATACCGTACGACTTCAAAATCTAGTACAGGGGCCACTCCGTTTTGGTTGGTCTACGGTGCCAAAGCACTAATACCGGTTGAGGTGGGAGAACCGAGCCTCAGGTTCTAATATGCAACCGAATAATCAAACGGTGAGGCCATGGGCATGAGCCTGGAACTATTAGATGAGAGGCGAGGGCCGCCCTAGTCCGGTTGGCCGCCCAAAAATAGCGGATAGAAAGATATTACAACCGAAGAGCCAACCTCCGACACTTCAATATCGGGGACTTGGTGTAAATAAAAGTAACACTGCACACCCGGAACATGAAAGAAGGGAAGCTGGGACCGAATTGGGAAGGACCATATAGAGTCATCGTGATTACCGGTAAGGATTCGTACAAAATCGAAGTAGGAAACAGTGCACAGCTACCGAACAACTGGAATGTGACGCACTTAAAGTGGTACTACTGCTAAGGTACGACCTCATTTACCTTTTTTATAATATTACGAATCGGACTAACACTTGCATGCAATAACCAAAGGAGAATGTGACCGAATGAACACTGAACACCTGAAACCCGAATGAAGGGAAGCTGGGACCGAATTGGGAAGGTCCATATCTAGTCATCGGGATTACTAGTAAAGGTTCATACAAACTCGAAGCAGGAAACGATGCACAACAACATGACAACTGGAACATGACCCACTTAAAATGGTACTACTACTAAGGTACGACCTCATTCACTGTTTTTTTAATATTATGAATTGGACTAACACTTGCAGACAACACCCAAAAGTGTAGTTGTTAGGTCTGAAAGCACGCGTTGCACTCTTTTTCCCTTGAACCGATTTTGTCCCAAATGGATTTTCCGGTAAGGTTTTTAACGAGGCAACGGTAAATCGTGCTAACTTAGAGTCGAAGACCGGTTTTAAATCGGAGTCAATGGTCGTATCAACAGTATCCGAGACCTCTGGAAGATCGACCTCAAATATTGGGGGCCATCACCCTCGGGTCAAGATTTTTAGCAAGGAAGGAAACTTTGTGCTTGAACAGTCTAGGCTCGGTGGTTAGGATCTATTGTAAGGGCTAAACGGTTAAGTGAATCGTGCTCGCATAGGCCACCTCAGCCATAATAGAGCTTTTGCACGCTTACAATCTTGTACATTACGCACAGAAATGAAAGAAAGTTTCTACCTTGCTAATACACATTTTTTGCTTCTTAAAAGTATCGAGCCTAAGGGTTATTCCTACCCGGGAACTATCGAGCCCAAGGGCCACCCCTATCCGAGCCCAAAGGGCTACCCCCACTCGGGGACTGTCATCCGAGACAAGTTCCAGCAGCTCGGGTTATCGTAACCCGGAGGCACAAAACCTATTAGGCAGTGCTTAAGCCTAAAAGGCTAGGCCACCCTAAAAATGGTTCGGAGACGTCCGAAGCCCGTAATCAAAACATAAGGCCTTCAACAAACTTCTAAACTTGTTCAAAGGTTACCCTCAGCAAAGATATAGTCTAAAAACATTTAAGCAAGCATTTTGGAGAAATTTTCGGTCACTCCGAGCTTCCACAAGTTTCGAGAAAAAATTATATCGAGGATAGGTCTTGTTCGGACCTCCAAAAAATGACATAATACTACGTTTGATTCTGTTCTAAGGCATTAGAAATGTTTGCAATTGTAAAAAGATGCAAAGATAATAGACTTAAAAATTTCCAAAGGGAATTGTTTTTATATATTCCGGAATATATTTACAAAGGCCTAATAAAAACAGCCTCAACAAAATATATGTACAAGATACAAAAAAAAAAAAAGGCATCTACGCCTGGTCTTCACCAGAACCTGACTCGTCACCATAACCGTTGGGGCCTTCGGATTCTTCAGAGTCCTCGGAACCCTCTTCACCTCAGGGTTCCGCTAGCCTCTTTGCCTCGACCTCGAGTCTTTTTGCCTCTTTGATCTCAGCAGATAGGTCGAAGCCTCGGGCATGTATTTCTTCGAGGGTCTCCCTTCGGGATAGCCGCCTCACATACTCAGCAGTAGTCTTCAGGCGGGCCTCGGTTGCCTAAACATCGGCCTCGTATTGGGCCACCATCTCGTCAGCATCAGTCGAGGTTGCTACCAACCTGGCCCTCGTTATTTCGACCTCCTTGCCAAGGGCATCTCGTTTAGCGATGGCCGAGCCCAGCCGTGCTTGGAGGTCCTCATTTTGCTGAGCCCGCGTATCGGCCTTCTCCTTCGCCGATCGAAGCTGAACTTCCACCGAAGACAACTTGGCATGGACGGACTCCTTCTCCGAGGCCAGCAGGTCCATCTTTTTTTTCCACCCATCGGCTATTATTTGGATCTCGTCCATCTCCTTGCGGAGTTGGTCGATCTGGTCGATCTTCTGCTGGACCGGCGAAGTATTGTTGTTAGCCTCTGCTACCGGACCCTCGTGTCTAACTTCAAAAATTTTTACCTTTTCCACCAAGTCGGCGTGCTCCTACCTTAAGGCCGATGCCTCTTTCTGAGCTACATCCAGCTCGGCCTGGCGGTTCTTGGTGACCCCCTCTTGCTGCTCACTAAGAAGTTTGTATATGTCCCTATTTTGGGTAAGCTCCTTGATCTCGAGTTCGAGTTGATTGACCTCAACCCGGTACCGAAGGAAACTCTCATGGTGAAGTACCTAGGCTTGGAAAAGGGAAAAAAACATGAGAAACATCAAACGAAGATAACAATAGATCGATGGAAAGTGGCATGGCACATTCACCTTATTTATTTTTGCATGTTCCTCTTTGATCACCAGGCACCGGACGTAGCTAGCTACCCCCACAGGAGAGGAAAAAACCCGGGCATCCTCAGGGACAGTCAGTATAATCGATCTCTTACGCCCAGGGTCGACACTCGAAACAGGGAATTGATCGATTAATTTTAGGCTCGAGCTCAGCCCGCCTGCTTCCAAGGATGTGTCCTTCTTCGGAACTTCCAGGTCGCCCAGCCCAGAAAAGTCTTTCAAAGCAGTCGAGTGCACACTGTCGAAAAAGGAGTGAAGGGGATCTTCCGCACCATGGACCTCCTCGTTGGACTTCTCCTTTCTCTCTTGGGACTTATCGAGCATGGACTCACTGTAGGAGGGCGTCCCCGAGATCTCAATTACTTCGGGTGCTTCCTTTGGAGCGGAACCGGCATCCTGGGAAGTTTTACCCCGGGTATCCACATCGGTCTTTTGAGTTTGAGGGGGGCCGATCTCACGAATCTCTCCCTTAGATGCATCCGAGTCCCCGGGATAGGTCGTCCCATGGGTAACAAAAATAGATTCATCCTCCGGCTCATCCCTAAGCCGTAGGAGGGAGTCGGAGGCCGGCACCCGGGATTAGAGCCCCCTCCTGGGCTTCCGGAGCACTCGTTTCTTTGGTTTCTTCACCTCGGAGCCCAGGGAGCCCAAGGTTTTTCTCTTCCTCTTCTTTTTCCCTTTGTGGCAGCATCAGATGGATCAACGGATGGGGGCACATCCTCATCCCCTTCCGAAGGCCTAAGTTCAATGGTCTTAGACAAACCTGCAATAACAAAAAAGGAAAAGGAGTTAGCTTGAGTAAGCTTGATCAGTCCCCCTCGGAATATCTAGGGATTGTATAATCGAAGCAGGTGGTCGATCGTGAACCGATGAGATTCGGTCTTGTTCACGAAGTAGCGGATGAGGGTCACGATCCTCCACAATGATGGGTGGATTTGCCCTTGGCACATCTCGTACCTCTTGCAAAAGTCTAGAACGATCGGGTCTATCGGGCCCAGTGTGAAGGGATAAGTATAAACACTTAAGTACCCCTCCACGTGGATAGTGACGGCGTCCTCGGGCCCCGGGACTACTACGTTCTTGCCTTCCCGATTGTATTCCTTACGAACAATGGAAAGAACATCCTCAGTCACAGAACATATGTACCTCGAGACTCCTTCACCCGGTAAACACGTGTATCTACGAGTACGTCAACTGCATGTGGTAAAACTCAAATTAAGCTTTATCTATCTACGATTGTGGTAAAACTCATTTTAAATTTAAATATTAGTGCCTAGTTAACTTCTTTAATGAAAAGCTATTACTAAATATATATGCTGATGACATGTTTGTCTCGTACAAAAAATTGTTCATAAGGAATAAGAAAGCCGTTTTGTGGTTATATGCCTCAAGCTACAGCCCCGTTCCTTGCCTCATGTTAATGTTGCCTGCCCTTTTCTTTTCTTTTTTCCCCACGAGAAATAATAATAGTAGTAAATACTTACTCGCAATAGATATTTATATTTATTGGCTTGCTGTAAATATTCGTTGCGTAAGTTTTACTATCTAGAGTACATAAATTTTACATAAGGTTTACTGTTGTTGGCATCTTTTTATATAAATTTATGTTTCACGTCGAGAGTATTAGATTTAGATGAACCCGATAATGTCAAGCTACAGCAACTTACTAGTGAAGACCAGCCGGAAATGAGCATCAGATAATATTCCATAATGTCTTTTACTAAGTTAAGCTTTAACAAAAACTTAATTATAGAAGCCTTCAAAAAAAACTTTTAGAAGACCAAGTGTATTCACCTGCCATTATCTAAGGCCTTATTCAATAAAATCCAAAATCAAAACAAAGAATCTTACATACTCGTAACGCATTACGACTTACTGAAAACTAAAACTTAAATAAATAAACAATTGTCAGTCAGCAAGTAACGAATGAAAAAATTGAATCGCAAAACTCATATGGTAATAGTCAACAAACTAATTAATAATAGCTCGATCAGAACAGGCAACTAATTGAGGAACTAATGATTCATGCCAGGGCTGGGTCCAGAATTCTTGACTCCTCCAAGAGTTGAAGCATCTATATATTTGTGTCCCTCGCCCCTCGAACTCGGCCCTCCCGTCTTTATTGCTTCAGCATATAATCCTTCCCAAATTTTCTCAATTGGATTTTCTGCAGCAAGAACAACGTTGAGAGGACGAGCTTCGCTGTTAAGGAAAATTAAAGAGCTAAAAAGGAGGTTTATGAGGATCAGCACAGCAAAAGATTTGAGACCTCTGGCCATTTTCAGTGATCAAAAATTACGTAAAAGTGAATTTGCTCGAATTTGGAGATGCTTTGAGTTGCTTGTACTCCTTATAATATTTGTGTAGTTCTGTGCAAAAATGTGATGCATCCTTGCGCTATATTTATAGTACTACATTCATGAAAATTAGAGGTATCTGATTGAGAAATTATTTTGAATGGAAAAGTGAAGTGACTTTCTGGGAAGTTTAACTGTCGGACTCTCGCATTTTTGGTCCAACTTTGGTTCTCATTAGTCATGAATTGTTAATTAACGTTGTAGTCGCAATCAGGAAAAGAATTCATAGCACGGGGAGCTAGAAGCCCGGCTATGAATTCGGCCGAAGTCAATAACTTTTGCTTAAAGCGATATATTTGTGTTAAAAAATTATTAAATACTATGTAGAAATATTAAATTTAGAAACCAATTATTAACACTTGACGGTTATTTAAAAACCAATTATTAGCCCTTGACGGTTGTCGTTCTAAAATCTAGAACACTTAAAAGTTGAAATCTTGTTTCCGTTTCTTTTCTCTGTAGCCTTTATGCTCTTCGCAATACCTTTCTCTCTCTCAACTTTTGCCTGCGTAATAGCCTACGTAAACCACTAACATGCATGCAAATATGCAATATGGTCTTTCGTGGTACCCCTAAAAAGGCAAAGTGGACCGATGACAACGCCCGTTACGTTTAAAATCGGTTGCATCCGGTGGCGGAGCCACCTTATCCAAAGCGACACCCCTTTGTCCGAAGAAACTATACCGTTTAGTTCGGTAATTTTTATTTTATATGTATATATTATTATATGCATGTTGACTCCCTTTGACTTTTTCGTGTATTTATTTCTTTATATTTTGACAGCCCTTAATGAAAAATCTAGCTTAGCCGCTGGTTGGATCATGCATGTGTTATGGTTATGTTGTTAACTCTTATTGACCTGCCCACTAAATCCTCCTTAAGAAATTGGATTATAGTAATATGGAAAAGTTTTCTTAATGGGATCCTATTATATCTTTTATTTTTCCTTCAAAGAATGATTTTTCTTCAGGACCACATAAAAAATAAAGACGAAAAACGGAAAACGGTGGTTGGCCAACCAAAAATAAAATCCAGATGTTATTTTGTTCGGTCTAATTATGAATCTGATGCAGAATCTTGTTAAAATATGTTATTTTGAGTGAGTTCTTGTGCATCAAGGCTGGTATAGCAGACTTAGAAAAGTCAACAACTAATTTGGTGACAGTCTTCAGCTGTCTTCGATTCAAATTACGATTAAATTGAGTCAAAAGTAAAGTGCAATTGTTCAATTTACACACGTGATTAGAAACCAAGTCTGATTTTCCAACCTCTGGAAAAGTCCAGTGAATTCCTGGATTGTCAAATGCTTGAATTTTACTCCTTGTTCTCCGACATGCAGCCTTGAATACGGGGGGGGGGGGGGGGGGAGTTCAATTTTTTTTTTTTTTTTTTTTTTTTTTTTGCATGCCCCTGCCTCTTGCGCATATTAGATGGGATTAAGAGTGAATATGGTTCGACTGATTTGACACTACGCTAAGCTATAAACATTAGCCATACTTTCTAACTAAAACCGAACAAACTCCATTGCATGCAAACAGAGACTCCTGACTGTTTGAGTTGTTGCCAAGTCATGGTGAATTAATATGACGAAATTAATTAATTAGTTTCAAGAAGAACAAAGCAAAAGACAGAAAAACTCTCAAGTAGATTATGAAGCAACATCTTAGAATAATCCTAGTAATTCTCCTCTTTGTATCCTCCCTCCAACTCCAAGTTCAGGTTCGAGGAAACTTAAAGATCGTGGTGTCAAAGTGGATAAAAGAAAACAGTTATCCACCTATATTATCCATTAAAAATGAGTTGGATAATGAACTTTTTAAAAACGGGTCAAATATGGATAAGAACCATATTATCCACTTAGAAAATAGATAACTAATGAGTTTAACTTTTACATTTGTAAAGCCTCAAATTGGGGTTCCTCAAGTTTTGGAGACTAGGAATTCTCCCAAAAGTGATCATATTCAAGAAGCCATGGATAATATGAATATCTATATTATCCGCCGGTTAACCCGTTTTTTATACGTATTAAATATGAGTGAGATCGGATAATTTATCCGTTTTGACATTACCCGTTTTCGACCCGCCGTCCCATATCCGACTCGACCTGCCGGTTGCCACCCCTAACCACCACCATCATCTTTCTTCGCCACCAAAGATTGCTGATCAACAAAACAAAAGATTCAATGTCAACAACTCAAAATGGTTTAATCAGAATCAAAATAATTCTATTTCTTCTTCATCCCTAGATGATGCGATGACAAATCAAGCATATCCTGGCCCTGTTAGAGAGGAAGTGGCCATTAGTTTATAAATTCCGTTGGTTCACTGTTTTTGAGCCATTAAAAATGCTGTAACGATTTATTTTTTTCTATGGCCCTATACAAACTTTTTAAATGAAACTCCGATTTGCTTTGCCGTGGCTATTGCACAAGATTGCAAAGCCATGTTTCACGTCCTTTTTGCGAGTGAGTGAAGTGTTAATTATAAGTGACATCTTCATGTTGATTAAGTAATTTCATTTCAAATTGATGATTCTTTTTGCAATTAAATTTGTTAATCAAAATAATTTTTTGTTAAAGAATGTGTTCATGGTAAACTAGAGAATGTACTTTTTGGTGGGACAAATGGTGGCAAAAGAATTCACAACATTATACTAGAATTTTATTGTCCAACTGGATTTTTCATACACGTTTTTTTCT
Organism: Nicotiana tabacum; assembly: GCF_000715075.1. Classification (NCBI taxonomy): domain Eukaryota; kingdom Viridiplantae; phylum Streptophyta; class Magnoliopsida; order Solanales; family Solanaceae; genus Nicotiana; species Nicotiana tabacum. The sequence continues at coordinate 21,129,709 of NC_134091.1, forward strand.
TCTATTATGTGGAAAACTTGTTTTTTCCCCTTCAAATTATTTAACTCTGAATATACAATATCAGTATCTCATAGCATCAAATTTTGAGCTACTACTTTACAAATATGGACTTTTAGTAATTTTGGGGCAGCATATAGCCGTATTCTGTGTATTAATCTTGGGGATTGTTACACAAATAGCCGGCCAAATTGACTATTTATTTTATTTAGTCGATATACATAGATTATATATTAATTATGTCTATTTATACATATACCATACATAAATTATACATGTATTATACATCTACCGACTATTTTTAGTTTACGAGATTAGGTAGGCGGCTATTTGGGTTAAATGTACTGTTTGCAATAAATTATTTGTGATAAAAAAATAAATCGCAACCACAATATACATATGAAGAAACATAATTTCATTGATAAACAATACATGTACAATTCTGTTTATCCCTTGATTATTCCCTCCGATATGTTATCCGTAATTGAAGGACCTTAGCGGCATATAACGTGAATGTAGGATCATGCGAACTTCCTTAATTGGGATATATTTGATCCCCATGAAAAGGAAGAACAGCTGTTGATCACTTCGACGGCTTTTGAGAAAGACAATATTTGATGCTTTTGATCTCTTTATGACAAGAGTAGGTTGCTCTAGTGGTGAACACCCTCCACTTCCAACCAAGAGGTTGTGAGTTCGAGTCACCCCAAGAGCAAGGTGGGGAGTTCTTAGAGGGAGGAAGTCGAGGGTCTATAGGAAACAACCTCTCTACCCCAGGATAGAGGTAAGATCTGCGTACACACTACCCTCCCCAGACCCCACTAGTGAGATTATATTGGGTTGTTGTTGTTGTTAATCTCTTTATGAATATTTCATGAATTTTTATGAAATTTTGAGATCATATATTTGATCTCTTTGTGCATATTCCAAAAGTTTATGGAATTATTGAGATGATCTCAATTTTCGAGATATCTCTTTTAAGGGGATATGTAATCCTTTTTATATGAGTGACCCAGAGTTAGGATAGAGTAGCCTCCAAGGTAGGTTTTGGTAGAGTAGTCTTCAAGCAACTCTAATAGACTCGGGTTTAGCTCAAATTTCATATGGGCTTGATCCATTAAAATTTCGATGTTTACATATACATTAATAATATCTTAGAAGTAAGCCCATAAACTTTCACACTGGATGCACAGATTGGACCATTTTCCTCATCGAGAGGAGCAACCCAGAGTTGGCAACTAGGTCCAGCCCAAGCCCATAATTGGCGGCCCAAGTAATGGGAATATCCTTCCTATGTTAGAACTTAGAATTAGCAGATAAGTTAACATAAAATGATTGGAGAATAGACAAACAGCAAGAGTTAAGGTGTCATTTTCTGAAGCGATTTCATAAGATATTGTTCTGGCCATTGTTTAACTCTCCTAACCTCCTCTTCTAATTGTTTGCTGTTTTTACTAAGTAAACGCTAATACGACTTTATTTTTACTTTCTTAATGTCTTTTGAGGTCTGAAAGAGATATAAGGATTTGATAAAACGGCAAAGGGCCAAATATACTCCTGTACTTTCGAAAATGGTCTAAGAATACCCATCGTTATACTATTGGGTTATCTATACCCCTCCCGTCATACTTTGGAAAAAAAATACACTTATTTTGGATGGAGTGCCACGTGGCAGCACCAGATGAAAACGACCCATTTTTTTTTACCCGATCCGTTTTTAAAAACCCACCACCCAATCCAATTTTCACCCAAGGCTAAATTTAGCATCTTTTGATCTAAAGCAATTATTTTATAAAAACTGAAAAAAATGCTTTAAAAAAAATATTTTTTAGTTTTTTTTAAAGCATTTTCTTTTGTAAAAACTGGAAAAAAAATGATTTTACAAAATATTTTCATTTTTTGTAAAACAAATGCACCTGTAGTCCACTGCTTTAGGAAAGTCTATTTTTTTTCAGTTTTTACAAACAAAAAAAATCAGTTTTTTTAGTTTTTTTAAAGCATATATTTTGTAAAAAGTGAAATTTTCTTTTTGTAAAAAAAAAAAAAAAAAGGAATCTGCAAAATATATATTTTAAAGTTTTTTCAGTTTTTTTTAAAGCATTTGTTTGTAAAAACTGAAGAAAAAAATTTGTAAAAACTGAAATAAAGCAGTGGACTACATATGCATTAGTTTAATAAAAATAAAAATATTTTACAAAATCTTTTTTTTCAGTTTTTACAGAAAAAATGCTTTAAAAAACTGAAAAATATATATTTTGTAATTTTTTTTCCAGTTTTTACAAAATATATGCTTTAAAAAAACTCAAAAAACTAATTTTTTTTTGTTTATAAAAACTGACAAAAAAAGAATTTTCTAATGCAGTGGACTACAGGTGCATTTGTTTTAAAAAAACGAAAATATTTTGCAAAATTATTTTTTTCCCAGTTTTTACAAAAAAAAATGCTTTAAAAAAACTGAAAAATATTTTTTTAAAGTATTTTTTTTTCCAGTTTTTACAAAAAAAATATTTTAGATCAAAAGATGCTAAATTTAGCCTTGGGTGAAAATTGGGTCGGGTGGTGGATTTTTTAAAACGGATCGGGTAAAAAAAAGAAATTGATCGTTTTCATCTGGTGCTGCCACGTGGCACTCCATCCAAAATAAGAGTATTTTTTGATCTAAAGTATGACGGGAAAGGTATAGATAACCCAATAGTATAACGACCGGTATTCTTAAACCATTTTCGATAGTACAGGAGTATATTTGACCCTTTGCCGTTGATAAAATTAAGATCTCAGGTAAATATTAGGTGTGTTTCACTATGTAAGTAATAGATTAGGTAAGAGTTTGACTAGTGAGTACTGTTAAGTTCTAAGGTAGCTTTTCTCCTACTATTATATGTTAGAGGGTGTAAATTTCTACCGGCCGTCCCCGTAAATATTAATCACAAAAAAGAAAGAAAATGCATAATCTCCACCGGCCATCGCCGTGATTTTCAATTCACAATGGCATATAAATTTTAATGTCAAAGCATCTTTTAATGTTTAGATTTTAGAATCAATTCTTTTACTGGAAATATTTTTTCGTTTAATCGTTCGATATGTTTTTCTATTCTCAAATTTTATTTGAAATTTTTGAATAAAGATGGAAGGGTTTCTTCCATTCCACCATATCATATTCTTCGGTGGTGATAAAAATTATTTAATTGATGCAAGGAGTGTATAAAGTCACATATGAATGAATATAAACTTCCAAATATGGTTCACCTTCTATTGGGGCGGGAGGCTATTGGGAAAAAAGTGTTTAAAAAAGGTGAATCATATTTGGAAGTTTATATTCATTCATATGTGACTTTTTTTTGGGCTATTTGGGGAAAAAGTGTTTAAAAGGGAGATTTGCAAAAAATTTCACTGTGAGCATAATATCTTCGTTTAACCCAAAGCTAGAAGAGATCAATTGGCTATCCAAGAGAGAAAATAAAGAGTTAGAGAAATTATCATTCAGTTGCACACTAGAAGACCGATAAACTAAAAATGGAGAAACTTGTTGAATAATTTGAATAGCTTCCCGATCTAGATGTTTTCATACCTGGTGAGAAATGTTTTCTTTAGCCGATGATATATCGGAAATAACCTCTATATCTCTTCGACATAGGTATAAGGTTTGTGTATATTCTATCCTCCCTAAATCCCACACCGTAGAAATATACTGAAATTCTATTATTGTTGTTATAGCTTCCCTGTCTAGCTGTAGTAATTTTGTTTTTTTTGTTGTAATTATTTTATATTCTTGTCAATTGAATAGTTAGCGGATAGATATGTGATAAACGGCCAAAAACGCATATTTTTCGGTGTACTTTCATCTCATAACTTGTGTGGTTACGGTAGGTTACATGAGTTTTTGTAGTGAATTATGCTCATTACGTGCATTCTTATGTGTAGGAGCAAGCTGGACGAAAAATGAGCAAAAGAAGTTAATTCGGGACCAAAAGACAAAAGAAGGACTTTGCTCGTTCACTCCCGCGTGCACACGAGAGAGTGAACGAGCTAAGAGAGGAAAATCCTTGAGAAAAAATAGCGGATTATGACAAAAAGGCATGGAAGTGCACGAGAGATCCAGAAGGAAAAGAAAAAGAGAAGAACTTCGCTCGTTCACTCTCGCGTGCACACGAGAGAGTGAACGAGCTATCCTAAAAAGGCTATTTCGAATTGGGCTTGTATTATTTCGCCCCATGCTAACCCTATCCTATATAAATAGTCTTTAAACTCACTTTTAAGAGACGGGGAAGGGGGGATGTTCTTAGAGAGGATTATCGACCAAAGGAGGCAAGAAAACACTAGGAGCAAGGCAGAGAATTCTTCTACGAGTTTTTCACTTCCTTCTTCCTATTTTCATTATTGGTTATGAATTCTAGTATTGTAGTTTTGCATAATATTATGAATAACTAATTCGTTATCTAGGGTTTTTATGGAACCTTTTGTAGGATGAGTTCTTATTACGTTTTTATATAATTGAGCCGTTGGATTTCTCTACTTGTTCAACTACGTGTTTATTGATGTTGATTGAATGATCATCAATTAATTGTGCCTATTTAGTGCATATATTGCTCGAGAGAGAGAGTATGAATTTAGGTAGTTGTTGAACAATATTACTCCTAACGTATGTGAGAGATCAATACGGAGGGTTTAAAGGTGGGATTAGAGATAACGAAACCTTGGTGCGATCGTAGTGAGCGGTGAATTAGTGCTAGCTAGCGTAGTTCGAGAGAATATGTCTATTAAATTATGGTAGTTGTTCGAGAGAGAGCTACGAAACCCAAAGTACTCACGATCGTAGAGAATACTTAGGCAAAATTATAGAAGATGTAGCGGGAAGGATTATAAAAATTAGAAAAATTATAACTCTAAACCTCCTTAATCTTGTCTCCACCCCTTAGTATCTTTGGTTGTTAGTTCACTCCTTTAATTTGTTAGTTAATTAGTTTAACATAAAAATATTTATATATATAACTTAGGAATTGTTCGATCTTGTCTTCTTAGTGATAGTCAATAGTTGTAGTTAAACCTTAGTTCTCTGTGGGATTCGACTTCGTACTGTTAGACCAGATTATATTTGAAGCGACCGCTTATCATTTTCAGGACTAGAGTTGGGCATGATCAAATTTTGGCGTCGTTACTAACGGTGTAGCTGTACATATTGTTAGGTTGTAAGTTTGAACTTTTATTTTTGTTTTCTTGTATTTTATTTTTTTATTTTTGGTTTACTTGTTGATTTTAGAAACATGGCATCTTGGAATTATGAGAGTTTTAATGTTGGCAATTCTACTTTTGATCCTCCTTATGCATATTGTGGTGGAAATCACCCATTGCAAAATTATCAAAATATTTCCGAGAGCGAGTTATGTGCACCAACTCAATCTTATGTGTAGAATGTGTGTGATATGTGTGGTAGTCAAGATAGTAACTTTCATGATTGTGCTTATATGTCTTATCTTCCTCCAACCCCTTACTATGATGGTTCTACTATTTTTTGGTGAAGTTAATAAGAACAAAGAACCCAGAAAAGCTGACCTGAAGGAGATCAAAGATATGTTATAGTACCTCATGGAACGAAGTAATGAGAAACAACTGCAAATACAAAGGCTAGGGGATACTAACCAAAGGCAATGGGATACTATCCAAAGGCAAGAGGCAACTATTCTTAACCGGGAGGCACAAGTGAGGCAATTGGTTGAGGCTTTAAATGCTCAACAAGATAATATTATAAATAGTAGCCAGGAGAAGTATGCATTAGAGACAGAAATTAAGGTACCAATAGTGGGGTCCATAGTAGAACACCAACAATCAATCAAACTAGAATTTGAGGATGCCGATGTTGTAGAAGTGATACTAGAGTCAACCAAGGATATTGAGGATACATATTTAGTTGACTCTAGTGTCATTGGTGTTGAGGATATTGACAGTCCCAAAGTTCATGTAGTTGAGCGCATTGGTCCACACTCCAAGCATTTTCACATTATTTTTGGATGATGATATAGAGATAGAGTCATCCGAGCCACTTGAGGAGTCAAGGAATGAGGAATAAGGTGCCTACATTCTGAAATTCTTCTTACAAGAAAGTCGGGATGACACACCTCATCTAAAGGCCAAGAAGTGCAGAATACTACATTGTTTTCTCGGGCCAGTTAGATTCGTTCCACCACCCCGAGATCATAATCATAAGCTTGAAGCAAAATTTGGGATCCAATTCATAAGTTCGAAGTGGAGGCAAAAAGTGATTCGCGTCGTGCCAAGACATTAAATCAAGCACTTGTTGGGAGGCAACCCAGCTTTGCTGCTTTTTTTTTATTATTTATTTTTATTATTGTATCATTCTTGTAGTGTCATTTTTATTTCTCTAGGAGCATGGGAAGCAAGGCTATTAGAAGAAAGCAAAAGCAAGTGAGATGGTTAGAGTTAAGTGTGGGGTACCCGCACAAAGAACCAAGTCTGGGAGAAGTCTGAGTACCCCATGAGCTGCTAATGCTTTGGCTTTTGGCCTACCAGGGAGTTTCTTTTATCCTCTTGTATTTATGGGTGTGCATTGGGGACAATGCATAATTTTAAGTGTGGGGTGAAGAGACTGTTTGGGTGTTCTTATGCTATTTTAGTTGTGTTATTGTATGTATGTTAAAAATAAAATAAAAAAATAAATATATAATTAGGTAGAAATAATCCCCTTTGGCTTTTCTTATGGCCACGGTTCTTTTCCAAGGATGACTTTTTGAACCGGGTATTAATTTTTTTAGGCAGAATTTTCATAAAAGTTTTAGACTTTTTCCAACGAAGGTCTTCGTTGACAATTTTCATGAGGGAGTAAAGTCTAAAGAAAAAAATTCAAAAAGATTTTCCTTTTCTTTTTATAACCGATAATGGAATGAGAAGAACTTGAGTATATGTGTTTTTTGACATGTTTTATGGCGGGACTTAGAGTTGTAATATTTGAATTAATTATCTTCTTCGTGTTCTATGTGCCCATATGCCTTGAGAATATATGTGACTTTCCTTTGACGCTTAAGTTCATTTGTTGACTCCTGTGATTACTTTCCATGTGTTGAGTTAATATGATGACTATGCTTAGTTGTTTAACTTGTGTCGGGTCTGAACCGTACAGAGTGAATCATATGCATTGTGTGATGTGAGGCTTGATTACATTTTATGCTATCCTGTGTTAGTCTAGAACTTGCCCCGTGTGTTAGTCGAAGCGAAATAAGTAAGCTTTGTGAGTCTAGGAGATGATGTAGGCGTTTCTTTGATTGTCCATTGAGTTAGTATGCCACTATAAATAAAATTATCCCTAGATAACCCATTTGAGCCTATGAACCTTTTCTTTGGCACCCACTTTATAGCCGGTTCCCTTTTTGTTCTTAATTAGATCTTTTTGAACCTTTTATCTCCGAAATCACTTAAGTCGCTAGAAGAGTAAGGTGAGAGTTGGGGTAGCTTTTGAGTGGAACCATTGAAAGGCCAAAAGGTGAACGCATGTTTTGAAAGATCATTGGCCGAGCAACCCAAGTTTGGAGAGTGTTGGAAAAAAAAATAAAAAAAAGATCAAAGAAAATACAAAAATAAAAATGAAAAAAAATAGAAAATACACCTCCTATTCCTCTTAATCCGGTCTAGTGAATGCATAGTCGTGCTTAAAGAAGAAGGGTTAAATTGTATATGGTTTCGTAGCATTTTTTGAATTGGTCATGGAAAGTATGTATTTAAAAGTTAAGTGTAGTGTATTAAAGTGCTTAGGAGGGTTAGTCACTATACCCTAATATATCCTACCCATCCCTTAGCCTACATTACAATATGGAAAAACCTAATTGATCCTAGACTTCACAAGCTTAAATTAGTAGAGACATACACTACGGGCAAGCCTATGGTACGACCTCAGGATGCACATGAATTTCTTTGTGAGAGTGAGTGAATTCTTTCGATGTGTAAGTTCTTAAATTATACTTGAATGCATATTTGAGTGTGTGGACTAATTTCTCTCTTTATTTGTGGTGAGAGCAAATGATTTACAAAGGATTGGTAAAGTCCAAACATTTTGAGTTGACACAAGAAGTGAGTCATAGTAAGGAATGTATTGCAGTCATCTTTTGAGGTTAGGATGTTAGAAAAAGTCGCACAAATATTTTAAATAGTCTTGGCATGAGTCTACTTTTGAAGAAAGATATCAATAGTTCTTATACTGAGTTCTAAGTGTTGGCATAAGCCATTGTCATTGGTATGATGCTTGAGTATATTTTGAAAATGTGTTTCTTGCCATTGTGCTTAATTTTGAAAGTTGCTCGAGGACGAGCAAGAGTTTAAGTGTGGGGTATTGATAAACGGCCTAAAATGCATATTTTTCGGTGTACTTTCATCTCATAACTTGTGTGGTTACGGTAGGTTACATGAGTTTTTGTAGTGAATTATGCTCATTATGTGCATTCTTATGTGTACGAGCAAGTTGGACGAAAAATAAGTAACATAAGTTGATTCGGGACCAAAAGACAAAAGAAGGACTTTGCTCGTTCACTCTCGCGTGCACACGAGAGAGTGAACGAGCTAGCTGAGGAAAAGCCTTGAGAAAAAACAACGGATAATGGCAAAAAGGCATGGAAATGCACGAGAGACCTAAAAGGAAAAGAAAAAGAGAAGAACTTCGCTCGTTCACTCTCGCGTGCGCACGAGAGAGTGAACGAGCTATCCTAAAAAGGCTATTTCGAAGTGGGCTTGTATTATTTCGTCCCATGCTAACCCTATCCCATATAAATAGTCTGTAAACTTACTTTTGAGAGATGGGGGTGGGGGGTGGGGGTGGGGGGGACGTTCTTAGAGAGGATTATCGACCAAAGGATGCAAGAGCACACTAGGAGCAAGGCGGAGAATTCTTCTACGAGTTTTTCACTTCCTTCTTCCTAATTTTATTATTGGCTATGAATTCTAGTATTGTAGTTTTGCATACTATTATGAATAACTAATTCGTTATCTAGGGGTTTTATAGAACCTTTTGTAGGATGAATTCTCATTATGTTTTTATATAATTGAGCCGTTGGATTTTTCTACTTGTTCAACTGCGTGTTTATTGCTGTTGATTGAATGTTCATCAATTAATTGTGCCTATTTAGTGTGTATATTGCTCGAGAGAGAGTACGCATTTAGGTAGTTGTTGAACAACATCACTGCTAACGTATGTGAGAGATCAATAAGGAGGGTTTAAATGTGGGATTAGAGATAATGAAACCTTGGTGCGATTGTAGTGAGCGGTGAATTAGTGCCAGCTAGCGTAGTTCGAGAGAATATGTCTAGTAAATTGTGGTAGTTGTTCGAGAGAGAGCTACGACACCCAAAGTACTCACGATCGGTAGAGAATACTTAGGCGAAATTATAGAAGACGTAGCGGGAAGGATTCTGAAAATTGGAGAAATCATAACTCTAGACCTCCTTAATCTTGTCTCCTCCCCTTAATATCTTTAGTTGTAAGTTCACTCCATTAATTTGTTAGTTAATTAGTTTAACATAAGAATCTTTATATTTATAACTTAGGAATTGTTCGAGCTTGTCTTCTTAGTGATAGTCAACAGTAGTAGTTAAGCCTTAGTTCTATGTGGGATTCGACTCCGGACTCTTAGACCGGATTATATTTGCAACGACCGCTTATCACTTTTAGGACTAGAGTTGGGCGTGATCAATACGGAAAACTAGCTCGAGAGTCCAAAAGAGTTAGCAGCTGTACATAGTTATATTTGATTGAATAAATTTTTTTCCGACCAAAAATAAAAAAGTAGAATGGAATAGAAAATACTATCTTCACACCACAATTTTTTTGTTTGATTACTCTTCAAAAGTCAAACTAAACTTCTAATTAACAGAAAATATTATATAAAATTTTATCTCGTTTTCTGAAAATTATGAACTCTTTGCATTGTACTTTTTGTGATCTCCATTATTATCGTTTTGGCAAATTAAATTTATTTTAATATTTTAAAAATAATAAGTTATTTCTTACTACATTGTATTTTATATTTACACTTCTTGTTCCTATTAGTGTGTTGTTAATTAAGTATAATATTAATCGAGTGAGATGTTTGCAGAGAGATAAATGTAACCAAATACTCTCATGATTAGAATTATTTCAAAGGTATAAAAAACTTTAAAAGATAGTAATATAAACCATATAGACTATATGTTTTTTATTAAATAATTATTAAATTGAGTTTGATTGAAATAAATTTTAACTTTTGAAAATAAAGGAAAAGTAATTTAGAATTCAGAGTAGAAAATAGAACAACGTCAGAAAGTATAGCGAAACCACTCGACGAAGTGGGAAAAGCCAAAAGAATGGACCAAATACTCTGCCTAATAAGTATTGTTATTGAATCAGACAAACAGCTTTATAAAAAGACAAAGACAAGCTTAGGACACAGTACCAATCACATGGACAAACTTGTCATTTTCTTCGGCCCACCCAAATGCCCATTCATTACCTTCCTTTGTGTCTTCGATAATCATCTCTATAGCCCCATAGCATGTGCTTCCCTTTAATCCACCATTAACCACCCCCACCCCCTTTCAACCCCACCCACCCGAATCGAGGGAATAAAAGACCAGCTCCTTTATCCTTTGATTTCCTCATTCAGATCTATCAAATGAAGCGGCAATTCGACGGCGGAGAAACCGATTGTGCTAATTTTGCCGGCGGCGGTGAGTTGAAGAAGAAGATGAAGCAAGTTATAGAGTCGGAGGAAGAGAAAAAGTTGCCGATGAAGCGGCAATTCGACGCCGGAGAAACTACCTGCACAACCTCTGCCGGAGACGGTGACATGAAGAAGATGAAGATGAAGATGAAAACGAAGACGGAGGAGATTATAGAGTCGGACGCAGAAGCGGAGGCGGTGTTGTTGGATGAGAATCTGCTGTACGAAGTGCTGAAACACGTGGACGGGCGCACGTTAGCTACGGCAGCGTGCGTTAGCAAGCAGTGGAACCAGACGGCGCTAGATGAGCGGCTCTGGGAGCTGATCTGCACAAAGCACAACCGTAACCAACAGCAGCAGCTCCGCGCCGTCGTCCTGGCTCTCGGCGGTTTCCGAAGGCTCTACTCGCTTTACCTCTGGCCACTCTCAAAGCCGTCACCGTCTCCATCGTCGTCTTCTTTGACTCCTCCAACTTCTGCCTGGCCTTGCCTTCCTCCGCCGCCTACTCGGTCGTTGAAATACGCCGCTACGAACACTCGATGGGGAAAAGATGAAGTCAATCTCTCGCTATCGCTACTATCGATTCGGTATTATGAGAAGATGAACTTCAAAGCTAATAAATCAACTTAATTGATAATTCAATTTCAAAATTTAACATTTTATTATCCTAATTTTTCAGCTTATGGTTTGCTTTTATTGTGTTGCAACATTTATGCCTATCAATTAGATCTATTGATTTGGATCTACAACTGTTATGTATCATATGTAAGCTTTTGAATCAAAACTTTTGATATTCCAAGCAGTTAATGTAGATTGAGTCCTGGTTAATTCAAATCAGTGATACTAATTAGTATGTGCTTACACCATTAATTAATCTTTGATCGTAAAGTTCGTTGTTTGGATATGAGGAAAAAGGACAAGAGGAGGATTAGTATGAAAAATTGTGGGCAGAAACAAACAGATAAGAACAAAGAGGTATCCATCCTTTCAGGCTTTAATTATGGCTTTGGGGGAAACATTGGAAAATGACGAAAATGGGGCGTCACGTTTTAGATGATGTGTGTTGGCTCTTGGCTCTTGGCTCTTGGGATGTACTAATGCGCATTAGTAAATTCACATGGATTTGGCTTGAGATTATATTGAGGATTTTTACCTTTAAAAATTTATTTACCATCTTTATTTAGGTTTTTTAATTAATTATTGTGTATATCTTTATTTACAAGTTATATACGAAATTATAAAAAAATTAAAATAAAATTCAAGATCCTTTAATTTTAGTCTGTCAGTTAAACGATACCCATTCTCCATTTTCAAAATTTTTGTACATTTAAGATTCTATTTTTTTTTCTTTCTTAATAATCACCCAAAATCTCTCTTTTATTTTTATACCCTTCCCCCACAAAAATTTTCGATTCTTTTCATTTCAAATGTTTTCAAACACTTTTTTTTTTTTTTTTTTTATTAATCACCCAAAATCTCTATTTCTTATTGGTGCTATGCAACAAAATTCTGAATATTGTTATAGAATCAAGCTGTGGGTAAGTTTTAAATCTTGTTTTTTTTTTTACTTTCTAAAATCTTTATTATACATGCCTTGTATATGATACATCAATACCCAAAATAATACTCGCTACAATACTAATACAATTATAATATGATTATATTATATTTTTAGTGTAGAATTGTGATTGAAACTAGAAGATGAAGATCATAATTATATTACAATTTTCTAGAAATATATCGCGATTGTATTATAATTGTATATGTATCAAAATTGTTGCAAGAATTGTATTACTTATGTATGATAATTATATATTCATTGTATATTGTTAGGAGCAGTTGTGAGTTCGTGACAAATTCAACAGTTTTGTGATGACCCAAAGTGTCATCTTTAAATTTAATAATTAATTATGTGTTCTAAGATCCCGAAAGTACTATTTATCACTCATCGACTTGCGTGCGCAGTCCGTACAATTTTCTGGAAAGTTTTTATGTGAAAAATGGATTAAAATGTGAAATAGAGTTTTAAAACTCAACTGAGTTGACTTTGGTCAACATTTTGAGCAAACAGACTCGGATCAGTGTTTTGATAGTTCCGGTAGGTCCGTATCGTGATTTGGGACTTGAGTGTATGCCCGAAATCGAATTCCGAGGTCTCTAACCCGAGATATGGAATTTTGATGAAAAATTAAAAGTTTGAAAGCTTAATGATTTTTAATAAGTTACTGATATTGGATTTATTGACACCGGGTTCGTATTTTGATTTCGGAGCTCGGTATAGGTCCACTATAATATTATGACTTGTCTGTCGTATTTGGTGAGAAACGGAATTGATTTGACGTGATTCGGACGTCCGTTTGTGAAAATATAAGTTTTAAAGTTTTCTTAAAAATTCCATTCGATTTGGTGTTCAATTTGTAGTTATAGGTGTTATTTTGGCGATTTGATCGCGCGAGCAAGTTTGTATAATATTTTAGGACTTGTGTGCATGTTTGATTTGGAGCCCCGAGGGCTCGGGTGAGTTGCGGATGCTCAACAGACCATTTTGGATTTAAGGAAGATGGCAGATTTCTAGTGTTTTGTTGCAGAAATTTTACTCATCGCGATCGCGTAAGGAAATCTAAGAGGCCAGCCAAAGTTGTTCTTCGCGTTCACGAATTTGAGGACGCGATCGCGTAGGGGTATGAAGTTGTGCTTCGCGAACGCGTGGCCAAGGTCGCGTTCGCGTTGAGTGAAAGAGGCTAAAGCTGAGCCACGCGCTTTACTCATCGCGATCGCGTGAGGTCGTTCGCGATCGCGTAAGTCTGTGAGTCAAAGCATTGCGTTCCCGTGGTGTTTTACGCGTTCGCGAAGAGCAAAAAGCTGGACAACCAAAAATGTGCTTCGCGATCGCGAAGCATTGTACGCGATCGCATAAGGTAAAAATCCGAGAAACAAAACTTAAGTTCTGGAAATGAGATTCGTCCCATTTTCAACCATTTTCCTTATCCTATATTGATTATATTTCATGATTCCATACTCATTTACATCATGATTCCGTGAATTTATGGAAGAAACATTAGATTTTTATAAAATCTTCCAAAAACAAAAATTTAAGATTTGAAGGTCCATTTGACATCGGAATTAGATAATTTTTGTATGGTTGAACTCGTAGCGAACGCGTGTTCGGATTTCGCGAGTTTTTATGGGATTTGAGACGTGTGTCCCACTAACGAATATTTAAATGAATTTTAGATTTTTATCCGAAAAATAAGTAAATTCATATGGAATTAATTTCTATAATTCGTATAGAGTATATCGAATTATTTGTGAATAGATTTGACGCTTTTGGAGACAAATTCAAAAGGAAAAGCTGTGGTCGAATAAATTATTGGAATTTACAAAGCGAGGTAAGTGTCGTGGTTAACCTTGACTTGAGGGAATAGAATCCTTAAATTATTTGTTATGTGAAATGCATGTGAACGACGTATAGGCGAGGTGACGAGTGTCTATACGTCGTCAAATTAATTATTTGCATAATTATTTAAAAATCCTAAATTTGTTTTAATACACGAATTAATTGTTATGATAATTGTTTCTCTCCTATTCTTTGTTAAATATTAATTCTTGAATTCCTGCAATAATTGCTACATGCTGATTTGATTTATGTGCATTAATTGCTACTTGACATTTAGTATATTAAATAGTAAACTGCCTATTCTCTCCCTGATTTCCATAATAAATTGCTATTTGTCTTTGTTTGTTTCATAACTAAATCATAATTATTGTATGCTTGTTGTTTTAAAAATTTTATATTAATTGTTACATTTATTGGGACAATTTCTTCTATAAGCATTGGTAAATGGATATATTGGAGGAGCGGGTTGCATGCCACAACAGAATTGATTGAAATGATTATATTGGGGGATCGGGTTGCACGCCGCAACAGACTTATTAAAAGTCCATATTGGGGGATCGGGTTGCACGCTGCAACAGACTTATTAAAAGTCCATATTGGGGGATTGGGTTGAACGCCGCAACAGACTTATTAAAAGTCCATATTGAGGGATCGGGTTGTATGCCACAACAAACTTATTAAAAAGTCTATATATATACTTGATATAAATAAATATATTGGAGGGTTGAAAATGAATATGTTGTGTGAGCGGGTTGCACGCTGCAATGGAATTGATTGAAATAATATTTGGTTATGACTGTTGAGTTGGCTTCAACTATAAAAAAAGATGGGTTACCTGATTTATTTCTATTATTGTTGTTGTTACTATTATTGCGTACATGTTAATGTAAGTGACCTGCCTTAGCCTCGTCACTACTTCGTCGAGGTTAGGCTCAGCACTTACCGGTACATGGGGTCGGGTGTACTCATACTACACTCTGCACTTCTTGTACAGATTTCGGAGTTGGTCCCAGCGCCGTACCATAGACTTGCTCGAATTTCAGCTACCAGAGGAGACTTGAGGTATAACTGCACGGCGTCTGCAGTTCTGAAGTCCCCGTCTATTTTACTTTAGCTATGTGTTTGTTTCCAGACAGCTTTATTTTATTCAGACCTTTATTTGTATTATTCTAGAAGCTCGTGCACTTGTGACACCAATTCTGGGATGGTATTTAGACACCGTTATTTTTTTTATAGATTATTCACTACATTTCAGGCTTTACTTCTGCATTTGTTTCTTGGTTATTAATAAATTTAAAAATTATTTTAAAATGGATAATATTATTCTAACGTTGGCTTGCCTAGCAAGTGAAATGTTAGGCGCCATCACGGTCCGAAGGTGGGAATTTCGGGTCGTGACAGTTGGTATCAGAGCACTAGGTTACATAGGTCTCATGAGTCACGAGCAAGCTTAGTAGAGTCTGAAGGATCGGTACGGAGATGTCTGTACTTATCTCTCAGAGGCTATGAAGTTTAGGAACAATATCACTTCTTTCTTATTTTGTCGTGCGATTTTATTCTATCATCGATGATTGAACCATTCTACTCTTATTCTATCGCAGATGGTGAAAACACGTAATACATCTACCGATGGACAGGGACCAAAGCCCCCGGTGGCAACTATGGACAGGGGTAGAGGTCGAGGCCGAGGTCATGCCAAAGGTCGAGGCAGAGGCCGAGGTAGAGTTCAGTCCAGAGCTCGAGCAGCTGCACCTGTTGTAGAACCTCAGGCGGACCTTCAGGAGGGGGTTCCAGTTCAGAATGTACCAGTTGGACCAGTTCAGGTCCCGGAAGGATTCATAGCCACTTCAATACTTCAGGATGCTCTAGTCCGTTTGGTAAGTCTTATGGAGGGCGTGGCCCAGAATGGTACATTTCTAGTGGCACCGGCCGTCTCACAGGCTGGGGGAGGAGCACAAACTCCCACTACTCCCGCTCCGGAGCAGATGGCTCCCCAGAATCAGGCTCCAGCAGCCCCGCCAGTTGGGGTTGTTCAGCCAGTTGTTACGGCACAGACCGGTGATAGGCCCGCCATGTCTTTTGAGACCTTATTGAGACTGGATAAGTTTACTAAGCTCTTTCCAGTTCACTTCAGTGGTACACCTCCTGAGGACCCACAAGATTATCTTGACCGCTGCCATGAGGTGCTACGGAATATGGGTATAGTTGAGACCGATTGGGTTGATTTTGCTGTATTTCAGATGACGGGTTCCGCCAAGAGGTGGTGGAGAGATTATACATTGGTCAGACCAGTTGGATCGCCTGCACTTACCTGGGAGCAGTTCTCTCAGCTATTTCTAGAGAAGTTCCTTCCTATCACACTAAAAGAGGATTTTCGCAAGCAATTTGAGCGTCTACAGCAGGGCAGTATAACTGTTACTCAGTATGAGTCCCGTTTTGTGGATTTGGCCCGTCATGCTCTCCTTTTACTACCTACTGAGGGAGAGAGAATGAGGAGGTTTATTGAGGGACTCACTCACCCTATCAGGCTTCCGATGGCCAAGGAGACCGGAAGTGAGATTTATTTTCAGGCGGCTGCTAATGTCGCGAGGAGGATCGAGATGGTTCTTGCACAGGAGAGAGGGCAGAGGTCTGATAAGAGGCCTCGTCAGTTCGGTGGTTTCAGTGGTGCCTCGTCTGTAGGCAGGGGTAATTTTGGTAGGGGTCATCCTCCCAGACCGTTTCATTCAGCACTTCATGCATCTCACGGTGCTTCAAGGAGTCACGGTCCTATTATGCCTTACTCTGGGCAGCCAACATTTAGTGCACATTCAGCTCCTATCAGTTCACCACCACTCTAGAGTTACTATAGCGATTATGTCACGACCCAAAATCTAACTAATCGTGATGGCACCTAACCCATCCCGTTAGGTAAGCCAATTTCCAACTAACCAATTTTAATAATAATTATTAAAGCAATTTAAGTGAATAAAGATCCTAATCTTATACAATCCCCAAGAACTGGTAGTACAAATCATGAGCTTCTAAGAATAGAGTATACAAAGCGGAAATGAAATAAATACAGTCTGTTTGAATAATACATAAACAGAGCTTTTATAAATCTAAGGCTACCCTGAACAAGAGGCAGCTACAACAGGAACGCAGGCACATCTTCAAATCCCGCAACCATCGAGCGTAGCAATAACAACAGCCAACATCTGCACGTAATGTGCAGAAATATAGTAACAGTACAACCGACCCCATGTACCGAGTAAGTAACAAACCTAGCCGTAGGTTGAAAGTAGTGACGAGCTTCCACCAAGGTCGGGTCCAAAACCAATAGTCCACAATAATCCATAACAACATAAAGCAAATACCAGAAGTAACTCAGAGATAAAATGCTCACCCAAATCATGATTTCAAAAATAATAGTTCTTCCTTTCAAATTCACCAGTGAAAACTCAATTCTTTTGCCGAAGTTGCCAATAATATGAATAGTTTGAAAACAATAAATTTCTCCAAAAATCCTTTCAATAATAAATAATATGTTTCATTTTCCTTCCGGATAACCCGTATAAAACAAATGCATCACTATGCCCATCTGTCAAAATATGTGAGAAATCATGAATGATGTGATGTTGTACAACATGAGGAAAAATACATCTCTATGCCTGTACGTCATGTATGCATGCCAATGCGATGCAACTCAGTGATAAAATCATAAACAGCCCCTCGGGCAGAACAACACTCATATACAGCCCCTCGGGCAAACCTCACAGTCACTCGTGCCTCTCGGGCATACCTCACAATCACTCTTGCCACTCGGGCATACCTCACAATTACTCTTGCCACTCGGGCATACCTCACAATCACTCATGCCTCCCAGTCACTCAGCACTCGGCACTCGCACTTAGTAGGTACCTGCGCTCACTGGGGGTGTGTACAGACTCCGGAGGGGCTCCTACAGCCCAAACACTATAATCTGCACTGACAATTCATGTGCTGCACGGATAACTCACGTGCTGCACGGACAACTCACGTGCTATAATATCATATCAGAATCCGCACGGACAACTCACGTGCCATAATAAGCCAATAAGGCCTGCTGCAGGCGGGCAACCCCAATATAATAGTAATAATATATATAAAGCCAACATGGCCTGCTGCGGCGTGCAGCCCGATCCCAAAATATCCTCACAATCAGGCCCTCGGCCTCCCTCAGTCATCAATCTCTACAGTCTCTCTCTCATGGGCTCACAATGTCATGAGAATAGCCTAAAAATGATGATATGGTGCATCAATAAATAACAACAGAGACTGAGATATGATATGCAATGAAATGAATATGACTGAGTATGAATTTTCAATTTAAACAAATAATTCACAGTAATATGACCTCTGTGGGTCCCAATAATACTGGCACATAGCCTCAACATGATTTTTTTAATATGTTTTTCAGCTCAATTTCTTGAACACATAAAAACGCATGGAAAATGCCAAGATTATTTAACTATAAAATTCCATAGAAATAGTTATGTCACAATTTCTATAGTGCACGCCCACACGCCCGTCACCTAGCATGTGCGTCACCTCCCAACAATTCACAAAATACATATATTTAGGGTTCATACCCTCAACTCCAAGAGTAGAAGACTTACTTACCTCGAACAAGCCAAATACAATGTCGAGCAAGCTAAACAATGCTCCAAAAATCCCATTATGCGCGTATCAACTTCCAAATGGCTCGAATCTAGTAACAATTAATTTAATTCAGCCCACAAAAATTATAGGAATTAATTCCATATCAAAATACTAATATTTTCCAAAAATTCGAAATTGCGCCCCAAAAATACCCGTGGGGCCCACATCTCGAAATCTGACGAAACTCACAAAATACGATAACCCATCCAATTACAAGTTCAACCATACTAATTTTACTCAAATCCGAATCCAAATCGGTATTCAAACTTGAAAAATTCATTTTGTGACATTATAGAAATTTCCTTATATTTCTCTTGAAGATTCAATAATCTTACACCAAAAATGAAGATTAATTCATGGAATATAATCACAAGGGAATTAAGAACACTTATCCCAAGTTATGTGAAAAATTTCCTCTCCAAAATTTCCCAACCCCAGCTCCAAAATCCGAAAATGGGAAAAAAAATCTCGGAACCCTCGTTTTAAACACTGCCCGGGCATTTCCGCACCTGCGGTGCCTGGGCTCGCACCTGCGCATCCGCATTTGCGGACAAAAATATGCGCCTACAAAAACAGCCAGCCTTCCAAAATCTCGCATCTGCGGGCTCACAGATACGCATTCCCCTTCGCACCTGCGGTCGCCTCACGCCAGCCCCAGTCCGCATTTGCGCCAACACCTTAGCACCTGCGGCCTCGCAGATGCGGCAAATTCCTCGCACCTGTGAGCACTGCCCAGTTCCACACTTGGCTGCTTCTGCAACTGATCTCGCGCACATGCAGCTTCGCACCTGCGATCAAAATCTTCGCAGGTGCGATCACACCAGTAGGCAGCAGTTCTAGCATTTCCTTAAGTCCAAATTTGATCCGTTAACCGTCCGAAACTCACCCGAGGCCCCCGGGACCTCAACCAATTGTATCAACAAGTCCCATAACATAACACGGACCTACTGGAGGCCTCAAATCACACCTAACAACCTCAAAAATACGAACTACACACGGATTCAAGCCTAATAAATTTCCAAATTCCCAAATTCTACAAACGACGCCGAAACCTATCAAATCACGTCCGATTGACCTTAAATTTTGCACACAAGTCACATTTCACATTACAGACCTATTCAAATTTCCAGAATCGGATTCCGAACCCGATATCAAAAAGTCAAATCCTTGGTCAAACTTCCCAAAAAATTAACTTTCGGCAATTCAAGCCAAATTCCACTACGGACCTCCAAATAATTTTTCGGACACGCTCCTAAGTCGAAAATCACCATATAGAGCTATTGGAATCATCAAAATTTAAATTCGAGGTCGTTTACACATAAGTTCGCATCCGGTCACTATTTTAACTTAAGCTTTAAACCTTGGAACTAAGTGTTCCAATTCCTTCCAAAACCTCACTGGACCCGAATCAATTACCCCGACAATTTACAAAACAAATGTAAAGTACAATTTGAGCAGTAAATGGAGAAACAGGGTTGTATTACTCAAAACGACCGGTCGGGTCGTTACAGATTATCCGGCCCATTCGGGTCAGCTTCAGTTTCGGCAGCCATAACATCAGGATGGGTGTTATGAGTGTGGGAACATTGGTCACATCAGGAGGTACCCTAGGTTATTGAGTAACAGATCCCGGCAGGATTCTCGTGCCATCATACCGGCACCGGTTGCTTCACCGCCTGCTCAGCCAGCTAGAGGTAGGGGTCAGGTAGCTAGAGGTGAAGGTCAGGCAGCTAGAGGTGGAGGTCAGGCCATTAGAGGTGGAGGTCAGGACATTAGAGGTGGAGGTCAGACCGTTAGAGGTGGAGGCCAGCCTGTTAGAGGCCGTCCTATAGATGCAGTTCAGAGTGGTGGGGGTCCAACCCCGATTTTATGCTTTTCCAGCTAGGCCTGAGGCCGAGTCATCTGATGCTGTGATCAAAGGTATTATTCCAGTTTGCTATAGATATGCTTTAGTTCTATTTGATCCAGGATCTACTTATTCCTTTGTGTCCTATTTTTCTTCATATTTAATTGTGCCTTGTGATTCTCTGAGTGTTTCTGTGTGTGTATCTACATCGGTGGGAGACTCTGTTGTAGTAGATCATGTCTATCGTTTGTGTGTGGTTACTATTGGTAGTCTTGAGACTAGTGTGGATCTTCTATTTCTTGATATGGTAGATTTTGATGTCATCTTGGGTATGGATTGACTGTCCCCTTATCATGCTATATTGGATTGTCATGCCAAGATAGTGACCCTAGCCATGCCGGGGTTACCTCGGTTAGAGTGGAAAGGAACTCCTGGTCATTCTGCCAGCATGGTTATTTCTTATATGAAAGCTCGGCGTATGGTAGAGAAAGGGTGTCTAACCTATTTGGCTTATATTCGTGATCCCAGTGCGGATGTTCCTTCTATGGATTCAGTACCAATTGTTCGTGAATTTCTAGAAGTATTTCCTGCAGATTTGCTGGGGATGCCACCCGACAGGGATATTGACTTTTGTATTGATTTGGCTCCGGGCACTCAGCCCATTTCTATCCCACCATACCATATGGCCCCGCCGGAGTTGAAAGAATTGAAGGAGAAGTTATAAGACCTGCTTGATCAGGGATTCATTAGACCCAGTGTCTCGCCCTGGGGTGCACCAATATTATTTGTAAAGAAGAAAAATGGTTATATACGGATATTTATAGATTATCGGCAGTTGAACAAGGCCACTATCAAAAAAAAATATCCGTTGCCAAGAATTGATGACCTATTTGATCAGCTTCAGGGTGCCAACGTATTTTCGAAGATCTATTTGAGGTCTAGTTACCATAAGTTGAAGATTAGGGCATCTGATGTCCCTAAAACAACTTTTCGGACTCGATATGGGCATTATGAATTCCAAGTGATGTCATTTGGATTAACAAATGCCCCAACAACATTTATGGATTTGATGAATCGGGTGTTCAAGCCCTATTTGGATTCTTTTGTGGTTGTATTCATTGATGATATCTTGATTTACTCCAGTAGTCGAGAGGAGCATGAGCAGCATCTTTGGAGTGTGCTTCATACTTTGAAGAATAATCAGTTATATGCCAAATTTTAAAAATATGAGTTTTGATTAGAATCAGTTGCCTTTTTGGGGCATGTTGTATCGACAGAAGGCATAAAGGTGGATCCTAAGAAGATAGATGCTGTTTAGAATTAGCCTAGACCTACTTCAGTTACAGAGATCCAGAGTTTTCTGGGTTTGGCAGTTTATTATCATCGGTTCGTGGAAGAGTTTTCATCTATAGCAAGCACATTGACCAGACTGACCCAGAAATGTGTCCCATTCAGATAGTCATACGAGTGTGAGTTGAGCTTTCAGAAGCTCAAGACTGCTTTGACTACGGCGCCAGTGTTGGTGTTATCCACAAGTTCAGGATCGTATACGGTATATTGTGACGCATCTCACATTGGGCTGGGTGCAGTATTAATACAAAATGGAAAGGTGATTGCATATGCATCACGACAGTTGAAAGTTCACGAGAAGAATTATCCTGTTCATGAGTTAGAACTGGCAGCCATTGTTCATGCGCTGAAGATTTGGAGGCATTACCTCTACGGTGTCTCGTGTGAGGTATTTATTGATCATCGTAGCCTTCAGTATCTGTTCAAACAAAAAGATCTTAATTTGAGGTAGAGAAGATGGTTGGAGTTGTTGAAAGACTATGATATCACCATTTTGTATCACCCCGGAAAGGCCAATGTGGTGACCGATGCTTTGAGTAGAAAGGTTATGAGTATGGGCAGTCTTGCGTATATTCCGGTTGGTGAGAGGCCGTTAGCTGCAGATGTTCAGACTTTGGCTAATCAGTTCGTGAGGTTAGATATTTCAGAACCCAGTCGGGTTCTAGCTTGCACAGTCGCTCAATCTTCTTTATATGAGTGCATCAGAGAGAGGCAGTATAATGATCCTCATTTACTTGTCCTTAAGGATACGGTGTGGCACGGTGATGCCAAATAGGTTGTTGTGAGGGAATATGGAGTTCTGCGAATGCAGGGTCGTATTTGTGTGCCTAATGTTGACGGGCTTCATGAATTAATTCTTGAAGAAGCACACAGTTACAGGTATTCTATTCATCCAGGTACCGCCAAAATGTATCAAGATTTGCGGCAACATTATTAGTGGAGGAGAATGAAAAAGGATATAGTTGCATATGTAGCTCGGTGTCTGAATTGTCAGCAAGTTAAGTACGAGCATCAGAGTCCTTGTGGTTTGCTTCAGAAGTTAGAAATTCCTGAGTGGAAATGGGAGCTTATCACTATGGATTTTGTTGTTGTACTCCCACGGACTCAGAGAAAATTTGACGCAGTTTGGGTCATTGTGGATAGGTTGACCAAGTCAGCATATTTCATTCCAGTGGCAGTTACCTATTCTTCAGAAAGGTTAGCTGAAATTTATATTCGTGATATTGTCCGTCTTCATGGTGTGCCCGTGTCTATTATTTTAGATCGAGGTACGCAATTTACCTCACACTTTTGGAAGGGCTGTACAGCGTGAGTTAGGCACGCGGGTTGAGTTGAGTTGAGTACAGCATTTCATCCACAGACAGATGGACAGTCAGAGTGCACCATTCAGATATTGGAAGATATGCTTCGCGCTTGTGTTATAGACTATGGAGGTTCTTGGGATCAGTTTTTGCCACTTGAGGAGTTTTCTTATAATAATATCTACCAGTCGAGCATTCAAATGGCTCCATATGAGGCATTATACGGAAGGCGATGCCGTTCACCAGTCATATGGTTTGAACCGGGAGAAGCTCAGTTGTTGGGTATCGATTTGGTACAGGATGCCTTGGATAAGGTCAAGGTTATTTAGGATCGACTTCGCACAGCTCAGTCTAGGCAAAAGAGTTATGCCGACCGTAAAGTTCGTGATATTGCATTCATGGTTGGAGAAAGAATATTACTCCGGGTTTCACCTATGAAAGGTATAATGAGGTTCGGAAAGAAGGGCAAGGTGAGCCCTAGGTATATTGGACCCTTTGAAATTTTTGAAAGGGTGGGTGAAGTAGCCTACATGCGTGCATTACCACCTAGTTTATCAGCGGTTCATCCGGTGTTCCATGTGTCTATGCTCCGAAAATATCATGGTGATCCGTCTCATATGTTAAATTTTAGCTCAGTCCAATTGGACAAAGATTTGACTTACGAGGAGGAGCCGGTGGCTATTCTAGCCCGGCAGGTCCGGCAGTTGAGGTCTAAGAGTTATTCTTCAGTTCGGGTGCAATGGAGAGGTCAGCCGGTAGAGGCATCTACCTGGGAGTCCGAGTCGGACATGCGGAGTAAATATCCACACCTTTTCTCCAGCTCAGGTACTTTTTCTAACTCCGTTCGAGGACGAACGTTTGTTTTAGAGATGGAGAATGTGATGATCCAAAGTGTCATCTTTAAATTTAATAATTAATTCTGTATTCTAAGACCTCGAAAAGAATTATTTATCACTCCTCGACTTGCGTGCGCAGTCCGTACAATTTTCCGAAAAGCTTTTATGTGAAAAATAGATTAAAAATATGAAATAGAGCTTTAAAACTCAATTGAGTTGACTTTGGTCAAGATTTTGAGCAAACACACTCGGATCAGTATTTTGACAGTTCCGATAGGTCCGTATCGTGATTTGAGACTTGGGCGTATGCCCGAAATCGAATACCGACGTCCCTAGCCCAAGATATAGAATTTTGATGAAAAATTAAAAGTTTGAAAGTTTTAATGATTTTTAAGAAGTTACTGATGTTGGATTTATTGACACCGGGTCCGTATTTTGTTTTCGGAACCCGATATAGTTCCACTATAATATTTATGACTTGTCTTCTGAATTTGGTGAGAAACATAGTTGATTTGACGGTTTTTCTGACGTCCGGTTGTGAAAATATAAGTTTTAAAGTTTTCTTGAAAATTCCATTCGATTTTTTGTTCAATTCGTAGTTCTAGGTGTTATTTTGGTGATTTGATAGCGAGAGCAAGTTTGTATGATGTTTTAGGACTTGTGTGCATATTTGGTTTGGAGCCCCGAGGGCTCAGGTGAGTTTCGGATGGTCAACGGACTATTTTGGACTTAAGGAAGATGGCAGATTTCTGGTGTTTTGTTGCAGAAATTTTACTCATCGCGATCGCGTGAGGTCATTCGCGATCGTGTAAGGCAATCTGAGAGGCCAGCCAAAGTTGTTGTTCGCGTTCGCGAATTTGAGGACGCGATCGCGTAGGGGTGTGAAGTGGTGCTTCGCGAACACGTGGCCAAGGTCGCGTTCGCGTAGAGTTAAAGAGGCTATAGCTGAGCCACGCGCTTTACTCATCGCGATCGCGTGAGGTCGTTCGCATTTGCGTAAGTCTGTGAGTCAAAGCATCGCGTTCGCGTGGTGTTTTACGCATTCGCGAAGAGCAAAAAACTGGGTAGCCAAAAATGTGCTTCGCGATCGCGAAGCATTGTACGCGATCGCATAAGGTAAAAATCCGAGAAACAGAACTTAAGTTCTGGAAAATGGGATTCGTCCCATTTTCAATCATTTTCCATTTTTGAGCTCGGGTAAAGCGATCCTTGGGCGATTTTCACAGGAAAATATTGGAGTAAGTGTTCCTTATCCTATATTGATTATATTTCATGATTCCATACTCATTTACATCATGAATCCGTGAATTTATGGAAGAAAAATCAGATTTTTATAAAATCTTCCAAAAATGAAAAATTAATGATTTGAAGGTCCATTTAGCATCGGAATTGATAATTTTTGTTTGGTTGGACTTGTCTCAAAACGAGTGTTCGGATTTTGTGAGTTTTTTGAGATTTGAGATGTGGGTCCCACTGTCGAATATTTAAATGAATTTCGGATTTTTATCCGGAAAATTAGTAAATTCATATGAAATTAATTCCTATGATTCGTATTGAGTATATCAAATTGTTTATGAATAGATTTGACGCATTTGGAGATAAATTCAAAAGGAAAAGCCGTGGTCGAATAAATTATTAGAATTTGCAAAGCGAGATAAGTGTCGTGGTTAACCTTGACTTGAGGGAATAGAACCCTTAAATTATTTGTTATGTGAAATGCATGTGAACGACGTATAGGCGAGGTGACGAGTGTCTATACGTCGTCAAATTAATTGTTTGCATAATTATTTAAAAATCCTAAATTTGTTTTAATACACGAATTAATTGTTATGATAATTGTTTCTCTCCTATTCTTTGTCAAATATTAATTCTTGAATTCATACAATAATTTTTACATGCTGATTTGATTTATGTGCATTCCCATTTTCAGTCATAGGTAGCTAAAATAAAATATAATTTAAAACAAGTGAATAAATATATCAAAAGTATCAAATATCAACCTTTGAAATGTTTTCAAATATCAATAGCAATGTTCAAGAATCAAGAGTTGAGAAAGCATATACTATCAATCCAAGAGAGTTTGTCAAATATCCATTTTTCGCCCAATGTGTACTTCATGCCATCACACTAAGCAAAATCAGATATCAAGATGGACCGAAGCCCCAAATCAAGTAGGGTCAAAACCCAATAGTCAAGAGAATCAAGAACCATATTAAAATGGCTTCCTAGTTCATACTTAACGCTGACAAGTTCCATAATTTAAGACGAACTACAAATCCAAAGTCAACATGGCAAAAGATCTAAATCAAGAGGCATGCCAAGATGAGTGAAAAAGTCACTGCCACAAGAAGGACAAAGTCCTAACAAGAATGCAAAATAATCAAACAATCCGTACGAGTGGGCGATTTAGTAAATATCTTGCAATACTTGATATAACACGAATACAATGCTATTAATTAAAGACAAGAAAAACAAAATATCAGGTTATTTCAAAATATTCCAGCAAGTAAAAAGAGTACAAAGTTTATACACAACCTTGGTATTTTACCACAAAACAATTCAACCACAACTTGAGGACGTTCGAATCATCTACGCCATAGACAAACCAAATCCGTCCACTTCCTTAAATACTTCTCCTTAAATTTTACAAGGGTATATATATACCTTAAATACATAATCAAATATCTATATAAGTTCAGTGATTTAACATGTCAAACTAAACATGATATTGGTGAAAATTACCCAAAATGTTTGAAACAGAAATTCTGGACGGTATCATTGTCTCGTGTTGTGACTCAGATTTGAAGATGAAAAGGGACAAACTAGACTGTGTGGTCTTCTTTACAGTTTTAGATATATGTCTTAGTGTTTCAGAACATATTGAATCACCCCCATATCAATTTTGTATAAAAGGTTATGCTAAACTTACTAACAACAATACAGGGAGGGTTTATAAAACAGAAAATCTGGACAGCACCTGCGCTGTATTTTATCACCTATTTTTGGGTAAATAAAAGACAAACCAGATTTTTGTTCCTTCATAAGAGTTATAGATCTATGAAATATCTTTCCATAAAGTCTTGAATCACTTAAAATGGATCTATATATAAAAAGATATGAAGAAAACACTAATAGTTATCTAGTATAAAAACGGGTTTAGTAACTTACCACAAAAGAGAGGAGCAACTTGAGCTTCACCAAGAACGAATTTTGCTGGTTGGTTTAGTTGAAATTTATGATGGTTTTAATGAAGTTTTTTGGGTGATAAGAAGGAGAGAGAGAGAGAGATGGGGTTTTATTTGGCATTAAGGACTGAAAATGAGATGAGGTTATGAAAAAGCATGTCACAAAAGTAATATAAAAACTTTGAATAAATATGAAAAATGTGGGTGCCCAACCTATTAAATATATTTAGATAAATACAAAATCCAAAACCTTAATTATAATATATTTAACAACAATTCATTAAAATAATATTAAGTGTTACATATAGCAACACCATGAAACTTCTTTGTCAATATTAACACAATCTAAAGTAAGAAATTTTCATGTATAGTCAATTTCACGTTTAGGAAGTGCGAATTAAAGAATATCTCCTCGTTATAAAGATGCTCAATCGAAAATGCAAATATTAGTAAAAATTTGGGGTGTTACAACTGTATCATAATTGTTGTATCAGATACATCAATGCCTAAAAAACATAATTGTATCATACTTGTATCACAATTGTATCTTACTTGTATATGGTACATTAATACCCAAAATAATATCTGATACAATACCAATAAATTAATATTCAATTATCATATATTTGTGATACAAACTTGTCACGACCCGAAATTCCTACCTTCGGACCGTGATGGCGCCTAACATTTCACTTGCTAGGAAAGCCAACGTTAGAATAATATTATCCATTTTAAAATAATTTTTAAATTTATTAATAACCAAGAAACAAATGAGGAAGTAAAGTCTGAAATGTAGTGAATAATCCATAAAAATATTTACGGTGTCTAAATACCATCCCAGAATTGGTGTCACAAGTACATGAGCTTCTAGAATAATACAAATAAATGTCTGAATAAAATAAAACTGTCTGGAAACAAACACACAACTAAAGTAAAGTAGACGTGGACTTCAGAACTGCGAACGTCATGCAGTTATACCTCAAGTCTCCTCTGGTAGCTGAAATTCGAGCAAGTCTATGGTATGCCGCTGGGACCAACTCCGAAATCTGCACAAGAAGTGCAGAGTGTAGTATCAATACAACAGACTCTATGTACTGGTAAGTGCTGAGCCTAACCTCGATGAAGTAGTGACGGGGCTAAGGCAGGTCACTTACCTTAACCTGTACGCAATAATAGTAACAACAACAATAATAGAAATAAATCAGGTAACCCATTTTTTTTTTATAGTTGAAGCCAACTCAACAGTCATAACCAATTATTATTTCAATCAATTTCCGTTGCAGCGTGCAACCAGCTCACACATTATATTCATTTTCAATCCTCCCATATATTTATTTTAATCTATATATATATATATATATATATATATATATATATATATATATATATATATATATATATATATATATATATATATATATATATATATATATATATATATATATATATATATATATATATATATATATATATATATATATATATATATATATATATATATATATATATATAAGTCTGTTGCGGCGTGCAACCCGATCCCCCAATATGGACTTTTAACAAGTTTGTTGCGGCGTGCAACCCGATCCCCCAATATGGACTTTTAATAAGTTTGTTGCGGCGTGCAACTCGATCCCCCAATATGGACTTTTAATAAGTCTGTTGCGGCGTGCAACCCGATCTCCCAATATATTCATTTCAATCAATTCTATTGCGGCATGCAACCCGCTCCTCCAATATATCC
Source organism: Nicotiana tabacum (assembly GCF_000715075.1). NCBI lineage: Eukaryota > Viridiplantae > Streptophyta > Magnoliopsida > Solanales > Solanaceae > Nicotiana > Nicotiana tabacum. The sequence goes on from NC_134091.1 coordinate 21,158,736, forward strand.
ATTTACCAATTCTTATAGAAGAAAATGCCCCAATAAATGCAACAATTAATATAAAACTTTTAAGACAACAAGTATACAATAATTATGATTTAATTATGAAACAAACAATAATAAATAGCAATTTATTATGAAAATCAGGGAGAGAATAGGCAGTTTACTATTTAATATGCTAAATGTCAAGTAGCAATTAATGCACATAAATCAAATCAGCATGTAGTAATTATTGCAGGAATTCAAGAATTAATATTACCTGCATTCTCAGCATGCCGTCATCGCCAATAGTCACATCCCTAGAATCACCTCTCCGAACCCTGTCCTGAAGAATGAGCAAGTGCGGGTCATCATACTGACGCTCCCTGATACGGTCATAAAGAGAAGACCAGGAGACCACACAAGCCAATACCCGACTAAGCTCCGAAATATCCAATCTGACAAGCTGGCCCGCTAAGGTCTAAACATCTAATGCCAAAGGTCTCTCTATTGCTGGAAGATATACTAAACTCCCCAAACTCTCTGCCCGGTGACTCAAAGCATCGGCCACCACATTGGCCTTCCCCGGATGGTACAAAATAGTGATATCATAGTCCTTAAGAAGCTCCAACCATCTCCGCTAACACAAATTATGATCCTTCTGCTTTAACAGATACTGCAGACTCTGGTGATCTGTATAGATCTCACAATGAACCCCATACAAATAATGATGCCAAATCTTCAAGGCGTGAACAATGGCTGCTAACTCAAGATCATGGACAGGATAGTTCTTCTCATGGGTCTTCAACTGGCGCGAGGCATAGGTAATCACCCTACCCTCCTGCATCAAAATACAACCAATGCCTATCCTCGAAGCATCATAATACACGGTGTAAGAACCTGAAGCTGATGGTAGAACTAACACTGGAGTTGTGGTCAAAGCAGTCTTGAGCTTCTGAATGCTCTCCTCACACTCATCTGACCACCTGAATGGAGCACCCTTTTGGGTCAATTTGGTCAAGGGCGATGCAATAGATGAAAATCCCTCCACAAAGCGACGGTAGTAACCCGCCAAATAAAGAAAGCTCCTAATCTCCGTGGCTGAGGACGGTCTAGGTCAACTCTGCACCGACTCTATCTTCTTCGGATCCACCTGAATACCCTCGATGGACACTACATGTCCCAAGAATGCTACTTAACTGAGCCAAAACTCACACTTGGAGAACTTTGCATAAAGCTTCTCTTCCCTTAATCGCTGGAATACAATCCTCAAATGTTGAGCGTGCTCCTCCTGGCTACAAGAGTACACCAGGATGTCATCAATGAATACAATGACGAATGAGTCCAAATAGGGCTGGAATATACTGTTCATCAAATGCATGAATGTTGCTGGGGCATTGGTTAGCCCAAAAGACATCACCAAGAACTCATAATGGCCATATCGGGCCCTGAAAGCTGTCTTAAGAATATCTGAATCCCGAATCTTCAGCTGATGATAACCGGACCTCAAATGAATCTTAGAGAACACCCTCGCTCCTTGAAGATGGTCGAATAAATTATCAATATGAGGCAAAGGATACTTGTTCTTGACTGTGACCTTGTTCAACTGCCTGTAATCAATACACATCTTCATGGAACCATCCTTCTTTTTCACAAATAGAACCGGTGCACCCCAAGGTGACACACTAGGCCGAATAAACCCCCTATCAAGGAGTTCTTGAAGTTGTTCTTTCAATTCCTTCAACTCCGCCGGTGCCATATGATACGGTGGAATAGAAATGGGTTGAGTGCCTAGCACCAAATCAATACCAAAGTCAATATCCCTCTCAGGCGGCATGCCCGGTAGGTCTGCAGGAAACACATCCGGAAAACCATGTACCACCGGAACAGAATCAATGACAGGAGTCTCTGCACTAACATCCCTCACAAAAGCCAAATAAGATAGGCAACCCTTCTCAACCATACGCTGAGCCTTCAAATATGAAATCACCCTACTTGGTACATAATCTACAGAATCGCTCCACTCAACCCTCGGAATTCCCGGCATAGTCAACGTCACCCTCTTAGCGTGACAATCTAGAACAGCATGACATGGAGATAACCAATCCATACCCAATATCACATCAAAGTCAACCATACTGAGCAACAATAGATCCACTCGAGTCTCCAGACCCCCAATAGTCACCACACATGACCGATATACACGGTCCACAATAATAGTATCGCCCACAAGAGTAGATACATGTACAGATAAAACTAAGGACTCACGGGGCATATCCAGAAAATGGGCAAAATACGAGGAAACATATGAATACGTGGAAGTAGGGTCAAATAATACTGAGGCATCTCGGTGACAAACTGAGACAATACTTGTAATCACAGCATCTGAAGCAATAGCGTCTGGTCTGGCGGGGGAGCATAGAAATGGGCCTAACCAGCCCCTGATCTGCCTCACCCTCTAGGGCGACCCCTAGCTGACTGACCTCTACCCTGAGCTGACTGGGCGGGTGGTGAGGTAACTGGTGATGTAGTCGGAGTCTGACTTCTCTACTGAGATAGACCTCCATGACGACGAGGACACTGCCTCCACATATGCCCAAGCTCCCCAAACTCAAAATAACTCCCTGGTGTTGGCGGCAGAAACTGAAGGGAACCCCTAGCACCGGGATGACTCGTAGAAGAACCTGGCATAGAAGAGCCCTGAACTGGTGGAGCATGGGAGTACTCTAAACTGGAAGGGCACTAAGTGATGAGTGGCCCTGATGAGAACTGTGAGAACCATGGCCAGATGATGCACCCCAATGAAATGGCCGAGCTGACTGAGCCTGCCTGAAATGACGACCTCTACGGGCTGGAACTGACCCCCAAAAGGAGCACCACTGAATCTACCCTGACCACTAGGCCTCTTGGCCTCCTTCTCAACCTTCTCCTGACCGCGAACCATCTCAATCTGCCGAGCAATGTCGACAACCTCATCAAAGGTAGCACCCGAAACCCGCTCCCTGGTCATGAGCAACTGTAGCTGATAAGTAAGGCTATCAATAAACCTCATGATCCTCTCTCTGTCCGTGGGAACCAACCAGATAGCATGACGGGCCAACTCAGAGAATTGCATCTCATACTGTGTCACAGACATATCACCCTGGCGAAGCCACTTAAACTATCTGCGTAGCTCCTCTCTGCGGGATCGAGGCACGAACTTCTCCAAAAAGACCACGGAGAACTGCTGCCAAGTAAGGGGTGCTGCGCCTACAGGCCTACGCCTCTCGTAAGTCTCCTACCATCTGAGTGCAGCCCCATAAAACTAAAAGGTAGTGAATGAGACCCCACAAGTCTCCAGAATACCAGCAGTATGGAGTATCCTCTAACACATATCCAAAAAGTCCTGAGCATCCTCTCTCTCTGTGCCACTGAAAGGTGGTGGCTGAAGTCTCCCAAACCTCTCCAACCTACGCGGATCATCCTTAGGCATAGCAGAAACCACATAATCCTAAGAAACAGCAATCGAGTAGGCTGGTGGTGCCTCCGGTGGCTAAAGTCCCTGAATAACCTACTCGGGTGTGCGAGCGACGGGAGTCTGAGTGCCTCCCCTGGCCTGAGAAGTGGCTGTGGCCGTCGAAATAGAGACTGCCTGAGCAAGGCCTGTACACGCTGTCAAAATATAAGCTAGGGCCTCCTGAAGGCCTGGAATCACAATAGGCACAGGTGGTGCCTGAGCTGGTGTATCAACAACTGGAACCTGGTCTTGATCTGGGACAACCGGTGGATCTGCAGGTACTGCCCCAGTTGCTGTACGGGCTACACCTCTGCCCTTACCACCGCCTCTACCGCGGCCTCAGCTTCTCGTGGCCTTGGCTGGTGGTACTGGTGGCTAGCCCTCCTGACCGGTAGTACGACTCCTCACTATCTGTGAGAGAATGAAACAATAGATGTTTAGTTACTAGAATCAACAGATTCGCACGACAAGAATTCAAGAATGTGGAGTTTCCTAAAGGTTTTGTAGCCTCCTGAAGATAAGTACAGACGTCTCCGTACCGATCCGCAAGACTTTACTAAACCCGCTCATAACTCGTGATACCAATGAATCTAGAGCTCTGATACCAATATGTCACGACCCAAAACTAACCCTTGTCGTGATGGCGCCTATTTCAAACAAAATCGATATTTTCATTTTAAAGATAATTTAAAGTTTATTTAACATAAAAACCTTCGTAAAGGAGTTCCAATCAAAATAAAAGTGCGGAAGGAAAAGCCAGACATCGGGCTGTCACTAGTCATGAACATCTACTACAATCTGTCTAACAATATCAAGGCTAACGCAGCCTGAAAAATAGCTAAATATAATTAGAGGAAGATAAGAGGGAAAAGAGAAGGGGCTGCGATCGCCAAACAGCTACCTTGCTATCTCCAAGAACATCTGCAACCAGAACACTCAATAACCGCTACCGAAAGTAGCTACACCTGAATCTACACATAAGGTGCAGGGAGTAATGTGAGTACGCCAACTCAGTAAGCAACAACAGTAAATAAAGACTGAGCAGTAGTGACGAGCAATAAAGCATATAACATTCATATCGAAAAATCTCAGTAAAATACCATATGCTTTTAAAAATCAGGATTTGAATCAAAACATCTCGTTTAACCAAGTTCCAGTAAAAATCATTTAAAGATATTTTTCAACAGTTTTCAGACAGAGGAAAAATGCAAAGGTGAGAAAAAAAAATGATGAAATCATAAATAGCCCCTCGGGCAAAACACCACTCATAAACAGCCCTTCGGGCAAATCTCACAGTCACTCGTGCCATTAAAGCATACCTCACAATCACTCTTGCCACTTGGGAATACCTCACAATTACTCATGCCTCCCAGTCACTCAGCACTCAGCACTCGACACTCGCACTCAGTAGGTACCTACGCTCACTGGGGGTGTGTACAGACTCCGGAGGGGCTCCTTCAGCCCAAGCGCTATAATCTGCACGGACAACTCACGTGCCATAATAATAAAGTATGCTGCAGGAGGGCAGCCCCGATCCACACTCATCCTCACAAATCAGGCCCTCGGCCTCACTCAGTCATAAACCTCTCAAGCCACTCGGGCATTTCAGTAAAACAGGGCATTCGGCCCAAAACATTTATATGCATCAAAATAGAGTCATAAAACTGAGTTATACGGTAAACAAGTATAAACATGACTGAGTATAGATTTTTAATCGAAAATAATGAGAGGATGGTAAGAAACAACCCCTAAGGGTCCAAACAGCATTGGCGCAAGGACCAAACATGGCATTCAGCCCAATTTACAGAAATTCTTTCTAAAACATATAAGTATCATATAGTTTCAACAAAGTATGCAACTTTACAGTTGCTACAGGACGGACCAGGTCACAAATCCCCAACAGTGTACGCCCACACGCCCGTCGCCTAGCATTTGCATCACTAAAAATAGTAGAATGATACAAAATCCGAGGTTTCATACCTTCAGGACTAGATTTACAATCGTTACTTACCTCAAACCGGTCAAATCTCTACCCCGCAATGCTCTTGCCTCTGGACTCGGCCTCCAAATGCTCCAAATCTATTCACAATCAGTACAATACCATCAATATACGCTAATGGAATGAATTCCACAAGAAAAGCTTCAAAATTAGACCAAAATCCGAAATTGGCTCAAACCCGGCCCCCGGGCCCACGTCTCGAAATCCGACAAAATTTAAAAAACTAGAAAGCTCATTTACTCACGAGTCTAACCATACCAAATTCATCAAAATCCGACATCGTTTGGTCCTTAAAATTCTTAAATTACTTTCCAAAATTTCCAAGCCCTAACCCCTCATTTTCACTAATTACCATGATTAAACAATGGAAAATAACCATATATACAAGTATTAGGGCTCAAGTAACTTACCTTAACAAAACCCCCTTGATTCCCTCTTCAACTATCTCCCAAAAGCTCCAAAAACCGAATAGAAATGGTGAAGAATGCACCAAAATCGCGAAGGGTTCTATTTATGGTTTCTGCCCAGGTTTTTCGCACCTGCGGCCATTTTCTCGCACCCGCGCGACTGCACCTGCGGTCTAAGGAGCCGCACCTGCACAAATCACTTAATCCCCCAGCTTCCGCACCTGCAGACACCTTTCTCGCACCTGCGGACTCGCATCTACAGTCCCTGGTGCGCATCTGCGAAACCAGCCCAAAATTCTCATCTCCGTATCTGCGCTCAAGGCCTCGCAGATGCAGCCAATTCTTCGCACCTGCATTCCCAACCTTGGCCCAGCATTTCCCGCACATGCGCACTCCCCACGCGCACCAGCGGCCTCGCACCTGTGAGGCTTTCTTCCGCAGGTGCGAAAATAGCAGTAGCAGCAGCTCCAGCTGCAAATTCCAACTTCGACAAATCCGTTAACCACCCGGAATCACCCCGAGGCCCTCGGGACCTCAACCAAAAATGCCAACAAGTCATATATCAACATACAAACTTAGTCGAACCTTTGAATCACTCAAAACAACATCCAATCATCAATTTACCCTCGAATTCAAGCCTAAGTACTTCTAAATTTCCAAATTCGGCAACCGATACAGAAACCAACCAAACCACGTCCGAATGACCTCAGATTTTGCACACACATCACAAATGACACTACAAACCTACTCCAACTTCCGAAATTCCATTCCGACCCCGATATCAAATTTTCACTGCCGACCGAAATTGCCAAATTTTTAATTTCGCCAATTCAAGTCTAATTCTACCGCGGACCTTCAAATCACATTCTGGACACACTCCTAAGTCCAAAATCACCTAACGGATCTAACGAAACCATCTAAATTCAAATCCGAGATCGTTTACACATAGGTCAATATCCAGTTGACTTTTCCAACTTAAGTTTCTACTTAAGAGACTAAGTGTCTCAATTCACTCTGACACCACTCCGGTCCCGAACCAACTAACCCGACATAACATAATATAGCTGAATAATATAAAAAGAAGTAGAAATGGAGAAAATGAGGCTATAACTCTTGAAACGACCGGTCGGGTCGTTACATTACCTTTTCTATTGCCATGCTATCTTTTCATATCTGCTTATCTTTATTTGGAATCATTATTATCTCATCCTATAATTGTTCAATCTTAATTGAGGTTATGATTATCTTTACGTTGCTTATCCTTAATTAAATTTTTGAATATCCTTCATAATTTATCAACCTTAAATGAAGTTTAGATATCCTATATTTTAGTCGACTTATTTTATTTGGAATTATTTGACTCGTGTTAGCTTCCCTGTTGTTGAAATGTATATTATGGGATCGTTGCTACACATTAGTTTTTCCTTATTGAGTTGTTCTCTTTACGCCTTACATTCTTTACTGTGGTTATTCCTTGTGAATTGGTTCTACCGTTTCTTGTGATTTAAAAGTTTTTGAGTTGATTTACTTATTGTACTTTGTATTATTACCATTGTTGTTGTTGTTGTACTTGTTGTGGTGATTTACGAGGTTTCTACCGTGCGGTTGTTATTATTATGATGCATGAGGTTTCTGTCATGCGGTTGTTATTATGGGGTTGCACGAGGTTTCTGCCGTGCTATTGTTACTATTTATAATTGCACATGTGGCGTGACAAGGTGGGATATGTATATATATATATGGGTTGCGTATGTGGCGAGATAAGGTGGGAACATTGTTATGCACGTGTGGTGAGACAAAGCAGGCACTTACTTTATTACTGCACACATGGCGAGACAAGGTGGGCTGTGTCAGGGATTGATTTGTGATAGTATGGGGGCATTCTTGTTGTTGATATTGTGTAGTGGTACACTTACCTGTGTGAGCTTTATCTTGTGAAAGCTGTGAGAAAATATTCTACGTGTTGTCCGTTCTTTTTCCTTATGCTTATTTCCTGGTATGGATTATGTTAGGACACTTGCATAAGCATACACGTAGTTAAGCACTCTTATCGGATAAGAGGTGTTCTTGATATTATTGAGCATAGATGCTCACCATTGTTTACTTGCCTTCTATGTGAGAATGACTCTATTGGCACGTGAGTCGTCAGTGCAGTTATGAAGTGTTATGAGGGCACATGATGCCAAGTGTTAGGATTCAGGTATTGAGACCCGTGAGTTGTGATTTGTCCGAGGTTTGGTACCTCGTGGAGTTTGTTGACTAAAACCTGATGTAAAAGCGGATATAGTTGCTGAATTATTACTTGTCCTTATTGTATTGTGATTCCGGATTTAGGTTGTGATCCATTCACTTTTCTGTGTCATTTTTATGGTATTCCGCTGATACTTGATGTTTTCTTTCTTATTGCCATTACTGTATTGTGAGCCATATTACATAGTCTTTATGTAGATATCATATTTCTGTTGTTCATATACTTATACTTGTTCAGTTTATTAGACCAGTGGGTGTCTTGACTGTTCCTCGTCACTACTCCACCGAGGTTAGTCTTGATACTTACTGGGCACCGTTGTGGTGTGCTCATTCTACACTTTTGCTCATTTTTGTGCAGATCCAGGTATTTGTTTATTAGTAGTTGTGCAGGTCGTTGCTGTGGAAACTTAAGGTAAACCTGCTGCTGCGTTCGCAGGCTTTGGAGTCACCTTCAAGTTTTCGTTTTGCACTGTTTATTCTTATTTCTCGACAGTTATATTTAGAAGTTTTCTAGCAAACACTCTGTAGAGCTTATGACTTGTACTATTGGTTTTGAAAATTATAAAATTTAAGAAATTTCTATTTCAAATTGTTAGATGTTATTTAAATAATGTTGTTATTTCAATTAATGTTAGGTTGACCTAGTCCCTAAGACTAGGTGCCATCACGATACCCAAACGGAGGAAATATTGGGCCGTGACAGTAAATTAGATTTATTTCATAAGTAGCATCCTCGCCAAGGGGTTGCTACAACAGTTATCATACAAATATCATATAATTTCTGAATATTTCTTCATTTTCGGTGTTGTCCAGTCTCTCAGCAAAAAAAGATACAATTAACGATTTTTAATAACATAAAGTTGTCGGCAATGGTGGAAAGAGAGAAGATGGAGATTCTGGGTGTAGATTCAGGGATTTTGACGTAGAAAAAAAAAGGAGAGAGAATAGTAGAAAAAATGAGAGGATAATCCCTTAATTGAAGGCACTAATAATGGGATGTGTGCCTTTTAAGGAGCAATGTATACAATTTGTAAGAAAAATCTTGATACTTAACAACAAAATATAGAAAAAATAGGTAAATAAGTTTCTAATATAGTATAACTAGGTAAAAATCCCTTTATAGGATTGGAATGGGTATCATTCGACTTTCCCAGTTGGGGTTCTTGGTTGGGCTTTGCTAGAATCCTGGAACACTGGTTTTTGGGCCTTCTGTATTTGGATCCCAAAAATTAAAAAAAAAGGATTTTTACCTCCCTATACTATATATGAGATTTTATTACCCTTCTTAATCAAGTTTTAACTTAATTACATAGGCATATACAATTTACCAATTATATACAAAATAGTTTTAGATGAGTATCCCTTTATATTAGGAATTGAATAGAGACTCTCCATCCCTATGCTTCTCTCTCTCTCTCTCTCTCTCTCTCTCTCTCTCTCTCTCTCTCTCTCTCTCTCTCTCTCTCTCTCTCTCTCTCTCTCTCTCTCTCTCTCTCTCTCTCTCTATCTATCTATTCTCCAATTATCTTCCTTCATTTTTCTCTGCTTTTCATCCTTTTTTTCGAGGAAATTCATCAATAAATTTCAATTATTACAAGATAGAGTTTTAACTTAGCAATTTCCTTTTCATATTGTACAATTGGTGTTCGAATTAAAATTGTAAATCAATAAATTTTGAAGATATTTTGATTCCCCATTATTGAGAACCATTAAAAAGCTCTGAAGCTTTGAATTATTTGGGTTTTCAAAAACTATTGTTTGTTTGGATTGGGTGTTGTTGCAAATAATTAAAAATATTCTTTTGAATTATATCTCAATTTTGAGGGTGTTTGGTGAAGATTAGATTTGATTTTGGCTGAATTTCAGATTGAAACTCGACGAAGACGAAGAAGAAGAAGAAGAAGAAGAAGAAGAAGAAGAAGAAGAAGAAGAAGAAGAAGAAGAAGAAGAAGAAGAAGAAGAAGAAGAAGAAAACATGTCATACAATATACTTACAACATTATATTAAAGTTGTATTATAGTTGTATGTAAATTATATTTAAATTGTATTTTGTTGTACTTGTATATTTTTTATTTGAATATTGTATGAAAGTTGAAAAATAGTTGTATAATGTATGAATAATTGTATGAAATTTGTATTTAAGTTATAAATACTATCTTTTTACATAAAGTTGTTGATATGTATCAAAATTATATTAAGAGAGGAGTTTTTGATTGAATTTCCGAGAGAAAGAAGAACACACCACATACAAAATATATACAAATCATATACAAAATACATACAAAAGACATATTGTATAAAATTTATATGAAAATTGTATTGAAGTTGTATGATGTTGTAGTTGTATTTAACCGGGTAAATTTGTTCTTAGTCGTAGATAAGTTATAAAAAAGTTGTATACTATATAATTAGTCGTATAAAATTTGTTCTTAGTTTATATATAATAAATGTATCAAATTTGTATCAAAATTAAATATTCTGACATTCGGAATTTAGTTTGATAATTAAACTAAAGAATTTAATTAGTCAAACAAATTAAATTATTAGTCCAAATAAAATATTATTATATTATTTGCTAGCATAGAGGATATAATTAATATTGTGGACAAATTGAAGTTCTATTTGGAATAGAAAATTAAATTATATCTCTTGGTTGAAGTATATATGTGAAATATATTTAGCACTCCCAATTAATATTTATCTATATTATTATAAAAGCATGAATATTCAGAAAAACCTTATAATATTAAGAATAATAACTCATAATAAAAGGACATAACCGAAATTTGAGATATTAGTCTTATAATCCTATTAGTTTTAAGACATAATACTACACATTAGAAATCCTATATGATTACCTTTAGGAATCCAATTAGTATAATTACTCAAGTAAATATCTTTAGTCATGCAATCTTATTACTTTTAGGATATACTTCTTAAAAATTCTTATTACTAATTTAATTTGAAAACGTATTATAATGTCCTATTACTAAGTTAATTTGAGAATGTATTACATTGTCCAAATTTATTTAGAAAAAGGAGAGCATATATTATTATAAATGGATAAATACAATATTAATATACCAAAATAGCCCTAAAATATTAAACGGAAGAACGCATAAGGAAAGAACATAACTGTAATAACCTATTTTTTGGACTACAATAACTTCTATGCTAATTTTTAATATTTAAGTTTTTAAAATTAATAAAGTTTGTCTATTAAATTCTTATTAAAAATATGTAGGAATGTTTAATAAAATCAATTTCATAAGAATTTTCCGTATTGTCAATACATTACCACTTCATAATGTCCAACATCAAGAAAAAATAAAAATAATATTAAATGGACTGCATAAAGAGTTGAAATTGAGATAAAAAATACCGCCATGATAATATATTTTTATATTATATTTGAACTATTTTTCTACTTAAATAATATTTTTTAATCAATTTTTTGTGTAATATTAAAAAATACCCAATTATTAAACAACAACTAAGAAAATATTTACGAATATAAATGTGTGAGAAAGAGAAAAAAATAGTTGGTAAGAGTCAATACAACTAATGATTCTACAGACATAAAGATCTAAAAGTGAAATGTCATATCAATCGTTTACTCTTTGAAAATAAAAGTTATGGTGGATAAAATTATAATTAAGATTAAATATTCAAAACAAGAAATGAACTAATATTATGTCACGGCCCAATTTCACCTAAAGGCCGTGATGACGCCCGACACTACAGCTAGGCAAGCCAAACTAATAAATTAAACATATATCAATCATTATTTAATAATTTTCTAAGTGATTTTATTCTCTTCCTAGTAATAATTTAATGAAAATAGAAAAAATATTGATAAATTTAATCCAAGAAAATAATACAAATCCAAATTCTACCAGTGTGTGTGCCAAGACCTGGTGTCACAAGTGTATGAGCATCTAGTAGATTATACAAAAATTTCAAGTACTATCTGAAATAAAATAGACAGAATAAAGTCTCCAGGAAGAGGCTTTGGTTGCTGCAGAATGACTCAGAAGGGCAGCTCACCCCTAAGCCTCTGGATATCGTGGGTGTGTGCCGATAGGTCAGACTATAGCACCTGTCTCGGGTCCTGCACAAAAAGTGCAGCAAGTGTAGCATGAGTACGTAAACAACGTGTACCCAGTAAGTATCAAGCCTAATCTCGAAGAGGTAGAGACGAGATGGCCGACTTTGACACTCACTAAGGGTCAGTAACAATAATTGAAATAAAACTAGAATATCTAAATTGGCGTGATTCACAGAGTTAACAATAATTTTATTTAACCAGCAGAAATAATTAAATTCCTTCAAATGCAATAATTTTCAATCTATTAATTAAATTCACAAACTTCAATTAAAATAAAAGGTATCGTATAATAATTAATATTATTAGACACGATTTTTGCCGAGGCTGTACGGCCCGATCAAGAGTGTCGTGTATACTGCCGAAAGACGTGCGGCGCGATCCATAGATGCATCTATACTGCCGAGGCGTTCGGCCCGCTCCACAAGAAAGGAGTACATTTTCTTATGTACCTCCGGAATGAGAGTGTATTTATTATAAGATTAATTCGAGAAGATGAATAATTTCTTTTAATATTTAATTAATTTAAACATAAAATTAAGTATATGAGATTCCCATCTTTTACTATCTTTCCCTAACAATTCACAATATATTTTAAATAATTTAATTAAATAAAGAATATAATTTACACATATAATTCATGCTTTGCGTCCTAAACTACCCGGACTTAGCATAGATAGTAGCTACGTACGGACTCTCGTCACCTCGTGCGTACGTAGCCCCCACAATTAGCAACAATTATTAATTTAATCACCTATGAGGTAATTTTTCCATCACAAGATTAGATAAGAGACTTACCTCGTCTTGCTCCAATTTAATCTACTAGTATACCCTTTCCTCGATTATCCAACTATGAATGGCTCGAATCTAACCAAAAATAATTCTATACTGTCACCAAAAATTATAGAATCAATTTCATAAGAAAATACTACATTTTCAATAAAAATCCGAAATTAATTAAAAATTCGTCTGTGGGGCCCACGTCTCAGAATTCGGAGAAAGTTATAAAATCCGACAACCCATTCAATTACGAGTCCAACCATACTAGTTTCACTCAAATCCGACTCCGAATCGATACTGAATTCTCAAAAAATCATTTCTATGAGATTTCTAAAAGTTTCCAAAATTTCAATCTCAAAACACTAATTAAATGGTGAAAACAATGATATATTCGTTTATATTGACCAAATCCGACTTAGAATCACTTACCCCAATGTCTTTCCTTGAAAATTTATCAAAACTTGCCTCTGCTCAAGCATCAATTTGTCAAAAATGGAGAATGGGACGAAGTCCCCTCCTTTATAGTTCTGCCCAGGAAGCCCTCGGTCCTGCCTAGGTCATGGCCTCGATCCTCGGCCTCGATCGTGGCTTCGATCATGGCTCTCGAGCCTGGGCCTTCGATCATGACCCTCGAGCCTGGGCCTTCGATCATGACCCTCGAGCATGGGCCTTCGATCATGACCCTCGATCATGGGCCTTCGATCATAACCCTCGATCACGGGCCTTCGATCATGACCCTCAATCATGGCCTCGATCTTGGGTCTCGATCCTGGGCTCGACCATGACTTCAATTTCAGCCCCGAATTTCCAGCAGAAAAGAAAAATTGCAGCAGCTGTTTTAAGTCCAACTTTTGATCCGTTAACCATCCAAAACTCACCCGAGGCCCTCGTAACCTCAACCAAATATACCAACAAGTCATAAAACATCATACAAACTTATTTGAAACCTCAAATCACATAAATCGACGCTAAAACCATGAATCATGCTGCAATTCAAGCTTAATAAAACTTAAAATTTCCAACTTCCATATTCGATGTCGAAACCTATCAAATCAAGTCTGATTGACTTCAAATTTTGCACACAATTCATAAATGACATAAGGGAGCTATGAAAATTTTCGGAACTGGATTCCGACTCTGATATCAAAAAGTCAACTCCCCGGTCAAACTTTCAAACTTAAATTCTTATATTAGCCATTTCAAGCCTAATTTAACTACAGACTTCCAAATAAAATTTCCAAAATGCTCCTAAGTCCAAAATCACCATACGGAGCTGTTGGAATCATCAAAATTCTTTTTTCAGGGTCATTTTCTAAAAATATTGACCGAAGTCAAACATACCATTTTAAGGCCAACTTAAGGAACCAAGTGTTCCGATATCAACTCGAACACTTCCAAATCCCGAACCCACCATCCCCGCAAGTTATAAATTAATAAAATCACATACAAGGAATTTTATTTAGGGAAACGGGGTTCTAAAAGTCAAAATAACTGATTGGGTCATTACATATTAAGATCTGAATCAACGTAGAATAAATTATTTTTTATGTTAAAACAAAATAATTAAATATTTTAATTAATTATTTAGCAAGAGAATCCAATTCAATTATTTTTTAAATTCATCATATGAGTAAAATTCATATTCAAGTTAAAAAAAATAATCCTAAGGTACATAAATTTATTCCATAAAAAGGGAATTAGAACACAAAGTAAAAATGTTAGTATATTATTAAGAATCAAATACAAGTGTCTGAGAAAGCACAATCAAAGCTAAATCCTAAACAAGAACAAGCTTTCAAGACTATATTATAAAGAATCGACTCTACTATAACGGGATTATTCTTTGTAGATGCCTCAAGCGGAATTGAAATAATATTTCTATGTCATGCATTACTTGCAAATATCATATCAAGAGGTATGATATTGTTAGCAATAATAGCAAGTGGTGTACCAACAATAATTTTATTGTGAGACCACCCACTTTAGATTAGATATGCCTCTTCAAACAACTTAAATAACCATCACAAATATATTAAATCAGAGCAACGGTGCTAAATTTATAAGGAAAGCATAATATGGGATGAAACACTTATAGCTAAATGTCAAACGATCAAAATAATTTTTCAAAGTTCTAGAGATATATTGAATATTAATGAACTGTTTGGTGAAAATTTAATGGTTTAGGAGGTAATTTATTTATATATTACTAGTAGCTCCAAAATTGACAAAAGCAGAGACTGTAAAAGCTAGCTTGCCAGAGTTGTACTTCTGGCCTCAAATGAAAAAGATTCAACTTACAAGAAATATAAAGTAAGAACAGATCTAGCATTCAGTGCTTTCTTGCTTCGTGTCGGAAACGAAGAAGAGCATCCAATAAAAGATGATTTGGTTCTTCCTGAATACTTGGTTATTAATCCCAATGGTAATAGTAATGCATTTAATAAGAGAAATATTTCTATCATTAGATTAAAACGCAATTTGTGCAAATCGCATGATAGAATTAAAAAGATATCTTAGCTAGCAGAAATAAAAATGTTGATCAACTAAATAAAAGGTTTATTGTAAAATTTTATATAAAAAACAAAATATTTTTCTATTTTTGACTCAGCAGAAAATGATACCAATAATTACTATCAAGAAGAATATTTAAATACTTTAATACCAACTGGCCTTCTACCATATATGTTTGTTGTCAAGTTTATTATTTCTTACGTATATTAGTGTCATCGTATATATAATAGACTAAGTTAAAATTGATCTTCCATTGTATATAAGTTGATTTTGAAGAAAAATATGCCCGCCATGCTTCTGAAAAAGTTAAATACGCCGACTAGCTTATGTAATAATACACAGGTAGTATATAGAAGTTTTGACAATAATGTCATACATGCAAAAATTATGATACTGGTCAATGTGCTTCTAATAATATTCTTATCCCCGAATTCAACTTTCGTTTTTCGAAACTAAGAAATATCCTTTTAAATTTGTATGAAAATAATTTTTAGTATGTTTATGTTTTGCAAATATAATAAATAAAGAACAAGGACAAACATCCTAAATATTGGACTATATTTACCGCAATATGTTTTCTTGCACGAACAACTATATGTTGCACTTTCAAGAGGGATATCAAGATCGACAACAAGAGTTCTGGTTAAGGCAGAACAACCAAAGCATTAGGAGGAAACATACACAAAAAAATATTGTCCACAAAGAAGGGTTCGTTAAGATACAATCACATTAAATACTTTTAAACTATAATATATAATTATTTAACTAACATGATAAAATTGATCAGTTGTCTAACTTTTGATGATGTCCATTTATTTTAAATTCATGTATTATGCTAATGTCATAATATTTTTCGGCATTTAGATGATTGTTGTATTATTATACATAAAATTTCTCTCATTAATTAAATTTTATTGTTCGTTCATATAAATAAGTGTTTAAATCAGCAAGTGCCATTATTAACATGCAACACACATTCATAGATACTAGTGTATATAATAGTTGTATATAAAATATTAGTAAATACTTAATCCAATTTGAAATTGAATAGTTGTAAAGTAAAGGACATGTAAGTCAATCCAATTTTGAATTGAATTGTCGTGAAAATCTGTCCATAAGGACGTTCGGCATTCGGCATAATCTTTCCATTAAGAATGGGATTCAATGTTTCCGATTTTTCTTTAGAGAGGAAGTGATTCTAAAATAATACTTTCCTCCTTTTAATTTTACATAAATACTACAGTTAAGACACTATGGGAAAAAGGAGAGGGGAAAAAAGAAGAAGGTGTAATTGAATCCCCATATTTTAAGGCACTAATAATGTATTATATATGGAGAGAGGTGGCAGAGAACATGGAAAGAGGAGAGGAGAGAAAAAAAGGGAAAAATATGTAACTAAATTCACTAATTTAAGGCACTAATAATAGATTGTATATAATTTATAAGTAATCCTTGTTTAGGACGGGTAATATACAAAATTAGGACAATTTTAGAAAATAAGTTTTAAATATTGTATTAAAAAAAATCTCATTAAAAAATGTTTGCTAGGAGAATTAACTAGTGTAGAATAAGGTGATAGCTCCCATAAAATCTTTTTTTAAGGGATTGGGGGGTCAATTGTGAGCTCCATGCCTTTCGTAGTTGAGGTGAAAGGTTCAAATTAGGGCTGCTTATCGGGCGGATTGGACGATTATTTACTCTTAATGGTTTGGCTTATCGGTTATCGGCTTTTAAATGTATTAATCCGCTAGCCACCCGATAAGATATCAGGCGGATTGGTATCAGTTTAGCTCTTATCGGGCAATTATCGGGCGGTTTATCGGATTATTTGCTGACCGCTGTGACTCAAATTAAAATTCCTATGCTCAGCAGACTACATTCCAATCTATAGAATATGGCACCTAAGAAGAGAGCTAAATATAAGAAATATAGAGCTACATTCCAGCATATTTCCCAGTAGAATCATCTCTGGGGATGAGCCTATTAACAATTTATAACTATCAGAAGAAATAGAAGAGAACACTGGGTATAACACATGACATCAAAATTATCTAATAGTAACTAACTGGAATAGTAAATTATAACTAAATATCTAATAGTAAATTAGTAATAGATAGAGTACTGGAAGTGGAAGAAGGGTTTTTGATTATTTAATATATATATATATATATATTCTTAACGGGTTAAATATATATATATATATATATATATATATATATATATATATATATATATATATATATATATTCTTAACGGGTTAACGGATTATCCGTTAAAAAAATTGAATAATCCGCCCCCAAACCGATAAGCCGTTAATAAAAAAATTTCAATCCGTTCCCCATCCGTTAAACCATTAAACCGATACCAATAAGCCATTAAGCTTCGGTTTCGGTTCGGTTTAGAATACCCCTCGTTCAAATCCGTGCATTGTAGCATTTCCTTCCTCTTTCCTCCTTTTCCACCCCTAATGTAGTTAATAAAAAAATATGTTTAACTTTTGTACCAAGTGAAGTTTGCGTCTCAACATAACTTAAACAGTTCAACTTACCAAATTTTATTTGACTTCAATTCCAATTAGCATTCAATTTTATGTATCGTCACTATTCTCTAGTGTACTTTGACTATCTTATTGAATTCTGCTGATAATTTAGTTTTTGGCATCTTCTAATCCACTTCATAATCACGCTAAATAATGGTGTACAAGAACAAAGCCCAACAAGCCATTTGTCCTACACGTAATTCACCGGTTTTACAAGAACTGCCATTTGTTGAAGTGGAGCAGAATGCACTTTAGGCCTTTAGCCATGGAGCGAAATTAATAATTTACACAGCATGTAAGCAGTAATGTCCGCCGTAAGATAAAATTATGTGAATACTACTTTTCCAAATGGTTGAAGCAGCGTGGCTCGATAGAGGTAAATATTATGCTGTTTTAAGAAGTTGATTCATGTATTGTAAAAAGGTTTGTCTTTTATGAGGCGGATTTAGAATTTTAAGTTTATGGGTTCCTACAACGATCTCAAGTTAATATACATAATAATTGATCAATGAAGTGGGTTCCAAGCTAAATATTTTTACTTTTAATGAATGTTTTAGTATAAATACAGAGTCTACACAAAATTTACTGGGTTCACGGGAACCCGTAAACCTTGCATTAGATCCGCCCGATTGGTTGTAGCAACCTTCTTGATTGATCTATGTGCCGAACTTTATCCTTCAATATTGCATTTTGGATTGTAGAGAAAATCTTGGAGTAACTGTTTTTCTTTTTTAATCAGAAAGTATGGCTAGCCTATTCAGGTCAATACAAAGGATTGAGGTCAAATCAGCCGAACGATATTCACTCTGAATCCCATCTAATCTGTTCAAGTGTTCATGCATGCAAAAAAGTTAAACTTTCCCCGTGCTCAAAACATGTCAGAAAACGAGGAGTAAAATTCAAGCATTTGACAATCCAATAATTCGCTGGACTTTCCAGAGGTTGGAAAATCAAACTTGGTTTCTGATCATATAATTCATTTGTTTAAACATCAGAGCACAGATGGCGCCAAATTGTTTGACCAAAAAGTATAAGTTTCGATTAAAACTATTGTATTTATGTAATGATAGGTTAAACCTAGTTAATGATAATATCTCTAAATGCGAATTCTGAACATGTGGATAATGTGGAACAGATTCGGTTGGGGGTTGACAATAACAAGCATTAAATAGTCATAAAATATATGCAACAATGGAAGGAGGGCTGATAATAAATAGCAATAAATGACATTTGAGTAAATAGGACGAGTGATTCACACAATAAATAATGAGCTAGGCGATTATTCTTCCTGACAATGATGAATGACAGACATATCCTAGAACATACGAAATCTTCTCGGATCTGATAGAAAAGTGGAGGATAATGTGAACAAGAATCTTGATAAAAAAATGTTCTTTGTATCTTTTCAAGAGAGAATATTTTGTAAAGTTTGCTTTTATCACAATGAATATCACATGCCTCTATTCATTATCTTTTTTCCTATTTATATGGGACATACCTCCAATAAACCTTAATAGTACAGGTACAGAGAATATCCAATAGAATATTATCTTTAATATCCTACCCTAATAAACTAGTCGTTATTGCTCTGTTTATGGCGCTTAACATCGACCATCTTCAGCATCTCGACCCTGGGCTTTGTCATCTCCTGGTCAACCTCGACCGACTCCTTTCTCGGTGCTGCTTAATCCCAAGTACTGAGGCGGATTTCGACCCATATAGTTAGTCCATACAGTTAGTCCATCCGCTTATTAAGGCCGGCCTCAGGCGACCTTAATCGGCGAACTCTGTTTTCTGCGGTTGGCAAAATTTGCGCGAGCGAGTCGAAAAGTGACATTTCGGACGAGATGACATTGTTACCTTTCGTGAACTGCAGCTTTTAGGGATGTGTCGCTTCTGTACCAAAATAACGTCACAACTTCATGCGTCATTATGGCGCAATATCCCGATGTTTCGCGTTGTTTCCCATGCGACTGTCAGTTGAGGGCTGCCGTTTCAATTCCAATGCCAGGTAATGATGGTATAGTCTCTTGGTTTTGGTGCCTGAGTGCTTATAAAGAGAGGTGCATCGACGTTCGTTTGTTCCTTATTTTTCTCATAAAAAACCCTTTGCCTTCTTCTTCTTCCCTTGCCACATATCTTCCTTATTGGTCTTAGCGATTCTTATTACCTCTCATACTTCCTAGCCCGAATATCCTCTTTCAAGAAAAAGAAATATGGTTAAAGTATCCTCTGGTTCTAGTGCGAGAATTGACCCCTGCCCCCTTGGCAGTACTTATGACCTCTCGCGCTGGTGGCGTCTCTATTGCCGTTGAAGATGAGAATTTTCCCACGATGGAAGAAATAATTTCTCGTAGTGAGAAATCGAAGGCGCCCGAAGGCGAGCTCGAGGTTTCGGAGTCAGCGATGAAAGAGGTCGATCTGACTGAGCTTAGGGCAAAATTTAACATATCTGCCCACATCGATCTAGTCCTAGGAGGACGCGATATGGTACAAAAGAGTTCGGGGATTCGTGAATGGTCGGTCTTTCTCAAGAAGTTCGGGCATGCTTCTTCCTTGACCGGTGAGTTCATCTGTACATAATTTTTCCATCTCAACCTCATGGTTGCTTACTCGTTGCAGTTTTAATCTTGGTAGTGATAGACTTCATTCCTTTTCAGTTCGAGGATCTTCGAGGAGGCCAATGGCTCCTCCTCCTGCGTTTCGTAAGAGGAAGGCTGATTCTTCTTCGGAGTCTATTCCCATCGTGATCGCGGCTAGTCCTGCCCGGTCATCTACTTCTGTTCCTTCTTCCACTGCGGCCAGGACTGCTTGGTTGTTGGCCCCACCTACTGTTGCCTCAACATCAGTTTCTTCTCCGCCTGCGGCCATATCGGCAGTTGAGCTTACGGTTTCCCCTTGTATCATCTAGTGGATGAGGAGGAAGAGTCATCACCGAGCGGTGAGAATTTAGTTCCCCGTAAGAGAAGGTCGGTTGATATCGGTGACAGGATCGCTAGGGTTGTGGATTCAGGAAGGGGAGACTATGTGATTCGTGAGACGGTGATAATAGTGCTTGGAGACGACATTGAGTTTCAGTCCAAGATTCCGCCATTGGCTGAGGCCGCAGAGGGTGTGTCCCTTCCCGAAGCCACGATGGAAGCTGAAGGGCCATCGGTGATAGTTTCTGATCTTTTGCGGGAAGATGAGCCATCGGCCTCGCGACTGACTGGGGGTCCTCCTTCGTTGACCGACAGGAAAGGAAAGAGTGTTGCCAAGGATAGTTATGAGACGAGGTCTGATGTTGACGCCCATGATGTAAGGATGATAGGGGAGGGATTTACCCGACTCGAAGTAAGATCGGAGGGTTCCACGCAGACCATTGCGATCCCCATAGATCGAGATTTGTTGGTTAATACGGAGAACGTGGTTCCTTCCCTTGGTCCCCTCTGTTCCGACGTGGTGGGTAAAACCCTTGAAACGCTAGATGACGCTACCTTATCTAGGAGCATAGTCGACCTCGCTCTCAGGGTAAGCTTTTAGACTTCTTTCATTTTTGTTTGTCAAGTTCAAAGTTTTTGCTTCGTTGTTACTCTCAGTTCTCCTTTTCTATCTTTTAGACTGTGATTTTGGAATTTGAAAACACCCGAAGAGAGGAGAGGCGTAAGGCTATTTTTCTGAAGATGGAGCAAAAATACCGCCAGTACCGTGACAAGTACCGTGAGATTTGTAGGTGGTTTGGTGAGGGTGGCAACTTCCGAGCTCTCCGAAACGAGCTGAAGGAAAAGGATGACGAGATAGTGAGGGTCATCGAATAATGCAGTGTTCTTGAAGGGTTGCTAAGAGATTAAGAAGAGGAGCTGGAGGTAAGTAGGGGTGTCGAAGCCCAATGCGGCAATCTTCTTTGGGATACATGGCATATCTGCATGGCTGAAAGAAAACAAGTCTGCATTAGCAGTTAAGAATTCACAAAACTTACCCGGCTCCTGAAGTTTGCAGCCGATATAAGAATTCTTATTGTGGTCGTTGCTATCTAACTGAATGGGGTCGAGGTCCTCTACGGTTGATCCTGCAGCTTCGACCGTATCGGGGTCTTCGATAACGTCCTCGTTGTCATCACATATCGACCTCGACCCCGTTGATTGTTATGCCTCTTTTTCTTTATCATTTGTTTATTGGGTGGCTGTACAGTCTAAGGCAATGTGGTAGCATTCCTGGGATGTGTTGTTCCCCTTATATACTGAATATCCTCCCTGGAGTTGGGAATTTGATAACTTGGTACAAGCTGGAGGGGATGGGTCTCATGGTGTGTATCCATGGTCGCCCTATTATGGCGTTGTACGATGTGTCTTGGTCCATGATATAGAACATGGTTTCAAGCATGACGCCACCATCCAGGATGGGGAGTGTGATCTCACCGGATGTTCGCTCAACTGCATTGTTAAAACCCGTTAGTGTGATGCAGCGCTGCACTATCCTATCCTCGAGTTTTATTTGCGCAAGCACTCGAGGGTGGATAATTCATGTGCTGCTCCCATCGTCTACCATAATGCGCCTCACGTCAGTATATAAAATTCGTAAAATGATAACAAGAGCATCATAATGAGGGAGAACCAAACCATTGATATCTGACTTAGCGAAGATGATACTTTCTTCGAGTTCATCATACCGTTCGTGGGTGATCGACCGTTTGAGCTTGTAGGTTGTGGTGAACTTCACACTGTTGATGGAAGTATCGTCGCCTCCCTCGATGATCATGTGGATGGTACGGGTCGGCGAGGGTGGTCGGTCATTGATGTTGTTCACGTCCTCTGGCAAAGTTGATCCTTCCCCGGTTTCTTTTTGAGGTGTCCCTTCCATAGCATTTATGACTTCCTATCCTAGGGCGATACAATCTTTGGTTTTGTGTCCTCGCTCTTGATGGAACTCGTAGAGGGCATCTAATTTTCTGGTATTCGGGTCTGACCTCATCTTTTTCAGCCACTTCACTTTTGGTCCGAGCTTCTCCATGGTGTAGACTATCTCTATAGGCGACATGCAAAAATTGTGATCAGGTAATAAAGGGGGTATACCTCTATCGTTCCGGTGAGTCCTTATTTTTGATTGGGGTGGGCCTTCTTCGTGGCGTGATGAGGACGCAATGGCGGTTCTGACGTATGGTAGATGTCGTTCCCGGTTGGGTTGCGAGGCTGCGAAGTCTTTTTTTATATCATTTCTTCTATCTTTCCTGGATTCTGCTTGCACCGAGGTCAGTCGATGGGTGGGCCCATTGAGGTCATCCTCGCCTGCTCGGACTTCGGCACAATATGCATTGTGTATCTCATCCCAAGTAGTTGGGGGGTACTTCATAAGTTGACTCAGTAGCTTTCTTGTCGCCCTCGAATCATTTCTTCTTAGTCCGTTTTGAAAAGCTGCGACCGCCATCCCTTTCGATACATTTCGCAAGGTCATTCTCACTTGGTTGAATCGGGCGAGGAAATCCTTCAATCCTTCTCCCGGAGACTATTTAATAGAAAATATGTTGTTTACTCTCGCCTCTGCCTTTTTGGCTCCAGCATGGGCCGTTACGAACTTATCGGCCATTTCTTCGAAGGTTTCAAAAGAGTGTGAGTACCAAGTTAACGCTCCTCCCGTGAGGGCTTCGCCGAACCTTTTTAACAAAATGGAAGATACTTGTTCCTTGGCAAGGTCATTGCCTTTCACAGCGGTGACGTAGTGAGTCACATGGTCCTCGGGGTCGGTAGTGCCATTATATATTTTCAGATAAGGCGGCATCTTAAAGGTCTTTAGTATGGCATGAGGGGCGGCATCATCACTGTACGACTGCTCGACGAACCGTCCGGCATCTCTCTTCGGCAAGAGCTTAGGGGCACCGAGTATCTTATCGACCCTCTTTTTGTGTTCTCTCATTTGATCTCGAAGCATTTTGTTCTCATTTTTCATTTCCTCCATTCTTTTCAAAATGGTTGTGAGAGTGTCATCACCTGTATTATTAACGACATTAGGAGTAATACCTGTCGTCAGAGGAGGAGGGAGTTGTCCATGTTGCTTGTCCGCTGGTGGTATAACGCAAGTCCTTGCGTTATCTGTAACCGCATCTTGAGCGGGCTTATGGAGAACGTTGATTAGCGTGTCAGTTAGCCAGGCCTCTAGGAGCTTTTTTATTGTTGGTGGCGCCTCATCCGCCACAGATGTGGAGGCGTCCTTGCCAAGAGACTTTGTGATGCTTCCGTGGGGAGGGGGTATGGGTGTTTAACGGGCCGGTTTGACCCTGTTCCGAACCGGCCCAGACCGGTATTAAACTGGACCGGACTAGTAGGTAGGGAGCAGGGCAGGGCTGGGTTCGGGGGAGGGGGTAAGGGGTTGAGCCGGCTAGCTTCGAAATTCCGGTTAATCAGACCGGGCTAAACTGGTAAAGTCAATTCACTGGTGAACCGGTTAACCGGACCGGTCCAACGACTATTTCAGAATTTGTTTTGAAAAAAAAATTAACTTGACTGTTGGCAACGGTCAGCTTCCAATTTGACCGTTGCCCAACGGATATTTTGCAAGAATAGCCCTTTTGGGCATTTTTAAAAAAAAATAACACTTTTAGTTATTACTAATTTAGCCATTTGAAAAACTATAAATACACCCTCCCCCCCTCCCCCCTTCATTTCTTCACTCATCTCTCATTTCTCAAACTCAAATTCTCAATTGTCATTCTCTCATTTTTCACCTAAATTGCAATCAACTATTTGGCTCTCATTTTTTTTGGAATTTAATTTATGGTATTATTTGAAGTTTGAAGTTTGAACTTTGAAAATTGACGTTTTTCGTGGTAACATTAGAGTTGCGAAATTCAATTTCAAATATTCAAGACTTCAAAAATCATCAAGTGTTCAATTTATCGAGGAATTCGGTGTACTCCCTCTAACTCTTTCTTTTATTTACTATTTATTTGCATATTTATTTTTTGTTAGTACCTAAATTTTTACAATATGTTTAATGATGCAAAAAGAGTTTATAATAAGGTTGCTAATCGGGGTAATCAGGGAAATAGAAAAATAAGTACTACTTCAACTTCTAGTAGTAATTTAAATGACTTTACACACGTTTCTGAAATATCACCTGATAATAATATAGATTATAAACAATTACAGGAAGATTTCGATATAGAGGATAATGAATTAGAAATTAAAGATGAGACACCACTTACACCTTGTAGTGTTGGAGTTGGTAGCAGGGGTGGTAGTCGTGGCGCTAGTAGTAGACCACTTGTGACCCCGACTAATAATCAGAGAAGGAGAAGCAGTGTTTTCAAAAGTGCCCGCTTCCTCGCTTTAAGCAAGAAGCGAAGCGAAGCGAGAAGGGGCACACTTCAGCAGGGTGAAGTGACTCAGGTGTAGAAAAGCGACCGATTCACACTAAAAAGTGAAAAGTGAGAAAGCGAAGTGAGAGAAGCGCCCGCTTCTGTATTTTAAAACAGATCCAGCCCTATTTTATTAAAAATGAGATTTTGTGATTAAACACTGGTCTTTCATTAATCGAACAACAACGATTAGGGTTTTAAAGAAGAGACACTGGTCGATTTCTTCTTCTTCATCGACTTCTGATTTCTGACAGCATCTGAAAGCATCAACTAGGGTTCTTCTTCTTCTTCTTCTTCTTCTTATTCTTCTTCTCTTCTTCTTCTTCTTCTTCTTCTTCTTCTTCTTCTTCTTTCACTATTTAAACGTCCAAAAAGCTGCGGAATTCTTTTTCTTTCACTGTTTAAACGTCCAAAAAGCAGCGAAATGCTGACGAATATTTTTTTTACCTTCGGTTCTTTCTCAGAAAATTACTGCTCAGTTTTTAATAGAGAATTCCTCTAATTTTTATATCCTTTATTCTTAGTTCTTATTACCTTCGGTTCTTTATTTTAATTTATTTTTTAAAAATCCGCTTCACTTCAAAAAAGCGAGCGCTTCGCTTCTCGCTTTAAGCGAAATGGGAGTTGTCGCTTTTTCTCGCTTCATGCTCTTCACAACACTGAGGAGAAGTAAAGTTTGGAAATATTTTGAGGAAATAGAGAATTCTGATAGAGTTAGATGCAAAATTTGTAAAGATGACTTTAAATATAAGGCTGGAGAAAGTTTAGTGGGGACTGGGACACTTAGTAGGCATCTGAGAATTACTCATCCTATAGAATGGTGCTCTGATTTAGATGAAATTAAGGAACTCTAAACCCTAGTACTGGAGGACTTATGAAATATGATAAAATGAAGGATCGTGAGGAGTTAGCAAAAATGATTGCTTTGCGTTGTCTACCTTTTTCTTTTGCTTCTTCATCATATCTTATTATGTATATTCAAAGGATTTGTAATCCTTTATTTAAAGGTATCCCTAGAAGTACTTGTAGATCTGATATCTTTAGACTTCATGGACAATATTAGACATACATACGTTATTTGTTTGACCACCTTCCTTGTAGAGTTTCTCTAACTTCTGATATTGGCCATGATGTTAATGAAAATGATTATTTGACAACTACATGTCATTGGATAGATAATAATTATTGTATGCAAAAACGTATTATCGCTTTTAAATATGATGAAGATCAAAGTCATACTGCTATTTTTATAAGTACTACTATTTGAGAAGCTGTTGAATTTTATAATCTTAATAAAAAAGTATTGTATATGTCTTTTGATAATGGTTCTAACAATAATACCGCTATTTCAATATTAAGACTGCATTTGAAACCACCACTTGACGAATTTTTCATGTTAGGTGTGCATGTCATATTTATAATTTAATTGTTAAAAGTGGGCTTGATTTATTTTCAACTGAGTTTACTCATGTTAAAAGAACAGGTGGTGTTATTTAAGGAAATAATAGACAATCTAGAATTAGGAAATTTAAGACTAAGTGTACCGAGCATAACCTTAACCCAGATTCATGCCAGATGAAATTGTTACTAGATGGAATTATACATACTTATTTTTAAAATATTGCTACAAATATATATTACCGATAACTGAAGTTGCTAATGCGCATTGTACTGATCCAAATTATATGTTAACAACTAATACCTGGGAAGCCATTAATGATGTTGTTAAATTTTTACATAAATTTTATACAGCTACTGTTCAGTTTTCTGGAGCATATTACCCTGCTGTTACTATGGCTTTAGTACATATAGCTGAAATTTCTTTTCTACTCTCTGAATTTAAGAAGAAAAAAAAATATAAGGATGTTGAAAAAATGCAAGTAAAATTCAAAAAATATTTCTTTCTAATTTCTCCGATTTATTTAATTGGTGTTGTTTTAAATCATTCTATTAAGATGTCTAATTGTCACCAATTAATCAATGATTTATATACTTATATGGAGATTGGACCAACTGAAACCCATATATATATATATATATATATATATATATATATATATATATATATATATATATATATATATATATATATATATATATATATATTGTTGTATGAACAAACTAAATGATTATTTACAACAATTATATAATTATTATGCAAATATAGTTGATGATGCTGCTATTAATGTAGGCAATATTAATCCCACTATGCATTGTACTACTTCTACTGCATTTGCTACTATGGATGAAGATGAAGGCCTTGATGGTTATAATATTTGGTCTACATTTCCTTTCACTCAAACCAGTAGCAAGAACATTAATGAACTTCAATTCTACTTACAAAAGCAAACAGAGCCTCGCACAAAGAAATTTTCACCGTTGGGATGGTGGCATGAGAATGAAAAGCAATCTCTTGTTCTTTCCGCTATGGCTCGGGACGTGCTGAATGTGCCAATTTCAACTGTTGCTCAGAGAGTGTATTTAGTCAAGCAAGACAACAACTAGGAGACACCTGTCACTCATTGGGAAGCAATGCTTTAGAAGTTTTAGTATGTTTCAGAGATTGGATTAGATCGGAACGAAGAAATTAGGGACGTGAAGATGTTGATAAACTAGAAGACGAGAAACTTGGAGACATATTAACACATAGTAACCCATCTGAATTTAACACTCCAGAAGATGACCAAGAAATTCATATTGATTACAAAGAACTTACTAAGGCAATGCAAAACCTTTGAAGTTCTGGATTTATATTTAATAATTAAACTTTGAATTTACTCTTTTTTTGTTAATTTAGTTGTTGTTAAATGTAAACTTTAATTTGCAAGTTTGAAAAAAAAAATGCAAATTATAAGTGCAATTTTTATCCATCTTCATTGTATTCTATTATATTAAATTCTTAATGAAATATTCAAATATAAGGATTTTAAAGCATTTGCATCCTTTATTCAAACACTCTTTTTATAACATTATTTTTTTTGTTTTATATTTTTATTTTATCTTAATATAAATTACGGTAGTTATACAAAATTCAAAAAACAATTAAATAAAACCGGCCAGGGCCGACCCTTTAGGCCCGGAACCGTTTCGGTTCATTAAATAACCGGATGGACTCAGACCCGGTAAACCCGGTATGGGAAAATCGGTAACCGACCCGGTTCGGTGACCGACTGGTCAACTTTTCCAATAACCCGGACCGGACCCCTGTCACCTTTAGGAGGGGGTGATCCACCTCGCATGGAAAGGCATTGGGCGTTGCACCCCTGTCCACTGCTTCAGAACTCTCATTGATTATGTTCGTGAGATTGGTTGGGAGGTCACTCATTATTCTCATTCTTTCTTCTCTGTTACCTGCCATATTAGGTCTATGTATGCAGAGAGAAAAAGATCTTACTCTTTTTTTTTTTTCGTTAGTAACCGGTGTCAGTTGTAAATCTAGAAGAAACTAAAAATTAAACTAGATAATCCCCACAGACGGCGCTAAATTGTTTGACCAAATAGTATAACTTTCGGTTAAAACTATTATATTTATGTAATTATGGGTTAAATCTAGTTAATGATAAAATATCTATATGCGAGTTTTGAAAGCGTGTGCGATGTGGGACAGATCCACCATGGGGTTGACAATAGCAAGCATTAAATAGTCATAAAATATAAATAACAATGGAAGGAGGGCTGATAATAAATAGCAATAAATGACATTTGAGTAAATAGGAGGAGTGATTCACGCAATAAATAATGAGCTAGGTGATTATTCTTCCTGACAATGATGAATGACAGACAGATCCTAGAACATACAAAATTTTCTCGGAACTGATGGAAAAGTGCAGGATAATATGAACAAGAATCTTGATAAAAAAAGTGTTCTTTGTATCTTTTCAAGAGAGAGAATATTTTGTAAAGTCTCCTATTATCACAATGAATATCACATGCTTCTATTCATTATCTTTTTTTCTATTTATATGGGACATACCCCCAATAAACCCTAATAGTACAGGTATAGAAAATATCCAATAGAATATTCCCTTTAATATCCTACCCTAATAAACTAACTGTTACTACTCTGTTTACGGCACTTGACATCGACCATCTTCCGCATCTCGACCACGGACTTTGTCATCTCCTGGTCGACCTCGGCCGACTCCTTTCTCGATGCTTCTTAATCCTGAGTACTGAGGCGGATTTCGACCCATACAATGATGTCAGGCAAAACAGTGTATACATTCGATTTTAACTCTTATAAAATATACCCTTAGTTGTTCTATTCAATGCTTTAACAGAAGGCCTAGCATACACATGCTTTTGAATCATTTTGTTGCTTGTTTGCTTGATCAACAGAGGCTTGCTCCACCTTGCTTAGCTTAACTTGATCAATGACTCTTCTAGCCCATTCTGCAAAATAGGTTTCATTGTGTCCAACCATCCCATCTTTATGAAAATGAAAGCACTGTTGATGATCTTGTGGAGATGGACACTCCTCGCCTATTGAATCCCACCATGCACCTTGATGTTTCATCCCTGATTGATTCGCCATCCAGTGGTGAGCATATTGGCCCGGGCCAGCATTCTCTAACCAACCCTTTGGGAAGAATTCCATTACACTGCTCTCTCGGTCCATGAAGAGCATATTAGTTAATTGCGCTCCATGTGGAGACACAACAATGTCAGTGTTGGTCAGCACTTTTACCTAATAAAGGACATTGGCATTATTTCAGATACTACTGAAGTTTCTAAGCAGAATAATGTGAATCTTGTCTATCAATGTTTCTTGGTATGCTTTAGTTGTATATTTTGTTCTGTAAAGTACTATTATTTCATCTGGAGTAATTACTCAATACTGATAATAGAAAGAGGAAAATATGTACCTGGTCGCAGAAAGATAGATCTTCTGACTGAACTACACGCAGAATGCAGCCTTCGACCCTTGCACATTCCTTTGCAAATATATCAGTCACAGCAGTTGCATTCTTGAATGAGCGGGAACCTCTTCTCATCAGCAGTGTAAGTCTTATAATTGGAAATCCTCTTTCATTCATCTCTTTACCTTTGCCTGCAGGATTAAGGCCACAGTAACTCCTAGCTTTGCAGCGCAGCAGGTCGAACACCTTCAGCTTACTGTCCAGACTCATTTGGCCTAGATCATGCCTCGTGACAATGGCTTTCTCAAAACAGTAAGGTACATCTCCTCTATCAAATCCTTCCACCTTGACTTCACCAAAATTCGCTTGCATAAGTTGTTGAATCCATGATCCCATTCTTAATCTCAGTTCTCCCCAATGAAATAGCACCCATCTTGATGGCTTCAAACACTCATTTTTCATTGACCATCTCACTAGAGGGGCCATTGCACATAATCCATGCCACAGATTTAGGTGGTCGTAATATGTGTCTGATACAAACGTTAAGCCTTCCAGTAGAATAGCAGAGTCGGGAAGACCTTCTCGCCATGCCAGCACATATGAATTCTTTGTGCCATCCTTAATATCCCGTCCCTTAAAGCAAAGAAGCCGTCCTTTGGATGCCTTAGAAGGGAAATACAAGTATTCTGCTTCATTTTCCTCGAGTGTGTCGTTCAAAGAGCTCATAAACCAGGTGTGGCCAGTTGTGGCCGTTTCTCTAAATCTAAGGTCCGTAAGGGGAAGAAAAGTGACAGAGTCTTTGAGTTCTGCAGTGATGGTCTCAATGACATCAGAGTTATTCTCTTGGGAAAGAAAAGCCCATCTTTGGGACGTTGATAAGGTGAAATCAAAAGGGGATGAGTATTGAATGTGAAAAAGGATGAAAACCAGAAACAAGGAGGAAACAAAAATGCTGATGAATTTTGTGGAGAAGCATTTGTTCTCGCTCTGAGTGTATGACTTGAGATGATCTTCCATTTCCATCAATTAAGCTAAAGATGAATCTTAGTGACTAGCACAGAGAAGCACACTATTTCACCGACTTTTAGAAGCAAATCTAATCTCGAGATTGGAAATTAAATCTATATAAATAACTAAGTTGACGTAAAACTTGGAGTAATCACGTTAGCAATTCCTAGTCAGGTGATAAGCACATGATACAAGACTTAGAAAAGCAATCTCCGCATTCAGAATGAATGCTTTTCGAATATTTTAATTTTAAGGGCGAGCACATTAAGGGTTTATAGTCAGTGACAGAGCCGTGTTTCGCGTTAGTTTTATTGAAATCAGTACTTAAATCTATAGTTTCGTCAAACTTGTAATGAATTCTTCACAGCTGATAAACCGTTCCAAAACAGGATCCAAACAGTATTCCATAAGTTTCAGAGAAGAAAAACCGTTTGCGCAAACAGGAAGATAACATGGTCAGATTCTCATCCAACAACACCGCCTCAGCTTCCGCCTCAGGTTCTTCCTTAAGTCCCCGTCTCCGGCGGAGGTTGAGCAGTTGGTTTCTCCATCGTCCATTTGCCGCTTCATCGGAAGCTTCTTCTCTTCCTCGCACTCTATAACTTGCTTCATCTTCTTCATCAACTCACCGTCGCCGGCGAAATTGGCGCAATCGGTTTCTCCGCCGTCGAATTGTAATAGGAGGAAGTCTTTTATTCCCTCAATTCGGGTGGGGGAGGGGGGGGGGGGGGTAGTAAAAGCAACTTTCGCAATTTTCTACTAAAAAGTATTTGTGAATTTAAGAGTATTTGGTCTCACTAACACTACCAGTAATAAATTTATCTCATTCTAAATGTCATACTTAATTAACACAATACTAATAGAAACAGTTAAGTGTAATTTTTAATATAATGTTATAAAAAAGTAATTCTGTATTTCTAAAACATCACATATTTTGAAAAGAACTTATTTGTCAAACAACTAATTTTGGGTTGGGAACAGGACAACGTAAAGAGTTTATAGTTGGGATGCAAAACGCCATAAAATTTACTCCTATAAAAAAGTACCAAATAACAAAGTTTGATTTGACTTTGAAGAGTAATCAAACCAAAAATTAATGGTACGAAGATTGTATTTTCTTCCATTCTACTTTCTTTGAGGTAAACGAAGATGTTATGCTTATAGTGAATTTTTCGCATATCTCCCTTTTAAACACTTGTTTTTCACATGCGACTCTATACACTCCTTTTATATGAGTTAGGTGTAGCGCTGTTCAAAATTGAACCGAAACCGTTAACCGAATCAAACCGATGACTTATTGCTTATTGGTATCGGATTATCGAAGTAATGAATGATGAACGGATTAAGATTTTATAATTAACGACTTAACGGTTTGGGGCAAATTACTCAATTTTCTTATCGGGTAAACCGTTAACCCGCTAAGAATTTTTATATTTATATTTTTACCCCTATGTATATAAAGTACTATTGAAACCCTAAATGGCTAAGGACTCGTTTGGCCATAGATTTTGCCAAAATAAACTTGGGTTTTATTTGGCAAACACATGTTTGGCCATAGATTTTGCATACATTTTGGCCAAATCCCAAGTCCCAAATCTCAAATCCCAAAACCAGCTCAATAGCTGGTTTTTGGCCAAAATATCACTATTATATTTTTTAAAAATTACTCCAAACTTTTGTATTTTATAAAAGAGCCCACAATTTATTATTTTGTAACGATGTTGCTTCGTTTTCTCGGTCATCTAATATTGTATCATGTAGTTCATTATAAAAATGATAATTTTGTATCAGATTTATTTATGTTCAGGACTATGGTTTGCGATAATATAATGAATGTTATTGATAATGATATTGTTGGGTTTTTGTGATAGTTTTTAAAACTTGTGGGTATAAGTCATGTTTCATGTTTTTCCAAACCAAATTTCACCCAAAACATATGTCCAAACACATTTTCATCTTCAAACCAAACTTCACCCAAATCAGATTTTTCAGAATAAATTTGAGAATCTATGGCCAAACGCTAGCTAAATCCCTAACTTTTACGGTTAGCTCATATTATAGCACAGTAAAGTTAGATGGATCTGTAGTAAGATAGATGAAGCTAGTTTTCTTCATGTTTAGGATGCTCATCTAGATTTTGTACAGTGCAATGAACTTGAACTATGTTCTTTGCATAGATTAGCTCGTATTTGTTATGTCTTCCTTATCACTAGTTCTTGTATGTACTTGATTGTTCAAAAAATTTCTATTTGGTTTAGCCGATAAATCGTCCGATAATCGTCAATCCGATACCAATCCGCCAATTATCTTATTGGATGGCTAGCAGATTACTATATTTATAATCCGATAAACGTGAAGCCAAACCGTTAAGCGTAATTATCCGTCTGATTCGCCCGATAAGCACCCTAGTTAGGTGCTTTTAACCATAACAAAGGAGCGTGTGAGATGAATAAAATTATTTCATTTTTATCGATAAATTTTAAGTTAGCCTTGAAAATGAAGAATATTTGGACGATTCATTCACTTTTCTTATGGGCGCGAATTCGAATTAGTCATACCATTGATCTCGGGTAATGAATAATTAAAAAGGAATCGATAAGAGAATTGATTCTAAACATTAAAAGATGCTTTGACATTTAAATTTGTATGTCATTTTGAAATGGAAATGCTTAGTTTATGTAATTTATGTAAAAGGATGAAATAGAGGAGAAAAAAGGAAGATTATGTTTTTTTATTTGATTAATATTTACGGCAAGTCGGCAACGGCCGGTGGAAATATGATAGAAGGAGAAAATCTACCTTAGAACTTAGTAACAAGACTCACTAGTCAAATTCTTATCTAATCTATTAGTACTTACATAGTGAAACACACCTAATATTTACCTGAGATCTTAATCTTACCAAATTCTTATATCTCTTTCGTATTGTAAAAGATATTAAGAAAGTATAAATAAAGTCATATCAGTGCTTACTTAGTAAAAAGAAGAATTAACCTAAATAACTATCCACTTAATTAATTAAACTAAAAATAGTCGGCGAATATATAATATATGTATAATCAATGTATACCAGCTAGAAAAAGTAAACAATAAAATTGGTTGGCTATTTGTGTAAGGACAAGAAGCAGTTAGAAGAAGAGGTTAGGAGAGTTAAACAATCGCCAGAACAATATCT
The DNA here is from genome assembly GCF_000715075.1 of Nicotiana tabacum. Classification (NCBI taxonomy): domain Eukaryota; kingdom Viridiplantae; phylum Streptophyta; class Magnoliopsida; order Solanales; family Solanaceae; genus Nicotiana; species Nicotiana tabacum. The sequence goes on from NC_134091.1 coordinate 21,193,165, forward strand.
TAGGAACAGGGGCGGCCCGACGTATTTTGGGGCCTAAAGCCAAATTTTAATGAGGGGCCTTAATGTTTTAATTTTTTTATTATTATTTGAAGTCAATTTTTCTAGCTTTTTTAGATGCAAAGTTACTAATAATTTTCTTATAATCAATTTCTCCTAATAAGTCTTTCTCAATTGACAATATAGCTAACCCATTTAATCTCTCTTGAGACATTGTTGATCTTAGGTAAGATTTTATCAATTTTAATTTTGAAAAACTTCTTTCCGCTGAAGCAACGGTAACTGGAATTGTTAACATTATTCTATAAGCAATATAGGCATTTGGAAAAGAATCAAGTCTCTTTATTTGATTGAGTATATCGATTAAACTATTATCTTCTACTTGTACTATTTTCCTTAATACTTTTAACTCAGAAAATAAATCTAAACCATCAATATCGGATTGATTATTATGCTTTAAGAAAAATTCAAGATTAAGGCAATGTGTTTTTAAATTTCCATCATTTAGTGATCTTAGTTTTTTACCACTAAATAGAAAACCAAAAATATTTTCATATGCTTCAAATTGTTCAAATCTATTTTGAAGTGAAACAATAGCCTTGTCTACAATGTATAAAAAGTAATCAACTCTAAAGGACTCTTCAAGAGACTTTGAGATTTCATTAGCAACATTCTCATCAAAAAATTTCTTCCTAGATATCACACGTTTCTTACGAAATTCGGATTCAATATTCATTTCAAATGCAATTTCTTTGGCAGAAATCATAGCAGTTACAAATCCTTCTTCTCTATATTTGTTAAAAAAAGAAATCAAACCTTTTAATTGATCTATGGCAACATCAATATGCATGTCTTTTGACTGCATACTTTTGCTAACTGAATTAACAACAAATAATATATCATACCAAATAGCCATACCCAATAAAAATTCAAAATTTTCGAGTTCATATGTTACTAAGGAATTAGCTTCACTTTTAATTTTTGGATCATCACTAATTTCTACTAATTTCAATAAAGCATCTCTTATTTTTGGAGTTTGAAATCTTATTGCTTTAATACTTTCAATACGACTTTCCCAACGAGTTTGTGACAATGATTTAAGAGTTAGACTAGGTACACTATCCTTTAATACTTTCCATCGCTTAGTAGAAGATGAAAATAGTGAATATATACGTTGTACCACTCCAAAAAATGATATAGCTTTTGTACAAGAATTAGCCATATCACAAAGTAACAAATTTAGATTATGACAACCACATGGTGTATAAAATGATCTAGGATTTACATCAAGAAGTCTTTTTTGCACTCCTTGATGTTTTCCCTTCATATTTGACCCATTATCATATCCTTGCCCTCTTAAATTATCAATATCAAGTCCAATATTTTTTATTTCATCTATAATAACTTCAAAAAGACCTTTTCCGCTTGTATCATCTACTTTTAAAAATTCTAAAAAATATTCATTAATTTTTATTGGAGTTGCCGAAATATCCACACTCCGCAGTATAAAAGACATTTGTTCTTGATGACTTGTATCTGGAGTGCAATCAAGTATGATAGAGAAATATTTTGCTTCTATAATTTTTTTAATAATTTTATTCTTAATTTCACTTGTCAATAAGTTTATCAATTCATTTTGTATTCTATGCCCAAGGTAATGACTATGAATTTCATCATGCTTAATTCGTCGAATATGTTCTTGCATGACAGGGTCAAATTCTGAAATCATTTCAATTAAACTTAAAAAATTTCCATTATTCTCTTGATATATCTTTTCATTTTTTCCTCTAAATGCTAAATTATTTTTTCCAAGAGTTTTGATCACGGCAATAATTCTTGACAATACATTTTTCCAATGCTCTCTATCTCTATTGATTTGTTCTTGAACATCTTTATCGATTGTTTTATCTTTTTGCAGTCTTATTTCTAAATCAATCCATGCAGCCATGTTAATAATATGTTCATTTGTTGTTTCATGAGTTTTGAGCTTAGTACTAATATTTCTCCAATCATTACTACCTTCACTAGCTAGTTTACTACTACAAGTTCCGGAACTCAAACTAAACAACTTACAACAAAAACAAAATACTTTATCTAAGTCTTTAGAATAAACTAACCATCTTCTATCATGTCTTTCACCATTCACCAATTTTTGAATATAATGTGTAGTAAAAAAATATCTTGAAAATGTATCATTCGAAAAATTTGTGTCAATTATTCTAATTGGCCCATTTTCTACCAATAGATCTCTCAACTTTGTATCTATATTAGTCCATTGACTAGGATCATATATATATTTATAGGAGTTAAATTATTTATTTCATTCATAAGCATCAATGTATTATTTTGAGGATCTATTTCTGGCTTGTCACTTACTTGTTCTTTTTCTACTTGAATATTATTAATTTTCGAATTATCTAACTCAACTGAATTACTAACTTGGTCATCTAGAGAATACTCTCCCAACTTTTCTGATTCAAGATTTTTATTATTCAATAAAAATTTGTCAAGAGTACCTTTTTGAGATTGTATTAGATTTTGAATTCTTCTTTTTTTCTTGAGTTTTTCATAACCAGATTCACACTTTCTATTTGACATACTTATCTTCTAATAATAATAAATAATCTAAAAATACACTAAATAACAAAATATTAAATTTTAGATGAGAAAATAATAAAAGATAGAATAATAGAACCTGGTTAAAAAACGGATAGCTTGATATGAAATTAAATTTTCTGTTCTAGTATGCTTGTTGTAACTTGTAAGACTTGAATCATGAAAATAGAACAAACAAAAACACTCCAAAATAAAGCTTTGATCGTTGGCTATTGAAGAATGAAGAATGGAGTGTGATTAATTGAAGAATGAAGAACAAAGTATAAAAAAATAATATAGTGGTATAGTCAATAGTGTTACTCACGTTAGGTATAAGTTGAACCGTTGAAAAATGAAGTAAAAACAAAATATAAAATATAATATAGTGTCATAGTTATTAGTGCACATTGCACAAGTTGTCTACTTGTCTTCACTTTGCTCAACAAAGTTTTGTGAGTAAGAACACAATATAATATATAATATAATGGCATAGCTATTAGAGTATTAGTGCACAGTGCACAATTGCACAATGCACAGTGCACACGTTCTGCTTGTGTTCACTTTGCAAACTTTGAGAAAGTTGTGGACTCGTGGTCCACTATTTTAAATTTGTGTTTAAACTTTCCGTTTTATTTTATATATTTTTTAATGTATATATATAATATAGATATAACTAAAAAATGGGGCCCCCATAAATGTGGGGCCTAAAGCAACTGCTTTACCCGCTTTATGGATGGGCCGCTCCTGCTTAGGAAATCGCTTCAGAAAATAACACCTTAACACTTGATGTTTGTCTATCTCCAATTATTTTATGATAGAAAGGATATTCTTATTACTTGGGCCGCCAATTATGGGCTTGAACTGGACCTAGTTACCAACTCGGGTTTCTCCTCTCGGTGAGAAAAAGGGTCCAATATGTGCATCCAATGTCAAAGTTTATGGGCTTACTTCTAAGATTAAATACACATAATGCGGCTATATGCTGCCCCAAAATTACTAAAAGTCCATATTAGGGGTTACATATATTCATTAGATCATAGAAACTCATTAATGATGAAGTATAATATATAAATAAATTGTTGCTCAAAATTTGATGCTATGAGATGTTGATATTGTATATCCATAGTTAAATAATTTGAAGAAAAAAAAATGTTTTCCACATAATTAACAAGAAATATGGAAATCCAGTTGAAGCTAACTCACTTGATCTTTGCAGATGATCCCATGATCTTCTGCAAAGATAATCTGGCATCAGTTACTAGGGTGGTTGAAGCTGTAAATCATTTTAGTGAGGCAACAAGACTTATTGCTAATCAGGATAAATCAAATATCTTCATTGATGGGGCATTGACAAAGGAGCAGTTGATAGCAAAAACAGGATTCACCCAAGGTTCTTTTCCAATTAAATATCTTGGTCTTCCCCTTTCATAAAAGAAATGGAACAAATTGGACTGTATTAAGCTAGTAGATAGAATAACCAAGAGGATAAAAACTAGCTACTCAAAGCAACTTTCAGATGCAGGCAAATTGCATGTGGTTAACTCTGTGCTGATTTTCATTTACAACTTCTGAAGTGCAGTATTCATTTTGCCTCAAACAGTAGTTAAGGAGGTGGATAGAATATGTAGGGATAACCTATGGGGGCAGTGGCGAATTCGAGATTTTAAAGTCATGGGTGCTAATCGATAAAAATTCCAAAAGAAGAGAAAGAAGGATTTTAGTTGTGGGTGCTCATCAATATATATGTAAATATTTTTATAATTGCTTATGCAAATTTACTACATATGATCAAAGGTAATGGGTGCTTAATCACCCATAATTGCATATGTGGATCCGCCACTGATGGGGAGTACTGAAGACAGGAAAAAGCTGGCACTAGTGGCATGGAAAAGAATATGTTTTCCTAAAAAGTATGGAGGGCTGAATGTTAAAGGTAGTAAATTATGGAATGTGGCATATGTGGAAAAATTATTATGGCAACTGCTCAATAATAAGGAAGCTATATAGGTGAAGTGGATGCATGGTTTGTATATGAAAACTGATACCAATATATGGACTCATAAAATTCGAGCTGACTGCAGTTGGTATTGGACGAAAATTAACTCTTTGAAGTATGACATGTATACGTGGTATGTACAAGGTGATTACACTCTGAGTAGGGGTGGTGGCTATTCTATAACTAGGAGCTATATTGCATTATTAGGGGGAATGCAAAGACCATATAACATATCTGATATGGAGTAGGGTAGCACAACCAAAACACAGGTTTTTCTGTGGCTTGGAGCTTAAAGGCGATTGCTTACAAAGGAGAGACTGGTAAAGTTGCAGATACATGTAAAAACATGCATTGCTGCTTATGTGAAAAACAAATAACTGAAACAAATCAGCGTCTATTTATGGAATGCAATTGGATAAAAAATGCTCGTGCTAAGGTTCTGCGATGACTTGGTGTACAATTACAAGAAGGGGACATAACGAGCACACTGGACAACATTAAAAGAAGCGATGGAAATAATTAAAGAAGGAATTTGATTGCAACAATTATGGGAGTTGTTTTCTAGCATACGTGGAAGGCAAGAAATTAGAAGATCTTCAAAGGCGTAAGTGTAAATACTATAGAGGTTGTGGAGCAGATAAAAAAGAAAACATTAGTTAGATTAAATGATATACATATGTCACAAAAGGCAAGTAGATGTAGAGAATTCTTGAGGAGTATCACTGATGTATAGAATTTGTGTTGAGGCTAAACATTCGTAGTACCATTCTTAGAAGGAGATTATGATGTAAGGTGCTCTTTAGGTATAATAATTTGGTTGATCAATGATAATATTCACAATGTTACCAAAAAAAATTCAATTAGACAATAAAATCTATATAATGGAGGGACATTAGCCAATGATGTGGCAAGTCTCTTTAACCATCATACACATTTTTCTAGTTTCTCAAATTTTTACTTCTTTCATATTTTTTCCGTTATTACAAAATCCAAAAGGCACTTCTTCAATTCTCTTAATTGCACCTCCTCTGTCACGACCCTAATTTCCCTCCGTAGGATATCGTGACGGCATCACAGCACCTAGTATCTAAAACTAGGTAAGCCTAACACTTACTGAATTAATAGCAAAATTCAACCAATAACTGTTAAATATGAAATAAAAATCTCTATACAAAACTTACAATCCCAAAACCGATAGTACAAGTCATAAGCTCTACTGAGTTTACTAGAAGATCTATATGTACAACTATTCCGGTATAGAAATAAACAGTACAAAGTAAAATTTCAGAAGGTAATTTCGAGGCCTGCGAACGCAACAGCAGGTATACCTTGAGTCTCCACAATTATGCCTGATCACCTAGCTAATGATCAACAAACTCCGAGTACTTGTATATGCACAAAAATGTACAGAAAGCGTAGCATGAGTACACCACGATGGTATCCATTAAGTATCAAGATTAACCTCGGTAGAATAGTGACGAGGGACAGTCAAGACACCTACTAGACTTAATAACCTGTACAAGTATAAATATGAAACTAACAGGGAACAATATCAATCTAAAGCTAAGTATGATAACAATAATGAAACAATGCTGGTAATAGGAAACTAAGAGCAGCAATTAGCAACGAGATACAACAGGTAATAACGTCGTGGAGTAAGATGAATACAGTTTAAGTCTGATGAAACCAAGTAAGGAAAAACAAGTAACACTCAATAAGAGCAATCACTTTCTCACAAGATTTGTTCAAGGACTTTCCCGAGGTACTTCACCTCATAGTCACATTTCACGGGTCCCAACTCATAAACCCTAATCACTTAGCATCTTATACCCACATTACAATTCATAACCGCATGGGCGACTCACATGCCAAGGGAGTAATAATATCTCATACCCGCGTGGACAACTCACGTGCCAACAATAATAATGACCTTGACCACACAGACAACTCACGTGCCATAAGAATAACTTTCACATAGAATGCAAGTATATGAGAATATATGTAAATGATCAATAGACATCAGGGTTCATCTTCTCAAACCGATATGAGTGATTAATTATGTGTATGCTTGTGCAAGTGTTCTATCAAAACTCGAGTCAACATGTAAGAGTAGAGATGACAAATGGCACACAGGAAACAACACAACAAGACGTAAAATGCATTACTCACACCAGGTAGGCACACCACTACACAAATATCAGCACCAACAATACCTCCAGACCATCACAAGTCATCACAAATCATCCCCAACATAGCCCACTTTGTCTCGCGCCGTGCGTAACAATAAAGTAAATATCCGCCTTGTCTTGCCACACGCGCATAATAATATATCCACCTTGTATCGCCACGTGCACAACCCACATATATAGCCCGCCTTGTCACGCCGCATGTGCAAATATCAATAATAATAATAATAATAATAATAATAGCACGGACAACTCACGTGCGAACACTCCAACAATCCTCTCAACAATATCACGTGCACCAAAATATAACGACACAATATAAGGTCTTTCACCACATGTGCCCATATGCCACAACTTTTCCTTAAAACAATTTCAATACCACAACCACGCATAGCCCTCGGCTCAACAACACTGAGTACAACATCATCAACAATAATAACACGAGAGTACAACAAGTAAATCAACACAAGAACTTCATAACACTAAGGAACGGAAGAACGAGCTCACAAAGAAAGACACAACAAGGAATAATGGTCTCAACAAGAATAGCTCAACAAGGGAAGAGATAATGTGCAACACTGATTCCACGTAGGTACATCTCGACGATAAGAGAGATAGCATGAATCAATGATTCTAAATAAGGATAAGTCAATAGTGAAAGGCATAACAAAACTTCAATTAAGGTTAAGCAAATTACGTAAAGGATGACGATAACTTCAATTAAGGTTAAGCAATTATAGAAAATATAACATAAATTCAATTAAGGTTAAGCAATTACAGAAAAGACAGCATAACTTCAATTAAGGTTAAGCAATTACAGAAAAGATAACATAACTTCAATTAAGGTTAAGCAATTACGGAAAAGACAACATGGTAGTAAAAGAGGCAACAACTTCAATCAAGGTACATAAGAGTTTAATTGGCAATAAGGGTAGAACATGAATAAATTAATTCTAAATAAGACATGTAAGGATGAATTTAGTAAATGGAAGATTTAACATGATAAAACAACTTCATATCTAATGAACATAAGAACCTAAGAGCCCTAAACGGTCAAAATTTCTACAAATAAGCCCGAGTACGTACTCGTCATCTCGCGTACACGACCTTCACATGACCCAATTAGCACAAATGACTAACTCCTAAGGGGTAGTTCTCCCACACAAGGTTAGGCAAGTCACTTACCTCAAATCACACTAAATCAATCCACTAGTAAGCCTTTCCCTCGATTATCCAACTCCGAACGGCTCGAATCTAGTCAAAACAACTTCATACGATAAATATAAACTATAGGAAACTAATTCGAACAAAAAAATTACGATTTTGCAAACAAATAAAAAGTCAACTCGGGCCCGCGCCTCAGAACCCGACTAAAATTATAAAATCTAAATACTCATTCGATAACGAGTTTATCCCTACCAAAATTACTAAATTTTGACTCTAATTCGGCCTTCAAAAACCTCAAATCAAGTTAGAAAAAATTTCTATTCTAATCTCCCAAATCACAAAAATAGATGTTGAAAATAGTGTTAGATTCATGAATAACGGACCAAATCAAGTTAAGATTACTTACCCGAGTCCAATTTATAAAGTTTGCCTATGAAAATCGCCCAAACCGAGCTCCCCAACTCTAATTATGTTAAAAATGGTTAAACCCCCATTTTTAGAAACCTCCCAAGGCAAGTTGCATTTGACAACTGAGATTTATAAATCGCATTGACACCTGCGATTTGCCTATGTTCCCTCAAACACCAAGAAAATATTAGTCTTTTCTGACACGAAAATGGGCATAACTCCCTCATACGACCTCAGAATGCACTGATTCTTATTGCTATGGTTCTGTAATTACGATACGGATCTGATGGTTCAATCGAATCATAAATCAAAGGTTGTTTGCACAATGTGGTGCCCTTTGTGCCAAAAGAAATGACGTCGAAATATCAAATAAGAACGCGGCACAATCCAAACCCATCCAAAACTCACCCGAGCCCCATGGGACCCCAACCAAGTATACTATCAAGTCCCAAAATATGATATGAACTTGCTCGAAGCCTCAAATTTCCTCTAACAACACTAGAATTACGAATCGTGCATCGATTCAACCCTAAGAAACTTATGAACATCCGAATTCCAAAACTAATGTCGATTCATATCAAACCAACTCCGATTGACTTTAAATTTTGTACACAAGTCATAAATGACAGTACATACCTATTCCAACTTCCAGAATCTGGATCCGACCCCGACATCAATAAAGTCAACTCACGGTCAAACTTTCCAAAATCTTTCATTTTTTCCAACTTTCGCCAATTCATGCCGAAACGACCTACGGACCTCCAAATCAATATCCGGATACTCTCAAAAGACCAAAATCACCATACGGAGCTATTGGAACCATCAAAACGTCATTTCAGAATCGTCAACATAAAAGTCAAACTCCGGTTAACTCTCACCGCTTAAGCTTCTAAAACAAGAATCCTTCTTCCAAATCAATCCCGAATCATCCGAACTCGACCACGCACGCATGTCATAACACATAATACGAAGTTGCTCGAGTCCTTAAGCCACCGAACAAGATGTTAATCCTCAAAACGACCGGTCGGACCGTTACATCCTCTCTTTCATTCTATTTCTCCTACTATTTCTCCCATTACTTCCCTAATAATTGTAACGGTTGCACCTTACGTTTTTATCTTTGATTTTTTTTCAACAATCATAACTCTTCAATTTCCTTCAAATATGCGTGCAATTTACTTTCCTCTACCCTTCGCTTACCTCCTATTATCGTCGCCCATCTATATGTTTTCTCAAAAATCCTTCTGTTGTCATTCTTAATGCTCAAGAAAAAAAAATCCTCTTATGAACAGAAGGAAAAAACCAATTAAGAAAAGACTAGAATAATGACGCCGGAGAAAAACGGATACATTATTAAAGAAGAATAGAAGAATGAAGCTGGAGAAAAATGAATATGACAATAATGTCAGTGGTATGGAGAATATCAGTTCCACCACCATCATTCTAAACCTTGAGTTTTACTGTGAAAGTAGTGTCGAGAAGGCCAAACATTAATCCATCGATTTTGAAGGTAATTAACAATACTTTAATATTTGCATTAACAATTATAGAATACAACACCATAATATATGCACTAGGTTTTTGTTTGTGTCGTAGATAATTGAAAACTGTTATTTTATAGAGTCAAATATACTTTGAATCTTGATGAGTACAAATCACATCTTGCTACGAGGGAAAAACAAAATAGAACCGGTTTGGTTCATTCTTTTCTTAAAGTATATTTTTAAACTAATTTTTTCTTTAATTTTTTTGTTGAATATTCTGCCTTGCGAATTAGTGAAATGCATGATCAACTGTTTGTAAGGCAATTAATAATTTTTTAGTCATAAGATTTGCACAAAGTTAGTTTTGCTTCCTTTTCTTATTTTAAGTTTTTTGTATCTAATATTTTTCTCTATTTGAATGTTATGTAAATACCTTAGATTTTTATTCCTAAACGTGTGTCATTTTTGTTAATATAATGTTACAATTACTCAATAAAATAAGCATCTTATAAAAGTGCTTAGAATAATACCTTATTTGATTTTCAAGTTTAAATTGTGTTTATAAATAAAGGGTCAGTTAACAAATAATATATTGTACATATATTTCTTAATTTTTGCTGAAAGAAAATTTTGAGATGATAAAAATAGAATATATCTAAGAAAAAGTTAGCTTATAGTTTCTCATTTTCTCTCCGAAAAATGGGGGGGGGGGGGATGGGGGGGGGGGATTTGACCACTCCTGCATCTTTTGTCCCCCATAAAAAGTATATTTGATATATTTTATTTAAGTTAGAATATGCATTTAGAAGAGAGAATATAAGGAACTCTTGCTTTTCTCAATCATAATATTCTCTTCAAATTTATAATTCTTTTGTTTACTTCAAAACATTAATTTGTTATCTACAAGGTATGTACCCTCTAAGAACATGATGATTGCAATACAAACAATTCAATATATGTTGCAAGACAAGAGACGGTAGTCTTTCCTATGATTATTTGATGCTAATAAAAAACTTTATATTTTATTTCTATAATTTTCATCTTCTAATATACGACTAATAATAATTTATATACTCTTACTTGTGTGCTTAGTAGTTTTAAATGAAAATTTATGCAATTTGAATTCTACTTTAAATAAGCAAAATTTATGAGCTAACAGGTGAATTAACCCAAATGTATGTTTTATAAAAGTGTCTTCTTTCTCACGGCAAAAAAGGAATGATATTTAAATCCATGATTATTATTCTATTGAACTCTTAGTAAATTCATTGATGTTTTTTATGATGAATAATTTACTAGTTCTAGTATAATGTTGTGCTTTTTTTTTTGGGCAACATTAACCCCTTCGGACACCAAAAACAACATTCTCTGGTTTACCGTGAACACAATCTTTAACAGTAAATATGCGATACATTTGGATCATCAAATTGAATTGCAAAAAGTACCATCAATTCGAAAATGAAATTACTTAATCAACAACAAGATATCACTCACTAGTATAAAACATTTCACTCACTTCAATTCTTGCGAAAAGGACATGGCACATGCTGGCTTTGCAATCTTGTGCAATAGCCACGACAAACAAATCGGTGTTTCATTTCAAAAATTTGTATAGGAAAATGAATAGGAAGTACGAAAGAACAAAATAAATCGTAACAACATTTTAAAGGCTAAATAACAGTAAACCAAAGGAAATTTTACTAATGGCCAATTCCTCTCGGACTAGGGCCAGAATCTGCTTGATTTGTCATGGCAACATCAATGGATGAAGAAGAAATAGAGTTATTTCGATTCTGATTAAACCATTTTGATTCGCTAACATTGAATCTTTGTTTTTCTTGCTCAGCAATCTTTGGTGGCGAAGAAAGATGATGGTGGTGGTGGTCTTTGAGTTTCCTCGAACCTTGAACTTGGAGTTGGAGGAAGGATACAAGGACGAGAATTACTAGGATTATTCTAAGATGTTGTTTCATGATTTACTTAACAGTTTTTCTGTCTTTTGCTTTGATCTTCTTGAAACTAATTGTGTTATGCTTGTACGAAGAGATGAAGTTGGTGTTTTATAGAGGGATCACCATATTCACCAACTAGGTCGTGTGATCAGGCACTTTGACTTCCATGCAGATTTGTCGGAATTCTTTCAAACAAATCCCAGTAAGAAGAATTAAGTACGTACGCACCATTCCTTTAATTAACTTTCTAGGCAGCTAAATTCTAATCTATATGTATATACTATGCAAAATTTATTTGCAGCATTTCAAAAAAAAAAAAGAAAAAACCTATGCACTGACAATGTATATAATTTATTATATTGGTCAGTATTTTTAATCGATTGTAGGAGATTGTTTACTATATTTATAGGGATTTACCTATTATAGTGGTCATTATAATCTAATGATATAAAAAACATATATAGTACTATCAGTGCACAAAGGCTAATTATCTCTAAACTCTTTACACAAAAAGAACGATTAAAAAAGATTAGAAGCCAAATATACTTCAATTATACGTCACATGCAAAGGGAATTAACATACAACGTCTCACCTAAAAGATGATCGGAGAGTTTTCACTCACTCGTTTTCGCTAATAGTCGATTCTATAATATCTTTTCCAAAAGGATTATTATGGCATTTAACCTATCTGCTAGCTATTGAATTTGGATTGTTAGTGGTTATACCAACAAAAATTATCAGAGATCTTGTCATGTGTCCTATAAAATTGGAAGTAACATTTAAGCACATATTACGCCAACCTGCTCTATGTATAAGATCATATATTCGGCCCAGCTGGATATCCTAAAAAATTGTGGTATTACAGTATTCCTAAGAATTTGCAGTCTAAACCTATTACGATACCTTTTTTTTTGGTCTTGGTAAAGACGTTTGAAAAGAAAAAGGAGAGCATGAATAAAATCGTTAAACGTTGAAGTCCAAATTAAATTCTTTTTGCAACTTCAGCTTAAACGTTTTTGTTAAACTTCAACCAAATATATATATATATATATATATATATATATATATATATATATATATATATATATATATATATATATATATATATATATATATATATATATATATATATATATATATATATATATATATATATATATATATATATATATATATATATATATATATATATATATATATTCTCTCAATGGATATATAAGATTATTAAAAACGATTTAATAAAGATTTCGTACTACTTCATCTAACGCTTAAAATTAACATTCTCGTTCCGTGATAGTGGGATTTAGTAGTTGATAATATATATATGTCAGATTCGATAGAGAATAACTATTTCCGTGGCGGTATTCTACAGAATTAAATATATACAGTAATACTTTATTTTACAAAACCCCAAGTTGGATTTAAGGAGGAATTTGCTAGAGGTACATGTGATGCACAATGCACTCGATTAAAGAAATAATATGTTATTATTATAAGTAAGAACAGCCCGATTAGTCACCCTCGTGCTTCGCAAGTAGGAAAAAAATTGAGATCGTAATCTTGGGATGTGAGGGTTCACGCGTTGGATGGAAAATGTTAGCAATGAAAAATGTTAGCATCAATTTGATCATATTTTCGAGTGTATAATTAAAAATAAAATAAAAGTCAACCTATGTTTTCTGTGAAACTCAATTAAGTGTCCTGAAAAACTTACCCTTTTTTCTCTTTTGATCATGGGTGAAGCTAGCCTGGGAGGTATGCTTTCAACCGAACCCAGTGACTTCGGTCCAACATCTGTATTTGTCTTAAATTTTTTATTTAATATGTATAAATTATTAATTTACAACCTGCTAACTTAAAAGGGATAGAATCCAGAACAAATATGCGCCTCGGTCTCTTATGTGTGTAAAACTTAATTAGGGTTGTAATGGGAGTCAGTTTCGTTTATCCTTGCATTGACATTGTTAACCAGTATTAAGTGATCCGCTAGTGATTAATTGACCTTAACTGTGATGATCACTTCAACTTTACACTTGATTTTGAAGTTCCCTTATAACCAACTAAGTATTTGATTAATTCAGACTAAGCATTTTGCTATTGTGTAATCACTAATCAGGGGAAGGTGGATTGGAGGAGAGAATATATAGTCAAATTCAAAATTGACAGTTTTCTTTAAATAGAGCTTATCATCCTAACATTAACGGAGAATTAAATGAATTTGGTAAAGAGAGTTGAGTTCTTCAATAAAATACTGGAGCAAGTTACACCAACTCTTTGATGCAGTATTTCGTCTTCTTCTTCTTACCAAAATTTTCTCCAGTATTTAAATAATGTATATTACAATGCAAAAGAATTCGTAGTGTTAGTTTTTTCGACAATAATAAGTTATAATTAATCATCTTTTTTCAATTCCCAATGTATGCTTGTTGTAGAAATTCCTTTAATTGGCGTTTTGGCTCTTTAGGCAAAATGGAGGTATAAATTTCTATACATTATGGGGTAGATGGGAAATTATATTCCTCTAATATCAAAATGATGATATTAGTAGATGGGATAGCTAATAGCCTAATCCTATGGAATATCTCAATCTACGGAATATCCTTGTCTTCCCACAATTGAACTAAGAGCTTACAGATATATATGTTAATCTCTTTTTCCAAATCTTAACCGTTCAAAGAATGTTTATATTAATATATTATAGTACGTTACTTAACAATTTATTTCATGTCGCTAATAAATGCTAATTATGTAAGATTACTTGCAATTGTTTCTACTGATATGATTCTGTGAATATTATCACATTATCATTTATCAATGATGCATAGAACTTGAGGTATAATGTCTTGAATGTCAAGTCAAATTAAAGTGCAAGCTACAATTCGTCAATGCAATGGGCATAGATTATCAATTCACCAAGATAATTAATACTTATCTTTTCCTTTTCAACTCGACCTCATCAATTTGACCAATGTGACTCCAATTGGTTAATAAGAATATTTGTTCGATAAATACGGTGGCACGCTATGTTAAAATTCTAGCTAGGGATTTCAAAGTAGAGGCAATGGCAAGAAACATGCTTTGAATTTTTAGTTGGAAAACTAAGTATGTAGGGTGATGTTGGAACAAATATAGCAAATTGCCTAATATTCAGCTAGCTAGTCATAATGTGTTATGTTGAAACCGCGCCTCCGTTATCTTTGCTACTATAATTTTGTTCAACTTTTGACTTTAACAATTGGTAAAATTTGAGCTTCCGTTTATTAGACCAGTTCTGTCAGCAATTTAATTTGTTAAAGTCATCGGCCTGAATAAATCAGTTTACACCCCCTTTCCTCAATAGAAGCATATTAGAATTAACTCGTTGTAATTTAGTATCTGTTCGACTTTGGAAAATTAATTCATTTAAATGTTTACTATGGTGACATCATCACCACAATTAAGTTTTCATCATGTTGAATGCCATAATAATGACATTATAGTCGAGTCTGTATTTCATAACAAGAAACAAATAGAAAATATTATAGATGAAAAATCACCTACCACTCTCAGTCTCAGAGTAAAACAACGAAACATGTTAGGTGAGAGTTACTAATAAATGTTTGATTTTACCAAAATAAAAAAAAGGTTACGGAAGACATATGCTGATTTTGGGGTAGATTAATTATCGACTTACCTAACTGCATATAATTTTATATAACGTGTCATAATGTGCACTGGAAAAAAAAAATTCTCAAGCCCTCAACAACCTTAATTTATTTTCTTAATGAGAGCTAGGCAAAGCGCTATTGTGAACTAACGTTAGGGTAAGTAAGGCAGTTCAAGGAAAAAGTAGTTAAGGTCAACTATGCTTATTCTGTTCAACAATATTATCAACTAGAATTAGAATAAAGCTTCTTTCAGTGATTACGACTGCACAAGTAAATCATACTGTATGTCCCCTTAATATGCACAGATAACCAAAAGCAGAATAGGTCAAATAATTTTTAAAAAAAATATTATCCTCAAACAATCTCTTAGATTAGTTTATATATATTCATATTAGTAAGTATACTCTTTTTTTCTTTCAGAATTTCCTTAGACTCTTTTCATTTGATCAAGGTATACGACTGTCTAATGAATTTAACTTTTATACATTAACTTTACAGTTTACACTATCAAAGTTAATTTTAAAGATAATTACAACTAACCGTTTACAAAATATGATACGGATAAGTTAAATCCTTGTATAATTATGTATATTCTTCCATTTAATAGTCTTCCAAAAGCATTGGTTTACACTTCTTAGTATCTCTTTTTATTTTTATTTTTCAACTCGTATCGGAGCCCAACTAAATAATGATTTATGCTGAAGAATCTTACATTATATGGTAAAATTAACACTTCCTAACAAAGTCAGCTTTTAGTATCAACAATTCATTTACACCAATGACTGAGCCACCTTATAACAAGGGGTGTCAACTGACACCCATTTGCGAAAAAAATTACACTGTATAGATAAGTAAATTTTTTTTATATGCATAAGTACTAGATGTTGACGCCCTTTAAGAATTCTTTACACGTCAATATATATAAGTTAAAGCCTCATATAATTATATACGCTCTTCCATTTAATGGTCTTCAAAATTATTGGTTTACACTCCTTAGTATCATTCTTTCACTACTAAAAAATTATCAAAATTCGTCCCGAGCATACCGACCGAAATTGATCGAAAAAGAAAATCGACCGAAGTCGGTCGAAAACAAAGTAAATTGGTCGAAAAATTCAAATAACAAATTGTACATAAATATGCCGACCACAATCGGTCGGAAAACGTGATCCCACAAAAAAGAAAGTTTGCTTTATCTGACACAGTTAAAAATTTCGACCAACTACGGTCGGAAAATGATCAATATTTGATCAAAACCTAGTCAAACTTGCATATTATCTACCAAAGAAAAGATTAATTAAAATTTTTATAGAATACCGACCTATGTCGGTCGGAAATTCTAATTTTTTTTTCCTGTCCAGTGCTGTCAATTATTTTTTTCGATAATAAAAAAAATAGTTTTAATATATTTATAAAGTTACCGACTGAAATCGATCGGTATTAGTGATCAAAATGGTCAAACACGTATAGATTATTGTTATTTACAATATACATATATATAACATCCTAAACTGTATATATATTTACACACACATACATAATTAATTAAATATTAAATAGTACCTATAATTTGGATCTTGGCTAAAACCGACCGACTTCAGGCATACTGACGGACTTAGTAAATTAAATATTGAGTTTTAATGTGGGAATGATCAAGTCTAAGTATGGGCATCCAATACGCTATCACATTTAAAAATAAAATGTATAGTGCTATAAGATGTAGTGCTATATACTCGGTCAATATATATATATATGTGTGTGTGTGTGTGTGTGTGTGTGTGTGTGTGTGTGTGTGTGTGTGTGTGTGTGTGTGTGTGTGTGTGTGTGTGTGTGTGTGTGTGTGTGTGTGTGTGTGTGTGTGTGTGTGTGTGTGTGTGTGTGTGTGTGTGTGTGTGTGTGTGTGTGTGTGTGTGTGTGTGTGTGTGTGTGTGTGTGTGTGTGTGTGTGTGTGTGTGTGTGTGTGTGTGTGTGTGTGTGTGTGTGTGTGTGTGTGTGTGTGTGTGTGTGTGTGTGTGTGTGTGTGTGTGTGTGTGTGTGTGTGTGTGTGTGTGTGTGTGTGTGTGTGTGTGTGTGTGTGTGTGTGTGTGTGTGTGTGTGTGTGTGTGTGTGTGTGTGTGTGTGTTTTTAACCAATTTAAGGTTTTAATATAATTCTTATTTATTTAAGAATTATATTAACAATATTTTCATCTAACGTTACACACTTCATTTGCAGACTAAGTGTGCCTGAGAGGACCGGCATAACAATATCATTATTGCATATTTTGAGTTCAAATGTCGTAAGAGACTATCTGATTCCTTTTGTTCTGCTCGGAAGAAGAATAAGAAGCCTTCATGGGTTCTACCGCATTTATGGGAGGATCTGCTGAGATAGTGGGCCACTAAGAATTTCGAGAAGATGAGTAAACAGGGAAAGAAGGCCCGACCATCTGAGAAGGGTGGTTCCTTGCACTGCGTGGGTGCAAGAAGCATGTGGACTGCGAGGAGACTACTAGTAATTCCTTAAAGTATTTAAATCTATTTTTATCGAACTATATTTATATATTTTAATTTAGTTAACATGTTTTATTATATTTGCAGGAAAAAAATATGGGAGAAAGATGACGCATGATGACTTCTTCATGGAGACTCACATCCGGAAGAAGAAGGCACCGAAAGATCCAACTAGATGGGTCGAGGACCAGGCAGAGACTATAGATGTAAGTTTCATAACTACTATAACTTAAAATTAATATTTATAATATTATATAGTTAATAATTTTCTATCTTCTAAATAAAGGGTCGCTACATGACTACTGTGGAGAAGTACAGTCAGAGATTGCCACCGAATGAGCAAGGCGAGCTACCTTCCATTTCAGACGAAAAAGCGCAGAAGATATGGTTGGATGTTGTCAGTGGTCCTAAAAAGGGGATAGCATACGACTTTCCAGAGAGATCATTTTGGCGCTACAAGACTGGAGCGCAAGGTATAGGGACTTCCGCCCAGGGTGAGGCACTTAATAGATCGACTCTCTCGGCTATGGAGAAGAAGATTGCAAAGTTGTCAGTAGAGCTTGAAGAGGCAAAGGCTAGAGAAGAAAAGAGAGAAACAATTTGATAGTCTTCAAAGTCAGCAAGAAAAGAGGGACGAACAATTTAAAGTCCTTCAAGGTCAGCTGGCCAATCTTCTTGCTAGTGGTTTTTGATTTCCCGGTCTCGTGAGTCTTCCCCAAATGCTAATCCTTCCCGTCGTGATCCTTCGAACCATGCCGATGATGAAGCTTCTAGTAGTGGAAATGGAGATGATGTAGTACAAAATACTCATTGAATGATGTTTGAAGTTTTAACTTGTGAAATATTTTGTTGTTGGATTTTTTGAAAATCTATAAATATTGTTAATATAGTTTTGATAGATGTTATTGTTGTTATTGGTTAAATGGCAGCAATGTAATACTGCCATTGTAGGTTGTTATTGGTTGTTGGCAGGTGGTGCAACTGTAAAACAGATGTATTATGCAAAACTTTTACCTAAAAAATCGACCGCATACCTACCGAGGTCGGTCGAAAATGTTAAAAAAAAATTCCTAGAAATTTAAAGTCAGGCGGTAACAGCAATAATTTTTTTTCAGGATTTGAAATTACCTATCGAAATTGGTCGGATTTTTTGATTTTAAATTTAATATATTTTAATAATACCAACCGATTTCAATCAAACGTACAATTTTAAAAAATAAATAAATTAAGATATTGACCGATATCGATCGGTCACTACTTAAAAAATTATTTTCTAGAATACCGACCGAATTCGATTGGTATATTTAGTTTTGTGTCAGATTATTTAGTCAAAGGTGAGTTGAAATTACTGACCAACTTCGGTCGGAAATATCGGCCGTCTACGGTCGCCAAACGTTAGCGGCCAATATTTTTTCGACGTATTAAATTCAGTCGGAAATCAGTCAATTTTTCTTGGATTCTGATTGATTTCGGTCGGTTTTTTCGGATGCTTTTTGATAGTTTCTAGTAATGTTTTAATTATTTTTCACCCAGTATTCGATACTCGTATTAAAATACGATTAAATCTTGATTTGGGTCGAAAAATCTTATATTAGGGGTATAGCACCCCTAACAAAGTAAACATTATTCTTAGTATCAAAGCACCCCTAACAAAGTAAACATTATTCTTAGTATCAAGGATTGGTTTACACTTCTATATATTTAGGTACTAATTAATACCAGTATGCAATGAGCACCGTCTTGGCATATAAAATAGGAGCTTTCCACGAAAGTTACATCATTCTACTCTCCATATAGGCTATCCTTTTTCACAGGTTTTCTTGTCATGCCACCTGCCATCAAAACTGGCTGTCTGCCCCTCTCTTTGGAATTTTCCGTACTAATAAGAAATTGTAACCCCAAATGCAATAGGAATGACCAAAACAATAGAGACCGCGTACGTAGAAAAACAAAGCGCACACGCATTTAATTTCTTCAATAAAAATTTCTCGTGTGAAATGAAACCCATCTGCTTTAGTTTCTTCAATGCATAATATATTACTACTCATTTACGTATGAGATATCATCATCAGTGTAAAGTCTACATTCCAACTACACACTAAACATTCTCCAAAAAAAGTTAAAAAGGCCTCCGCCTTCAACTTCCAACCTCACCAACTCGGTCCTTGCCCCACAATCTTCCAAGTAAAATTAGCCGAAAGAATTGTACAAACAAAGAAAAAGTAAACTAGTCTCTCTCCTCTTAAGTCAAAGGTGATCTTTTAAGTATCGAATTCTAGTTCAAAAAGCTCTTCACCGTCCCTCTCTTATACTTAATTTCTCATTATAAATACAACGTACAGCAGTTGTAAAATCAAACTACTCCATCGTCAACACTTCCTACACACAATTATACACAAATTAACGAACCTTTTCAAGATTCATATATACAGTATCATGGCTGCTAGAAAAACTTCATATTTCACGTTGGTTTTTCTTGTTGTTTTGATTATCATTGCACAACTAAGTGGTGGTGTCCATTGCCGAGCACTACGAGAGTTAAAGAAAAACACCATTTCTGAAGATTCCAGTACTGTCCCAGTTTTTGGTGTTTCTTCCAATGATTCTAAGAAAAACACTCAACGTTCAGTGAAAGACATGGCGTTTATAATGGTTTCTGGACCAAGCCGGAAAGGTCCTGGTCATTAGTCAGAGGATAATCTTATACTCAATCTCAAACTTTAGACACTTTCTTATTTTTTCTGTTTCTTTTTTTCTTTCTTATTAACATGTTTTTGCACGAAGGTGTTAAAGAATTTACGTACAATTATTGTTGCCATTCTTTCATTTTTCATTTTCTCAGAAAATAAGGAAGGACGAGATAAATACTGATTAGAGAAACATTTGGTTGTAGAGGTATATTGTAATTGCAAAAGATACGAAATGAAATATACTTTATTTGGTGTTAATTAAGATTTCGCTTTTTATTTGTTCGGAATATAGCTATGACAATTATTTTTGGGAGAATGCGCTATCTTCTTCCACTGCCTCTTACATGCCAATGGTGATCGGATGTATTACACACCAAGCAGCTTCAAAACTAGAAATATTTTTAAGGGTGTTCAAATTTGAAAGAAATAAAAAATATTTCTGACAAAGGATGTTCAATATGTGTTATATACCTCTAAAACGTAATATTTTACTTATATACACAGTATAATTTTTCGACAAAGGTGGTCAATTGACCACCCTTATAACCACGTGGCTTCGCCCCTGACAACAACATACCTAGTGTATTCACACAAGTAAAGTCGGGGAGGATAAGGATAGTATATACACATATCTTACCCTTAATTTGTGGAGATAGATGGGCTATTTTCGAAAGACTCACGGCTCAATAAATCAAAATCAGAGTTATGAATTGGCTGTATTATGATAGCTATGAAATATATGCATTTCTGATTTCAGAAAATTTGTGTTTTTGTCCTTCATTAGTAAGATGTATTATATCGGTTCAAGCTTCTTGCTATAAATTGTTTTTTTTTTTTTTTTTTGCATGGAAACCACGATGGGTTATTAATAAAGACAGAAGGCAATATCGGAATTACTTTATTATCCTTGTGTTATAGCGTTAATGCATTTTTAATTTCTCTACTTTCAGAATTCTAAATACTTCGTTCTTTTTAATTGGATTTGATTCGCCCTTTCAACTTAGATTTATTCTATCTCAATAGATTAATGATGCTCTCAATTCTCTCTCCTTTCTATTGAAAATCAAATGTGAACTTTTGGTCTCAAAACCCAAAGTAAAATTTAGGAAAACTATGACCCTTTAACTATTGACTTCAAATATTTATGTATATCTTGGGATGTTTGACCAGCCGAAAAAATTTCAGCATGAAAACTTCTAAACTCATGTTTTACTTGTGTTTAAAGTTTAATCCAAACATAGTCTCTCAATTTTAGATTTCAACACAATGTTTAGCTGTATTTGATGTTGTTCGACTTGTGATAACCATGTAAGGTAAGTATAAAATGACCGACATATATATATATATATATATATATATATATATATATATATATATATATATATATATATATATATATATATATATATATACACACACACACACACACACACACACACACACACACATGCATCCCAAGCAATTGCTTTAGGCCCACAAAGTTTAGGAGCCCCATTTATTTTTACTAGTAGTACTTTTTAAGAATTAATATTTTTTTAGAAAAATTGAATATTTTGAAGTAAAAGATTAAAAAAATTTAATAGGAAAAGAAGAAGAAGAAAACTTTGATTTGTTACTGATGTCGACCATAGAGATTTGAATAATCTGAAGCGTGAAAAGTATTTATAATTTTTATTTAGTGAAAAATTTTGAGATCACTAGGTGATAAGAATCTAAGAAAAGTCACTCTGAGAGATAATTTAGACTTATTTTTTGAATTAAAAGCATTAAAGAAAATACTATAAGTAGAAATAATATCCTAATCGATATACCCAATCAGCTAACAAGACTTGAAAAAGTAAGACTTGATTCTTTTTCAAATACCTATATTCCTTATCGAATAATGTTCCTATAATAGTTGCATTTGCGGGAAGAAGTTTATTAAATTTTAATGTAATACAATCTTACCTAGGATCAACAATGTCTCAAGAGACATTAAAATGGATTAGCTATATTATCAAGTGGAAATGAATTATTAGAATAACTAGATTATAAATAAAATATTAATAACTTTGCGTCTCAAAAAGTAAGAAAAATACACTTAAATTAAAAATATATAAGATTTGTTTTTTTAAAAGAAGGCCCCTCATCAAGATTTGGCTTTAGGCCACCAACAATAGTGAGCCGCCCCTGCATATTATCTATTAAAAAATGGGTTGAATAATGAGCTTTTTAAAAACGGGTCAAATATAGATAAGAACCATATTATCCACTTAGAAAATGTATAAACAATGGATAACTAATGAGTTTAACTTTTATATTTGCAAAACCTCAAATTGAGAGTTTGGGAGATTAGGAATTCTCCCAAAAGTGACATCTTCAAGAAGTCATGGATAATATAGATATCCATAATTCCATATTATCCACCGATTAACCCGTTTTTTATCCGTATTAAATATGGGTAGGGTCGGATAATTATATCCGTTTTTGCATTACACATTTTCGACCCACCCGTTTGCTACCCCTTTATTGGACTATAATAATCTGTTAACTAGAACAGCCGAGTTATGTGTAGCAAAGTTCAAGCAAATCATTCTTAGACTTGACTTACGTGAAGCATGAAGTTGTACAATATTTGTGAGCATGCACGTTGCAGAATCCGAAATATTCTGCGACTTATGGCGGTGTAAGTCAAAAGTTAGATTTCGTAGTTGGTACTGTTAGTTTTTCCACCTGCTAAAGCTGACTTGCATGTGCAATGGTTCATAACAAAAGAAATTGCTTGTATATGCATAGCATATAAAATATACAGAATGCTAAAATTTCATGCTATAGAATAGGAACAAGAAAATTTTCATACGATTCCAAAAAGTCCAGCTAAACTTTCCTCCTTCAAGCTTTACAAGGAAATTATTTGGCTCAACAACAAGACGTAAATGTTGAACTTTGAAAAGTCGCTCTACGTACATGCTTATTCTTATGACCTTACCTCGTTTCTCAAATTCTTAGTCCTATTCTAGGGATCCAATTTAACTTAGAATAGTTTTACCTTTGGACCAATAGTGCCTTTAGCCTTAAAAGTTTGACTTATTTGTCAGCACATATCAAGTGGATTTTTGAGTAATGGGTCCTTGGTTGCAACTTTTGCTCTGTTATACTTGGCCAATGCAACTGTGAAATTATATTTTCAAAAAATGTCGGGAGTCTCATGGACCCAGCAATCAGAAGTTTTGTCAGCCAAATGACGGTAATTATGGTTACTTGGGACTGCATGGTTCTCATGGTAAAATTAAGGAAAGCTCCTGAGATTAAATCTAAAATATCCTTCTTGCACTTTTTTGAACACACAAACTGAAAGAGAAGGAAATAAAAGGGGGTTGTAATTTGGATGGTGGATATATAAAACCTTAGGAAAGAGAGAACATAAAAGGAAGATGATAAGGCCGGCCCTCCTTCGCTGCTACAATTCAACCTGCACCCTTTCTTGGCTACTCCACAAGCATAGCAAACTCTCAACCAAATCAAACATGCCAAGCCTCAAAAGTCTAGATAAGATGAGCAACAATGTTGCAGAGAGAGTGAGATTAATATCCACATTGGAATATCGGCAACTACTCATTATGCCAAATCTTGAGCCTCATTCTATTCCGGATAGAAAACCAACTTTACTTGGTCCCCAAGTTCATCAATTTCTCCCTTACGTGCATGAAGTTAAATATGAGCACACATGGTGTTCAGTGTTCACTAAATTTCAAGCAGAAGAATGAGGAGTACCTTCCACATCAGACTAATAAGTTGGTCCCAAGTTCATCTCCATAAAGTGCGTGAAGTTAAAAACGACAATACATTGTATTCATAGAAATTTCTATGAGAATTACCCTTCACATCACATTAATCATGTCTCAGCAATAATTATCCCACCAGTAACAGGGAGGAAATTAAAGATAGCTGTTACATACAATCATAGACAGCTGTTACTTACCACAGAACTTGGCAAAACTATAAGCAAATGAACAAGTGCAGCAGTGACTATTCACTTCCTGGAACTGAAATGACAAAGTCCAGACTTTCCAGCACGTAAAATCAGGCTGGACAATCCAGACAAACTTAAGCAGAATATCAAGAGCTGAAATTCTTCCATCATACAATTTACTACCCTTTCCTGCATTTCACACGTATATGACAATACTAATAAACTTGATGGGTCAAGAAACCCTGACCTGTTATAAAATAGAAGAGAAAGAACAATAACACAAAGAGAATTGACAAGAATATGAAAGAATGAGAGATCTCTTCTTATTTCCACAAGTGAGTCCTTGTTGGACTTGAAACATCCATTCATATGGGGTGCAATTCCATCGAAAGTTACAAGATACATTAATGAAGTTTAATTAATACATTCATGTATAATGTCAAATGAACATCCACTTAATTAATACACAACAAGCAATGCGTATTACAAAGAACTATGCACTCTTTTTCCTTCACTAGGATTTTCTCCAATGAGTTTTTTCCTAATAAGGTTTTAACGAGGCATATTCTTTGTGCTAGAAATTCAATGCATTCAATTAAATGGATGTCCATTTGACATTTGTACATGAATATATTAAGCTCTAGGAATGTATCTTATAACTTTCAATAGAATTGCACCCAATATAAATGGGTGTTTCTTTGTGTTATTGCTCTTTTCCCTCTCTTTTTTCCGAAAAGGTTCTTTTCCCTTTTATGTTATAGAATGACCTGTATTTATTCAAAATTGTGGATTCAAAGCAAGACTAGGTTGTTTTGCTTCCTTACAATTATAGATGCACGCTGCACTTATTGTTTGACATGATACTTCTCAGAATTCTAGCCCAAATTCTAAGAAAGAGTTTTCTTTCGATTAATCAAGGCCATAACCGTATACAAGTCACATCCATACAAAAGCAGCATAGCATGCTAAAGGTTATTATTGCTTGTTTGGCATTATTACTCATGAATTTGAGCTATTTGCTGTAATCTATAACAGACACCATCCTAATAATTATCAAGGATTAGCTATGTTAGTCTGGGTTAAACGATTTAATAAGCAAGAAGCCTTCTACTTCTCAGCAAAGTTCTCTACAATTCATGCTGGTCAAAGCACTACTACCAAGATACGCAGAAAATTAAGATTCAAAAAGCTATGAAACAGATAAAACTGAAAGACCCATCCAATGAGATTTAAAGTTACACTGAAAACGAACAACCACTACCTTTCATTCTCATAGGCTCCTCGTAACAAGTTCCGTGAACTGAAATCCGTATTAGAGTATATGCTTTCGCATACTCCCTCCGGTCCACAATAAATGACCAGTTTGCTTTAGGCACGCCCATTAAGAAAATACTAAATTCTATACAAAAATACCTAGTATGACTAAACTACTCTTAATTAAATATTGGTCACATAGTTATAGTGGATTTAATGTGAGTAAGAAAACTTTTTAGGGAGGGTAAAAGAGTAAAAACAAATTGAATTTTTTCTTGATTACATAAATGGACACTTATTTTGGACCAAAATGAAAAAGCAAATTGGTCACTTATTGTGGACCGGAGGGAGTAATAATTCTTTGGCACTAACTCATCCAAAATATTGAGCTTCATGATAAAATTTGAAGCCACACAATGCAATAATCCTAGATAAAAAGATAAATGAAACTCCAATAAGGAGGACCCAAACTACCACCATTGCTCTCGCAACTACTCCTTGTGACAATCTGGAGTTTATCCAAAGCAAGTTTTCTGGGTCCCGAAATTTTTAAGACTCTAGAACGTGCATGGAGTTAAAAAATGAATATAGATTGCGTCCCATACCAATTCAGAATAGAGGTATCCTTTCACCTTCATAATTGGACCTCAACATGTACCGAAGTACAGGGAAGCAAACAAGTCATACCAGCCTCATAAAAGGAAAAAACGCATGTCTAGGCTCCCACACTCTACCTATAAAGTAAATACTAATAAACAAAAAGCTACTGATAACTCACTTTCTATAATTGAAACAACAGAATTCTCCAAAGAGAGAATGTTTCATTGTCTTATCATCTCCAGAATCTACTGCTTCGAGAGGACATCTAGCGATTTCTTCAGCTAGCTTTGTCCTCCGTATTCATCTAATTTCTTGAATGGATATTTAGTAATTTCTCTTGTTCATAGATCTTGAAACCAAACTAACATCAATTTCTAGATATCATTTCCGATAGATAGATAGATCTAGAACTATATACGGACTTCATACCTAGATATAGAGGGAATGACTTTATTGTAACCAACAAAATGTTCACTCTGTCCCTATGTTGCTATCAGACAATATACCCCTGAGTAAAAGGAAATTCACTATCGGAAAACTTCAAGTCTTTCTTTTGGTTGCACCATTTACATATGTTTCCTATCATTTCTCATAGACTTACTATCTCTTCATCAGCAGTTAGCAATTTCATATACATTTAGTCTGCAAGAAACTTAACATAAAACCGAGAGTTCACACAGTCCACCTACCGAGGATTTCTAAAGATACGAAGGTCTTAGCACCACCGACAGGAGACCAAAAATGACGAAATGAACTAGTATGAAACATATAAAAATGAAGTACACAATAACAAAAGGCATTAATATATAAGCAGAAACCGTCAATAGTATGCACATCAAAAGGCATTAAAAGGAAATATAAACAAAGTAATCTCAAAATCCAAACTTTATCCATCAACCACCTTTAGATAGCAATTTCCAAGATATCTAACATTACATTTAACAAGCTTAATAATCCATAGACAGCATAAAGATGATCTCAAGGTAAAATGCAGATCGTAAATAGTAGAATTAGCGGAACCCTAGAAATTTCCTCACCACATAGACAAATACTTAAGAAAACATGACCTCGGTGCATTTTTCAGGACTCGGTTTCAACGGATGAGTTTTCCCCAGTGTCAGCCGAATCAGAGATAGGCTCCGACGACGGTTTACTCTCAGTCTCCGTTAAAGCGGCAGAATCATCAGCAGACGGAACAGATCTGGACTTAACGGCGTCAAGCATGCGTTTACTGATCTCCTTCGAATAAACCTGAAGTATCTCAATGCCATCGTCATCACCTATAGCCGTGGATCCAGCGGCGGTAAAAGCCTCCTCCTCAATCAGCTTCGCAATATCGGAAGCCTCATCGTGCGGGACAGTGCCGTACCGTTTTGAGAGTATGGACGGTGTTGATAGAGACTCGATGAGACGGTTAATGACGGCGTCACGAGTGCGTTGAGTCGGTGGCCAAATGCTAAATGAAACGATCGTCGGCTTGTTTTGGGTCTCGTGAGTAACGGTTTCTTGGGCTTGAGCTGAATCGGTTTCCGCCATTGATGGTGGTTCTGTGGTGGTGGTAGAGGTTGGGGTTTTGGGTTGTGTTGGGTCTTCTGGAACTTTCTGTTGTTGCTCGTTGTTATCTGTGTAGCTTTGTTGCTCGTCCAAGTTATCGGTCATTTTGAAAGTTGGAAATTGTGACAAATAAAAAAAAGGAAAAAGGAGGAGTTAATGGAGCTAGTATTAAAGACGATATTAATTTACCAATAATGTTTTGCGGGGAAAGAGGCGAGTCTCTGTGATTTTGGTGGAATTCATGGAAGATAGGTTCGTGGGCTAATTGTGGGCCGATCGATAGTGGCCCAAAATATGTTGGACCTAAAATGGTGTTTCACCACTTGAGGATGATAAGGTAGAAATGACATCAGGTAACCACTCTAAAGGGTTGCTATTTAGAATTTAGCCATTTTGAACTTCAATTTTCCAGTTCAAATTTTCAGGACAAAAATATTCCGAGTTGTCCTGAAATCAAGATTTTTAGTTTAAAATTTCAGGACAAAATTAGTACTGGCTAATCACTAAATAGCATCCCTGAGAATGGTTATTTGTGCACTTGCCTCGATGATAAGCAGTGTCAATGCAACAATAAGCAAAATGTTATGGAAAATAAGTCATATATTGAGAGATAAAAACAAAAGATAAAGAAAGTGGTCTTGACATCTGCATAGTGACCGAATTTCCTTAATGATGATATTGATAATGTTATTATCACCACAAATTCTAGCATACCATTACAATTTTGTTTGCATAGAAAGAAAAACAGGTGTATATAGTCGCAATTATTAGCTGAACAAATTAGGAATACAATTTTTGTTGATGATCACAATTCACATACACCATTCGGTAAGAATATACAAGTACAAGAAGTGAAAACGTTTATTTCGGGTACGTTTAAACGCTAATGCACAGGTCATTGACATTCAAATGAAAGCAAAGAAAAAATTAGAGGAAAAGAAACATTTGAGGGAAATTAGGTAATTAGGTCGTTGCAGCTGGTTTTAAGAAGGAATGAGGGAATGCTGAATTATTGCTTGTTCCAAACGGGAGTAACATTACTTCCTTTTTCCACGTATCAGTGAACATAGCAATGCGAGAAGGATAGAAAATATCTATTGCAGCTAGGCGCCTAAGGTTGCGGCAATGCTCCCCACAGGGAGCAACAGTTTTAAAAGGAAAATTTGGCAAATTAAAAACATGAAAGTGGTTTAGCAATAAATTGCAGGAGACATCATGCGCTTTTTTAATCACTGTTCGGATCAGGGACAGATGTAAAATGTAAGTTATGAGTTCATAACTTTGGCCGGACTCTGTATATGTGAAAAGAAAATTCACTAATTAATAAATAATTGATTATATTTTGAACCCATAAAAACTAATGAGTTGTGTTAGAATACTGAATTCTAACCTACAAAATTCAAATCATAGCCAACATTATGTAATAGTATAAACAACCTAGGAATGAATGGCATTCATCACTTCCCACTTTCGTGGGGTCTCTTTTTATGCCTTTAGGGGAGGGATATGTGAAGGAGAAGAGGAATAAGAAGTAAGAACGAGTTGGTGAAATCTGAACTCTATATCTAAGTGGTGTAAATTGAATTACAATTATTAGAATGTAACTTTAGTATTTGTCATTCATCTTTCCAATAACTATGCTTTAAATGAAAGAGGACGACAACGTGAATGTTGATTATGATTATGAGAAAACCATTCCGTAGAGTAACTATTCAACAGTAGACCTATTGGTACCATTTTTCATATTTTACCAAACCAACTAAAAAGACGTATAGCTATGAACTGAGGGAGATATCTTCAGTTTTTTATGAGGGGAGTAGCATATTGATATCTCAAATACTCATCCGATTTTTTTTGTGTAATTAAAAGTGAACCTACGGAAGAGCGACAGAAAACATGACTCTTTGTTTTAAAATTCCATTCCAGGAGACTGCTATTTGGTTAGATTATTTTAATTTAAATATGACCTGAATACCCAATGGTAATGATAAAAAGAAACAAAAGTATTTTAATAGGAAAGAATTCTCCAATTAGAAAAGAAAAGCTGAATGACATCCAATCTAGGGAGCTGGGATTGGAATCATTGGATAAATCAAACATCGCTATGTATTAAAAACAATTATCAGTTGTTCAGTGAACGGAGGAAACTTAACTTTGATTTTCATTAATTGAGAGATAACTTCTTCTTTTTTGTGTGGGATACAAACTAAATGACGAACCAACAAAAAGATATTAATTTGAGCTTACCAAACTAATTAGTTCACATTTGTATAACCACTAAACCATGATTAGATTCATTTTAGGTCAGTAGAAATTCCTCCTCTTTTTTTTCCTTCTCGTTTTTGTTTTCTTCTCAAAGCTGAGAAAGTGATACGGCCATGGATTCTCTGGGCCTGTATAATGCCTCCAAAGGATCTCGCTTGTTTAACATCAGCCCACAACTTTCATCTAAGCCCACATATTCAGGCCCAACTCTTTGCCACTCAAAACACTGAATAAACAAGCCCAAAACAAGCCCAATCAATCTCATAGCAAGGCCAGAACCAGGACAAGCCCTTCTCCCCATACCAAATGGTATAAACTTACACCCTTCAATTCCCCCTTCCATTCCTTCAAATCTCTCTGGCTTAAACTTATTTGGTTCTTCCCAAAGTTTAGGATCCCTTTGAATTTCCCAAACATTCACAAACAGTATTGTACCTTTAGGAATATGGTATCCTTCAATTATAGAATCTTGTGATGAAAAATGAGGCACTAAAAGCGGTCCAGCAGGAAATAATCTCAATGTCTCATTGATTATACAACGTAAATAGGGTAGTTTAAGGATGTCCGATTCCTCTAAAAAACGCCTTTCTCCAACGAGGTTGTTGATTTCGAGCTTCGCCTTTTTCATTACCTCTGGATGATTTAATAACAGTGACATTGCCCACTCCATTGTTACAGCTGAAGTATGTGTCCCAGCCGTGAACATTACCTTTAAAAACAACATGTTGAAACATCATACAAAATGTTGAACTAACGAAAGAGAACATCAAACGTTTTAAATGCTCATTGTCATTTTTATCAGATTATACTTTTTACTTATAATTACCTTATAAATAATATGATTATTTAAATACTTTTTACCAGCCAGTATACATAACTTACACTTTAACAATTAAACCGAAGATCAAATCATAAAGTATGTATTCCAGCAGAGAACATTACCTTTAAAAATGAAACTAGGAAACATCATGAAAAATGTTGAAATAATGAGTACACATATAAAAAAACTTAGGCATCAATATAATTTCATCTTTATGCATTAATATGAAATTAACATCTCACACTTACTAAAAATAACATGAGTTAATTTAAGTTTTATGCATTAATAGTATATTTCACTTAAATGATAATTGCAAGTACCATGTCATAAAAATTGAAACAAGTGACTAGGATTATAAAGCAAATTATTTGTTATAACATGTTAAAATATAGCAATAGTATGAAAATTCCTTGCACTGTTAGTCTATGTAAGTTAAGTTAAATCCTCAATCTATAGTTACATGTAGCTTTTTTTTTTGTTACATGTAGCTGGCTCTTAATTAACCTACTGATATACAAACTATTCATATTAAACCCAAAGATCAAACCATATGATAATAAATATACGTACCATTATGACACCCTTGATAATGTCATCAGTGTAACATTCAGGCTGGGCTTTTTGTAAACATAACAAAGCGTCTATAATTGTCTTTTTCTGCTCAACCAAAGATGAATCATCAGCTCTGCTCTTTCGACATTCATCGATTAGAGTTTGAAGAAATTTATCTCTTGTTTTCTTGATCTCAACCAAATTCTTCTCCAACCCCTGAAATCCAATCCACTGAAGTACTGGAAAATAATCACAAATAGTCATAACCATAGTTGGGCCAAACATTTCATGAGTTGACTCGCTCCAACGTTTACCTGCGACCATCTTTGTTAACACATCGTACACTAATTTCTCAAACAAAAAATTCAAGTTCACTTTCTTGGCAATTCCTCCTTTGTAATCCAGGACTAATTTTTTAATCACGTAACGGACTTCTTCTGTACGGACGGCGGAGGAATAGTTAAGGCTGACGGTGGAGAAGATTTGACTACTAGCAATGCGGCGGAGATTACGCCAATGGTCACCGTGAGGGGAGAATCCAATGGTGGTCTGGTTATAGCCAAGGTGTTTAGTAACGAGAGATTTTGGTCGATTTGCAAAAATAATGTCATTTTTTGTGAAACACTGTTCGGCAATTGAAGGAGAAGATATGACAATAACTGGACAAGTCCCAAAACGGAGGAAAATAATGGGACCATATTTGCATGAAAGCGATTTAAAAGTTTTGTGGATAGGGGATTTGAGGAGATGGAGATGTCCAATAATTGGTAGAGATGGTGGACTAGGAGGAAGTTTTTTATTTCTTGCATTTTGCAATTTTAGAACGAAAAAAATGGAGAGAAAAAAGGCAATAGTGCAAAATGGGAAGCCTATTTCCATATTCATGGATTTTTCAGCTAAGAAGTAATGATAGTGACTTTCATTTTTTTGTCCACACTGCCTGATAAGGTTGCACGGCCGGGCTGATGACAAAAAAACTGTGCTTGACTTTTAGCATTAATTTCTCTAGATTAGAATTTGGGGTTGTTTTTTATAATAAGGTCAGTAAAGTTGAAGTAAGCCGTGACGTCAAATGCAGACTCTTATTTTAGACGTCAAACACACACTCAACGTTGTGCATTAAACGATTAGCTTTCCAGTAGCTTCTTTCTTTGGGAAGCAATTGAGAGTGCAACATCTTTTCTAAATTTTAATTGTCTCGGGAATTTTATTAGTTTACTAGTTTAGTTAGCTACCTAAATTTTGACCTTATTGATGAGGGTTTGATTTATCACCTGTAATTTTTCACCGTTTTTCCTTCTCCTTTATATATAAAATTTACTTATCTCGGCAAGTTAGCACAAAATAAAAAGTGCTAACTCTTTTTGTTCTCTAATTTAAGATGGGAGAGATTCAAGAAGAGATTATATTTGTGAAAATAAGTAAAGCAATATATGAAAGAAAATGCAGAAGTGGAAAGAGGACATACGGAGGAATCTGTACTGGCTCTTTAATTAATTAAGCAGCTGGAAAAGAGTCTTACTTTGAACTAATTTAATCAATTAGCTGACTTTTAGATCTCTAAGATATGCTAATTAACGTTATCTACACACATGATGATATTAATAGTTTTAAGTTTCTGCTCTTACAATATATTGTGCTGACTAGCAAGGAGATTTTATTCGTTTTCACCGTATGAAGCTCCAAATTTTACGGGTTGCCATTGCTCAAGTCCCGGCTGTTCCACATGCAACAATATCAAATAAAATCCAGGCACAGATTAAGTTCACATTCACCAAATAATAGCTTAAGCTTTATTTAATGTCTCTTGTTCTACATAGTCAACTTTATTTAGTCACATTACCTTAGAGCACAAAGGTAAATTTTTACACTATACATACATACATACAACAATAACAAACCCAGTGAGATCTTACAAGTAGGGTATGAGGAGGGAAGTGTGCACGCAGACTTTATATATTACCTCTACTGTGGAAAGATAGGAAAACTGTTTCTGACCCTTGGCTCAAAAAAAACACTATACATACCTACAAAAGGAACAAATTTGTACGAATAGTCTCATAGTTGGGCAAGGAAACCACGACAATTTTGTCGTGGAATACAAACAGCCTCCAAAGGTTTATCTTTGTTCAAAGTGATTCTAGAATTATAGCACGCGTCCAACTTTTCTTTTTCCACACTTTCCCAATCGAACCACTGAATCAGAGAACCCAATACCAGTGAAACAGTGCGCAAGCCCATAGTGGCTCCAGGGCATGCTCTTCTCCCCATTCCAAATGGTACAAATTTATAATT
Organism: Nicotiana tabacum; assembly: GCF_000715075.1. Taxonomy (NCBI): domain Eukaryota; kingdom Viridiplantae; phylum Streptophyta; class Magnoliopsida; order Solanales; family Solanaceae; genus Nicotiana; species Nicotiana tabacum. Next base: position 21,227,072 of record NC_134091.1, read on the forward strand.
GAATCCTTCTTTTTCCCCCAAGTCCATTGCCTCAAATCGCTCTGGTTTGAACTTTTCAGGCTCGTCCCATAACTTGGGATCCCTATGGATAGCCCAAGCGTTAACCATTAGGATCGTATGTTTTGGTACTTCATATCCCCCAACAGTACAATCTTCTAATGAGTAGTGAGGCAACAAAAGTGGTACTGGAGGGTACAATCTTAGCGTCTCGTTTATAACACAATATAAATAAGGAAGCTTGGGAATGTCTGATTCATTTAGCAAGCGATCGTTCTCCACTTTGCTATCAATCTCAGCTCTCAGTTTTGTAAATGCCTTAGGATGAGCTAAAAGAAGTCGCATCGCCCATTGAATGGTCATTGATGTTGTCTCTGTTCCAGCAATAAATAAAACCTGGAACACCAAATCATGTTTGTTAGGCTAGAAATTGTGTTCAAACAAAGCACAAGTCTAATCAAGTAATCTGTGAGTTTAGAGGCATTCTTGTGATCAGTACTAGATGTATACACTAAGTTTAATTTCCTAAATTATGATAAGGAGTTTGTAGCAAACAGAAAAGGCAAATTTTAATAACATCTTGACGAGGAAATATCCAAACTAAGGAAATATTTAACATGCTTATATTAGAACTATTTATGATTCAAACTAATTACTCCTAGGAAATTTTGACCAGCTTTTGGCCATAGTCGAGGGAACATACCAGTAAAACACTTTTAATAAGATCATCTGTATAGAATTCGGGTTCTGATTCCTGCAGAGACAAGAGAGTTTCAACCAGCGTGGTCTTCTTCGCATTGATACTATCAGTACTGGATTCTGAAATACCAGCTATTTTTTTCTGTCGAAATTCGTCCAGTAAGCTGTTCAAGAATTCATTTCTCTTTTGGTGCGCTAAGACCATCCTTTTCTCTAGCCCTTTGTACCCAAACCATTTCAAAACTGGCATGAAATCACACACGTTCAAAACTACCAAGGTCGCGAAGAAAAATCCCTTTATCTCTTCAATGATTTGTTTCCCCTTTTCTGTTCCCATGTCTTCTTCACTTACACAACGTTTTCCAGTACCAGTTCTCATCATAACATTGACCGCAAAAGTAAAAACCCAATGACTCAAGTTAACTCTTTTGCTCCCACTACCAGTGCTGGCCTTAAACAAAGAGCGAATAAGAATTCCAATTTCTTCATTCCGCAGTGCAGAAGATTTTTGAAGGCTATTGGAAGAGAAGATCTCGATCACAGTTAGACGGCGGAGAGCCCTCCAAAGATAGCCGTAAGGAGCCCAGACAACAGCCTTATAGTTGAAGGAAAACTGATCTCCAGCCATGCTCTGAGGGCGATTTGCAAATATGATATCGTTTTTGGTGAAGCATTCTTCTACCGCAGATGGAGAAGACACAACAAGCAAATTTCTACAGCCGAACCGGAGATACAAAACAGGGCCATATTTTGTAGATAAGGAAGTTAAGGTCTCGTGTAGGGAATTCTTGATAAGGTAAAGGTGGCCAATTATTGGAAGAGACAGAGGACTAGGTGCTAAACGTTTTCTGGGATGAAGCAAGTATTTGAATAAAATGACAAAGAAACATAGCAAGACAGCTAAGTAGTAGTAGTAGTTGAAATTCAGATTCTCCATTTGAAACAACAGAGAATTGTAGAACTTAGAACTCAGGGCAGTGTAGTTTATAAAACAGATGTCCCTTTTTATATAGTATTGTTGATATTGCCCTAAAGTTAGTCATTATAGCAGAAATCAGTGGCCCATGTATGGAGACAATTTCGTAAGAGCTGACGAATTTAAGTAATTGACAAAATCTAGTAATCCAGACAGCAATTGTATGATGCATATTCTATCAATCCCTTTCATTTCTTATCCTGACCACAAAACTTCTCTTAGTTCTCTTTGTTCATTTCATTTCCTGCAACAATTATAGCAACAACAGTAGCAAATATATCAGGGGCAGCCCGTGCACTAAGCTCCCGTTATGCGCGAGATCCGGGGAAGGTCCGGACCACACGCAGCCTTACTCTACATTTCTGCAAGATGCTGTTTCCACGACTTGAACCCGTGACCTGCTAGTAACATGGCTGTAACTTTATCAGTTACGCCAAGACTCTCCTTCAGTAGCAGATATATCATCAACACCAATAATAGCAATAAAAAACAATGAAAAGAATCATTATATCTTGATTAAAATAATGATGGCTTCAAAGTAAAATAAAGCGATCGTGAAATTTATAATTGTGATAAATAATTTTGGGTACTGCACACTACAAAAAAATGATTATTACATGCGAGGATATTTCTGTGGATTATATATAATGTATAGCAATTAACCTCTTGAACTATGTAGTAAATGTTAGCTAACCGTGGATGGTCAGCGACCGGTTAGCTTCCTGTAGATCACTTTTTTAACCTAATAATGATATTATATAATTAGTCTTTGATTTATGTAGTCAATGTTAGCTACCGCGGCTGGTTACTTTAATTACTAGGAGTATAAGTATTAATTTGATTAGAGTGTTAGTTTAATTAAATAAAATAAATGATTGTGTTATGTTAGTCTGATATTGTGATGTCATAATGCTAGGTTAATTTCTTAATGTGAGTTGAATGTTTGATTTTTGTTAGTTTAATTTATTCTAACTATTAATTTTATTATATAAACATTTGTTTTCTGTAATTGTTTACCCGAAAAACGGATAGAATTGAATATATACGTAACTCTAAGGATACGTGATATAACTTGGCACAAATCGGAAAAGTAAGTAGAAATATATCGAATATTGACTGTAAAAAAAATGAAATGCAAACCAGATTGAGTGGAAAACGATTTATGAACAAGCAAGACGAATTAATGCCCAAAGCCAGAAAAAGGATAATCTTTATATGGATACCAATAATCTTTTCAATATGGGAGTGTGTAGATGTCTTTTTTTCCTTACAGAAATGATAGTCATTCTTCTTATAGTGGAGAAAACCCTATTTTAGATATAAAAAATATATAGTGGGGATCCCATGATGGATTAGTTAATTGGCTTTTCCTTAATTGCCACCGAGATTTTCTCCCTTAGTGCGGCTATAACGGCTCTTGTCTCTTAGCTCGATCTTGATCGGACTTGGTATTGGTCGATCTTCAGAATTAGATTTCGATATTGACTCGAGGTTCGGTATTGATCGGACTCTGGCTCTTGAGCTCGATAACATCACTTCTCGTCATAGTTCGATTTGAACCCGAGCTCGATAATGACTTCGAGCTCGGTATTTGATCGGTCCTTGAAACTTGAGCTCGGTCTCCTGGCTTCAGATCTCATCTCGATATTATGAAGACGTATGTCGGTCCATTATGTTCCAATCTTGACTAATCATACGAAGGTCGAAATCGGTTTTGACCATACACAGATAGTCCCTTCGTTTCTCGGGAAGGATGTGGCGAGAAACGACATGATTTTCCAACGGCATGACTAGATATATACTGACGTTTGCATCGAGCCCGACCATGATGTACGTAATAGATGTCCCGTCAGTTCAGTTACCAAAGCATTAAATGCGTGTCAGATGATGGTCGACCACTACTGATATTGAACCGTCATTGCCAACTCTATAAATAGCTCCTCTATTTATCATTTTTTACTTTTAGATCTCCAATCTCCAAATCTTCTAAGATCCTTTTCGCATTTTCTAAGTTTTCCATCTGCGAATCTGTGATTTTCACTATAAAATCTCTCTTTTGAACATCAAATCGTGTCATCTCCCTCTATTTTCAATCTTCAAATCCAAATAGCAAAAACGTCAAAAAATATTCCTAAAAAAGAAAACGCTTCTTCTTCACGGCCCGCCGGCAACAAAATACCGGTGGAGCCACGATCTAAGGAATGTGTTCCCGTGGGGGGAGGGGGGTGTTCTTACTTCTAATTTTAAGACCGATAAAGCCTCGTCGATTCCTGGCCTATGCGAACCAGTATCGAGGTATATGTTCTCGATAACTGAGGGATATCTTAAACAGGTAAGGAAAGATTGCCACTGGAGAAAAAAAGTGATAATCTCGGCTCCCGAAGAAGATATTACTACTTATGTGAAAGGGTTTTTAAGTGTTTATACTTGCCCTTTCACATTGGGCCCCCTCGACCCTGTTGTCATTGATTTTTAACGCCAATACCGGGTAATCCTAGGCTAAATCCATCATTCTTTTTAGCGAATCGTTATCCTGATCCGCTTCTTTGTAAACAAAATCGAGGGGATTCCCATCGCCCTCGACCACCTCATCAGGTTGTACAACCCCCGCCTATACCGAGGTGGGTTAATAAAACTCCAGCGCCGGGCTACCAAAGTGTTGTTCTCGAGTATAGTCGAGGACAAGGACTGAGGCTGGATGGGCCGGTTCGTTCGAGTGAAGACTTCCGACCTAATCCCGGCCGAGAAGATGCCATTTCCCAAGGAATGAAATATGAAGCGTAAGTATAATCCTACTGTTAGCTCCCATTGTCTTGCTCCTTCGTTTCTCTCTCACCGATATCCTTTTCCATGATATAACGGTTGCTTGGATGCCCGGTGCAGTTCCTAACCTTAAGAGCTGGGTACGGGACCTGACTTCGACCTCTACATATGTCGAGCGCTTGTGGCGCGATTTATCAAAGGGCCAATGTGAGGCCAAAACACATGGTAAGCTTAATTCCCATGTCTTTGTTGACTTTATAAACTGTTTCTTACTTATTTTCTATTTATAAAGGCCTTGGCAAAGATGCCGTTATGAGGCCCTTATCCGGTGAGAAGTAGACTTCGTTCCCGGTACCGAAAGCGGCGAAGGACAAAAAGAGGAAAAAGATCTCGACCTTAGAGGATCCGGAACCTAGGAAGTCGGCCAGTAGGCCAAGGAAGAATATCATCCTAGGTGTTTGGGGCAAATTTCTACAGCCGAACCGGAGATACAAAACAGGGCCATATTTTGTAGATAAGGAAGTTAAGGTCTCGTGTAGGGAATTCTTGATAAGGTAAAGGTGGCCAATTATTGGAAGAGACAGAGGACTAGGTGCTAAACGTTTTCTGGGATGAAGCAAGTATTTGAATAAAATGACAAAGAAACATAGCAAGACAGCTAAGTAGTAGTAGTAGTTGAAATTCATATTCTCCATTTGAAACAACAGAGAATTGTAGAACTTAGAACGCAGGGCAGTGTAGTTTATAAAACAGATGTCCCTTTTTATATAGTATCGTTGATATTTCCCTAAAGTTAGTCATTATAGCAGAAATCAGTGGCCCATGTATGGAGACAACATTTCGTAAGAGCTGACGAATTTAAGTAATTGACAAAATCTAGTAATCCAGACAGCAATTGTATGATGCATATTCTATCAAATCCCTTTCAATTCTTATCCTGACCACAAAACTTCTCTTAGTTCTCTTTGTTCATTTCATTTCCTGCAACAATTATAGCAACAACAGTAGCAAATATATCAGGGGCAGCTCGTGCACTAAGTTCTCGTTATGCGCGAGGTCCGGGGAAGGTCCGGATCACACGCAGCCTTACTCTACATTTCTGCAAGATGCTGTTTCCACGACTTGAACTCGTGACCTGCTAGTAACATGGCTGTAACTTTATCAGTTACGCCAAGACTCTCCTTCAGTAGCAAATATATCAACAACACCAATAATAGCAATAATAAAGCGATCGCGAAATTTATAATTGTGATAAATAATTTTGGGTACTGCACACTACAAAAAAATGATTATTACATGCGAGGATATTTCTGTGGATTATATATAATATATAGCAATTAACCTCTTGAACTATGTAGTCAATTTTAGCTAACCGTGGATGGTCAGCGACCGGTTAGCTTCCTCTAGATCTCTTTTTTAACCTAATAATGATATTATATAATTAGTCTTTGATTTATGTAGTCAATGTTAGCTACCGCGGCTGGTTACTTTAATTACTAGGAGTATAAGTATTAATTTGATTAGAGTGTTAGTTTAATTAAATAAAATAAATGATTGTGTTATGTTAGTCTGATATTGTGATGTCATAATGCTAGGTTAATTTCTTAATGTGAGTTGAATGTTTGATTTTTGTTAGTTTAATTTATTCTAACTATTAATTTTATTATATAAACATTTGTTTTCTGTAATTGTTTACCCGAAAAACGGATAGAGTTGAATTTATACGTAGCTCTAAGGATACGTGATATAACTTGGCACAAATTGAAAAAGTAAGTAGAAATATATCGAATATTGACCGTAAAAAGAATGAAATGCAAACCAGATTGAGTGGAAAACGATTTATGAACAAGCAAGACGAATCAATGCCCAAAGCCAGAAAAAGGATAATCTTTATATGGATACCAATAATCTTTTCAATATGGGAGTGTGTAGATGTCTTTTTTTCCTTACAGAAATGATAGTCATTCTTCTTATAGTGGAGAAAACCCTACTTTAGATATAAAAAAATATATAGTGGTGATCCCATTTTAGATTAGTTAATTGGTTTTTCCTTAATTGCCACCGAGATTTTCTACCTTAGTGCGGCTATAACGGCTCTTGTCTCTTAGCTCGATCTTGATCGGACTTAGTATTGGTCGATCTTCAGAATTAGATTCCGATATTGACTCGAGGTTCGGCATTGATCGGACTCCGGCTCTTGAGCTCGATACACCACTTCTCGTCATAGTTCGATTTGAACCCGAGCTCGATAATGACTTCGAGCTCGGTATTTGATCGGTCCTTGAAACTTGAGCTCGGTCTCCTGGCTTCAGATCTTATTTCGATATTATGAAGACGTCTGTCGGTCCATTATGTTCCAATCTTGACTAATCATACGAAGGTCAAAACCGGTTTTGACCATACACAGATAGTCCCTTCATTTCTCGGGAAGGATGTGGCGAGAAACGACATGATTTTCCAACGGCATGACTAGATATATACTGACGTTTGCATCGAGCCCGACCATGACGTACGTAATAGATGTCCCGTCAGTTCAGTTACCAAGGCATTAAATGTGTGTCAGATGATGGTCGGCCACTGCTGATATTGAACCGTCATTGCCAACTCTATAAATAGCTCCTCTATTTATCATTTTTTACTCTTAGATCTCCAATCTCCAAATCTTCTAAGTTCCTTTTCGCATTTTCTAAGTTTTCCATCTGCGAATCTGTGATTTTCACTACAAAATCTCTCTTTTGAATACCAAATCTTGTCATCTCCCTCTATTTTCAATCTTCAAATCCAAATGGCAAAAATGTCAAAAAATGTTCCTCAAAAAGAAAACGCTTCTTCTTCACGGCCCGCCGACGACAAAACACCGGTGGAACCACGACCTAAGAAATGTGTTCCCGGGGGGAAGGGGGGGAGGTGTTCTCACTTCTAATTTTAAGACCGATAAAGCCTCGTCGATTCCTGGTCTATGCGAATCAGTATCGAGGCATATGTTCTCGATAACTAAGGGACACCTCGAGCAGCTGAGGAAAGATTGTAACTAGGAGAAAATAAAAGTGATAATCCCGGCTCCCGAAGAAGATATTACTACTTATGTGAAAGGGTTTTTAAGTGTGTATACTTACCCTTTCACATTGGGCCCCCTCGACCCTATTATCATTGATTTTTGCCGCCAATACCGGGTAATCCTAGGCCAAATCCATCATTCTTTTTAGCGAATCGTTATCCTGATATGCTTCTTTGTAAACAAAATCGAGGGGATGCCCTTCGCCCTCGACCACCTCATCAGGTTGTACAGCCCCCGCCTATACCGAGGTGGGTTAATAAAACTCCAACGCCGGGCCACCAAAGTATTGTTCTCGAGCATAGTCGAGGACAAGGACTGAGGCTGGATGGGCCGGTTCATTCGAGTGAAGACTTCTGACCTAATCCTGGCCGAGAAGATGCCATTTCCCAAGGAATGAAATATGAAGCGTAAGTATAATCCTACTATTAGCTCCCATTGTCTTGATCCTTCGTTTCTGGCTCACCGATATCCTTTTACATGATATAACAGTTGCTTGGATGCCCGGTGCAGTTCCTAACCTTAAGAGCTGGTTACAGGACCTGGCTTTGACCTCTACATATGTCGAGCGCTTGTGGCGCGATTTATCAAAGGGCCAATGTGAGGCCAAAACACATGGTAAGCTTAATTCCCATGTCTTTGTTGACTTTGTAAACTGTTTCTTACTTATTTTCTATTTATACAGGCCTTGGCAAAGATGCCGTTATGAGGCCCTTATCCGGTGAGAAGTAAACTTCGTTCCCGGTACCGAAACCGGCGAAGGACAAAAAGAGGAAAAAGATCTTGACCTTAGAGGATCCGGAACCTAAGAAGTCGGCCAGTAGGCCAAGAAAAAATATCATCCTTCTGACCGAAGACTTTGTTCGACGTCTTAGGGATGAAGATGAAGAAGAGGAAGATGATGACTACGGGCTGGTGGCCCGAGTGAAAATGAGCACCGATGCCCCAAAGGCTACTGAATCGGTGAAAGCAACAGAGATTCCATCTCGTGATGAGGGAGTCTGGGGAAGAGAATTGGTTGAAATCCCCGAGTCATCGAGGATCGAAGCTACCTCCCACCATAATGAGCCAATGGTGGGTACGACTACAAGGGCTGATCTCGAGGCCCCTCGAGATGGAGAGAACGCCCCAAGTGGTTCACTTGGGGCAATAGAAATTGAAAGCTTCCCGTTGCTCCCCTCGTTTTCCGAGGGAATGATTCAAGAGGCTCGGGCCTTGAAGACCCTTTCAGTTGAAGGAGGCCATGGAAGGGAAGATCCCTTTTGTGATTATTTTACTAGGGTCGAAGATGCTACCGGCCTGAGCGATTTGGAGGTCTCGAGGAAGGACTCGGGTGAGGGATCAGGTCTTTTCAACAAATTGCAGCAAGCTCTAAATCGGGTAAGCCTTAACTCCCCCTTTTGGTATTACTCTTGTGATCGTTTTTATTTTCTAACTTCTTTTCTTCTTTCTGCGTAGGCCTCGGTGCTTCATCAGGAAGCATGTTCTCGGTCCCGAGCTGAGGTGAGTCGGTACGAGGCCGACCTTCAAGGGCTCACAGAGGAGAGAAATGCCCTTAAACTCCTCTGCTGGCAAAGAAAAGAGGAAATCAAGGACCCCCGTGCCGAATTGGCCAAGGCTCACCAAGATCAGTCCGACCTGATCGAGCAAGTAATGAAAATTTTAAAAGTTCATGGGCTTGATTCGGGAACGGAGGCTAATATTTCAAGCGCTTGGGCTGAAGGAGCCCCTCCGGAGTTTGTACATATTCCTAGTGAGCGCAGGTACCTATTGAGTGCGAATGCCGAGTGATGAGTGACTGGGAGGCATGAGTGATTGTGTGGTATGCCCGATGGGCTGTTTACGAGTGATTGTGAGGTATGTCCGAGGGGCTTTTTACGAGTGATTGTAAGGTAAGCCCGAGGGACTATTTATGATCTTATCATTGAGTTGCATCGCATTGGCATGCACACAAGACATACATGCACATAGATGTATTTTCTCATGCTGTACTGCATCACATCATTTATGATTTTTCACACATTTTTGACAGATGGGCATAATGATGCATTTGTTTTTACATGGGTTATCTAGAAGGAAAATGAAACATCTTATTTATTATTGACAAGATTTTGGGAGAAATTTATTGTTTTCAAACTATTCACATTTTTGACAACTCCGGCAAAAGATTTGAGTTTTCACTGATGGATTTGAAAGGAAGAACTATTATTTTTGAAATCATGATTTAGTTGAGCATTTTATCTCTGAGTTACTTCTGGTATTATTTGCTTTATGTTGTTATGGAATGTTGTGGGCTATTAGTTTTGGACCCGTTATTGGTGGAAGCTCGTCACTACTTTCAACCTAAGGTTAGGTTTATTACTTACTTAGTCGAGGCAGATGCGATCGTGGCCGTCTACCGAGTCGATGATGAAGTCGCTCAAGTACAAGCGATAAAGGCAACTGAGACATCTCAAACTCGAGCACATTGGGTTGCTGAACTCGCCAAATGCCAATCTCGGAGGGAAACCCTCGAGGAGATCCATGCTCGAGGTTTCGACCTTACCGAAGAGATAATAAAGGCTAAAGAACTTGAAGCCGATGCTAGAGCCTTAGCTTCTGATGATGACGATGATGATGATGAGAGAAAGAGTGGGTATGAGATCTGGGAGGAGCTCCATGGAGAAGAGACTGTCCCCGGAGAAAATCAGGAACCTTAGGGTTTTTTCTCTTTTTGATCTTTTTTGTGTAGGGTCCTGATCGGACATTGTAAATACTCTTATATATATAAAGATCTTTTCCTTTCCCGACTTGTCTTTGTTTCATTTTTTGTCTTGTGAAAATTTTGTTTCATTTATGCCTTATAAAAGTTTTCACAAGTTCGAGGCTTTAGGAAATTTGATCAAAGTTGGACCTTGTAGTCTTTATAATCGATTGAGCATTTTCTCGAACTCGAAGTAACCCGTAGGCTTTATGGTTGAGCGAGTATTTGCTCGAGCTCGAAGTAAGAGTATCCCTTAGGCTTAATAGTCGAGTGAGTGTTTTCTCAAAAATGTAGCCCATAGGCTTTATGGTCGAGCGAGTGTATGCTCGAGATCGAAGTAAGAGTATCCCTTAGGCTTAATGGTCGAGTGAGTGTTTGCTCGAACTCAAAATAATGTAGCCCGTAGGCTTATTGGTCGAGCGGGTGTTTGCTCAAACTCGAAGTAATGTAGCCCGTAGGCTTATTGTTCGAGCGGGTGTTTGCTCGAGCTCGAAGTAAGAATAGCCCTTGGGCTTGATACATAGTCCCCGAGTGAGAATGGTAGCTCGAACTCGAGTTAGGGTAGCCCTTAGGCTTTATGGTCGAGTGAGGATTTGCTCGAACTCAAAATAAGGATAGTCCTTAGGCTTTATAGTCGAGTGAGCGTTTGCCCGAACTCGAAATAATGTAGCCCTTAGGCTTATGTGGAGCTTGATCTTGTTGGTTTTTCGGTTGGCAGTTCCCAATTTATGGGGACCTTGAGCCTGTTTGCATAATAGATCATGAAATAGAAAAGTCTTTCCGAGATATGAGGTATCAGTAAAGAAGAAATTTCTCTTTTACAAGTCATTATACATGTGTTTATGTTTTGTGCCAGGGCTCGAACAAACTACACGGGCATGGTTCGTTTTGACCATTTGGCCCTTACAATTTTTCCTATCGAAACCCTGTTGCCGTGATGTAACTTTCTTGCATCGAACTTAATATATTCGAGGGTAATGCCCCCTAGTATTCGAGGTTGATTGTAAAGAGGCCTCAGATACTGTTGAGCTGTTCTAAGTTAGCACGATCAATGGTTGTCTCATTAAAAAACTTGCCGAAAAAACCGTTTGGGATAAAATCGGTCTAAGGGAAAAAGAGTGAAATGCGCGCTTTCAGACCTAAAGTCTTTGGGTTGAATAATCCATCTCTGTTTATGGTTGAACACTTGCAAGGGTTAATTTTAAAATATAAACGAAAATGGGAGGGTCGTACCTTAGCATTATTATCTTTTTAGGTGCGAAACATTCCAATGTTCGGTAGTTGTTTGCCGCTTATCACGCTGAGCTTGTAGGAACCCTTTCCGATGATTTCGAGGACCTAATATGGTCCTTCCCAGTTCGGGCCTAGTTTTCCTTCATTCAGATTTCGGGTGTTGAGAGTGATTTTCCTCCAAGTCCCCGATTTTAAAATATCGAAGATTGGTTCTTCGATTGTAGTATCTTTCGATCTGCTATTTTTGGGTGGCCAATCGGACGAGAGTGGCCTCTCGTATTTCGTCCAATAATTCTAGGCTCGTGTTCATGGTCTCATTATTCGACTCCGTTGTTGCATATCGAAACCTGACGCTAGGTTCTCCGACCTCAACAGGATAAGAGCTTCAGCGCCGTAAACCAACGAGAATGGTGTTGTCCCGGTACTGGATTTAGATGTTGTGCGGTATGCCCATAGGACTTACGGCAGTATTTCTCTCTATTTTCCTTTAGCGTCGACTAATCTTTTCTTAAGATTTTGGATGATGGTTTTGTTGGTCGATTCGACCTGTCCGTTTTCGCTGGGATGATAAGGTATTTATAGGATCCTTTTGATTTTGTGATCCTCGAGAAATTTAGTTACTTTGCTGCCGATAAATTATTTTCCATTATCACATACAATCTCGGCTGGCACCCCGAATCGATATATGATGTGGTCCCAAATAAAGTCTATCACCTCTTTTTCTCTGACTTTCTCGAAAGCCTGTGCTTCTACCCATTTAGAAAAATAATCAGTCATAAACAAAAAAAACTGAGCTTTACCTGGGGCCGACGGGAGGGGTTCGACGATGTCCATCCCCCATTTCATGAAAGGCCAAGTATCTCTGCATTCGATCTTCTCGGACTTCAAAAGTCCCGTTGACTTGATTTATCACGAGGAGGGAATCACATTTATCCTTTATGACCTTGGCTCCCAAGCTTCTAGCTAGTTCGAGACCTGCAATCACGGCCTCATTGTTAGTCAATTTTGTAGTTCTAATATACTACCTTATTACATTATCTATGGGTGATTTTAGTACAATGCCCAGTCCGGACCCTTTTGCGTTCGAGGCACCGTCCGTAAAGAGGGTCTAGACTCCCGAAGAGGTACCCAATGTTATCAATAATTCTTTTTCGATCTCGAGTACGAAGGCTAGCGTATAGTCATCCACGAAGTCTGCTAAGATTTGGGATTTAAAAGCGGTTCGAGGTCGATACTCGATGTCGTACCCGCCTATCTCTATGGCCCATTTGGCCAATCGACCTGAAAGCTCAGGTTTGTGCAAAATATTTTGAAGAGGATAAGTTGTTACAACATGTATCGGATGGCACTGGAAATATGGTTTTAGTTTCCTACAGGAACTTATCAAAGCAAGCACTAATTTTTTTAAGTGTGGATATCTAGTTTCGGCCTTTCCTAAAGTTCGACTGGCATATTAGATAGGGAATTGCGCACCTCGTTCTTCTCGAATCAGGACTCCATTTACCGCTATCTCTGAAACAGCTAAATACAGATAAAGTTGTTCGTCTGCCTTCGGGGTATGAAGCAATGACGGGCTCGATAAATACCGTTTTAGCTCTTCCAAAGCTTGCTGACATTCTGGAGTCCATGCAAAATTGCTTTTCTTCTTAAGTAGAGAGAAAAATTGGTGGCTCCTATTTGAGGATCTCGAAATAAATCATCCCAAGGCAGTTATCCGTCCCGTTAGTCTCTGTACGGCCTTTACGTTATCCACTACTGTGATGTCCTCTATAGTTTTAATTTTATCGGGGTTAATCTCGATTCCTCGATTGGACACCATGAAACCGGGGAACTTGCCCGAGCCAACCCCGCAAAATATTTTTTGGGGTTGAGCTTCATATTGTATTCCTTTAGTATGTCGAAAGGTTCCTGCAAATGCTTTAAATGGTCCTCTATTCGCAGGGATTTAACTAACATGTCATCAATATAAACTTTCATAAGTTGCACCAACATTTTTAGACCGAATGGCATTATATTATAACAGTAGGTACCGTACTTATTAATAAACGAGGTTTTTTCTTGATCCTCCGGGTTCATCTATATTTGGTTGTACCCGGAATAGGCATCGAGAAAACTGAGAATCTCGTGGCCGGCCGTTGCATCGATCATACGATCGATATTCGGCAGAGGAAAAGAATCCTTAGGGCATGCTTTATTCAGGTCTTTATAATCTATGCACATTCTAAGCTTGTTCCCCTTTTTATGGACTACCACCATATTCGTTAGTCATTCGGGGTATTTTACTTCTTGAATGGATCCTATTTTAAGAAGTTTGGTTACCTCGTCTTTGATGAAGGCATGTTTGACCTCGGACTGGAGCCTTTTTTTTTGTTTTACCGGGTGAAATTTTGGGTCTAAGCTTAGCCTATGAGTGGTGATTCCCAGTGGGATCCCTGTCATGTCAAGATGGGACCAAGCGAAACAGTTCATGTTAGCTATAAGAAATTGAATAAGCTTTTTCCTGAGCTCGGGATCTAATACAGTGCCCAGGTATACCTTTCGTTTGGGCAGATCTTCGATTAGCGTGATTTGCTCCAGTTCTTCGACTATTGATTGGGTAGCGTCGGAATCATCAGGGATCACGAATGATCGAGGGACCCCATGTTCATCATCACCGTCAGTCTTCTGATTCTCTAGTTGGGTCGAAGATGGCGTTTGTGATTGCTATTCGGTGTCTTGTTCCTCCTTCGAATCTGTTCCATTTGTCGATGATAGTGTAGATATCGGAATCACCTCATCGATGGCAAATATTTCTTTTATGGCCGGTTGTTCTCCGTAGATCATTTTGACTCCCTCTGATGTTGGGAATTTCATAACCTGGTGGAGGGTCGAGGGTACTGCTCTCATATTGTGGATCCACGACCTTCCAAAAAGAGCGTTATATCTCATGTCACCTTCGATCACATGGAACTTCATTTCTTGGATGGTCTCGGCCACGTTTATTGGCAGGATTATCTTGCCCTTAGTAGTTTCACATGCCATATTAAATCCGTTTAGAACCAGAGTTGCGGGCATGACCCGATCCTGCAGACCGAGTTGCTCTACGACCTTCGATCTAATAATGTTGGCCGAACTACCTGGATCAATTAACACACGCTTAACTTGTGTTTTATTCATAAGTACAGATATTACCAGTGCATCGTTATGGGGTTGTACGATTCCTTCTGCGTCTTCATCACTAAAGGATAAAGTTCCTTTAGGTGTGTAATCCTGAGACTGAGGTCGATTCTCTCTTTCAATCGACACCTTAGTGCGCTTAAGCACCGCCCCCCTGAGGGATATCGATCCCACTGATGATCATGTGGATGATGTGTTGTGGCTCTTATTGTTCGTTTTGTCTTCTGAAATCCCTATTTTTAAAATGATTTTTGGCCCGGCCACTTAAACATTCTCGAAGGTGCCCTTTATTGAATAACCGGGCTACCTCCTCTCTCAATTGCTTGCAGTCTTCCGTTCTGTGGCCATGAGCGCCATGATATTCACATATTTGGTTGGGATTCCTCTAGGGCTGGATCGGTCTGCAGAGGTCGAGGCCATTTAGTATCTTTGATGCGTCCGATAGCCGATACGATGGCTGATGCATCGATGTTGAATTTATATTCCTATAACCGCGGCACTTCCTTAGGTCCAGTATGCCAGTCGAACCCATTCTTGTTCATCAGCCCCCGAGACCCTTAGCCTCGATCACTTCTTTTATTGCTTTGTACGAGGTTACGTCTTGGTTCGTTGCCCCTATAATCCCCACTATACGGCTGGTATCGGTTCCTGACCAGCCTTTGTTATCTATTGACGTCCCCTTTAATAACGGACCCAGAACCCAACTGGTCATCTTCGACTCTAATCTTCGATTGATACCGATTGTGAACATAGGTCCAGGTAATAGCTGGGTATTCGATTAGGTTCTGCTTCAACCATCGTGAAGCTATCGAGCTTCGTTCGTTTAGACTTTGAGTGAAAGCTTGAACAGCCCAATCGTCTGTGACTCATGGTAGGTCCATTCGTTCCATTTGGAAACGAGATACGAATTCTCTTAGCATCTCGTTATCTTTTTGCCTTAACTTGTAAAGGTACGACTTCCTAGTCTCGACCTTTATGGCTCCAGCATGTGCTTTTACGAAAGAATCTGCAAGCATAGCAAAAGAATCGATAGAGTTAGACTGTAAATTATGATACCACATCATTGCTCCCTTTGACAGGGTTTCACCGAATGTTTTCAATAATACAGATTCGATCCGATCGTCCTCTAGGTCGTTCCCTTTAATGGCACATGTGTAAGAGGTGATGTGTTCATTGGGGTCGGTTGTTCCATTATACTTAGGAATTTCGGACATACGGAACTTCTTGGGGATAGATTTCGGAGTTGCACTCGGGGAAAAGGGCTTTTGTACGAATTTTTTGGAATCCAGGCCTTTCAATATCGGTGGTGCCCCCGGGATCTGATCGAACCTGGAGTTATATGTTTCCACCTTTTTGTCATTTGCTTCAATCCTCCTTTCTCCCGACTCTATTCGTTTGTAAGTTCCTCAAATATCTTAATAATTTTAGGATTAGCCACCGATTATTGCTTTGATGGCCGCATGTGAATTAACGTCTATTAGCTCTTCGATCAGAGCTCCAAGGGGATTGACGAGTGGCCTTCCACCCCCGGGGGTTAAGTTGTTGTTCTTATTTTGAAGGCGAGCTTCGTTGTCAATAAGTAGTGCCATTAATTGAGAATTCGTACTTTTCAACCTGAAATTCAAAGACACTTCCAAGAGCAAGTGTAAAATAGTGTGTTTCACATAGGTTTGTGCCAAATAACCACCATTATCCTTAGCCCCACAGTGGGCGCCAAACTATTTACCCGAAAAATGGATAGAGTTGAATTTATACGTAGCTCTAAGGATACGTGGTATAACTTGGCACAAATCGGAAAAGTAAGTAGAAATATATCGAATATTGACCGTAAAAAGAATGAAATACAAACCAGATTGAGTGAAAAACGATTTATGAACAAGCAAGACGAATCAATACCCAAAGCCAGAAAAAGGATAATCTTTATATGAATAGCAATAATCTTTTCAATATGGGAGTGTGTAGATGTCTTTTTTTTTCCTTACAGAAATGATAGTAATTCTTCTTATAATGGAGAAAACCCTTCTTTAGATATAAAAAATACATAGTGGGGATCCCATAATAGATTAGTTAATTGGTTTTTCCTTAATTTTCACCGAGATTTTCTCCCTTAGTGCGGCTATAACGGCTCTTGTCTCTTAGCTCGATCTTGATCGGGCTTGGTATTGGCCGATCTCCAGAATTAGAGCTCGATATTGACTCGAGGTTCGGTATTGATCGTACTCTGGCTCTTGAGCTCGATAACATCACTTCTCGTCATAGTTCGATTTGGACCCGAGCTCGATAATGACTTCGAGCTCGGTATTTGATTGGTCCCTGAAACTTAAGCTCGGTCTCCTAGCTTCAGATCTTATCTCGATATTATGAAGACGTCCTTCAGTCCATTATGTTCCAATCTTGATTAATCATACAAAGGTCGAAACCGATTTTGACCGTATACAGTAATGTATGTAAAACTCTAGTAATCACCATCAGTTGAAAATTCAGGCCATTAATACACATTGTCACGCCCCATTTTTACCCCACAAAAGATATGTGTTATGTATTGTTGTGAGTTAAAAGAGTTTTTCCAATTAAAGTAACAATTTTGAAGTGGGGATTATTTTATTATTCAGAGTCGCCACTTGAAATTTAATTTTTCGGTGTTCCAAGTCACCTTTTATTTGAATCCCTATTCAAAGGAAGATTTGACTCTTTTATTATTGGTCCGCGAAAATAAAGTCCGGGTAAGGAATTTTGTTGACCGGAGAGAAGGTGTAAGGCATTCTCCGAGTCCCGTGGTTCTAGCACGGTCGCTTTATTGACTACAACTTGGCTTGAATTAATTTTAAATAAAATGTGATTTTTTGGTTCCCATGTTTTATCTATCCGCTTTTAATTATTAAAATATAGAATTATTTTTAAAACGGATCACATGTGTGTAAATTCATTTTGTTTAGTGTACTAAAATCATGTTACGCGTACGTGTACACAATAAATCACGCTTTATTATTTATTAAGATTATTTTTGGCTAAAGTCGCGCGAACGCGTACCTTGATTTATTTTGGGAACCATAATTATTTCACTCGAACGTGTACATAATCATGATAATAAATTTAAAATACACCTAAAACACTCTAACAGTGTTCATTATTCTTCCTAAACTTTGAGATTATTGTGAAACATAAGTTATGGAATTTATTATGGAGTAAATTAGTAATGAAAAACTAAGAAACTTTATGGTTCAAACAAAGTCCTCACTCAGTCAAAAATTATTGGCAGCGCAATTTCCATGTAGAAGAATTAGCCAAAATCCCAAACCCTTTAATGCTAGTTAATCCATACGTTACTCAAATCATTAGGTAGCCCATGCGTTTAGGCCCAAAAATTATTCTTTCCATCTTTGATCCCTTAAAATCCAAATTTTGTGACCCAAGTACTGACCGCACATATTGTAATTTAAACAAACATTATTATCTCTCAACCTTTAAAAATTCATTAGTAGAACCAACAAAGCAATCAATATTCATCTGATTAAACCATTAAACTAAAGCAAATAAAATAAATTAATCAAAATAAGACAACGAAATAATAGAGGAAACACATAGAACATTTAAAAGAAGAAACTTACTAAAAGGTAAATGTAATACGCACTTAAACAGTATGCGAAAATAGACCTTATTATTATTGGATCTGTAACCTTTGTGCTCCATACAAAGAAGCCTCGAACCGGCGACGGAGTCTCGAACGAAAAAATCGCGACTTGCGACCTCGATCGACCTTGCAAAACCAGTGAATCAGTGGCTGTTTTTTGCTGGTTTTGGAGCTGCTTTTGGTGGCTGTTTTTCAATCGATTTTGAGTGAAATTTTGGTCGGTTTTTAGAGCTGATTTTGTGACTGTTTTCAGCTGGGTTTGAGGTCATTTTTGGGGTGGATTTTGGGATGAAACAGTAGTGTTTTGGAGGTTGTTTGGCTGGAATTTTTGTTGGCCTTTTGCTCTCTGGAAAATTCCCTCAAAATTCTCAAACTTTGTCTTCCTTTTTTTGAGTCTGCCGAGAGCTCCCCCTTCTCCGTATGACAGTGTTTTTTTTTTTATATAAGTAAGAGAGAGTGCTATGTAAGTTGTTAAAGAGGAAGAGAGGGAGTACGAGTGTGCCTTGTGAGGGAATAATTGTATTAGTGATAAAATGTGTGATATAATTTTTTTAAATAATAATTATAAAAGGTGAAATAAGAGTTAAAATATATTTACATACTAAAAAGTGTTGAAAAATTCAAGAATGATAAAAAATTAAATGGTCACACGTGCAATTTTTTTTAAGAGAATGAAGGCAGAGAGACGTTTGCATTTAACCAAAACAATCACTTAAGCATTATATATATTACATGTTCCATTTCCACAATGTTTACAACTTGGATCTTATTTAGTACATTCCATTAGAACACAAAGGTAAATCTTTATATTTTTATATTATATATATATATATATATATATATATATATATATATATATATATATATATATATATATATATATATATATATATATATATATATATATATATATATATATATATATATATATATATATATATATATATATATATATATACATGGTGTCAGAGCTGCGAAAGGAGTTGAATACAATTCTGTCGCGGAATACAAATAGATTCCAAAGGCTTATCCTTATTCAAATTTACCTTCGAATTAATATAGCAAGCATCCAGGTTATTTTCCTCGTCAACATTTTTCCAGTCAAACCACTGAATCAATGAACCCAACATCAAGGAAACAGTGCGCAAACCCATATTGGCTCCAGAACATGCTCTTCTTCCCATTCCAAATGGTATAAACTTATAATTAAATCCTTCTTTTGCTCCTAAGTCCATTGCCTCAAATCGCTCTGGTTTGAACTTTTCAGGCTCATCCCATAACTTAGGGTCCCTATGCATTGCCCAAGCATTAACGATTAGGATCGTATGTTTTGGTACTTGATATCCCGCAACAGTACAATCTTCTGACGAGTAGTGAGGCAATAGAAGTGGTACTGGAGGGTACAACCTCAGTGTCTCGTTTATTACACTCCGCAAATAAGGAAGTTTGGAGAGATCAGATTCATTTAGCAATCGCTCGTTCCCCACTTTGCTATCAATCTCAGCTCTCAGTTTTGTAAATGCCTGAGGGTGAGCTAAAAGAAGTCGCATTGCCCATTGAATGGTCATTGATGTGGTCTCTGTTCCCGCAACAAACAAAACCTGGACGGCCACCAGACGTTTATTAGCCTAAATTTTATATATATACTCCCTTTGTCCCATTTTATGTAACATGCACTCCTTCTTTTTAGTCTATCCAAAATAATATAAAATATTTTTACATTTAAAAATAATTTAAATTTAAATTTAATTTTTTACCGTTAATTTTGAGATGAATTATAGCTACACAACGTTTATGACTTGTTTTAGACAATAAGTTTCAAAAGCCTATTTTTCTTTTTTAAACTTCATGCTCAATCCAACATTATCACATAAATTTAGATAGCGAGTATATATAAGTTATACAATCCTCTTGCCAATACTAGTAGTCTAGGTTTAATGTCCTATTCGCGTATGTACGTTTTTCCTTAGATATTCTAGGTTTCTCAAATTGTGTTAGGTGTTTGTTACAAACAGGAATAGGTTAATTAATTCTAACATGACCAAGTTCATAACTGGTACTGTTAACAGCAAATCCAGAATCTTTTGGAATAATACTCCTAAGTCCCGAACCCAAGGTTTAAAATTCTTAATTTTCATTACAAATTCAGACATAGAATATTTAAGTTTTTTTGAAACAAAATTTACATATTGAAAAACTATATGAAAATCACTACAAATCAAAATAACTAACAATTCAAAATATTAAATATATATATAAAATTACGGTCAAAGAAAAAATTTAATTTGACTCTCGAAAACACATCAGCGAAGTCAGTACTAATAAGACTAGCATACGAGGAATATATTCAATTTATTGATAGCACTAACGTTGAAGGAACGTACCACTAGAAGGCTTTTAATAAGATCATCTGTGTAGAATTCAGGTTCAGATTCTTGTAGAGACAAGAGAGTTTCAACCAGCGTCTTCTTCTTATTCTCCTTGGTAATTACATCAGCAGTACTAACGGACTCTGAAACAGTAATTGTAGTTCTTTTCTTCTGTCGAAATTCGTCAAGTAAGCTGCTCACGAATTCATTTCTCTTCATGTTCGTTAATACCATCTTTTTCTCAATCCCTTTGTACCCAAACCATTTCAACACTGGTAAGAAATCACACACGTTCAAAACCAACAAGTTGGCAAAGAAAAAGTCCCTCATCTCTTCAATAGTTTTAACCCCCTTCTCTTTTCCTATATCTTCCTCACTTACACAACATTTTCCAGTACCAATTCTCATCATAACGTTAAAAGCAAAAGCAAAAGCCCAATGGCTCAAGTTAACTGATCTTGTGCTGCCACGTGTACTGTCGGAGCTGGCTTTAAACAAAGAGCGAATTAAGATTCCAAGTTCTTCGTTCCGAATTACAGAAGACTTTTGAAGACTATTAGAAGAGAATAACTCAACCGCCGTTTGGCGGCGGAGAACTCTCCAGAGATTGCCGTAAGGAGCCCAGAAAATAGCTGTATAATTAAAAGAAACCCGGTCTCCTAGCATGCTACGTGGCCGGTTCGCAAATATGATATCGTTTTTAGTAAAGCATTCTTCCACGGCAGATGGGGAAGATACAACCAGTAAATTTCGGCAGCCGAACCGAAGATATAAAACCGGTCCATATTTAGTTGATAAGGTGGTTAAAGTCTGGTGTAGGGAATTTTTTATTAGGTAAAGATGACCGATTATTGGGAGAGACAAAGGACTAGGTGGTAAATGTTTCCTGGGATGAAGAAAATGTTTTAGTAGTAAAATGACAAGAAAAAACAGAAAGATCTCTGGGTAGTAAGAGTAATATAGGTTTTGCATGGCTGAAACAATAGAAAATGCTTGAGCTTAGAACTCTGGATATATAACTCTATGCAGTGAACGCCTCTTTTTAAATAGAAGGCCCTCAGCCTTTCTCTAGTTAATATTTTAATACTGCTGACGTTGAATGATCATGTGAAACTCAATTAAATTGTGAAACTCAACAGAGTTTGGTACTGAACTATAGGTTAAAATATCATGTTGGAAATATTTAGTGGCCCTTCATAATATCATAATGGAAAATGGAAAAGTATTGTTCACTCTTACTAATAACGTTACAAGGCGCACTTACATATAGCAACTAGCAGGTGCGGATTTATAGATTTAATTAGTGTGCACGTGAACCATGATATCTTTTAAATATATCTAGATTCTCAAATTTTTAATTTTAAATAGTTAATGATAACAACATTCAATTTAATTGAATTTTGTTTTCATGGAATAAGAATAATAGACAAATAGATTATGAAAATATCATATAAGTACATTGATTAGGTATTCTTAAAGTCCCTTTCTTAATTTTTAAGAAAAGAAGAAAATAAATATAATAACATTAACATGTGGATGAGAAAAAACGAGTAGAGCTTTTTCTTTATTGAGTTTTCTAAATAGACTCGACATATATTATTTTTAAAAACTTACATACATTTATCATTATTCTCAATTTTATAACTTAGATACATTTTTAATAATATATGAGGTATTTTAAAATTTTAAACATATTAATATAGGGTACACGCGCAATGCGCGCACCTTGAGACTAGTACTATATTAAAAACACGACGACCCTTACCGAAATGTCGTTCGCTTTTTGACGCTTTTAAAATAAATTTCACATTGGACAAAATAGTAATTCAAATTATTTCCTAATATTTAGGACTTAGTTCCTTAATTAAATTATGTATCAAGTCCTAATATTTAGGAATTAAAATCAATTAATAATTTACCTTATTTATATTATTTTCTTATTTAAATTATTTATATAACTGTAATCATTCCATATTAAGTTCTTAATATGTAGTATTTTAACATCAACTAAAAATCTATTAATTAAACGCTTTAATAAACTCATCCAACACATGCACGTTCAATGGGGGCAAGAAAATATAGGGGAACATCATGGAAACCATTTGGGCTAATTGATTTTTTTTTACTTTAAAACTAATTTAAATTTAAATTATCTTATATGAATTATTCTTTATTTTAGTAACGTGATATAATTGTCATTTTTTTCATGTTATAATTCAATATTTAAAATTTGGCATTAAAAAAAGTCTAATGAGTTACTATCACAATAAAATTAAATAATTAAGTCTTTGAATTAATTATATTAGCAAAAAAATATAATCCATTTATTTTTCAAATGCATCATCTAACTAGAATTAATTTTTAGTTGACAAAAATCTTTGATATACAAATTTGTTTCCACAAGATCAAGCAAATTAACGGTGAAAAAAATAGTAAAGGACGAATATCAATTATAATATAGCATTAAGAAACAAGAAGGAAGACTTGGCTTGACTGGTAAAGTTGGTGTTATGTGACTAGGAGGTCACGGGTTCAAGCCGTGGAA
This sequence comes from Nicotiana tabacum, assembly GCF_000715075.1. Classification (NCBI taxonomy): domain Eukaryota; kingdom Viridiplantae; phylum Streptophyta; class Magnoliopsida; order Solanales; family Solanaceae; genus Nicotiana; species Nicotiana tabacum. Next base: position 21,250,239 of record NC_134091.1, read on the forward strand.
ATAACCTCTTGCGGAAATGTAGGGTAAGACTGCGTACAATAGATCAATTATAATATAGCATTAAAAAACAGGAGGGGAGACTTGGCCGGACTGGTAAAGTTGTTGTTATGTGACCAGGAGGTCACGGGTTCAAGCCGTGGAAATAGCCTCTTGCGGAAATGTAGGGTAAGACTGCGTACAATAGATCTTTGTAGTCCGCTCCTTCCCCGGACCCCACGCATAGCGGAAGTTTAGTGCACCTAAAGTTGTCCCTTTTTTTTTTTATAGCATTAAGAGTAAAATTGATTAAAATGCAAACTAAAATTAATAAGAAAAAAATAGTAGACATGTTTATCTACTATTTGAATTAAATCATTCCTTATTAGAACAATGTATGAACTCCAATATCTAGGTACTTAGAGTATATTGCAAAAATATCTAATTAAATTTAAATTTAGATAATCTAATATTAATTAAGATTTGAATGGGTGGGAAGGAGTTTTCCGCGTTTTAAATGCGTTATATTTAAATATTTAAAGTTTGAGCTAATATATATTTGAATCAACAGAAAAAATTACGGTTGAGAACCAATGGTTAGTTCTTAAATTAATTAACTGATTAGTAATTAAAAGTATCCAATTTAGTAGATAAAATTAATTTTTTGAATGTGAGTTAATTTTTATAATTATATTTTTGTTTCTTTTCACATTCATTTCAGAAAATGATAGCTCCTTATATATTTTTTATATTAATTTATTTTTGAAAAGATATTAACTCAACAATTATTCTTAGACTTTGCATCATTATTTATCAATTTTTTTGTGAGCTATAGGGTCAACCTTTTAATTCTCAAATCTATAAAATACCAAAAGATTCAATTATTCAACTTTTCAATTTATTTTATTTGACAAATCTTTGAAGAATCATAAAAGTATTTTTTGATTTATTTGATTCAGTATTAGGCAATAGAAATGCCAATAATTTTAAATCAAAATAAGACATCAAAAAACTTTGATGGAGCAAGATTTCTTTCATTAAGTTTGCCAAATGAGATTGATATTCATCATTTTAAAGAACATACCCTTCTTCTAATTTTTATTTAATAACTCAAACACATAATGTAATTTTTAAAAATTGAGTATCCATTAATATAAAATTGATATATTAATAAAAAAAAACAGTTTCCCACTTGTTCTCTTCTTCTTTTTCCCTTTTTTGGTCGTACGACAATTTTGGATTTTGTTAAAATAAATTTTATTTGTATTTATAATTTTGTCCAACATATAATGCGTTTACGAAAGATAAAAAAGGTGAACGATATATTATATGTGGGTCTAGTGGACACTAAGAAGACCTTCGAAGATGTCACGTGTCATCAACAGGATGTAAAGATTTGGCTTCAAAAGGTCAACATCAAGAGAAAACAACATGTCGCCGGTGTAAGAAAAATGAGTAGATAATATTGACCACGAACAAGAAGGAAAAATATTATGTCGTGGCAAGTCACTGCTTTGAAAGCGATTTCGGTCCGACTGGGTGCAAATCATTAAGACCGGTCGCTCCCTAAGGTTCTACAACACATCCAAATATGTGCATTCGTGACTGGATATTTGGAATTTGCACAAAATAGTTGCCCAGAAATCAGTTGAAGAAGAAGAGAAGATGAAGGTGATTTTTTTGTATTTGAAAAATCCATCAGACAGCTCCTAATATAGCTAAGATGCTAGAGCTATTAAAATAAGGAGAATTAATTGGGGGTTATGGAAATAAAAGAGATGTTACCGAATTCAAGTAAGAGTTACAAGAATTCAAGTAGCAGCTATCTCAATTTAAAGTAAAGTTGTTACAAAGTAATAAATCAGACGTTACAAAATTCAATTCAAAGATAATGAATTTTGGTAAGCATGTATTTGGACACTTTTCTGGTAAGCTCAAAAAATAAAAAATAATTTTAGCAAAACCATATTTGGATTAGGCCTCACATATATCTCATGCGCAGGGGGGACAAATCGACCCGTTTTGCTTTCAGGACTAATTTCTCATGTGCGCGAGACCACTCCCTTTTACTAGCTCTTTACAAGCCCAACAAAGAGAAATTTAATATAAAGAAAAGAAAAAGACTTTCCACAACCAATGAGGTACATCTTGTCTTTCATAAAAGACAAAGAAGTAAAGAAGAAAAAAGGGACCACGAAAAAATCTTTGACTTTGCATTATAAAGTATAATAATACCAATAGTCGGCGAGGTCGAGATGGCTCAATAGATGACAAGAACGAGGACCAGGACGAGCGTTCCTTCTATTAAAGCAGTAACGGCTAGTGTTGTACTGAGGGCTCCCCAGAGTATATTTCTCCCAGTTGTACTATTTAGCATTTTGCGGCCCATTTACCCTTATAAATAGAAAGATATGTAATTATAGAGAGGATCAGACACTCATTTTGTAAAGAACAACACATTGACATTCTCTAAAGATTCTTACTTTACCATATACATATAAAGTCCACCTTTTTCCCACATTTTTATCTATCTTTTCTCCCACGATCCATGGAAGATCCGAATATTCAAAGGATTATCATCATTTATCTTTGTTAGAAGGAATACCAATGAATCTCACTCTTTTCGGGTGACCCGCATCTGTTAATTTACTTAAATGTCATTTATTGCTATTGTTTGTTATTTAGTGATATCTTCTGCATTCTTTGATCATTGATTATAGCGTTATTGTTATTATTTATTATCATTCAAATAACATACGTGAGATCTTACTATAAAAATACTTGGTCTATCTTTTGGATATTAATATTAGCTAAGATGTTACGATCCTATTAGTTTAGTTGCTAAATCAGAATTGCAAATATGGAATAAGAAGCCAACAGGTTGTTAATTAGAGTTTGTTAGAGTTAGTTAGAGGAGGGTAGGTTACACGTGACTTCTATTAGTTAGTTATAACTAACTTTCCCGCCAATTGTACAAGTATATTGATATGGGCTTCTATAATTATAATGTTCAGTTTTTGGAGCATTAAGATCAATAAACCCGACTCTCTTTCTTTTCTCTCATTAAATACTCAAATTACAGTTGAGTTCTAGGAATTTTGTTCAAGAGTAATTCTTCCAATTTTACTCTTAAGGTCTCTCTTCCCTTTTTTTCTTAGCTCGCAATCCTGGAACATATCATAAGATTAAGCCTATCTTTATTATAACATTTGATTGTATAAACCTACGTTTAAATTTTGGGTCATAAATGAAGAGACAGATAGCAAGAAAGAGTTAAAAAGAAAAATCCTCTCTTTGGTATCTCACTCGAACCAAGGAACACGATCGAATAAATTGCTTTCACTTTCTTTCTATTTTCTCATCTTTCTTCAGCTATACCAAAAATATCTTTACTCTTTTGGGGCCTGAAATATTAAGTTCATCCCTATA